>NC_140029.1:57377652-58577652 GCF_963513975.1 Fringilla coelebs
AATTTGAACACTGTGCAGATTTCAATATTGTAGATAATCATTATCCGAGTTCAAAATCAAAGTAATGCAGTAACTCCATAAGAACATCATACATATGATCATATTGTGTATGAATATATTTCAAAGCACAAGATTTGACTAAGATTCATTTTCTCATGAGTAGGTTCTATTAGGTCCCAATTGAGTTAAGAAAGTCCTTGGTTAATTAGCAAAATTTTAAGCATACACTTAAGTCACATTGACTTGAATAGATTATAGGTATGTGCTCATAATCAAACATTTATGGACATGCTTCCTTAAATGAATGCAATTATTGGTTTGTGGGTCTTTAATACTAAGAATCAGATTCTACTCAATAAACTCATCATGAAGCCTTAACGTAGGCAGAAAGTCAAGAAAAAATTGGTTACTCCTACATTCCTCTCTAAGCCAAGAATATGCAAAAAATCTGTTTGTTTGCTTTACAGAAAACTCAATATTTTTCACTTATATTGGTCTATTATATTAAATAAAAGTGGGTGTACCTTGCCAATAGATATTAAAAAGGATGACAAGGCTCAAAGCAAACACAAACTGAAATAGAGGTTAAATAACCAGGGAGACTCTTCATTTTAGCTCTGCTACATAGTGCGGAATGAATGCAAAATCTGTGGATGTTAAACATGATAAATAGTATCTTTGTAAAGAACTGTACCATTAGCCTAATTTTATTGACAATTAACCAATGTACCGATACACCATGGATAACCTTGGACTTCATCAGCTGGTATGAAAACTTCCTGCTGCAAATGTCTTTTCTGCTGTCCTTACCTATTCTGCTAAGTATTGAACTGGCACCAAATTGTAAGTAGTGTCACTGACAAATACTGCATTTAGAAGGGCTGATTTAACAAAGTAGCAGAGTAGCAGGCTGGTTGTGGCAGTGACAGAAGCACTAAGAGGATTTCAAAGCATTGTTACACTTTCTAAATCTTTCCCTTATCATCTTTCCAATTTCTAATTTGCTCACTCATTCATTGCAATCTCTTTTCAGAAGTCATTCTGTTTCCCTTTCTGGAAGTCAAGTAGTAAACTGGAGTTGTTCCCTTTTGCACTACCTTGGTTCCTTATTTTTTTGGCACATATGCATTAATGACTTATTCAAGCAATTCCAGCACTTGACTTTCTGTATCCTGAAGAGCTGCAATAGGCTTTAGAAGTACGTAATTGGCCTTTATATGCTGTCGGTCCTCCTGCTAGATATGACTATGCCAAATATGAAGATGGAAGTGGAAGAGAGGAAAACTAATCTGCAGAAAGCATCCCAAATTCAATTAGAAATGCTTGGTATGATTGAAATTAGCATTGAACCGAATAAATTCAAAGCTTTGGAAGACTTGAAGGTATGAATGCCGGATGCAAAGCGATAATGTGTGCAAAGGTTGATTTGTGGTAGGAAGCAGCAGCCAAGATATTGGTGAGATAACCAGGAAACCAAAGAGTTGGTTTAATGTACTGAAATATGAAAAGCACTTGGGAAGGTGGTTGCAGAAGACATCAGCAAATACATCATTGGTGGAATACAGAAGGGCCTGGAGAGAAACAGTTGCTGGAGTAAGATTGGAAACAGGTGAAAGCGCAACAACAGATGTATCCTAAATTGATAAGATTGTATAGCCCATTCCATTTCATTGGGAACGTAGAATAGCAGGGAAGTCTGCTCGCATAATACACTATGCTGTATTGGAAAAGAATCTGCTAAAAATCCCAAACAAAACAGTGATTGGCTTTGTACATGAGAAGTCTGTAGAAATGACAATTGAGAAAACAACTTATGTGAATACACAATTGCACAGCAGCAGAAGTTTTTGGCAAAAGATTGTTGAAGACCCAGTTAATTGTATAAATCTGATTAAATTACTTTCTTGAAAGTCAATGCATTATTCTGGTATAAGAGCCTTTGAATAATCCATGTAATATATACAAGCTTTATAGCAGAATTCAGTCTGGGAAGAGTGGCAAACACATTTTGGAGGTCAAAAATGAGGATTTGAGAAGAGATTTCGTGTGATTGATTTTAGACAGGTGCAAAGCATTGAACTTAGAAAGCAGAAATAAGATACATACATTTGAAAAAGGTATCAGCTGTGCAGTTGGATGAAAAAGATAAAAGGCTTAACATAGACCTCAAAAGGAATAGAACCCACTAGTGTGATCTTGTTGCAAACCAGGAAAATCTCAGTCTTGAATGAATTAAGATGACTGGTGTATGTAAGACATAGGAAGATTTTGTTTTAGCTCTTTCTGGATTTAGTGGATCCTTGACCAGAATAGAATCCGAAACCATGGTTTAGAGAAGATTGTGATAAGTTGCAGTAGTAAGACTAATAAAGCATCTAGAAAAAGAGAATATGAAGGAAAAAAAAAAAGTTGAAATAAATGCAACTATGTAGTCTATCAGATAGAACAAAAACAATTTTTATTTTGCCTGTGTACAGATAGGACTAGGTGAAGCCTTCAGCACTGTGATTTCTAAGATCCTGTGCTTAAATGACTGAGAAATTCACCAGATACAACAGAAATTTTCTACTCAACCAGAAAAGAGAGAGGCTATTAATCAGGATGTTTTATGGAGAACTCCAGTGACTAATGAATTCTTGGTAAAGATGAATGAAAATAACCTGCCAATGTGAATGACATTCATTGATTATAAGAAAGTTACTGACTAGCATCAAAGAAAGAAAAATGCTGTTCTGAAAGCGACCCAAGCATAACAAAACACTATCTGCAGTTTCTGAGAAATAAGTGGGCTGGACTGTGGTTGGCACAATGGCAAAGGAGAAAAAGAGAGGCCAGAGCAGTGCTTTTTGTCTGCAGTCGACTAATGGTACAGAGTTTATATAAAGTACCAAAAGGATCCAGCACAGTCTGAGTACACAGTGTCTGAACTTGCATGAGTCAAAATCTCACTCTTATCCCACGTGTACTGCAAAGACAGGGTACAACATTCCACATACAGGGTAGTGAAAGTCCAGGTTCAAACAGACTGAAAAGGGAGTTTGGGAGGGAATTTGGCTGGGGAGAGGGAAGGGAGAATGCTGATGTTCTGCCAAAACACATTTAGTTCTGACTTAAAAAACCAAAACCCCTACAACACTGAATGGCTATTGCAAATAGAGTTAAAGGAATTTGTACTCCCTTAGGCTTTAACTTTGGCCAAATTCCTTTGAAAAGGTGGAGTGTGAAGAGATACCAAGATGCCTTTATTCCCAAATACAATTTCTTTTCTTATTGGAAAAACTTTTTGTTTCTTGAAGAAAACAAGAAAAAGGTTAGGCACTTTTTATTTTTTTTAGTGCAGACAGCATTTCCTCATGGGTTTTATAACCCCAACCACCAGGATACATGTTCTGACTTGGTCTGTGGATGCTTCTACTTTATAAATCAATGCCTCTACAGCTGTACTGAGCAGGAGAAAAAGTAAGCTAAAAACCAAAAAAAGCAGCATTTTTTGAATGGCAAGACTGAACTGCTCAAAAATCACAAGAAAAAAGTAGATAAACTACCCCCACCTGCTGCATTACTCTGTATTAGCATTTCTACTTCTCTATTAGAGTACCTGAAGAACAACATTGCAAAAACATAGGGATTACTTACATGAAAAATGAAATAAAATGTGGTCAAACAAACTGTACAGTGGGCATTGTGATTGCAGCAGTCAGGGATGAAACCTAAGAAATGGGAAGAATATTACTATTGTGTCAATAAGTGTAATTAAGACTGGGATGATAATTTTATTCAGGATCTGTATTTCCAGCTTGCTAATGTCTCTCTCAGAAATTTACCTTTACAAATGATGCATCTCATATTAGTTCTCTTCTTGTTCATTCTGAAGTACATTTCCATTAGAGACAAGGAGAAGAAAAAAGAAACTATATTACAAACAACATCAATTCCTAGCATTAAGAATGAATTAATTGAAGGAAAATATGTTATGAATGCTTTGTCCTGGTTATTCTGAACTCAGATTGAATTTTCGCATAATCTTTAAATTACTTGTGTGGAAGGAAAACATCTGCTTGCTTGTTTGATTTTGTTATAGGTCTATTTATACTTTGTTATTCTTCGCTAGCTCAAAAATTTGTGTATAAAACATTGCCTTTGATGTATGGTGTACAATCTTTCTCTGAAATATGTGAATGGCAGAAAAATCTTGTGGAAGCAGGATGGAGAGGAACATGTGCTGCCCAGGAACAACTGCGGGTCCCATGGACCCGCTGCTTTGAGCCTTGGCTGTCACAGCCAGGGACAGTGGAGTGCAGCCCCTTCTCATGGTTGATCCTGGGGTCAGGCACCCAGGCACACAGAGGCATCCTGTGCTCCCATCCTGGGAGCTGTTACCAGCTGCATTTCAGCCCAGTTTCAGCCCTGCCACCTCACAGCCCTGCCTTCAATTTCGCTGTGGGTCCAGACCCCGTCCCCATGGTTCTCTCCAGCCACCCAAGAGCTGTGTCTGGCCTTTGTTCCCTTCCCTGGGCCTGATCCTGTCCCTGACCCAAGAACATCCTGACCTATTGCTGAGCAGAAGAGACTGCTCAGAGTGCTGAGTGCCTCAGGTTCTACCAAACAGCAGTGCAGGGTTTAGTGCCAAAAGTCCTGTTGAGGCTAGAAGAGCTGCAACAGCTTCTGAGGATTTTATACAGGAGTACAGCTTCAACACTCCTAATCTTCCATCAGGCAGGACTTGGGCACAGGTCTGTCATCCCAGCTATCCTTGTTGGTGCAAATTCCATCCTGCACACCTGGCTGTGTGGAAGCCTCTGTGACCACTGATGGCAGCTGTACCAGCCGTGGTCCTGCAGCATGGGACCAGGCGGAGACCTTCACACAGGAACATGTCCTGGTGCTGCACACAACATGTTTGCAACAAGCTGAACTTGTGTGATCACAGTAATGGATCACACTGGGAGACCTGACACATGGAAAGAACTTGGCAAAAGCCTCAAGGATGCCTTGGGTAACTCAGAAGATTTAAAGGGCAATACATCCATTTCCCTTAATTCAGCAGTAATTTCTCTATCAACACCAACTATTGCAGCCACTGAGGAGGAGGTGTCAGAGGAGAGAAATGGGCACCAAAAGTGTGCAGAACTGTGGTGAAATATGCACAACCATAAGGAATTGTTGTGTAGGGTCTAGCTGTCTTCAAAGGATGATTTGTATTTCAGTGGCTTGGAGAAAAACTGAGTATGATAAATGTAAATGCATAACTTAAACCTAGTTAATTTCTTAACTCATTACAATACTTCTTTACTATAAGCAGCTTGGAAAATTATTGATAAAACAAACAAACAAATCTTTGGTTGATTTTTGGCTGGCAACTACTCTAGCCCTAAATCAAATGTTGAATCTGAGGCAGCAGTGTGCTTATCAGCCTCAGGTCATGTCCTTAATGCTCAGTGAAAGGGAAACCTGTTTCTCATTCAGTGATTGCTCAGCTATAATAAACTGCTAACATTTTTTAATTTGATACTTTACATACTCATTATACTCTGGTATCACATAACAGTACAGAAGGTTTGACTTTTTCCCCAGGAGCCATTTTCTCCTGAAGCCTGAACATTTCATTGCTGCACTGTAATTTAAAGGGTTATAAAGACTTGGTGGAATAAATTGCAATATTTATGAAAATAGCAAAAACCAAAGAAAAAGTTAAAAAAAAAAGACCCACCCAGCTTTGGCACATGTACTTTTCAACGGCTTCAAATCATACACAGGGGTGCAAGTTTTGGACAGAGTACTTAAAACTCTTCCAGTCTTTTTCTCCACAGGAGGGGAAAACAAATTGACATCATAAGTATCTTAAAAGCTGATTTATTATGGTACTTCTCCCTCGCATATTTTTATATATATGAAAAAAATCCAAAACAAAACAGAAAACCAACCCACACAACCATGTTGAAATTATTTAGCCAGTTCAAGAATACAGAGAAAATACTCATCAAGGTTCCCTATGTAACAGAATGACTAATCTAATATCAAAAAATAATACAGGCTTTCAGACATCAAAGCTTAAGCTTTCAGCTTTCCTTCAGACTGTATTTCTACATCAGTCAGAGGGGGTGGGAAGAGTATGAAAGCTGTGTTAAATCATCCATTGCAAAGGGAAAATAATAAAGAATTCAGGTTAATAATTAGAAAGAACTTTGAACTTAATTAAAGAAAGGTTATACTTTACTGAGCCAGGAATGCACATTGTGGAGCACAATATTGTACACCAAAGCATATTCAGTCACCTGAGGTACCTGTTAAGAGATCAGTTAGACATGGGTTGGTATTTAAAACAATTCCTCAGTCACAAAAGTCTTTAGGATTTGTTGACAATTTGTACATACTCATTCATGGTGACAAGCAGTTTTTAGTGGGAATAGAGTGGCGATACACCACCAAAAATAATTTTGTTTCCCCATTGTAATCTCTTTCTCATTTCAGACTCTTCAGCAGCTCCTTAAGGGCTTTGACATCAGGTGGAAGTCCATTCTCCACTACTTTGTGGATTGGTTTTGCACACTGACGCTTCTTAGAATACTCTCTGTCTTTGTCCTTTTTGCTATGATGTAAAACCCGAGCCTAAATTCTGCTGTCATTCAATTTACAAACATTTTGTTCAATTTCCTCCATCAGAAGTGAGCTAACTGATTTTCCAGGCAGGAAAGCACAGACAAGATGATGGGCTTTTTTTGTGGTAGGAAAAGAGAATTCAAATTTGTGCTCCCTTCCAACAAGGCATGGAAACTAGCCCCTGTCTTTTACTGTTAAAAACCAATCACTGAACTTGAGCACTGCTATCACAGGCAGTGTGCTTGTGCCTTTGTAGATAGAAAGGTTGAGTGCTTTTTAAAAATTAGCTGAAAAAAATGTGACTCTAAAAAGGCAAACCACTAAAACTGCAGAAGAGTAGATGTTGTCTCATGGCTTCAAAATAAGTGAGCATTCTGGACGTGTGTCTCTTCCTCACAGAATGTTCTAGCATAAGCCACAGGCTAGTCATAGACTGACAGTGTCTCTCAAGATTAGGAAAGGGCAGAAATGAAATCTAGAATGAGGGGGGGAAGGAGACTAAGGGAGATAAGTGACAGAAAAATAGAGGCCTCAACAGGTTCTTCTATAAATATGGGGCTGTAGAGGAAAACAGAGGATTGTGGAGACTGTAAGAATAGAAAAGCCAAAGGAAGGTATGAAGCCAAAATACCAGAATAGAGGCAGAAGGAAACAAAAGGGATGGAGGAATTTTTTATTTTCTGAAGGCAGGTTTTAATGCATAGCTGTGGTTGCCATTCAGGCTGAGAATAATCTTCTACCTGTGAAAGGAAATAAATGACACATGCAGATTAGAATTTTCCTATGAGATCAGATTCATGATCTCTCTTTGTTCCAGAACCATCTCCAGCACTGGATATACATTTTTGACACAAAAATCCAAAAATCCTGAAGCAGCCAACCGTTGTATAAGATCTCCCACCCAAGTCCCATCTATTTCCCAAAAGTTAGGGATTGTCTCAAGATAAAAACTTGTCTTGCTGTATTCCACACATGTGCTCCAGATATTCATGTTGTTCTTATAAACCTCTAATACTTCAAAATTTTTAAGTTCTTTGCATCAAATAATACCAACTTTTAGCATGCTCTACTGGGCTCTGTACTGATTTCTCCTCTGGAAAGCTCTGTTTCTCTCAGCTGGGAAAAGATAAGGATTTCTGAAAATGACATTTGCAATCTTCTGGTATTTCAGTTAGTGACTGAAGTTAGCTGTGGTAATTTTGGCAATAAATTACCATGTTTGATATGTGTGTATTTAAATTACCATTTGACTCGGGTAAGGAAGACCTTTGCAGCAAATTTTCCAGCTCTAACCACTTTGGTTTGCAATGTGGAGTTATTTAAGGGTACATAAACTGAATTACTTTGGGATATAATTAATCAAAAAAATTCTGTGTGGAAGCCAGGAAAAGGTGTGAGACTGGAGATGATCTGAAATAAACCTCCACCTAACTGTGTATCTCATGGACATCAGTTTTCAGCAACAGCTGTTTCACTCAATAGATATACTCCTATTGCCTAAAAGAAACTGTTAATGCAAAAATAACCATAATCATCTTCAATCAGTTTTACAGGAATAAAGTGTTTCACAGAAACACTTCTGATTTTTTGGTGTGCACTCCCCCAGTATATGTCCTATTCTTTATACATAGAAAGAAACAAATCAGTAAGTTGTGGTGAAGGAAGTTAGGCACAAGCGAATGTCTAAATTTGTGGGGGGCTAAAATTTGTGGTGGAAGAGAGGTGATGAAAT
Organism: Fringilla coelebs; assembly: GCF_963513975.1. Classification (NCBI taxonomy): domain Eukaryota; kingdom Metazoa; phylum Chordata; class Aves; order Passeriformes; family Fringillidae; genus Fringilla; species Fringilla coelebs. The sequence continues at coordinate 57,385,985 of NC_140029.1, forward strand.
TCAGTAACTGATTGAAAGAGGGAGCATGGGTAGGTAGAGATGTGGAAAGATTGAATCTCCCTTGAGAAGATGAAAGGACAGTTCAGTAATTGGGAACAGCAAGGACCCATTTGGAGGGCAGGGAGGAAAAGAGAAGTAGTTAAGATAGCACAGTTGTTTTCAGATCTTCAGTTCAGCTCGAATGCACTGAAGTAGTGATCTGAAAATAAAAGCGAATGGGGTGGGAAAATGTTGGGGTTTTTTGTTTTATTAAAACACACACCCTTTTAAATTAGAAATGCACATTTGTGATTGATAATTTTTTTATAAAGGGGGTTTATAAAACAATCATTTCTGTTCCTCTGGTTATACTCTAAAAATAACTAATATTTTGGCAAAGAACCTGGACTTTTCCTACTCATATCAGGTATACCCAGACCTATTGTGCATGCATGGCATAGTACTAGGATTATACACTGTAGTATTATTTAAATATGCAAAGTCCCATTGACATAATAGTCAGGGGAGAGTATGGCTTAATGTATCTGTAATCCACATATTAAAGCTCTCTAAGTATGATTTGACATGACAGTCCATAATGCCTCTAAGCTTTAACTTTCTATTGTGCTTGTGACTTATACTCCACAAATTACAGTATGGGACTGTCATGTGAAACTCCACTTCTGATCCATATTTTCTGTTACATTTATAATTTATTTATTTATTTATTTGCATGTTTCTAGATACATAGATATGTCTATAGCTTCTAGATATCCACCCCAACAGGACGGGAATTCAGACATGATTTCCTGTCTTTAGTTCCCCCTGCTGTGCCTATGTGTTGAAGTTAAGTAACCTTGAAGGGCTTCAGAATGTGTCTGTGCCATCAGCAGGGGAGTAGAAAGGGAGGTGTACATGGGAGCACTAATACTTAAACTGCAAGCTGCCAACTCCACTGATATATCACAAACGCTCAGGGAGCAACTGCATTCTCATCAAGCACTCACTAAATACGACAAGTTCCGACTTCCTAGCCCACCACTGCAGGAAGGATCCTGAAGGGTTTGAAAGCTGAACCTTTCCCAAAGATCATGGCTATCAGTGCCATGGAGTTATGGAGCTGGTCCTGGTGGCAGTTGTGTTCTCCCTTGCCACCTTGCTTTTATGAAAAGGTGAGATGGCTGCTGCTGGGGAGGGGCAGCTGCAGTTTCTTCTAAGGACTGAAAAGCAGCTGAAATGGTAGTGACCATTGCATGACAGACCTGCTGCCAGTAGCATCTATGATGAGCTTATGTGACTGCCCTAATAATTAGGTTTGAGATAAAAATGCACAATTGAGACTGTCTGGTATCATCTGTGGGTGCTAGAACCTGTCTGCTTGCACAGTGGAGCAAGCTACTTAATGGTGTGTGCTTTGGATGTTTAACTAGGCGTGTGATGATTTTTCATCAGTGTTAACAACAAAGCTTTATCTGTCAGAATTAGCGCGCAGCTCTAAAACCAGCCCCAGCTAGGTGATATTTGTGTGCCCAAGGAACTGCTCTTTGAGATTTCTTTATGGGGAAAAGGGTGTATCATGGAAGGAAGCATATGAGAAGGAAGAGGAACCCTAAGTAACAAAATCCCTTTTGAATCATATTAAAAATTATCTCATAATCAGAGTTTATCATATCTATGTATTGATATATATATTGATATCTATATATACACACATACACATTAATACTCATACAGAAAGAGCTTTTAAAATATATTGAGCTTAGAGATCTCAAAATTTTATGAAAATACAGCCCTAGTCACTACTTCAGGGTAGAAGAGAGAAGACTCAGGCACATGTTATCTTAATAACCTTAGCAGCCATGCATTTACATCTCTAAGCCGTTCTCTGTTCACAGAGACATCCTATCATTAGCTCCATCTAATGCTCCAAATTTAATATTCTTTGTCTTTTCCTTAAAGAATGAGAGTGCATGTCTATATGATTAAACCACTATAAAGAAAAGGTCTGTCAGTGCTCTTCCTATACAGCAGATAATCTTGAGAAATATGATAGTCCTCATTATGCAGCATTCTCTGCACTGGGCCTGATCAGGTTCCACAAATAGGAAATGTTCAAATTGCCAATACTCATTTGCATAGCTTGCCTGTGTGCTTGCTGCTTTTCCACTGGGACCTGTCCCAGGCTGTTTCAAAACCTTTCAGTGAACACTTATATTAGTCTGTTTCTTCCACTCTTGTACTCATGAACTGACTGATGGTTTTTTATGGTACCTTTTAAACATTTATCTCCCTGTTTACTGCCACCAAAGCAACATGTTTCCTGAGTCTTGTCTATAGAAAAATGCACACCAGAGACTCTTCCTTTCAACAACTTCTAATTAGGCAGCTGAGGCTGAGGTCTGAGCAAAGCAATTTTCAGGGTAACTTCCTTGAGCTGGCTCCAGTGCTTCCTGCTTACCAGAGCTCACTGCCTAAGAAGCTTATCAGCTAACTTCCTGCTGGTGAGACACTTGCCAATCATCTGACATTGCTCCTTCACTGTATCAATGAGCTGGACTGCTGTTTTGAGGATAATAAGAAGTAGAAGGAGGAACTGACCCTGTACAAAGGAGTGTTATGGCTTGCATGCAGAACACAGCCACTGTTGCAAGCAATGATTCCCTTTCTAGGGCACACACAGTATTAGGTGGAAATATTGCTGTTTCTGCCAGGAATCCATGCAAATCTGGCCTTTGCACAAACTGTCTCTTTTGGCTCTTGATATTGGTTGCCTTGAAATTTTTAAGGGATTTTTCGCTTTTCCCATAATGAAGGGATGGTTCCCTTCTGTTGTTTTCCCTCCCTTAACTTCACTGACTGACAATGTTATTCTAAAAGCAAACAAGTTTTCTGTTATGTATTCTTAGTTATGCTTTATCACAATATGACAGTTCAATCAAGCAGCCTTAAACTCAGAGAGGTATGCAGCATGTAGCATCAAAGTTGTTTCAGAGAACTTTCCCACTTATCTCATAGGTGAAATAATTGTGTCCCTCTTTTTATTGAAACTTGGATAACAAGAGGTTTTTTTCCTTCTATTCTATTTAAACAAAAACTCTACACATAGGAAGCATAAGTTTTTTATTTTTGCTGTTCCATTCCAAAATTTTCTCTCCTTACTGAACAGTTACATCATTAGTCCTACTAAACCTAGCATATTTCTTCCATTAGTTAGTAAAACAATGGGGGGCCAAAACCACAAAAAGGTACATTTGAAATTATATTTGATATAGAAAAAACATTCATCTCTCCAGATTGAGATTTTGTATTATAAATGTAGGGGGAAAGAAAACCCAACAAAACAAACAGATAAGAAATTCTGGCTTCATTGCATTCTCTCATTACAGAGCTCTCCTTGAAGGAGTGCCTGTATTTACACAATCTGTGAAGAATTCTGTAGATTTGGTACATAATTTTTAACCTTTTCTTTTTATAGTGTCTATTTGAAACTACAGAATTTGTTGAAGAATTAACCAGTATCAAATATCCTGAAGTTCTAAAACAAGGAAACACCTCTACAAAATTTAAATAGCTACCATAAACAAATAGAGGATGTTTACCACTCGGTCAGTTCCTCCATACATTTTGTATGACAATATATCTAAACCAGCTACATTCTTACTGCAAGCATTAAGTGACTTTAGGGAGCACTGTGCTCTCAGGGTTGCTCCAATGGAGAGATGAATGATTTCTGTGGTAAGTATATTCTTAATACTCAGGCACTAAGAGAAAGATGTGGATAGGACATAACTTTATCCTTTGTGTAAGACTTTGAGACAGGGAAGGAATTTCTTCTTTTGATTTCTCTTTATCCCATATGTTAGGCCATGACACAGCTCATTTCTGACCACGCTGCCTTATGCTTTATTGGCTGCTTGCCCATTCCTTGGGGCAATTTCACAACATGTCTTGAGTTCTACTTGATTCACTCCTCTGAGGTTGATTTTGTCCCTTGGTGCCAATGTCTGTAATATAATTGCCTGTGTACAGGCGGCTTGCAGACAGAATTCTTCTGCTGGGTACATTTTGACACACCCCATGCGGCCCTCATGGTTTGCCAAAGCACTTGCTGCTCAACAACCTGTTTTCTTATCAGCAACAAGTGCCTTCTATTATTTCCCCCCCCCCCCCCAGTCTGTTTTCCAGGCATTAATTTTGTAAATATACCTGTATTTTGGGAGGACACTTCTCTGCACAAAAAGTAGTTACTAGCTAAGGATAATAAAAGCAATCACAGAGCCCATTGGATCTTTGTTGTTACTGAGTCACAATTAAAAAGTTAGAGTAGTTTAATGACATTGATTTGGTCCATAAAAAAATTCCAGGCACAACAGCTCCCTGTCTTTCATGCAATCAAGTTATTCACCCAGAGAGAACAGAACTGGCTTAATTTCCCACTTTGGTATTACTAACTCCACAATATCTTTTAACTAAACTGAAAAGTTATTCTAGGCAAGGGCACATCTTAGCCCTTCTCACTGAAACTGTGAGAATGCTCAGTGCAAAGCTGAAGAATAATGTATTAAAAGTGAACACAAGGGAAGCATCCCTCTAGCTCAGTGGTTTAGGCATCATCTAGATGAAACAGTACTTTGTCCAGGACTCTCTTCAAACAGCTGTTTATGCATTTTACCTTTAGTGGTCTTTGGATAAATGCATTAACACTACAGAATAACAGTGAAGTCACTGTACAGTCAGTGCCACTGAGTCAGGCAAAAGCAGAGTTGGGTTTGTCTTTGTCAGGATTTTAGTACTTTCATTTAAAAATCTAAATTCCAAATTCCACCTTATCATGAAAAAATTTGTGATTAAATCTTGTGGATATTAGTTTGTCTACCTTAAAGGCAGTACTTTTACTTATATGATAGCATCAATATTAGCAGGCATTGTTGATCTTAAATGAGTCGGCAAATAATCTGGGACTCTAGGGATCAGTTTCTGATACTTATAGCTGTAGGTTAGTTTATTTCCAAATTGAAGGCATTAAAGTTACTGTGCAAGTATTCAGAATGAATAAAATCAACTGCAATGGAATTTAATTTTTTTTAAATTAATATTTATGGAAAGGTACAAAATTTGCACTGATATCCCAGCCGTACATCTGTACTAGTTGTTTTTTTGATGTTACTCAAAAGTTTTGAGTTGGGATGAACCTGCTGAGACTAACGCTGTTAGTGCAAACAAATTACATCAACATAATAATTCAATGCATCCTGCAGGCACTCTGTATGGACAAACTGTAAAATCATGGAATATGCATTTAAAGATCCAGTCTCTTGCTAATGTTTTCTCTCTTTTTGAGCAGGATGCAGGAAGGAAATCCTGTCATATTTATGAGATGAATGTATAGACACACCAAGTGTAAATTAAGAGTGAGGAAAACCCACTTTTTTAAAATCACAAACAGCTTTGAATTAATTTAACATTTTTAAGGTAGGTTCTCACTCTATCTACCCAGTTTTCTATCTTTCATCTGTAAATATATTCCTATTTGGAAAGTAGTAATTTTTTCTAGAAATAAGTGTCTAAGAACCTGTTTAACTGAAGTGTACATTTATTTATGGCTAGAGAGACATGCTAAATTAACTGAATTTAGTCAGGTAATTAATATACCCCATTCTTCAGAAATGCCTTATTATTTTTTACAACTAAGTTTCATTCTGTTTGATTGGAAAAAAGCCAAGGATGTCCTTCCCTCCAGTCTCTTTCTTTTGCACTTCAAAAAAGAAAAGGAAATTTTCCATGAGAGGAAAACAGATCTGATTTCATTTTAAAAGAAAATGAATAGGAGTTAAACTTTCATCTTAATGTTAATATTATAACTGAAATGTTGATTAACTGATTAGTGGCTGATACAGTGAGCTAAGGTTTAGTTTCTCACCTGCTTCATTTTAGTACATCTCTACAACAGTACCTCTGCATCTCATCTCTGTGGCCAGCCAAGTGTGAACCTGTTGCCAAGCCCACGGGCATGCTGCACATGCCTAAAGTGCTAAGTGATAAAGGGTCTTGTGCTGACATTCTGAATTATGCACTCTATGGGGTGCCCATATACACATCTTCAGACTTGGTGCCATCAAATTTGCACCAAAGCAAACTCTTCTTCTGCATTAAACCATGAAGGCTTTATGCACTAATACAATATCCTATTTTTTGGCCCTGATGGAAATGGCTGTGGTACTTCCTGTGGAGGAAACATGAATCATGATAGATCCTCCAATCTTTGATTCTTTCGTCCTCCTTTTGAAAATTCCCCCCTAGAAATACTTTCTCAAGACAGGATTGCAGATATGGGTCTCCTCTTGGTAATGTGAAAAGAGCACTGTTAAGTCTATCTTTAAGGCTCTGTTCACATCAGGAAAACTGCTTTCTTTGATAATGACGTTATCAAATGCAGTTATTTATTTCATGATATGGAGCGCACTGCCTGAGGCATCATGAATAATTTATTGTCTGAGATTGAAAAGATATTTTTGTGCTTGGGCCTTGTATTGGGAAGATGAAAATAGTATTCCATTTTTTAAAGAATTCAAGAAGTTCTGAAAATTCAATGATTAAGAATTAGAGCAAGATTATTGTTTGTGGGTTTTTTTACTAGACATATGTGAGTGGGGAGAAATCCGGGGACATAAAAACCTTAGATTATATATACTTCATTTTGACAATAAGACATTGAAGGTTACCCTTTCTCTTTTTTGCAGTGGGATAAAGGGAATAAATGGGCTGTACACACTAATGCTGCCCACAAATTGGCAGCCTGCAGAGTTCATCCAACAGCAATGGAGGAAGAGCCTTTACTTGTAGTTGAACAGCAAAAGATAATTTTCCCCACAGAAACTGGAAGAACTATCCTCTCTCTGACTACATACTGAGGTGATGTTGCTAGGACAAGATGTAAAATCAAAAAGCTCCTCCCCTTAAGTTGTAAGCTCTTTCTCTGTTTTTTTAGTCTGTGAACACCACGTACATTTATAGTACTGTATAAGCAAAAAAGGAGACCATAATAGAAGATTCCCATTAGCCATTTCAAACATGGAAATATACAGGCAGAGTAGACTCCTTAAAAAACCAAATTCCATTATTTGGAAATTTCCTTTGAGAAGCTGTATTACACAGTTATGGTTCTTTAAAACTTTAGGAAGGGTAAGAGAGGACCAGCAGCATGCAGTTTCTAACAAAATTGTGGCATATTCATTCTGATAAATAGACTTTGTTCTTCTACCTTGATATTGAACCTTTTTTGTGCTTTCCATTTCTGTATAGGTATTGTATTTGGCATTTCATCACCTTGCAGGAAATGCATGAAGGGTGTCAAGAAAATGGATCTGAGACAACCATCAATGCAAAAATCATAGTTTTAAATTTAAATAATTGAGTCTATCATGAAGCTGCTAAGTAGAACATGAACATATGGTAATGAGCATTCATGCAAATGAACTAAGAGACTGGTTTAGAGCAAAGTAATGGAAAATGTTCCTACTAGAGAGTCTCAAGTAGAAGGTATGACATAGCTTTTTCTGCTTTAAAACTAACCCTTAATGTCATGTTGGATAAGATATTTTCTTTAACTGAAATACTGTGCTGCCATATTCCAGCCACTCATTAAAAAAAACCCAAAAAACTTTTTTCGACTTTTTTGAATTCTAAGCTGTAGAAAGAAAGTATAGAAAAAATAATAGCATTTTTAAGATCTGTTAAACTACTTGAAGCAAAGCATTAAAAAAAAAAGGAGGTTTCTAGCTGTAGGAGACTAAAAATATTCAAGTAGAAAAATATTAGCATGTAGAAGATATAACCATATGATTTCCTTTCAACTTAAATTACTTTGCCACACATTTACAGTTGGTACTAAGTGTTTCACCCCCAGATTTCAGGTATTGAGAGAGACAAATGTCTGTATTTTCTCATGGGAATCAACAGGAAATTCACAAAGTGTGCCACATCCTCTGTCAGGAAGCCTAGTATGAAGGAAAATTGTTTTTTAACATACCAGGGAAATTATCCTGCGTTGTTCATTATTCTGCAACTTTGCATTCTTAATGGATCAATCTTTTGTGTCATGTCCATGGCTGCTTTAGTGCAGAGTCAGTATTCCCAAATACCATTTTCTAACGGGCTGCTCTCTTCACAAGGTTTCTAGTGAAGTTAGGGTATTAAAAGGTAATAAAAGCATATCTTTGTAGCTTTCTAGAAAAAAATCCCCTGTTCATCACAGTTAAAAAAAAAGGGACATCTCTCTTGTGGGTGTCCCTAAAAAGGAGACAGATAACCATGCTGGCTTCTGCTTCTAGGATTTTCTAGATGTGTCATCAGAAAACAAACAAGCAGACAAATAAACAAACAAAAAACCCAGCACCAAAAGCAACACAACAAACAAAACAACACTTTTTGGAGAAGAGATCAACACTAAGCTCTTTTCTACTAGTTGAATGCTCTCAGTGTAAGAAAAATAGTAAACTCTGACCCCCTTCCAGGACAAGAGCTATTGGGTGAAGAGAGAGCATCCAGTGATCTCTCTCCTTTTTTTCTCCTTTGTACTTTTGGTTTTTTTTCCTCTGTTCTGAATGAAAATGACTGCATGTGTGTGACCAATGTATATGGATAATGCCTGATGTGTGGTGTGCATGTTTTGTGCTAGCCTAGCAAGTTAAGCTTTTCCTAGGACTTAAACAAATGAACCCATATTCTCAGGCTCCATCAAGCTCAGGTAGGTGTAAAGGCCAGGATGAAAATGCCTGAAAGCACAGAAGTTAATCTGGAAGTTGCCATATCTTGAAAGATTCTGGGGAATCACATGTTTGTATTTGCAATTTTAAATTCTATGTCATCCTAATTTTTTTTTTAATGTACATCTCAGAGCGTTTTATAAACATTTTTTGTTTAGTTACCTACAGGAAATGTAGCTGCTTGGGAAAAGTGAATTTGTATCTTTATTATCTTATCATTATGCTGAATCTCTTACAGCCTTCACCCAGGCTTATTCTCTATCTGCGTGTGTGCATGTATTTTCCTGCACTCCTCTGAAATCTGTAGCTTTTACCAGGAGGTTTAGAGACAATATAGCACTCTCTAGTGCTTCTTTAAATGAAAGATAAAATTCATCTAAAAGTGAAACCCTAAACTGTCTTTTATGTTAGTTATCATATAAATTGTGTATAACATTTTTTTCTGAGGTATTTTGTCCTGACTGTTGATACCTCTTCTATTAAGTTACTGACTCTTCAGCAACGGTACTTCACTCAAAAATCACAAATAGACTAGGTTTGCAAGATATTTCTAGACTATGGCAATAGAATTATAAGATTAGATTCACCCTTGTAATCTCTGCTTTCTGACAGTTTTTGCAGAACTCAGATTTGCTGGATGTCTTGAATTTTGCATCAAATTTCAGCATACACTAGGGATAAAAATGATGATTAAGCTAGAAAGAATACTGAGCACAGACCAATGCACAGGATGTGGAGGAACTACGATAGTAAGAAATGGATTCTTTGATGTAAAGACAGTTAAAACCCTCCAATGTAAATCGTGGTGGATTGACACTGGTCAGCAGCTAGGCAGCACACAGCTGCCTGCTCACTCCTTATCCTGAGTGAGGAAGAGAATAGGAGGAACAAAAGTGGGAAAACTTATGGGTTGAGATAAAGATACTTTAATAAGCAAAGGAAAGAGGAAGGAAGGGAAAAAAAAAAAAAAGATGATGCACAGCTAGTCATTTACCACCTCCCACAAATAGACCCCAGTCCATCCAGTCTCTGAGCAATGACTAGTACTCCTCACAAAAAGAACTTCCCCAAGGTTTTTATTGCTAAGTGTGATTCCATGTGGCATGGAATATTCCTTAGGTCAATTTGCAGCAGCTGTCCATATTGTGTCCATTCCCAAATTCTTGGCCACCTTCAACCTACTCACTGCAAGGACAGAGTGGGAAAAAGTCAATTGTGCAACTTTTGCTCAGCAATAGTCAAATCACTGGTGTATTATGAACACTGCTTTAGTCAAAAATCCAAACCAGCATCACTGGTCTGCAACAAAGGAAGTTAACTCTATCCCAACAAGACTCACTACACCAGGCCTAGGAAATAAGTTGAAAAATGAAGAGGGAATGAGGGCACAAACCCACCTTTTCAGCTTTTGTTCTTTTTTGTTTCTTGGTTGTCTGTATGTTTGATAGAATTTTCTAGTGTCAAAAAAAGCAATATTTTAAAAAAGTTATTGACAATTATACATGCAGAAAAAGAAACAAACCCACAAAAATAAGGCATAAAGTATGCTACACCACTTTCTAATATTCCCCCCAATATCCACTTCTATCACAAATAAGATCAAGTTTGATTTCTGATGGTTGACCATTGCTTTAGTGTCAGAATTAGCAGAAGTGATATTCTGTGAGGGTATCACACTTACACTGCTAATCAACTCTGGTGTGCATATCAGCAGTAAGGATCCCATGGCTCTAAGAGTATCTGTGAATGCTCTATGGATTTGCAGCTGCTTCAAAAGTTGCTGGCTTTTTTTTTTTTTTTTTAACAGGATTACTTTTACTGATCTCTATAGGAGATTATCCAGAAAGTTACAGGTATAGCCAAAGGACCACTTGGTTTAGATCTTATTACAGTTTGACCTATTTTAGATAAATCTATTAAAACATTAATCTGGCTTTAAATTCTCCAGACATGTAATGTGTACAATGTATTTTAAGGGCCAGGAGAAATTGACAGGAAATGTGTGCATAATCAGCAAAGACTTAGAACCTAGATGTATGCAAATTTATCTAAGCCTGATGTTACATCTTAAGAAATATCCTTAGATTTTTTTTTCTTCTTTCTTTTTTATTATGATAATGGTCAAGAGCAATGGAATATGAAAAATTTATGAAAATTTATGGGGCTTAATGTAATTGCTGTCAGATTTGCAAGGTAAAAATACAAGAATCTCTGTAAAGATTTGAATTTAATTTGCAAAGAGAAGAGAAGAAAATTTAGTTCATAAATTCAGGGAATTTTTTTCCTTGTATTAATTATTTATTGCCTGACATTCTTTTCTAGTCATGAAATTTAGAAGAGGTCAAAATTCCTGGTGAGATTTGGATGACGGCAGGAGGAAGAAAAATGATATAAAACTCCGACTGAAATAAACTGGAATATCAAAGAAAGCTTGTCTAACTTCTGTAAATAAATTTTCAATAACAAGTGCTTTTTAATGCTTCTACAGTGAAATTTTGTCCCTGACCATCCCTTATGAACATTTCTATTGAGGGTTATGTCCTCCTAAAGACTCAGCAAAAGGGAAATTTTGCCTTAATACCAGCACCTGTTAGTGCAAATCCAGCATTTTGGACTAAAATGCTGATCAGGCTTTGTAGAGCCTGGCCCTGCTGTGCCAGCTGTAGCTCCAGGAGCCAAGAGCTGGAAGGTACTGGTGTCTCAAAGTGTCGCAGGTCTAGGTGAGTAAAGCATATTGGCTCCAAAGACAAAAGCCTGAAGCTCCACTGCTGAAGACAGTGACAAAATCTCTTTGACTTCTGCGGGTCAGGATGATGATTTACAGGACATCAACCTGGGAATTCCACACCTACTCGTAATACAGAGTTAAAGGTGATTTTTAATAGATGTTTGCAGGAATAGGCATGCTGATTCTGTCAGGAAAGCTAAAAGAGAAAGGTCTGTTTTATTCAGCATCTATCCCCACCATTTGTTCCCACCAAGATGTATTTATGATAGCTACAATATTTTCATTTTGAAAAAATGATTTAATAACCATTTTCCAATTTAGAAAAACAAAGCCAAAAGTTGAAACAGGTCCACAAATTAACCAAAGAAAAATATAAGACTAATTTCAGACAGACATACGGTTGTAGGCCTTTTTTCTAGCTGTTAATGAAAACTCAGAAGTGAGTAAACACTTCTAGCTATTCCATTATATTCTTGTTTTACACAGGCAAAATGCTTAATTTTTTTTCTGCAAAATAGAAGTAAAATATTTTCATGACACAAAAGAAGGATGATAGGGTTAAATAAAGTCAGTGAGTTGCTCTGAGATCTCATGTCTGTGAGCTTACATCATAGCAACTTTTGAATTTTTTTAATTAAGTGCATTGAAGATTGGATATACTGGATATCACCTAAGAACACACATTCTTTTAAGATTCTCTGACTGATTTGTTGTCCAGACAGGCCTGGATAAAACACAGCTAATCATCTGGATGCTTATCCAAAGTGAAAAGAACCCAGTAAGTTTGAACTGTGTTCTTTAGCCTTTGCATGAGATTTTTATGAATAGCACACAATACACAAAGACCTCAATGCTAGTCACTTTAAAAAGGTCAGAGGAAACTTTTTTCTTGGTACAAATGGAAAAGGAGTTTTCTGTCAAAATAATGAAACTACAATGAATGATATCCACTGTATATAACACTCTAAATCTGAAAAAAAATCTGATAGACTTTTCAAATGATAATCCAATCCCATTTATCTAGGTATAGTGAGTAGGTCCACTAGAGAAACACTCCCACTCTTGCAATTAAATGAGGCTTTTGCTTCTTACCATAAATTAAATAAAAAAAATCCAAGGACAATATTTCAGTTTTACATTTTTATATAAAACCAGAGCACTAAGAGACAATCTGGGGAAGGAGAACAAATACACTGCCTAATAACCTGACTTATCTATCCTCTCTTTTGAGTAGCATGGTTCAACACTATAATTTCTTTTACTGAGTCACTGTTTGACTTATTGACATGGGTGGGATGAATCTTCTGGTTATAGTCCAGCCACAGATATATAATGTACATACACAAACATTTATCTCTTTTGGTTTGAGTATGTCTTTTTGAGGGTTCATTTTCATTTACTCATTTTCAAGAGTAACCATCTCAAAGCATGTATCATGTACCTTTTTATCTGTAAACATAGGTTCATCTGGTGTTTAGTTTCTGGCACTGTTTGACCTTGGAAAAGGTGTTATAGGTAGGTGAACTATTTAATACTGCAACTTACGCAGTGGTGGTGTCTGTTGACACTTCTGGTAGCATTGTAATTTTAGAATCCAAGATACTAATCTGAACAGAGCTTGATTTTATTTAATGTTTCTCATTAACTGACCATTCAAAAGAAAATGTGAAAATTGCCTGTTTCAACATTTCCTTTAGTAAACCAAACATGAACTTTGGGTTGCTATGCTACCTCCAACGCTATTCTTTGAAACTATGCTCTAGTTAATATCTGCACCTCTGAGGGCTTGAAACACCTGCTGCTGGAAAAACCTAGCAAATTTCTGTTGATTTCATACTGAAAGGTTGCATTCCAACTAGGACAGGGTGGAGGTGTACACAAGAAATCTTTTCTGCTCTTTTGCCTCACAAAGTTGAATGCATTTTCACATCAATGTCTGTGAGGCTTGGTGTCATTTTGTCTGCCTCAGATATCCTTGGATGCCATCTATAAAATAAGAGTATAAGTTTGGGAGGTTTTAGAAAGAGTTTTGACATCTTAAAAATGAAAAATAAGATATAAGTGCAAAGCACTGTTGTTTGTCATCATGTATGAATATGAAATTCAGTCTGCTGCCTTATTTCTCCTTTTCACAATGCAAGAGGATTATAAATGTCAAATAGATTTTTTTGTTAGTCATAATACAAGAATAACATGTTGTGCATAAAACTTAGTCAAATTAAAACATTATATGCTTTTGGAAATACAGTCTATGTACATCCTAAACAGAAAATTATTCACTAGTTAGAGTAATTTTAGAACAAATGACTCTGTCTATAATGTTTGGTTTTCCCTGATGAATAGTTGAAGGTCACACTATTAAAAATGTTAATAAATTACAATATTTATGTTAGGTAATTAAACCTGCCAGATAGTAATAATAAAAAATCTTATACATTGGATTTTATCTTTTTCTATCTTCTCTTAGTTAATTCAGGGAAAAGAATTTCAGAGTTAAAAAGAAAATAAATACAGATTTATGTTTGTACTGAAAAAGAATCTAAAGGAGTCAATATTTTTTCCAATTGTGCGTAATATGACAAATGCATTTTTGCCCCCAAACCATTGCAATTAAGAAAACTTGTTATTTCTGCTTTTTTCTTTGTAAAAAACCTAAAACATCTGATGACATGCTAATTTTTTACCGTGATGTTGTGCCAAGCCATAAGGGCCCTAAGCAGCCCCTGGGATCCTGACTGGATTTCAGTTCAGGTGTGGTGGAGATGCACCTGTCCTAAGCTCTGCCTCCAGGGTGGACCTTTAGATACAGTCTGTAACCTTGTCCTCAGACCTGCTTTTGGCCCAGACTCCTTGTGCTTCTTATGGAACAGAAAAGAGCCATGAAGGGTCTGGAGCACAAGTCTTTGAGATGAGGCTGAACTGGGGTTTTTTAGTCTGGAGAAGAGAAGGCTCAGGAGGAACCTCATAATTCTCTACAACTACCTGAAAGAAGGCTGTAACAAGGTGAAGGTTGGCCATTTCTCCCAAGGAGCGAGAAATAGAGTGAGAGGAAATGACCTCAAGCTGCTCTAGGAGAGGTTTAGATTGCTTGTTAGGAAAAATTTCTTCACCAAAGTTGTTGTCAAGCCTTGGAGCAGGTTGCCCAGGGAAGTGGTTGAATCCCCATACCCAGAGGTTTTTAAAAGACATGTAGATGATGTACTCAGGGGTGTGCATGGTTTAGTAGTGGTCTTTGCAGTGCGTTAATGGTTGGGCTTGATAATCTTAAATGGCTTTACCTACCTAAACAATTCTACGATTCTAAGATCTTTTAGGTGAAGTCCCTGTCACGAATGGGTTTTGTGATAGTTCCTGATCTCAGAGTGCAAAAAGAACTGACACGGTACAGTTTGCAGTAATAATCAAAACAAACGCAGCTTTATTGAAATAACCACAGCAAAAATGTGCTGGGGATAAATTGGGCAAAAAAGGGAAAAATGAGGAAAAGAGGGAGGAAGAAGAAAAGGATGTATAGCTACCAAATGTAGAACAGCAAATCCTTCGGTGTCCAGTCGATGGAGCTCACCAGGTCACGTTGCGGGAGATCTGAGGGACGCAGTTTGTCTGGACTCTAATTATACTCTTTTTCAACGGGGGAAGTGGAATGATTTTGAAACCAAACCATGGGTAGTGTCTTTGGAGGAAAGAATGGTGTTTAGAAAAGGGTACACACAGTCCATGTTCTCAGCGGTGCACGTGAGCCATGGTTTTTGTGGTCCACTGCTCACACCTGCAACATCCATCTTGATTTGGTCAGCTTGCCTCTCCCCTGCACACCTCCCCCGGATTGGGAATTTCAGTCCCAGTCCTTGGAAAGAGCGAGGGGCCCTTCTAACATAGGGGTTTCATGTCTTGGTCTTAGATGGAGAGACTTCTTACATCTCAGCCTGTCTGTCACAGTAGTGAGGGGTCTTCTGTGGGGGACCGCCCAAAAGCTCAGGAGAAGTCCAGCCAGGCTGAGAGGTGGGTTCAGCTTCCAAGGCAATTGTTGCAAAAAGGGCACAGTGCCCCCTTCTTCTTCTCATTGGCTCAGTGTAGCATACAGCAAACACACCTATGAAACAACAGCTTAGCAATGCTCTCAGGTTTCGGGGCCCTTGGTGTGTAACTTTCTCCTACAGAGTCAGAGATTTTAGACAGGGGGGTCTTTTCTTCAGTGGTCCCCCAAAAACGATCATGAGGCAGAGGAGGGATATTTCGGACAGACTCTCACAGTCCTCATCAGAGCCTTCAGTGAATGTGAAGACTGACTGCCACCTGAATTGTAGACTTCAAGTTACTCTTCTGAGAGTTTTTTTATTTGTCTGCAAGCATGAGACTACACAGGATTAAGTGTGGTATGCCAGCTCTTAAATTGCTGCAGCATGTCAACCAGGCATAGGCTGAAGGACTGTACTCAATGAATGCTCAGTTCCTGGACTAGGAAAAGTTTCTATCTCAAAATCATGCTGCTGGAAAAGAAATGTACCTTCCAGTTCTTTAATTCAAAACAGTGCATATCAAGCATAGATTTATTATTTTAAAAGGCTGTAAACTATCTATTGCCTCGAAAAGGGACAGGATTCAGAATAGCATGATGTTGAGACAGAGTCTACTTAAAACTAAAGTTAGGTGTCCTTTCTTGACTGATTAAAATTTAGTTTTATTGCATTACACTAATGCAAGTAACCTAAAAGCATCTTGGTACCTGTGCTTTTGATTAAAATTTCAAATCCATCCTGAAATCTTTAAACCATTGTCATGCATATCATGGATTTTCCATCTTCATTAGCTTTCGGGGTTTCAGTTTTCGACACTCTTTACATAGCCTGTTTGCATTTCCAGTTTTACATTTCCATTTTTTCATATTCATTTTCATTACAGCCAATAGAATAGACTGATAAACCTAGGTAACTTATGAATCAAGTGAATCTCACCTCAAGAATCCACGACTCTTCACCAACAGGTACTGAGAATAAATGAAACCTTTGCCTTATTTCTCTCCTCTTGTCCAGTCACCCCAAGCTTGTAGCTCTGCGTGGGGTTGTTGCGACCTAAGTAAGGTTACAGCAATTCACTGTGTTGAACTTCTAAAATTTGTTCTGCATAAGTATTTGGAGATCCTTATTTTGGATTTTTCTTTTCAGAATAGAATTCTGCAGTGGACACTGATGTTTTCCCATTTTATTGTGCAATTTACTGATTTAGCCAGAAATCTATCTCTTCACTCTGATTGAACCTATTCCAAGACTCCATGACTTTTTGGTCAAGCAGGATGAAAAATCTCCTTTTTGCTTAATATATACTGTTGAATTTTGCTTCCTACTGCATATATAAGAATTAATTCAAGCTACTTTTAAAACATTCAGTTTCAAAAGGGATCCTGGCTATTTGCATATTTTGCATTTGTAGGTCTTATTTTCTGTTTTTTCAGCTGGGCACTCCAACTTGATTCTAGAACATCCTTATAAATATGGAAACTGAAGATTTAACAGTTTAATTTGACAAGTGAGTGTTTCCTGCCTTGGAACAAGGCAGATACTCTTTCTGTGTAAGGAGCATAGTGTTTGCAACGAGGTTGGAATAGAAGCAGTGTATGCAAATTTTCTCATGAATATGCATTTTTTCTCAGCACTATTATCAAGATGTGTAATGTTTCGGTCAGTGTTGTCTTTGTAATCATCTAAAAGGACTTAATGTTCTCTGTTTCATAGTGACACAAAACTGCTTACAACTCCATAGATTCTTCTGTCATTCCTGTTTTCCTGAGATGTTTTTGGCCGCTTTCTGAGACCTTGCTGCCCAGTTATATTTATTGTGAGCCTTATTGATGCTTGCTTGAAGACCTGAGTAAAGATTTGTGGTTTTGTAAATTACTGTATTTAGAGTGTCTGTCATCACAGAATGCAAAACAGAGCTGTAGTTTTAATGTGCTTTAACACTGGATCATCATGAGTCTCAGGGCATATACTTAGGCAATCTTGTGTGAGGGAAGCACAAGGTGCAGCTGTATTTTTCCTGCAGTATCTGAAGACTCATTATTAGTGTAATATCTGTAACTACCTTTTCCATTTAGTAGAATAATTGACATTTCCTCCAATTGAAATGACAATTTTGTAATTTTTGCTTTGTTTATCTTGTGAGCCACACAACGGCTTCTGTTGATTCCTGACCTTGTCCAAACCAAAAATAATGTGTGTAGAAAAACCAATACAGCCATTCCATTTGAACAGCCTTTGCAGTACCAGCTGCATTAAACAATGACTATGGCACATGTTGCAATACACCACCATGAACTATATTTCCATACTTACTTAAAAGTAAAACTAATATTTTCAGAACAGAAATTAACAGAGTGCTATATCATCTTCTTTGTCCTTCTGTGCTCTATGGACAAAAATATAGAACCTTGCCTCCTCCAGGTGTCATCTTAATTCTGAACCTGCAGAGTTATTTTAGTACAAAGACTCCCTTCTTTTTCTGTCGAATATAATGCCACCAGAATGTAATGCTTGTGTATACTAGATATGGGAAAGCACTTAGTTGTGTGCCTTGTTTTCTTTGCTTATCAATTTCTATTTGTTATGTTACAGATAAATGTTCACTTTCATCTCTGTGGTAGAGTGACTTGGATACTTCTCTCAGCTTCAGGTGCCAGGATGTATTGAAGCCTTTCCAAAAAACACATGTTTGTACAAAGTAGCAGAGGGTGACTGATTGACATAAAGCTTATGTTGCCAAATTATAATGCTAGCAAATTATAGTGCTCCTATTGACTATACATTTTATTTATTTGCTATTTAAAACTGTGAACAAGTATGTTCTGAGAAATTCAACCAGTGGGTGATTAAAGAAAAATGTTTCTCTTGCTGTGAACAAAGGGAAAAAGTACAGTTTGGGCTTTTTCCACATTGCATATTGATTTAAAGATAAGTAGAGTGAGGAAAAACCTTCTTTGCAAATTGCATGTAAATCTCTGCTTTTCTTGAGAGGTGATGAAGGGGAATGAGATGGTGAAGTTGATTGTTTTCAACATGCCAGTTCAGGAAATTTCTGTACTGAATTTCTGTGCTTTTTCTAGTCTCTTCAGATTACTCGGAAGGAAAGATTCAAAAAAATATAATACCCTCATTTGCGATAATTTTGTGGATGATTATATGCTCTGAGTGACAACTACTTTACACCTATAACTTTGTCTTATGCTAAGGACAATGAAAAATGCATTGCTGTATTTTGTAAGGGTTTTGGGTTTTTTTTTCTGTTTTGTTTTTTTGCGGGGGTTTTCTTGGGTACTTTTTGTCCTTTTTTTTTTTTTTTTTTGGTATGTGTTGGTTTGTGGAGTGTCTGTTTGCTTGTTTGTTTTTTTTTGTTTCAGTTACATTTGATATTGAATAATTCTGAAGATCCTGTTTCCTTGCATTCTGCTCAAAGAAGAACAGGAAGGCTCTACCCATTCTACTTCACCCTATCTCACAGTTTTTATACCACCAGAAGCAAGCAGAAAATAAGGTTCTATACCCTCTGGAAATATTTAGCAATCTATCCATTGCATTCAGTGGGCTTTGGATAAAGGCCTAAAGCAACATAACACAGTCATGAAGACATTTCCTTTTTCTTTAGAACCCTTTAAAGGCTCGTCCCTTTGTTTTGTTTCTCAAGTCTCTGATACCAGGAGGATAATGTCTGTCTGTGAGTTAAAGACATACGAGCAGTAAGGAGGATCAAAACACAGCCAGCCTTCCAGTGCTACATTTGTGACGCAGATTCCTGTACACGGTTTAAAAATGAAATGACTGCAGTGTAGCTCAGAGCTTCAGTGAGGTGAAAACTACATTTTCTTCCTAAATTAATGAAGTCCAAATTTAATGCAAACTCATCACAGTGCTTGTTTACAGTAGAAAGTAAGGTAGTCAAAGCTCAGCTCTGAGGTGCTGATTTTCATGTTCTGTAGCCTGATATAAAAGGTGGATGCCATTTTTATTTGGGCAGGCCCATCAGAGAAAAATTAATAAAAGTTACCATTCTTGCATATATCCAGAGCTGAATTCTGAGGTCAATGGAATTTCCTAATTGAAGAATATTGTGGAATGAAACATTTACTTCATGTCATTCAGTGGAATGAAGTAATTTTAAAAGGAGTCACTAATTTCTTTAGTTCCATTACTGTATGAAACAGAAGGGAAAGATAGTAACATTCTTCAAGACAAAAATGGTATTTTTTTTTGAAACAGGAAATATTTTCCTCCTCAATAACCAGCTAAATGCTGCATTTTCTACTCTTTTCAGGAATATTATAAATTCTGTGGGATATCAGTAGCCTAATTTAGTTTGGAAAATTCTGTGCTTTGACAATGCATAAATAACTCTATATTGAGGTTTTGCAACTTCTAACACATTTTATCCATTCTTTTGCTACTATGTCTAAGTATTTGCAAAGTATATAAGTAAATAAGCAAAGTATTTGCAGTACATGTTATATTCTCAAACTGTTCACATTTTTTCCTGTGTGTTATTTCAGGTGTGAAATTCATCACCTAAGTCACTGCTAAGATTTCTAGTTTCTGCTTTGTTATGGTTATTATTTTCTTCTTCATTGTTAGGTGAAGATGACAATATGGCCTCATTAATTCAATGGAAGATTTCGGGGTAGGTTAGTTACACAATCAAAAGGGTATTCACACTCTTTTTAAGCTCATATCTCCTGCTTTTATATCTAGAGGAATTTTTGCTGAATTTCTTTCACATCTGTGTTTAAAAGCGTGCTGTATGTCATTCTGAACACTGTCGTGTTTGATTAGTCATTATGATTTATGGTTAATGTATTATCAAAATGCTTGCCTGACCCAAATAAGTTTATGTCCCATTTCTTCTATTTTTGGTGGAGTTCAGTCTGGCTTCTCCAGACACAGTTTAATTTTCTGGTTTATCAGATAATTTGTCACAAAGAACAGAAACAGGTGAAAGAGCAGATCATCAATTCCTATTGTGTATGGGGCTGGATAATACTGAAATTGTGTTGAATTAGAAGTCAATGCTTACTGGTATGGAAGAGAGAGATCTGTAATATATAGCAATTTTCAGTTGCCATGTTATACCTGGAGCACATAGAAATACTGGCTTGACGATACCTAGTTATTGAGTGACAGTAGTGACTAAAGATGAAATAAATTGATGAAAACCTCAAGTTTCCTTCTACACTTACTGTTTGTTATAGAGAATAAGCAACCATCAATCATTAGTACTTCCTTTTCATCCCTAAAGCTTTTTTAATTTTTTTTAGGGTCTGAACTTGAGATTCTGAACTACTAAATAGTGGTATTTTTCAACTGAGGACAGAACTGTAAAAAGCTGATTCTCTGGTGCAGATATTATGTGCAAACTAAGAAGCCCTTATGGGCTGTGTCCCTAGCAAGCTGTTGGTCAGCTGAGGGAGAGAAAAAAAGTTAGATGATTTCCATCAAAATGCTATCTAAGTCCTACAATTATAGCCCAGGGGAAAGAGATTAATGTTTGAAATATAACTGTGAAATTTGGAGATGGATTTCTTGTAGCTTGATGGTACTTATTTTCACTTCATAACGCAGTCATGAAATGAATAATTAATGAAAATTAATAACAATTTTTATGAATATACTTCAGCTTTTGGAGTGAATTGCAATATGTCAAAATAGTGTATCCCTCTCAGAGCCATTACAGAAGAATACAGGAGATAAATAGCTTACAGCTTTTTAACTTCAAGCTTATGCTTTTATTGATTCAGAGACTCACATAGTCCAGAATTACATCCCTGGAAATAAACAAGCCTGGAGTAGAATTTTTTTAATGGTATTCAGATAGAAAGGAAAAAAGCACTTTTGTTACTGACAGTTGTCTTTGTCAAAGACATGTATAACTAAGGTTAGTTTTGACGTGAAATTTCATCTCATGATAATAAAAGAAAAAAAGACTGGTGATTCTTGAACTCTGTACTCAAAATGAAAGAAACAACAGTTTGGTGCCCTCTGACAGCTCTCTGCTTTCTGGTCACAGGTGAGTGGAAGATAGAAAAAGAGGGGGATTGTGGCTCTATTTATTATGTTCTTCTGTAGAACACAGCACTAACAACAGCTCTATGGATTTTCTGGAATTACAGGCTATCCTGTGATAGTCAAATAAGTGGATTGATCTTGCCTAACTTAAAATATAAAAACATAAATAAATGTAAAAAGTCCAGCAAAAAGCCACAAACATAGTGAAGGTATCTGCACCTCTGATCTACAAGGAAAGGCTAAGCACAGGTTCAGGGGATATCTTATGATTTGTTAACTGCATGGTAGGAAAGAATAACAAGATGGAATCAGACTCTTCTCAACGGAGCTCAGGGCTGCTTTTACATTGTCTTTGTTTCTCAATATCCAAATCCAATTAAATTAGCTTTATGTTAAATCTTAGTCAAGTCTGTTTTGTCCATGACAGTACTTGATAGCAGAACTCCCTGTCTTTATTTTAAAGCTTAATGAGCTTTTTTACCTTATTTTCTCCCTCTTTCCTGTTCAGAAGGGTGACTGGATAAGTGCTGGACAGCTGACTAAGGTCAACACATGACAGGTACAGCTACAGGATCATAGAATGGCACCAGATGGAAGGGACCTTGAAAGAGTGTCTATTCCAACCTTTCAAGGGAAGGGGAGCCTAGATGAGATTATCTCATAATCTGTCAGATTGCATCTTGAAAACCTGCAGTGATGGGGACTCTGTCATGTGCCTGGGGAGGTTCTTCCAGTGAACTGTTGTTCTCAGTGTAAATTTCTTTCTCGTATCAAAATGAAGTTACAGTAGAGCATCTTAAACAGGATGGCCACATGATTCCTGAATCCACTGAGTGTGAGAGGACAGCAGGTAATACAGACTTTGGATATTTCTCCAAAAGACAATTAAAATTTATTCCTGAAGCAGACCTTATTTTTTACAATTTGTTTAGGTGATTGTACAATATCGTTCAGCCTTGAAGACGTGAGTTTTAAGCTTTGACCACAGGTTGTGCAGACCTGGGACTTTTTGTTCGTTTGGTAATTGTAATTGTTTGCATGGGATAAATAGAAGGGTTTTTTTTGTATTTCCTTGTTCATGCCTAGGATGACTCAGCATTGGCTGCTGTTAGATACAAAATATTGAAACAAAGAGAATACTATATTGAAACATGAGTGCTTGCATTTGTCAATGGAGAAGAATGTTGAGATTGTTTGCCAAACTTTGTTGAGCGTTTTATTTGAAACCTTCCTCCTTCTATTAGCACAATGCATTCTGCTTTCATTTAGTGCTTCTACCAGTGTACTCATGACCCTCCAGAAGGCACAGTAGAAACTTCCACTATTTGTATCACCAAGGATTAGAAAAATCGTAGCAATATTACTTAAAAGTCAGAAAAATCTGAGCAGTATTATGTAACTTCCTTTAAAGACCAAAAGGCTGGTTTAACAGCAACAGGAGTCACAGCAAATAGAGTCCTCATTATTCATATAAATTGTAATGACTTTATGAAGATTGCATAATCAATATGTGTTGAAACATCCTGGAATCTAACCAGAAGTAACCAATGGGCATCTTTCTGTCGAGATGTAACAATTATTTCTAGCAACAGCATAAAGATTTTAACTTCAAATAAGATTCATTGCATCTAATTGTTCTAGGAAATATTGATAAATTTATTTCATTCTTGGAGATTAATTCTTCTTCAGCTGAATAACCAGAACAATACAAAAATATTTAGCAAAATCTTCTGGTAATTTTAGTAATTTAAAATAATTGAATTAATCTCAAAAAATGCAAAAAATAGCTCTAAGAATATGGCCAGAAGTCTCAAGTTGAGGACAAAAGTATTCCTTGATTTTGGAACTATTTTTGTGAATGTACTTCAGGAATGCCACCTCTTCTCTTATTTTCTCTTTTTCTTGCTTGGTTTTTTTTTTTTTTTTCTTTTTGCTGCTTTTGCTTCTTTGTAAACCTCCTTTGCTTATAAGATCATGAAAAATACTGATACTGTCTGTTGCTTTCCAATAATTGGGCTCTCCCATACTGCTGGGTAGCAGCAGTTCAGGATTTACTTTCTTTTCTTCCCTTGCAGTTGGATAACATCCTATTTGGTGTGACTGTCTTATAAACCAGATCCCAAGCTTTGTGCAGTTCAAGCTTATGTTTCTTTTCTGTTCTTTTGTCATACCTAGCACAGTCTGTAAAGTGTTATAACAACAAAGTTGCCATTAATGTTTCCTTTTAATTTGCCTCTGGTGCTCTCTGCTCACCTTTACAACTCTTAAAATACCCTTTGTTTCTTTCAGTCTTTATTCAGCTGCTATGTTAATATGGCTAAACAACATCCTCAGAGACTGATCCTTGACTGTGAAACCAAGCAACTAAGAAGACTGCCTTGCCTCCACACTGTTAGGGATTAGGTCTCTCTTTAAAGGATTTGTCTTTTAGAGACCCAGTTGGAGTGGTGCAAGACATAGCCAGGGAGCAAAATAAAAATTAAGCAAAGAGAAAGAACAGGGATCCATTGTAAAAGGCTACTTCCTAGCAACACAGTGTGACTCTTCATCAGTAATTTGATCTAACAAAAGATTGGAAAAGGAGTGTTTTTATGTCCTGCTTCCCCTTTCTCTTCAGGAGTGAGGTTCCTCATATTATATTAAAGGTCCTGAAAATACAAAAGGTAATGAAGTGCAGAAGAAACAAGCCTGACAGCTAATCCATTATGTTCTGTGTGGTGTCTTTGAAGAAATAACAATGAGATTGTGATTAATTTTAATAAAATGTGTGGGAAATGCAAACTTTCTGAGGTACAATCTGCAAAGTAGTGTAGCAATGTGATGCCCTAGAAATATCTCTCCAAAGAGGGAAAAAAAAAAGATCTCTTTGTTTGCAATTAGTGAGTCCTAAGAGCCTGCATTAAAATATTTTTTTTGTATTTAAGGGGAAATTTTTAGCTATTGCAGCCATACTTATGAAAGGATTTCCATTACTCAAACTATCTTAATGGATTACAAAACACCAAGGAAAGAGTAAAGATAGAATCAGAATAAATGGAATAAGGAAAAAAAGGTGCAGCCTATAGTGAATAGAGAGGTGATCCAGCCCTACTAATTTACAAATTACCCAACTGCTAAGTTAGGTAATATAAAGAAACATCTAAAAGGCAATTAGTGCTGAGATTTATCTATTTTTTTTTGTTTGCTTTGTTTTGAGGATTTTTGATTTTGTTGTCAGGTTTTGGTTTTGTTTGTTTGGGGATTTTTTGTTTGTTTTCTTGCTTGCCACTTTGTTTTCTTTTTCTTTTTTGTTTTATGGGGAGTGGTTGTGGAGTTTTTAAAATTATTTTTTGTCCTTCATCAAGGGAAACTCATGTCTCATTCTGTTAAAAAGACCTTAACCCTTTCATTTTCTAGAATAAAGATGGTTTCTCTTGATCTAGTGTTTGCACAAAATGTTAGGGAATCCATGAAGTACAAGGCAGATTGGGTGACAGTGAAAAATAGATAGGTAAAACTATTTTGTGCATTAACTGGTCCAGAGTAAGGTTCAGTCACATCAAGAATTAAAGGGTGTTTCCTCACAAACTGCAAGGATCTGCAAGTGCTAGATATTGAGAGAATACATCTGGAAAGTGTAATCCAGTACATTTGTGGAGAGAAACAGGTGGTGATAATATATGGTATTACTTTAACCAACATTCCTAAGCAGCTTGTGGTTTTGCCCTCACTTTGATTCTTGAATGTAATATTTTAGTCAGAAATCACTTTTGTCTGTCTCCTTCATCCTTTCTTACATTTGCTATATATATATACTAACTAGTTTTCATGTGAGTCCTTCTGGTAGGGTGGCTGTCTCCTTACCTAATTTTTTTTTTCTGAAAAGCTTTCCTTAAATACTATCCTCCTCTGTGGTTTCTCAGACTCTCTGACTCTCTTTTCTTTTTATTTTCAAGCTCCCATGTCCCCAGTCCTACAACTCTGTTGGAATGCAAGCCTCTCTGACTTCCTCAGAAAAGGAAATGAATGCAGGGGTTGAATTAAAGCCTTTAGAGAAATCAAGATATATTAAGCCACATAGATATGAAGTGTAGGTTTAAGTTTTAAGTTAGTAGAAGTGTGAGTTATAATTTTAAGCAAGTTTAAGTTTAAAGCTTTAGATTTTAAGTAGAAATACATTTTAAGTGCCTTAAGAAACTGTGCAAACTAGCAAGGCCCTAAGTCCTAGTTTAAACTTCAGCAAGTTAGTCCTAGACATAATAAAAACATAGCAGAACCTTGCCACTATAATAGATAAAATTATTAACTTAAAACAGATAAAACTACATGCATAAATAGATAGAACTGTTCACATAGATAGATAAACCTATACACATAAATTTTAAGTAAGAAAACAGTACATTTGTGTAAATAGATAATATTATATATGTAGTATTTTAGGTAAGAATTGATACTACTTTCGTACTACTGTTGCAAGTTAGAATCAAGTTCAGATTAGTTTAGAAAGAATGTTTTAGAATCATGTTTTTAGCTGGTTGGAGGTTTTGTGAATAAAAAACCCTATAGTGGGGTGTAAAGATCATCATCATCATCATCATCTTCATCATCATCGACCACCACAGCATCAGCACATCAGTGACCACAAGAAGAAGACAATAGAAGAAGGAAAGAAGAAAGAAGGCTGTGGTCCCTGCTGCTGCTCAGAACATTGGACTCTATTCCTGCTGCTGCTGCTCAGGACACGGGACTCTGTGCCAGAGAACAACTGCTGCTGCCGCTGTTCCTGCATGGAACCTGGGGCTCTATCCCAGAGAGCAGCCCTGCTGCAGCAGCTCTGGCTTGGGACTCTGTGCCAGAAGGCTTTGCATGGACTTCAGCACCTTGGACTCTTTGCCTTCAAGACTGAAGCATCCCTGCAATAAACAACCTCATAGCAACCCACAACTGTTCGTGTCCCTTTGAAGACCTGAGGCTGCAGTAACATCTCGACAGCCTGGACTCTGCCTTTCCATAAATCTCAACCAGTCCAGTTTCCATTTGAAATCCCCAGAAAGAACCCTTATGAGTCTAATTATTGGTATCTTCCTTTCTGGTGCACTTTGGCACCTGTGGTTGCAGCTCTGAAATATTGCCCAAGGTGGGAAAAGTAATTCTTGAAATTGTGTTATATACTCAGAAGCTTTTGTTTTAGGGCAGCAAAGACAGGAAAAGGAACTATTTTCACCTCAGGGCGGGTATTTTTAATTCAATTACCTCCCACTAGATGTACAGGAACATTTGGTGTAGCACATGCCTTTGTTTTATTTTTCATGGAAAGCAGGCTGATATCTGCTCTTTCATCCCTGCAGAGATTATTGTTTCAGAAAGGCCAAACTTTTTTTTTTTTGGTGAGTGTCTGCCTTTTTATCATCATTTCTTTTCTTCTTCTGTCGAAAGAGGATACACTCCTGCCAACAGCACAGTAGTCTAAAGAGAAGAGGGGATACTTCAGGCCAACTTGCTCCCTCTTTTATGTTGTACTCAAGGCAGATGGAATACATTTTTCTTTATGCTGGGTGAACTGGTACTTGGAGCAGAAATGTCCAAAATATTGTTACTGAATATAGGCAGATGATTGCTAGTACTCAGATATTTTAATATATGAAAATTTGGGAAAATTTGGAGTACAACATAGGAATCTGGTATGTGTTTATAACACACTCTACTTGTAGCTTGCAAGCAGCCAGTTCCATTCTGAAATTTAGATCTTAATGTAGACCTTGATTTTTTTTCTCATGTTGGGCCTGTGATCCCAAAGTGGTGGTAGCACAGACTGAATAATTTGAATAAAGAGAGATGTCCCATTTTTCAAAGATAAGTCAATCTTTGCTGATTAAGAAGTTTTAAGCAAGAAAAATACTCTGAGAAGAAAAGAGATTGCAAAAAATGTCATGTAACAGACATCAGTGATTATTAGAATTGGCCATGGGGTTGGTTGGCAGAGAAGCTCTAGATTGCTAAAGAAGATGCTCTAATTCACCTACCACCATTCAAGCATTTGTAGTAGTTTTGCTTGATATATCCTTAGAAGTCTAATGGGACTATTTTGCTCCCTTAACAAAGATACACCTTCAAGGCAAACTTCCAAGGGAGAAGAACAAGAGCAAAGGACAACGAATGTCAGAAAGTCAGTCCCTTCAAGGAAAGTTTTTTGGTTTGTTTTGTTGTTTTCTTTTTCCTTTTATTTTTTTTTTTAATTTTGTTTGGTTGTTTTTTTTTGTTTGTTCTGTTAAATGATACTACAATGTGGTTAGAAAAAAATATATTAAGACCAGAAAGCAGAAATAATTAGTGAGATTGTGAGAAAGCCATTCACCTAAGCTATTTAGGAGTTTGAAGCAGAAGATGCTTAAAATGGATTTAGATAAAAGGTCTGCATCCAGAGAGAATGCCTTGAAAATACAAAATAAAATCAGGACTAACCCTAGTAAAAACACCAACAAAATCAGAACCATCAGACAACCAAGAAGTTGAATATTTCAGAAACAGTCTGAGAGCTGAAGTATTGAAGTTTTGTTTCTTTGCATCAGAGAAGCAAAGCATAGACAGCTTTAAAGTGTGGAGTGTCACAATGAATTGGGAAAAAAAGAGACCATTTATGTTTTTTTATCTGTCTTTCTGGTATGTAAGGTTGGTTAATTTGCCAAAAAAAAAAAAAACCCAAGTTGCTTTTTTGGGTAATAACAGAATTTCTTGGGTTAAATATATGCAATAATTTTGGTTTTTAAAAAATTCTTTCTAAATAGAATTTGGAACAAATCAGTCATTTTAAGTCTGCATTAAGTAAATTACAATTGCAGTTAAAAACAGTGCATACTACATTTGAATTGGCATGTTTAACTATAAGAAATATGCCACTCACTGATAAAATGCTGAGGTGGATTGATAGACTAACATCTTAGCTAATTCTAATGCCACTGAGAGCATGAACCGTGAATCAGTTCTAAAACTGTGTGTACTCATTAAGTTCAGGAATTGTACAGTATGTGCAAATTTTTTTAGACCTAATGCAACTCAGTATAATTATATAATGTACAAACATTGCAATTACAAAGTATTGCAATTTCTTCAGAAGTTCATTTAGCTGTGCACAAGCTTACAATATACTTACATATTAGTTACACAAGCATTTTAGATGTAATTAGCGTAATAAAATTGGAAGTGTTACAGAACATTTATGACAGCTGTGAAGGAGAGAGTACAGACACAGGATGAAAATACTCTTAGCCTCCAAATAGATAAATCTTACGCTCTCTGATGTAATGTCAGGATTTTCAATATATTTTCAAGGAAAAAAGCAATAAACTAGGCATGAGTTCTCAATATTTCTCTTTTACTAATTAGCTGTGCTATAACCAATCCTTATTTACCCCCCTCTTAGAATTTACAGGTCTACTGTAAATTACATTTGGGCAACACAGCAAAATGAACCTAATTGTTTTCAGTGGAAAACTATCATATATTATGGCATTACCTATATTATCCATAGAATTTTAGGTCTGTTGGAATTCCAAATATGAATCATTCATTTTCAGTGGTTACTTTTTCCAGATTTCTTTGGAGTTTGAATAAATTACTTTATCTTTCACTTGGATCTTCAGTTTTAATTGTCACTTCACCCTTGTTAAAGTTAGTCTTTAATATTTAAGTATTTTTGCCATATATTATAGTTTGCTACTGACTGACACAAAAATTCAGTTCCTTCCCAGAAGAATGCAGGAGCTGAGGCAAAGTTCACAAAAGAATGTGACAGACTTGTATTCTATTATTTCAAACTGGCTGAAGATCCTTAAGGCAATTAAGGAGAGAGGTATAAGGGAGAGAAACTTTGGGATTTGTCTGTCAAAAATTTGGGCTAGTAATGTCCTGCTGGGGTTACTTCTTGTCCCTGTGAGTTCAGACCATTTGCCCAAGATGCAACCCTTGAGACTTAGCTTTTGATCCCAATATCCTCAGAAATTCGTCATGTCTCCTCTTCCTCTCTCTAGTTTGATAATGGAATTCCAAAATTGCGTTAATAATTTGGGTATTTTCTGAGCCAGGATAAGATTCTTACGTTTAATAAATACTAAAGAGGTGATGACCTCTCCTTCTATTTATTTTTCTTCATTTTTTAAGTCCATATCTAGCATCTCTATAAACATATGACAAGTTTCTGAGTTTAAGTGCTATATGGAAACTTTTGTTTTGTTTTGAATAAAATACATTGCTGTATAATTTCCCTTGGTACCTTGTATTCATGTGCTGAAAATTAAAGGTAGTTGTTTGCTTTTCATATTTAGTCACAGATTAGATAGGAAATGAAGAACAAATATGCTCACTTTTTTCTGAGGGCACTATGTGCTATGTTTATTTACACACATTGCTACACACAGAAATAATAAATTAATTTATATGAAGAGTTTATCATGATATTGTATATACAGTGGTTACACCTGCATCTATTCTTTTACTGCAGTTTCACTCTTTGTCTTAAGGAGGCTCTTATGAGTATCTATTAGTCATAACTGCATTGAGAAAACTAAATCTGATTCTCTGAGCTTACTTAATTATCTTCCTTGTGTCCTCCATTACAGTGAATCCAAAATAAACTGGACTCAGGTATCCAGGCCCATTTACATCAGCATGTGCATATGCTCTAGGCGTGCATTGGCTACGAGAGATTTTCAGATGCTTTGGCTTATTGCTTGCTTTGAAATAAAAATACCCACCCTGGCAAACTGGGCATCTTCTCCATCTTCAGTTTGCAGTTTACACAGAGCAAGCTGCTCTAGGGACATTCTCTTCCATAGAACGGACTGTAAAAATGCATGAGCAGTCTGAACAAGGTCCAGGATGCCAAATAACAGTATCTTTTTAGAAAGGAAACATCCATGATCTGAAAATAATTTGATACAACATATCTCCTATGTCCTACGTTGTTTTTCAAGTCAAAATTTCTAATTCTGCTAGGTGCTGTATGATGCAGTATGTCTCTCAGTGCTGCATTCTATTTCACTGGAATAAGTCTTTACTGTTATCTTATAAAGAGTTTTTATGCTCCCTGTATACCCTCCTTGCAGGTTGGAATTGATGATCTCAAAGATCTTTCCAACCTAGGTGATTCTGTCATTTTATTTGCTTTTATGCACAATTTCGATTCTATTTTAATTCAACATAGGGGATTTTGCATGGAGTTTCCTTAAAAATGGTTCTACAGACTTGGTTAACTCTAGTGGTCTACTCTGATATCACAGGGTTGTGTTTTCTATTTTCCTTTTTTCTACTTAAGTCTCAGAATACCATTGCTTAATACTTATGGGAAAAAAATAATATTATCAATTTCATGTGATCCACATATTATTTTAATATTTCTTAAACTTTGAGGATATAAAGATTAAAAGTGAAAAGTTAATCATGGAACTAGATGATTAATGAGAAACTGTAGGCTACTGTTCCTCTACTTAGACATGGACATCCCTTGCAGACATGATTTTTGCATCCATCCTTGGTTTCAGATTCATACTTGGGTCAAAATCAGGTTAAATCTGAATTATGACATCTCCATGGGGAAAAAAAAAAGCTCTCTTCTCTGAGTAGTTAAACTATGATACCTAACAGTATTAAAACATTCTGTGTCCTCAAAGTACTTCAAAATTCTTATCTCTGTGACATCAAAAAAAGTTAGTTCCATTTTACAAAGAGACTAGAAAAGCTGGCAAGCACATGGATCAAGCCATTCCTAGAGCTGGCAACAAATTCTGGCAGTCACAGCTGTCACTCCCAGGTTTAGATTACTGCTTCTCTTCAGCATTTAAATAACATGATAGGTCTTTCCCATTTCTGAATAATTCTGTTTGTCACTAGGTAATTTGTCTCATGGGACCAAAAGAGAAGAGAACAGTAAAGAGGAAGGAAGCAAAGGTGATTTCCTAGTCCTCAATGATAAGTTGTTTTCAGAGCCACTGCCTAAGGGAGCAACAGGCATGGGTTAGTGTTGCTGGGAAGGACTCCAGTCACATGCAATTATACATATTTATTTCAATTAATTATAAGCCCATAGGAACTGGAGATGAAGAAAACCTTCTATACTAATGCCCTTTAAATGTATCTGAAAGCTGGGATGCATTTAATAGAGCTTTTAAACACACATCAGAGAAATTTGGTAAAGCTGTGAGTGTAAATGCATCTATTTTTTTTTTCTGGTAAATTCAGTGGAACCTTCCTCACTGGCTACTGGAGCAAAACACATTGACTGAATTTTGTACCAGTCCTACAACTGACTGGTACATCTTAGTTGTTCATACAAGTGCTGATAATATGCCAATTGGGATTTTAGTGTGCTTTTTGGGTTTTGGTATTTAAGATTGTTAAATACCTGACTAGGTATTTAACTGACTAGGTGTTTTTTTTGTTTTGTTTTTTTTTTTATTTCTGCTATTGAGAAACTAACAAAATTCACATACGTTTGCTTAAATTTTGACATATTTATTCAACATAAGGAAAAATGTCATTGTCTGTGTAGTTGTTTGATCTTATACAAATTTGTTCTTCTGTTCTTCTGAGAAAATATTAAACCTGATTTGAGGATGAGTTACTACAGTATAGTAATTGGGCTGTTTATAAACATTTAGAGTTCCTAAGTGTAACATTATCCTCTATAATAATTTGTTGATTGAGCTGGCAGAAGACAATGGATTTTGATTAGATGGTGCTGTCTCATTAATATGCATGGTTCTCTTTCTCCATTTTTTTTCCATTTATTCCTGTATATTCAGGGTGGGGGAAAAATTTATTTTTTCCTTATTATTGGTTCTGTATGATTTTACATAATTGCAGTAATTCTTAGAATTCTTCTATTGTTCTGAGCTCCTGATTACCAATTACCTATGTACTCCTGTCAGTGTGATCAGCAGTCACCTGAAATCAACAACTAACAACTTAATTAAACATATTTTAGATATGACACTGGATGAATCTAGGTGACTTGCAAACAATAAAGAGCACCAAACCAAATTCCAGGCCTCAGTTCCTCAAGAGGGCAAGTTAAAGTTTAATTTAAGGCCTTGCTGACACAAGTATCTAGAGAGACAAGAGATGTCTCCTAAAAAATAGATGACATGGTAAGGCAGAGCAGGAAAATATGGACTTGCTCTTCCCACTTAGATGAAGAGAAAATACAGAAGTATAGCTAACTTTAGTAGAGGTAGCTGCTCTGACTCCATCAGTGATGGTTTCTTCAGACACATCACATCACCCTCAGCAACAGACCTTTAAAATTATTTCAGCTAGCATTTTAGGCATGAAATAAAAACAAGAAAAAACCCAGCAATAAAACTAGTAAAATAGTTTAAAAGTCTTTTCAGCCTCCAGGCAGCTATAACTATTTGTTTATTTATTTATTTTAGGACAGGCATGACAGGAATCTAGGGCTAAGAATGTACTCTGCCCATGGCTTGTTGGAGTGTTGAGGGAACAATGCTTCAATACTTGCGTTAGAGCCAATACAATTTGATTTCATATGGAGCACCAGATAGTTTTGCTCTGTGGTGATTGATCTGAGGACGTGAGGAGAAATCTGGGGATGAAGACTATCTGATATGTATTTTGTTGATTTTTCCACTTGCTGTGTGCCCTAGATTTGTACTAGTTAGTGATCTTGGGAGCACCTGTTTCTTGCATTTCAGTTCTGCAGGGAGCAAGACAGTTGAACACTGGTCTTGGCTGGATGGAGCAACTAAGAAATGAAAAGCAATTTGAATGTGAGTGGGCAAGTCTCATCAGCAAAATTATAAGCAGACTAGTGATGTGAAACCTATTTTTTACTTCAAAATGATAACTTCCTGACATTTTTCCATTTCTATGTTACCAAGAGACCTTTCTGCAAAGCAGGGATGAATTTTCTTGAAATCTCTCAATAATGTCTATTATAGTGACCAGGATGATCAAGAAGGTCGTTTGGGTAGCACAATTACCAAGAAGATTTTTGGGTTTTTTTTCAGGGATCTAAGATGTGCAAGTCAGGGATCTAAGATGTGCAAGTCAGTTTACTCTAAAAAAGCCATAAAAAAAACCCCTCAACAGCAGAATTAGCTTGAAGTTACAAAAATTCTCATGACCCAGAGCTCTATGGTTCTGTAGCAGACAATGATGGGCTATGTACCAAAAAAGATACTTTCAGAGTGTTTTTTTAATGGTGCAGTGTAACCCTATCTGGAAAAAAAAAAAGAAAAAAAGAAAACAAACTTGAGTAACAGCATTGGTTACTCCTACCATTCTGAGCTCACTTAGATTAATCATTTTGTAGAAACCAAACACTTGCTTTACCTTTTGAGGTGTTGACCTGACTCATAGACTGACAATTCATCTTGGCCCAGTAATTCTTCTCATAAACTATTAAAATCCTGTGAATTACTATAAACTACAAACAGACAAATTTTAATTTCCCATATGGCATAAATAAATATCTAACCTGCTCTGACTGTACTACTATTTTCCTTAAACAAAGGTTTGCATGGACCTTCTCTTTTTGCCTTATGTTGGCTGCACCCACATGAAAAATAGCACTCAATACATGCAGAATGTGGGAGGTAATTGTCTGGGGATTTTAATGGAGCAGAAAAATTCCAAGGTTTTGGAGGATGCTATGGGATGTTTCTTCTTGATAAGACATGAGAGGAAAGGAAGAGATTTCAAACTGATTGATTTTGGGGAGTACCGTGGGCTGTGTTTTGTATTATGCCTGAGCATGCCATTCATCCATAAATCTGTCCAAACCTTATTGAACTCCGGGGCAATGCATAACTTCCTGCATTCCCAAGCAATCCAGCACAAACTCATATGAGAAACAAAGAGATTGGTTCTGCAGCAGAAAAATGGTAAATGTATTACTTTCCCTTGTGAATAAGGAAAGTATCTGCTTTAACTTCTAAATAACTGCTTGTGGATTTGAACTAAAACAGTCATACAACTGATGGAGCAGAAAAGAATTCAGTTAGTTGAACCAATTAACTGTACCATGTTTATGGTAAAAAAAATCACTGATCGTCAGGCACGGAAAATGGGTAGAAGCAGAGCAGCGACTCCCTTTTCGGCAGATTGTTTCTTTGCCCATGCTCCCCATGCTCCATGGAAGAGCAGGCTTCCCTGCACTGCAACATGTCTTATTGGCAAAGAGGTTTACATTTAGCTCTGCTCTTGTAGATTACATCTGCATTCTTTGCTTGTTTTGATACTGTTTGCTTGAAAATGGAATTTTTAAAATCTTAGATTACATAAAAGCACAAAGAATGAATGTTTAGCTAGAGAACTGTAATATACATGCATGTGTGCTAGAAAATATTATATGGAATTAAAAAATGTAATTACATGCATCACTTAAGCTTTGCAAGAAGTGTACTGGATACAGTTTTAAACTCTTCAGTTGTTATAGTCTTCATAATTCTGTGGCTTACCGCATACAGAAATTGCATCTTTACCTCCAATTTGGTTTAACACGTACAGAAATTGCATCTTTACCTCCAATTTCAGGAACTTAGCAGAATACTTTGCTAGATGAGAGCGAAGTTTGTAAAGTTGAAGGTTGGAAACAGCTGTTATATTTGCCCATTTTCAGAAGAAAAGCAAATTAAACTCTATAAAGCTAAAGTAGCATTCACTTTCTTGTTATATGTATACAGTAACAAATGTATTTTGTTAAACAGTTGTAAAGCTTCTCATGCTGCTATCTAAACACTGCTTATTATTCTTACAGTATTGCATCCTTCTATCAATCAAAAATATATGCCTTTCTTACACCTCCTGTTCAGTCTGCTTTTGCTTAGTAATTCTTCCAAGAAGTATTTGCAAACCAGCTTTTTTCCAGACATGACACCAGAAAAATGGATTTGAAAGAGAAAAAGGTATTGGCAAAGTATTGTGTCAATGGAATATTAATTAATTATTAATTCAACATTCTAATGACTATAAAGTTCTTTTGTAGATGAACATTTAAATAGAGCCATTTTATTAATCCCTGAACTTTCTACTTAATTCTACCCCATCTTGTGTTTCCTTTGTGCTTTACAGTGTGCTTCATTTAAAAAAAAAATCTCATCATCATTATCAGCATATTATTCTCCCAGTAGTTGAAACAGCTGAAGTATAGAGCAGGTAATTCACTATCATTATATGAGTTAGAAGTAAAGAATTTGAAGAAAAGACACATGCAGAACCCTAATGAAGCTTGTGCAAGTCCTATGCTTTGTGCAAAGTCCATGGACTTTGCCATGCTTTAAACTAGCTCAGTATGTCCTTACTAGAAGAGTACTTATGCTGCTGCAGTTTGGTGTACATGGGTAATTTCACTCTAGTCAGTGGTCTTATTTTCCTTCTCAGATGATCTGAGAGGATTCAATCAACATTACTTTATCTCAATACACCAATGCAGTATATAGAAGTTGTTCCAGGTCCAATGACACTCAGCCTTCATCCGGGATGAAAAAATAGAACTTAAGTCTGTTTGTTTCACCTTGCTTTGCTATGTCTTGAGGCCTGTAGTAAAAGCATTAAGGACAGACATAATTTTCTTTCAAAATGTCTACAGCAACCTTGAACTTTTTTAAAAAGCTAATTTCCATTTTAGTGCTTCCTATAATTTTCATCTATTTCCTAACTCTAAAACCCAGCAATAAACAGAAGGGTTCAAGCCACAACTATTTGCTATTTCCTTCCCATTTATGTAGGCTAATCTACTTTTCTTTTTTTTTTTTCTCTCATCTGATATCTCTTCTGCAACTAATATTGCATCACAAAACTGACTGGGAGTAGCACTGATTGCAGTAAGTGAATCATTACTGTCCATCCATCCATTACTGTTACATCCCCAGGGCACTGACCATATCATTTTCCCTGCCCACTGTTTGCCATCCAGTTTAATGGCAACACATTAAAAGGCAATGGATGAATATAGTACTAACTAATGATAAGAGGCACAGGAATGACATGCTTTATGGGTAAAGGATAAATAAAAGAGAGAAAAGGGATATCATACTTTAAATGGATCTTGAGCTTCTCAGACTTGGCTTAAAGGACAATCGCAGCTTTCGGATAACTGCATCAGGAGAATTGGCGCTTTTTTAGGAAGAAAGTGTAAATTAGATCATTGAGTTAGATGCATTAGAATGTACACCATGATAACTGTATGGCATTCTTTTTAAAAGCATTGATAGCATATGCATATACTAGCTGGTAAAGGACATTAAAATAATTAGGAACTTCCATCTCATAAGGAAAATTATCTGAGCAACAAACAAAGCCATGTTTATAACCTAAAAATATAAAAAAAAATATTTTTGATCAAAAAATAACAATTATCAATAGTCATTATTAAACATAAATTATTTTATTTTCTCTTGATTTGGAGTATGGCTTCCTGCATCTTTGAAAAAAAAAGACTGCAAATCCCCACAACTGAGCAGTATCTTCATTACTGGGGGTAACTTGGTACTGACAACAAATTCTACTTTTAACTGCTTAGACTCTTTTGCAGTCCTGAATTGGATGTATTGTGCAGCAGGGACTTCAATATATATTCCTAGGGGACTTGTCTGAGGGTAATGGTGAAATACTTGTACCTTCTGTTTTCTTTCTTCCAGTCAGTTGTTTAACATGTGAAGATCTTCCATTTTGTCAGTCTTCATTTCTTTACCTCGGGCAAGTTTGAATGATGACACCAAATTGATCAGAACAACAAATCCCTTAAAGAGCAAGCACTTCAGAGAAACCTTGAGGGACTGGAGAGAGGATGGGTGAAAACCCCATGAAGTTCATTTGGGGGGAATGCAATGTCCTGCACCTGGGATGGAATAACCCCTGCTCCAGTACATCCTGGGAGCCAGCTCTCACCTCAGAGAAATGGGAGAGCTGGGGGTTTGCAGAGCAGGGCAGGGGGCCTGGGGGGCAATAACTTGAACATGGGTCAGCAGCGTGCCCTGGGGCTGAAGGCAGGGTGGGCTGCAGTAGGAAGAGCACAGTGGCAGGTTGAGGAAAGTGGTCACTGCCCTGTGGGACTTGCGGGAGCACTTGTGGGTCACTGCATTCAGTGCAGGGCTGCTCAGTGCAGGGCAGAGGCTGACAAACTAGAATGAGTCCAGAGGAGAGTTGCTGTGGTGGCTGGGAGCTGAAGAACAGAACTGAGAGGTGTGAGCAAGAGAGAACATAAAGAAAACTGAGAATCTGAGAGTTTGGTTTATTCAGTCTTAAGAAGAAATGGCTGTGGGGGATCCAATTGCCATGCACAGCTGCCTAAAGGGTTGGCCACAGGGACTTCTGACAAATGAACACAACAAAAAGCCAAGAATTAGTGAACACAGGGTGCAGCAAGGCAAATTTATCCTGGATTTAAACAAAAAAAATCCTCAATAAGGGTGGTTAATCACTGGAAGAGATTGCCCAGTGAGCTTGTAGATACTTCTCCTGGGAGATGTTAAATCACAGCTGGTCAGTGAACAAGCAACCTGCTAGATGACTCTATGACCCCCAAAGATTTCTTGCAACCCGAACTAAAACTTGCTTACATTAAGTTAGAATGCACTTTTTTTTTTAAAAGTAGATTTATTATCACATGTATTTTAAAATAATCATTGCTATAAATTTTATGCAAATGTTCTGAAATAGTGGGCTATATTCAGACTTCTTAAAATTTAGTCAGAACAGTAATTTTAACTTCCACACAACAATCCAGAATAGCTTTCCATAGTAATCAACTAAGGATGCACCAAAAGATAGCTTAGAGACCTTCATTTTTATAAGTTTGTCATTTTATAATTGTGTCACGTTAATGCTATCTAAAATCTAAGTATCTGGTAACATTATGTTTATCATGTAACTGTTGCAAAGTTTTTTGCTTATTAGTTTGTCTTTGTAAAATCTTGACGATGACCTTTTGAATTTCCAGGGCATGAAGCTGCAGTTATGCAAACTGGACTTGCCATTAACACCTGTGCTGAATTATTTCCCACTGATTGAACAGGTGTTGGGCACTGTCTAACTCATCATTGATTCGGAATGGATGATTTTGCTTCAGGATACTTCTGGCAAGCTGAACCTCCCTAGTTGCTTCTTTATGTACATAAAAAAAAGGGAATGGACTTGAAACTACAGCTATCACTGAATAATGAGTGCTGGGGGAAAATTCCCTGACTTTCAATATTGACAATCAGTAGATAAAGAATTCCCTAATGAGAAGAGAGCTATCTCATTTTGCTATCACTCTCTCGAATGGTGTGAAAAGAGAGAATATTATCTTAAATGGACATATCGAGTCATGAACTAATGCTGGATGAATTTTTCAGATACAACTGCAGGAGTTTGTAGCTTGCTCCAAATACTGTTTATCAGAAAACAGGTTCATTTATAGCTTAGGGTTCAAATTCTTGATAATACTAAGTAACTTAAAAAAAAAAAAGCTACCCCAACACTTGAAAAACAATAGGTTTCAAGTCACTGGATATGCTCAGTTAAGAGTATTAGTTTTGCTCCAAGAGAAACTGTCAGCTCTGTTCCTTGAAGTACAGATCAGCAAAATAATATCTTTATTCCAATTATTGCATTGCTTATACAGAGATGGCAACCTATAATAAACTATCCATGAAAATTATTAATAAAGGTACTGTTTTCTTGGTCTTTAACAAAAATTAGTTTAGTCAACACTTTCTAAGAGGGCTTGTCTTTCCTATTGAAAAAAAGTTCTATTGGAATGAATATTGAGAAGAATTAGATTGTCCTCTGCCCACCAGTCTGTCTGCTCTTGAGCAAATTTGAATTATTTCCTCTGAATATCTAATACAGTTTGGCTGAAAATAGTTCTGTTATAAAGTGAGGTAGAGGTGGGTCAGGGAAACTTGAATCTTGAGACATCAATTTGCTATTCTATTCTCTGAAACCATAATCTTCTGAGGTTATTTCCCAGAAAGTGCCTCTTGCAGGTGGTCCCATACTCTGGCTAGACCTACACCATGGATGTTTTAGGTTAACTGGGGAGATTGAAAGACCTATAAAGATGTGAACAATATTAATTGCATTTTCCTTAACATATGGTTATCCCATTAAAGAGAAGTTATATTTTATTTTGATAGTTTTATTGCAACCTTAAAATGAGGGTGGGGGTGAGGGTGTGGAACCCAACAGGGCTATATTTTATCCCAATCTGCCACGGAAACATACCCCTTTTTACCTGGTTTATATTCTAAC
Organism: Fringilla coelebs; assembly: GCF_963513975.1. Classification (NCBI taxonomy): domain Eukaryota; kingdom Metazoa; phylum Chordata; class Aves; order Passeriformes; family Fringillidae; genus Fringilla; species Fringilla coelebs. The sequence goes on from NC_140029.1 coordinate 57,425,731, forward strand.
GTGTATTTTGTGCATATAGTCACTCTTGTATTTGCATTATTGACATAACTTGTCCCTTTGGAATTGCTTTATGTAAGCTGATTTGTGTCAGTCTTTAATGATGTACAGACCTTAAAGGGAGATCAGAAGTAATTGCAAATGGAATTAAGAGCTTGGAAAAATATCTTGTATACTTACATGAAAGCAGTATCCAGAAAAATAAATCACAAATAAAGTATATATGTTCTGTAGAATTAAGTGATATAAATCACATGATGAACAGTCTGTCACCTACATAAGTTACCTTTGAAACATATAATTTATTCCAGTTGTGGATTTTATGACACCATATACCCTGCTATACTCAGAACAGCATTCTTTATGGGAAGAGAGTTCTCATTTGCTGTGTAAGCAGATGTTGCTATCTGAGAGTCACCCAACCAAATCTTTGTTGTTGAAAAGGGAGATTTATGATTTGAGTCTCACAGCATAACCAGGTGATAAGTCCTGTTCAAAAGTTAAATATGAGAACTTTTCACAGACACAGGCCAGATGCTCCACAGAAGCTCATAAGTTAGAGGCGAAATAACTGACCACAATATTATCACTGCAGTAAATTCACCACCCAGACTTTAATTGCTCATGAGACTATAACCCTCATGCTCTGTCCTGCAGCATTTTATTTTTGAACCTAAAGAAGGACAGGCAAAAATGGAGCAGGCTGAAATTGTTATGTCTCCGTGCAAATGAACTATGTAACCATAGAAAAGGCACACTTCCATGTGAGGGCACGTGAGGCTGTCTCATGAGTAGTCTTGTCTGCAGAGTTTGCTCTGGAATTTTAACATCCTTGCTAAAGCTGTTTTCCAAAGATTTAAATTGAGATTGTTTTGTGGCTAAATTCCAAAGTCTTCTGACTGAATCTGTAGTAGCAGTAGTACAGAAATGAAAGCATTCTTTCTTGCTTTTGCTAATGATCAAACAGAGCTAAATTGTGATTGTTAGCTAATGCGTCACTCCATGAAAACCACTGGGAGAAATTCTGCACAGATTTGCTGAGTGGATGGCAATTTGCCCTTTAATGCTCACAGTGCATTAGTTTCTTCTATACAGTGTACACGTTTTGTTATCTTGTGTCTAGAGCAATATCGAGGCTGTTTCATTTTCAAAGCAGCTCCATATGAGTCAAAGAGAAATTTACAAAAGACATGTAAAGTCTATTCAGAGGGGCAGTCTTTGTGTAGCAGCTAATTCCTACACAAACAAATATGAAGGATCAGCAGGTGCTTTTTGCTACATTGTAGTTTTGCGTGTTATGATGCTCACGGAAGGAAGATGGGATGTAGCTTTTTATGCCCTCCTGCATTCCACATCTAAATTCATATATTTGTGATACTAAATGGAAAAATCTAGAGGGAACTGCTTATAAAGGTTGTATATAAACACGCTTAGAAAAAAAAGAGAGAATTATAATGGTTTGTCTCCGCAGGACATGTTTACAATAACAGGAAACAAGGTAAGGCCTTTTTTTTCCATGTTAAGGCTGATGGAAATTTGGTGCCAGTCTGCACGTCCTTCACCTGCTATCCCTGAGTAGATGTTGATTTTTCAATTTACAGGTCTGTTAAGAATTCATGACAAAGTTAAATTATACATGAGAATGAGAATTCTCTCCTGCAGAGAGGGGAGTCTCAGTTTGTTGTGATATGGGTTTTGTATTTTTTTTAATTGCTAATAAACTGTCAAAAAAACCTCATTTTTGTTTCCCCTGCCCATTTCTCTTTACCATATATTTAATTTCCTCCACACCAGTTTGTTCTTTCAATATGAAAAAAAATATGGATTCAACATGGAAGGAAAAGTATGGATGTCCTTTTGGAACTACTCATTAGTTCAGAGGCAGGGGAAACTGAAGAGTTAAAAAATTGCCTTCTATCAGAGTTTATCAACCAAGGTTAATTGTGTAATTCAGTTTTACTATATAGTTCATTAGAACTTTAAAGCCAAATTATTATCTTCACTCCTGCCTCTAAATTTCCGATTATTCCTGGCCAAAACTCATAATATTTATTTTTAAGGTCAAAAAACTCACTAATACTGCGTTGACTAAAATTTTATTTATAAAAAGGTTTTCACATGAAAAAAGATGTAGATCTTTGACAATAGAAAGTATTTTAACTAGGGTAAAACCCTTGACAGAAATCAGTACTTTATACTGCAATTAATTGATTCTATCACACAGTACAGGGTAAATTTTTGGAGCATGAACAAACTGAGAAGTAGCTAGATTTGTTTAAATCTCAGTAGGTAAGCAAGTAAAAATATTTTCTATTGCTGAAGGGGAAGCACTGACACCAGTATTGAGCAAAGTGACATTTCATGAAAGCAATAATTGGCAGGTTCAATTAAATGATTATAGTTTGGGATGGTTTTGGTTTCTTCCTGCCTTTTTTTTTTTTTTTCTCATTGAGTTTTTTATCATAGGCTGAGTAAACTGGGATTCTCCAGAGTAGACGAATTCCTCAATAAACTCTTCATGGCAGAGTCCCCAACATAAGTTCTAACCTTGTGCTGGAAGAAGTCATGATACACAAAATTCTACTACTTTGCAAAGAAGTGCTGGATCTGACGTGTCAATGTCAATTCTGGTTAACTTATTGTAATTCAGAAGTCCTCTGGGTGTTCCATGCCCAGAACTGTAAGAAAACTGACTTTCTCTTAGTACCCTATAAGAATAACTTGTGAAAAAAAAAAAGTTATAATGAGTATTGAGTGATAATATTCTTGAAAGGTCTATTGCTGTCAAGGGAACCTAGAAAATTTTAGGACCTCTAAATATGGTATTTTTAGCAGACTTATTCTACTATACATACTCTTTCAATACCAAGGAGAACTGTATAATTAAACAGCAGGTACATAAAATAAATTTGACATCTGATTGTGAATGAATGTCAAATTACTGTGCTGAAAAGCACAAAAAATTGAGCGACTTGCATCTGGAAAAGCTTAAAAGGGATGGAAAATTGAATTATGTGAGGAAAATAAAAGGTGTTTAATTCCTCCCTTTGCATTGTCACTGTTTGAGTAGTAGTTGCATGGCAGATAACATGTGCAGTGTAGCAAGAACACTGAAGAAAACAATTACTTGCTGGTTTACTGGCTTTCTAGATGAAGTGCATGATTTATATTTGCTGGTAGAATATATATATGTGTATATATGATGTATATCAGCATGGGGCAAAGAAGAATACCTTGTGATGCACAGTTGCTCCTTCCTTTTGGAGTAAGAGACTGATTGTGGTGGATAACTAAATTCTGCCAATGAAGTACCAGACTTCAGACTATACAAAGAGATTAACACAATTGTTAAACCTGTGCAGAGAAATCATAGACTGGTTTGGGTTGGAAGGGACCTTTAAAGGCCATCTAGTCTATGCCTCTTGCTATGAGCAGGCACATCTTCAACTTGATCAGTTTTCTCAGAGTCCCATCCACTCTGACCGTGGATGTTTCTAGGGATGAGTCATCCACCACCTTTACCCCTTTTCTTATTGGCAACAGGCCCTGCTAGGACAGATTTTTCCATCTTTTCCACCAACTATCCCACCAACTGAAGAGAGAATTTCACATGGCAAATCAGGACAACACTAGCACATATTTCACAGGAAAGAATGGATAATGCCAAGTGTAGGGAGAAAGGAATTCCTATGGGGAAAAAACAGTGAAATAAGAATATGTAAGAGTCATAGGAATTATATGGTGAAGCAAGCATATTTGTATGAAATGGAGAATAGCTGATGCTGAATTTTTGTATGGTGCCTCCAGCATCTGTTTGACTCTGAATTTTGCCTCCAATCAACTGTGCCAGTGTAGCTTAAAAAAAAAAAAAAATATCAGCAGGAGATACTCCTCTCAGCAATCTTAAAGCCAGATTTCTGTTGGTTGTAGTGTTATAGTAGTAAGTACCTGTGTTCTCAAAATGATCTCTATATTTCTATTATTATATTTTATTTTGAGTATTTTGAGGAGAAAAGGTCTTAAGAGATTTCAGAACCAATGTTTTTAAGTAAATTATTGTAGAGATAGAGGACAAAGTTTCATTAGTAGATTGTAACTAAATTTTTTGGCCCTGGCAAGTGACAAAAACTTTGGGCTGTTGTATGCTAAAAATGGTGGTTTATGGAAGGTCATCAATTACATGGATCAACCTTATCCTAGCTAAAAGGATTTTAGCTATTCTAGTCCATACGTGTACAGGTCTTTGTAAAAATGTGTGTCTTATCTGATATAGTATTTGTTTTTGTAGTCTCGTGTGTGTGTCTTGAAATTATGTGTGTGTTTATTTTTTATTGTGGGCAGAAATTAAAAATTTTGGAACACCAGGGGTTAAGTAGTGAAAGCTTTCTAATGCAGGAAAAAAAAACAAGTGCCAGCTTTTGTGAAGGAATTCAGATCTGTCCTTCTCTTGTCATTTGCAAAATGTTTTCATGCTTAAGAATTTGAATGGAAGCAGTGACAAATTCTTAATTTGAGAACACAGATGCTGTTTGTGTACGTTATTTTCTTTCTGTCCACAAAAGTCATCAAATGCAAAAACAATTTACATGCAGACGTTTTCATATATTCCTGAATTAAGCTGTGCATACACAAAATGAGTGCTGATAATTTAATGCTCTAGAACCCAGCTAAAGTAAAATTCTCTGCTTATAAAGGTCTTGGTGGCTTTTATCAGAAAAAAAAACAAACCCCACCAACAAAAAACAAAGCTTAAAGCTGAGTCATGCAGTTGCCTCTCAAGAAAGAAATACTTAGTAAAATAACGTGAAAAGGAAGACCTATCATTAATTTCCAGTTTAAAAGCTGAGGGCTACAACTCAGCTTAACGCCAGGAAGTCAGCCCCAGCAGAGACGGTGTTTACCCAAACTCGGCGGCTCGGCATGTTCATAGAAAGAAGCCCGGGAAGGTTCAGGACGCATTCCCGGCGCTCCGGCCCATGGGCAGCAGGACGCGGCTGGTTCACCACCGCACCGGCCGCCGGGGCGCCGGGCGCGGGAGCGCCGCGCTGAACCCGGCTCAGAATGCGAGGCATTAATAAAGCTGTCATGTACGCTCTGCAGGTGACATAAAAGCTCAGAAGATGCTTGGCCAGTGGCAGGTTCCCCTCCCACGGCAGCAGACACGCCGGGTCTCATCGGCAGTCAGGCTGCGTGCGGAGCGGCGCTCCCGCCTGCCCGCCCGCACTGCGGGCAGCGCTCCTCCCGGGATGCTCCCGCCGGGACAGCCGCTCTCCCCCGACACACAAAGCCGGACTCAGCTTTATGGAACAGGCAGGATTTATTGGTGAATGGGGGAGGAATTTCACCTGGGTTTTATGAACTGGAAAAGCTGGAGGCAGAGCTCTGTTACACAGTGTTACATGAGGTGGTGCAGGGGTCTAATATCTGTCACAATCAAAGGCTAATGCAAATTCAGTGGGCACTGTGATATCAGCACTAATAATCAATGTCAAATTAAGATGTATTATCTAGGTAGCATGCATAAGGAAAAGGGGAGTCCTGAAATGTCACAGTCATTTTAATTAGGGGAGTGTTGGAGCTGGGGAGGAAGGCTTGTCTCTATAAGGAAGCTATGGTAAAACCCTGGTCAGGTTTTTCTGGAAAACACACTGTTAATTACACTGACATATGCTGAAATGAGACTGTATAGTTACTCTACTTGATGAAACAAGCTCTGTGTTTCTTATGAGACAAGGTTTGAAATAAAGTACATAAATAGAGTGGTAAAAACTCCTTTAATACTCCCTGTCTTCCCTCACCCATATATTTCCCTTGTAGTTATTTTCAATCTAAAAATTAATTAAAAGTGCAGCAGGCACAGTATATCTATGGAAGTTGTCTCTCTCCCACACACACTGCGCTTGTTTAGAACATAAAGGTTTTAAAAGTGAGTAAGAGCATTTAATATAAAAGCTCCTGAATGCATGTGTGTGAGGATTACTGCATCCCAGAAAGGGCAGTTCTGCCCTGTGCAATATTACACACCATCATTGTTAAAACTCAGGGCTGCAGAGTGCAATTTTTAATGTAGCTTTTATGTGTTGCAAATATATATTATATACATAAACATACATATTATATCCCTTGGCCAGCATTTTCTTCTATTTCCAATATCACAGTATAGCAAGGTATGGATTATGGAGTATCACAGATCATCCTTGTTATGCATAACATGTTATCCGTGCTAAATTAGAAAACAGGAAGCAAGAGAGGGCAGCTGGTACTTGCCCTTTACTATAATCTCCCAATAATCTGTTTTATCTAGCCTGTTCTTCAATTCTAGATGTAATGATGATTCAACTTTTTCTCCCCTGACAAATTATTCCATTGTCTAACCTTCTGGACGTTTCTGCCTAATGTGTAGTTTTAATATTTAAGTTTTGAATTTCAGAACATTATTTCAGCTATAATGGTAAATGTGAAAGCCATCTCCTATCAATTAACAACCATCTGGGAGAGATGGAATTCAGAAATGAAGCAAAGTGCTGTACAATAGTGAATGATGAAGCGAAAAAACCTGTCAACCAAATGAAATAGGGTTTTTGAAAGAAAAATCTGGGACAGAAAGGTAGTGACCTCTTCAACTTTAAAAAAAATTGTTTCTTTTATACCTTGATAGTATCTAGAATTCATAATTGTCAGTCTTACATGTGTCAAAATCACTAGTAACTTTCAGGTCTTCCATTAACTACATTAAAAAGCAGCAAAGAAAGAGATAATTATTTCGAATTGTAGAAGTGGTTGCCTTCAGGGTGTTTTTGAATTTCTCAGTGGTTATTGTCTAGATTTTTACAGAACACAAAGGATTTTAAATATTGTTGCTTAAAAAATAAAAGAAAAGATAATTATGTGTTGCCAAAAAGTTCAAGGGACTCAAGCCTGATGTTAGAAAAATATCAGTAATTGAAGAATGACACAGACAAGTCCCAAACAGAACTGAAGATCTAGACAGGCTTCAACATATTGGCCCAGGATTTGGTCTATTACAATGCAAGTAAAGTTTTTTACTTTTCAAATTGTCTTGAGAAGGCGATAGATCTGGTTTATAAAATTTTCTCTCTTATGTACTTCTTGTAAACCCTAAAACTGAGAAATAATGAATACAGGGAATGTTTACAGTAGTGGCAATTTTCTCTGCCCATCACATGAGATGAGGAGGGAATGCTGGCACAGGGCTGCCACCATCAACCCCCTGGGTGAATTAGTCTGCTCTGTCTATAGGGACCAAGCAGAGTTTCAGATTTCATAGGCTCAGGAGACTGCTGCAGTTCATGGTGTTGACTCCTGATGTACTGGCTGGGTAAACCTGTTCCCAGCTCCCCTTTCCTCCTTGAGGATTACTGAAACACAAGGAACCTCACATAACAAGAATTAAAACTGGTGTCTGGCCTTTAACTGGCTGTAAAGCCAAGTGGTTTTCCATACAACACATGCTGCCAGGAAATGTCTAGCTCTAAAAAGACCTAAACATTTGGCCCTCCAAATAAGAAGCTGGAGATCAATGCCTGTGTTTGTACCCTCCACTTAATTCCAAAATCTACAAAAGAAAACACTAGAAGTAGAGACACACCAAAACAACACAGTGTTACTCTGTTGCTGAACAGAGAGAAGAAGAATAAAAAAAGGAAGAAACTTCCAGCTAGTAGGAACTTCGTTTTTCACTGCAAAATTATTGTAATACATTTCAGCTATAAGGAAATCCTCTTCCAATTTCATGCTACAGTAGTGTCCATAACAAAAAAAAATGTTTGTTACCAGCATAGATTAAATAGCTGCTGATTGAATATTACACCTGGGAGAGAGTTCAGCAGATTCTTATGGCCTAAATTCTGACTTTTTTTTCCCTTCAATCACTCTTGGTGATTTTTTCTCCTTTCAGTATCTTCCCTCACCCCCCTCCCCCAAAAAAAGAAAGTTTTAATAATCTTGAGAATTCAAAACCAGTAATATTGCTAAAATTGTGACCCATTACTTCAGATGATAATAGTCTGTTAATTTTTCAATGCAACATTTACTTTAAATTAATCACATAAAATAGAAAGAAAGTGTATATTTTAAATAATATGCACCATTGAGAAGGTTGAATTCCTTCATGTCAATGTATGCCAGCAATGTAATCTCATCTGTGTTTTGCTGACATAACTGACAATACAGGATTTTGAAAAGTAATCAGAAGAGTCATGAAATCAAATGAACTGGGAGGATTTACCAGTACAGTAGACTCTGACATTTCATTTGATGAATAGACCTCATTTTGCATTGCCCATTCTTGTAACTCTTTCTCATCTTGGGCAACAGATAATTTCACATACAAATGTTGTTGCTGCCTACTTTCATATATGAATAAGAATTCAAATAATGTGCAACTATTTAAATTCATGATTGAAGTTTGTTTATGTTCAACTCAACTTTTTATTGAAAATATTATTTATTCAACTTCAGTTACTGTAGATGACCTGACACAATTACCAGGTGAGAATTTCTGTCTAAGCTAATGTTTTAGGCAAGATGAGAATCCCCCTCTCCCTAACTGCACATTTTCCTTATACTGTTGAACAAATCAAGCTTGTTTTCAGGTGAAATGGACTAAACTCTGGTACAAGAAAATAGTAAGAATGCTTTTCTTTTGAGGGCTGCTTCTTTCCTCAGACAGCGATTTCCTGTACCTTCAGGGAATTCACTTCCTTACATGCTGTTAAAAGTAGAGATTTACATGAACTGTATAAAAACATTTGGGGGGAAAAACATATTGTCACAGGTCACTTTGCAAAGAGTATCCTCAACAGAATTATCAACCAGTTGTTAGTTAGGACCACTGAACACAGACTTCCTCAAAAATTGCTCTTTGCTAATAGTTACTTCAAGCAGACGTTCACAGCCTCAATGCACTTCTTCCTCGAGGCACTGTTAGACAAAGCTCTTTCCCAGGGAGACCTGCAGCAGCACAAATTTAAAGACATTAAAAAACCCAATGCAAAACCAAAGCAAACCAATAACAAAGAAGCACATTAGCTAAATTGCATGTGCTCCTATAATACAGTAAACAAATAAACTGTCTTCTGCTCAATTTAGAAGTGAATAAATCTGTTTGCTTGCGCTTACCCTCAACTGCACTACTGGGAGGAATGGAAAGCATTCATCTCATGCACAATCAGTTTTACCTCGCACTCATCATCTTTTTGTCTCCTTCTCTGACTCCACATCACAAGAACGTATCGTAAAACTACTCACACATGTTGAAAAAAAGCTGCAACAACAGTGTTAGCAATACCATTATTTTTCTTCTTTTTTGGACAAATTATGGTTTTACTCCCTAGAAAGGTAACCCCTTTCATTGATATTTTCCTAGATTGCTTTTTGCCTTTGAACCTTGTTTAGTAAGATGGATTTCATTTTGTTTAATGAGCTTACCTTTCAGCAACTCATCTTAATGTTGGATTTTATCATCTTATGCATGCTCCCAATATCTCAGCTTCTGTCAAAATAAATGTAATGCATAGTGCCAGATGCAAAGATAAAACCTGCTAGGTTTAATGGAAGAATTGTCAACTTTTCAACAGGTATCTGTCTACTGCTCAAGAATAGTCTCCTTTTATTTAAATAAGGCCATGTTCTCATATTGACAGTAGGTGTTTTTTTTATTGTTTCCTCTATCATATTGCCTCTTCTACCTAAGTAAAGCTTCTCTAAACCTTAGCTAGATTAGATTAAATTTACAAAACTGTGCCTTTGCAGTATTTTGGCTAAAGAATGTGGTTTTCAGGAGAGCATTTTCCTCAGCTAATTTTAGAGCTGGAGTTCACTAATGCACATGCAGGTACCTGCAGTGTAGATGTCAGTATCTGAGACATCTATGCCAGGTCAGGGTAAATGTGTTTCTTGTCCCTGCAGCTTCTCTGCAAGACACTGCTGCTGTGATAAAAAACTATGATTCTCCAAAACTGAGGTACAATAGCAATTACACAGACTGTTGGTACTTCTTGTGATTATCATCCTGTGTTGCTTCTGTTGCTTCCCAAGCTATTGCCCTGTGCATGTATGTCTGCCTGTTACCTCTCTTTATTCTGTAAAATCCTGCTTAGGTCTTTCAGCTGCAACTCTGCCAGCTTCTCTCTCTACCAGTGATCAGGTTGCTCATTCTTTCAACCACGCTTTGTTAAGGCACCTTACTTTCTTTTGGAGTAAACCATGCCTAATCTAGCATACAGGACTGAAATATTTCTTAGCTTTCCCACTCTGTTTGCTTTACCCTTGTCAGAGCAGATTGCTCTGCAGACGGACACAGTCACATTTGAAGTGACAGATTTATGTCTAAAACATGTAACAGAGAGTGTCAGGAACCAAACCTGGGCCTTGATTCCATATGGCATATATAGATGGCTTCCATCAGTTCTGCATGGAGCAAACCCCTCCATAGGTCTGTATTGAGCAGAGCTGCTTGAAATTCCAAACACAGAGCCAGGGAAAGACGTGACCCCTAATCAGTGGCCTAGCATCAGGCTCAGAAGCTCTCTTTATTTACCCAGAGTGTGCCAAACCTTAGTCCCATGCTGCAAAATGTGCCTCCAGAAGCAGTCCAGGCATGTGCTGATTCTGATCCCAATGTTTTCAGTGCATGCAGTGTACACACGCTGTGCAAAGACACATGCAGTATTAAGTGCATCCTGGGTTAGGGAAACTTGAATGGGAATATCAGAGAGCTGCTCTTACTTTGTAAACAGACCTGGGTAACATCTAGAGATCTAGGCAACAGGAGAGGTAACCTTCTCTTTTTCAGAGAAAGTATTCCCCAGGAGGCACTTTCAACATTATGGAAATGGCATATAAATATAGAATGGATTGGATTAGAAGGGACTCAAAGAGTATTTATTTCCTTTCCCCCTTCTTGGGCAAGGACACTTTCCACTAGACCAGGTTACTTGAATAGCCAATTGTAATCTTCTCAGGAGCCCTCAGCTAGAGACATAGGCCCTCTCTCTAGAAAGGATTCATCATTTTGCTGTGAGGGACTTCATTGTTGCCAGAATAAAAGGGGTTAGTGCACTTGTGGTCATTCCAGTCTAGGAACAATGCCTTCTTACCAGTATTATGCATTGCCATGTGCAGTATTTTGCCTAGCCCCTTGGCTTGTTTTTGAAGGTGGCTCATTACTCCATTACATTTGCAGTGTGGGTACTTCAGACACATAACCCCCATTATGCACATATTTCAGCAATAATCTTATGCACTTAGCTTTGTGTGATTTGAGTTTGTTGTGTTGTTGGAGTTTTTTTTTTAATTATTTGATTCCAGATTTCCTTAGGCCTTGTAACCGTTTAAGAGCTTCAGAGTTTCAAATTGTACTACACTATAGGTTGTGGAATCACAGAATCATAGAATGGTTTGTTTTGCAAATGACCTGAAAGATCTCCTGGTTCCAAACCCCCTAGTGTGGACTGGAAACCTTCCATTACACCAGGATGCTCAGAATTCCATCCAACCTGGCCTTGAAGGCTTCCAGGAATGAAGTTCCACAATTTCTCTGGGCCACTTGTTTCACTGCTTCACCATCCCCACAGTAAAGAATTTCTTCCTGATATCTAGTCTAAACCTACCCTTTTTCAATTTACTATAAAATAAAAGGTGATAATTCATTTATCTCCAAGGACTTATCATGATTCATAAACCACACTGATGAATGTGAAAAGAATGCATGAAAATATTGAGGTGTAACGTATTTAAAGTGGTTAAAATATTAGATTTAAAAAATGGGAAAGGGAAAAACTTGATTATCAACTGAAAAAGTGTGGATATACAGAAGCATCAGCATAATCTTGTACCCTGTGCAGTTTAACAGCTGACTTTTGGATAACACAGTTGCTGTGCTATGAACTAAAAGTTAAGCTACATGGAGTGCAATTTATTTCACTCAACTTCAGATGTCCAAGGCTGAGACACTGATCTTGGACTTTTTTCAAAAAGAATAAGGATTTTCAGACTATGCTTCATTATATTCTCAAGTAAGTATGCAAACCAGACCAGCTGAATTACTGTCAGGTTGCCTTGAAAAAAAAGTTATTGGAGGAATGAGTCAAGAGCTCATGTTTTTTCTACTGGCTGGACTGCAAAATGAACCTGTAGGAAGAGCATCTAAAAAGGCTAAAAATCCCCAAAGTTAGGGTAGGGGAGAAGGAATGATCTCAGAAACTGAGGGAAAATGACTGTTGAGGATTACCAAGAGAAACACAAATATAGAAATATTTTAAGAAAAGTGATGTTCTAATTATAGGAGGAATGGAAGATTTTGGGAGAATGTGGTTTACATTTTCAGTCTGCCCTGAGAAATAGCCTTTCAAACCAAGGAATGGGAAATGCGCTACTAACAGAAAGCATCTTAAGGTAGAAGATTGGCCTGACATTATACTAATGTGATTGATGTGGTGTTTTTTCAATTTATTTTTTCATTTGAAGACTGCTTATGGAATGTAAGTGTTTTCATTTGCCCCATTTTTAAAAAGCTGTTCTTGAGAAGTGAGAATAAATACTGTTTGTTTGTTCTATCTTGTCTGAGTTAAAGTAGAAGACCACAGGAGTGAGAGAAAACTATGCCAGCCCTAAGAATACATGAACATATTACTCCAATTATGCTGTCTTGACCTGCATTCAAACAGAACATAATAGTTCTTTTGATGGTTTTAGTATTCATACTTTAAGAAAAAGATACAGGATGAATCACTTCAAAATTCTTACCAAAGCCTGTAACAGGTTATGTTGGACTTAGTCCAATTTATAATAGAAATACAAATAATATTTTTTTAAATTTTAAAATAACCAACCAAAAAAAAGAACAAAGAAACCCAACCCAACCAAAACCAAAACACCCACTTCCAAGTCCTGAGGATCATATTAGAAACAGACAATCCTATAAACTGATTTCTAAATTTATTTTTAAGTACTCTCCCCTGCTCTGTGGGACTTTTCATTAGAACCTATGCACCCCTTGAATGGAGATGAACACATATAATAATTTTACAGATTGACACTTGTGAGTACAGCTTGCTTTTTATGCTTAAGTGCCTACAGAAGAATAGCAAAGTAGAACCTCAAGAGTAATTTCTCCTGCTCTACAGTTGTGTCATATGTATATAAATTCTAGAGCGTAACTTTTCAAAATGCATTGCACTGGGAGTTAATTTGATTTATTTACAATTACCCTCTGCATGCTCCTAAATCTCTTGCTTTATGACTTAGTAGAGAAGCTTTCTTTTTTATATTTCTACTGAGTATTATCTGGGTCTTCATTAAATCTTATCTCACTAAATTACTGCAGCCAAAGTGCCAGATCATCTAGATGCATCTTCATTTGTTTGTGCTTAAATACCCCTCTTGCTAGAGGATTAAGATTGAAGTATTTTAGTGCATAGTCAGTTCTGGATGTGTTTATTAATTCAATTCTGAACTTTGCAAGACCACAATTTTGCTGGGCCTTAGACCTCTTCACATAAATATAAAATACTAATTAGTTTAAAGAAAAAAAATCCCTGTCAGAATAGTTTTTTGATCTCCTACAAAATCAGAAGGACTATAAGAAGAGTTCAATATATGATGGGTTTCCTGCGTACTATAATCTTCCAGGCACACTATAATTTAGGTAACACGCATATAAATCATTAAAATTAACAGTATTTTGCATAAAATGTTTTATCTTTCTGTATCCAGATACACAGTTCTCTTTTTTCATGTAAACCAATGTAATTTAACTACAGGTAAACATAAACCCCCTTCACTTCTGTTTTGGAAATGAAAGATATCTCATTACAGGTGGTGCTGGTGGCATCCCACGTCTTTTAGATGAGATGGTGTGACAACTCACACTTAATGGGAAGGGCCTCTACAGATGGTTTTATAGATATCTTGCTTGTAGTAGGAGGAAGCATATTTTACAAGTGCTAGTAAGTTCAGACTGACACACATAACCGAGAGCAGAACTGGTACACGCGTTGGTTTAAGAAGAAGCTTTGTTGTTCCATGGTGAGTCCTCACCATGAAATGGGAAGAGATGTCTAGGGCTCTGGAGGCACAGGCTAGGAAGTCTATTGCCATGTGATGTGCATTGCAAAATTCACATCCAGGTTCAGCCTAGATCCAACCTAAACCAAACTAATGTTTAGCAGACGTGACAGAGAGCCAAGATGCAGTTTGGTGAAGTTAGTATGGCATGGTTTCTTTAGACAGAATTAGTTTTTTTTGGATGCTGCAGCACGAGTCAAACTAGTGAGTCTCACACCTAGTTTTGTTCTTCTCTACACAGAAAGACTATCAAAAATCTCCACTAGATCCTCATTTGCCATCCTTTATTTTAGATACATGGCATACGTTACTTGAGTATGAGAATTATTTTCACAATATGTCTCAGTTTAAACATTTTGTACCTAATGCCTGTTTTGAATAGGACCTGCTTCTGAACACCTATCTTTTTTTTTTTTTTTCTGTGACTGGTAAATAGTGTATTTCTATTTTCTGGCAGTGCTCATACATCCACTGTGGGCCAACATAAGTTAGGAAAAGGTCAGTGAAATAATTTAGGAAATGCAATTGCAACCTCCTGAATTAAATATTTTATTCACAATCTATAGAGTGCTATAGAAACCCAGCATTTTCTGCCAATGCATTAAAATTCTATATATACAAATATAGATATAGCCCCAGATGCTTAATAATTGCAGTGCATAAACATGAACAAACTTTATGTTTTATATAGCTCTATGATCTTTTGAACATTTTTTTTGAGTTTTGGTTGGTTCTTTTTTTCAGTTTGATGAAGTTTTACTTTACTTTCTTCCCATTTTTCAAACACTTTTGTCTCTTTTGGAAGCCCAAGATTAATTAGTTGATTCTCTCTTTTCTAATTCTATCTACAGTTCAGAGGCACGTAAAACCACAAAGCAAGATAATAACCAATAAATGGAATAATTAATTCAATGCACTGAAACTAATTTTAATTTATGTTTCTCAAAGATTCTCACTAGGGAATGGAGAACCTGGAGTTCTAGGGACTGAGCTGCTCCAGTTCTGGTTATTTTGAATATGTTGTGGACAGAAACAGTTTCTCTAAAATTGGAAATTCCGACAGCTAAAATCAGAGGGGAAATTAATAACCAAAAAAATTTAAAAATTAGCAAGAAGTAGGAAAAAGTTAAGAATCATTTCAATTATAACCTATCTCTTTTAATCAAAACTATTTTGTTTGCCTCACAAAGACAACTGAGTATCCAAATCCCTGATGTTGTACAGCCTGCTGACTTCTTCTCGCAGTTCTGCTGCTTGGTGACCCAGAGCCTTGCTGTGGTTCAAGCCCTGCAGACAAGTAGCCCATCATTACTGGCCCTGAGGTCAGTGGGAAGCACCAGGAATCTCTGCTGCCCTGGGCATGCAGAGCTGCATCTGCCTGCTGGAGCTCCAGGCTCATCAGGGTCTGTGATGTGCTATGGTGGTGGCTACAGGGTGTGCTGGGCACTGTGCCTGTGGTTCTCCTGGTGTGTTTCTGATGTCAGAGCTACCTGGAAGGCATATCCTCCATAGCTATCTCTTCCTAGCAGGCATGCTAAAGCTCCTTGAAGAGTTGCCTTGGTCCCTGGACCAAACCAGATGGCCCAAAACCACTTTGCTGAGTCAAGGGTCCCCTCATGAGTATTGTCCTATGGCGCTTGCTGTCTCACTTCTGCTGCTAATAACTAAACAAAACCCACTTCCTTACAAAATTGGTCAGTTCAGTAAGAAGACTGATCTGTTCATTAACCTTAAGAAATTAAGACCAAAGAAATGAAAATTTTAGGATCAAAGAAATAATCAGCTTTACAAAAAAACATGACTGAGACACGTTTTGTGAAAAATGAATTCTCACTCATCTTTAGTGTACATTTGGCCTCCTAGTCCCCCAAAATCAACAAACTGTAAGTACAGTCCTAATTTTTAGGATGAACTTTAATTATCTAGTTTTCACTTTGAAACCTGAGTTCATATTCCTTTTTCTCAATCTGAATCTACTTAGAAAAACCTATTTTAGTACTTAATGCTTTTTTAAGTATTGGATAGATGCTTTATTTTTCCACCCTTTTCTGTGATACAAATTAGTACCCATGTCATAATGCTATGCTAAAGTGCTTTCAGATGATTGCAAGAAAAGTAGATAACTACTTTTTGCCCAGTGCTTTATTTAATGAAATGCATTTAAATATACACATGCTTTAAGCACAAATCAAATAAATAAGCACTCAGCAAAGAACCCCACTTACATGCCAGAAAGGGTAAATCTTTAATGACTGGAATCACTGAAATTTCCTTTAATGTTTTCTGGCCCAATTTTCAATTAAATTGCAGTACATTATTAATGCCACGGAAGGGACAGCAAAGAAAGCAAATAAAAAGTTCAAAATGAGGCTCCATATCTAATAAGCAACTGTGACAAAAGTGCCACAATACAAAACTTCATAGTAATTATTCCATTGCACATAACAAAGTAACTAGTGGAGCATAAAGCTAACAATTATTGTGTGTTGATAGTTCAAGCACAGTATGCTTTTAAAATGCTATCAAACAGTAGCAAGCTATGCCAGAAAGCACAGCCTCATCCAATAGTTTTATGCAAAATACAGACACTTACCAAGTCTTAAAATCTAGTACAAAGTACTATAACGTGTTCCTAGGCTTCATATTGTGCTGTAAAATGCAATCAAAAAGCCCTAGCCAACAACAAACAAACAAAAATTCCTCATTTGCCTGCTAGGTATTCCAGAGACTTTTTTTTTTTAGTTTTTAAAGTAATACCATTCCCTTCTGTGTGATATTCTTTTTTGGATAAGCCTTACAGCCTGCATGAGGGTCCTTTCTGATTGTTCTTTATTGACAAGAACATCTTGCCAAATCAAAGCTTTTCCATTTGTCTTTTCAACAATTCTAGCATATTTTGGGTGTCCCTTGACACAGAAGTTTAATTAGGATACATAGCAGTTGTGTTCATTTGATTGAGAAAGTGAAATAAAGCAGGTTATTCTCTGGAAGAAAACCAATTTAGATCTGGGAAAAAAAAAGGAAGGTGGCTAAAGAGTGAGGGCTTCACCTCAAAATGAGCAATCATCTTATGCTCTGAAGAATCCTGAAGGATTATTTAGATGACAGTTTTTACTGTTCTTTTTGCTGCTAGATTAACATAGTGGCATGCTTTCTTCAGACAGTGAATTTAGCTTCAAGTCTATTATTCACACCTTTTAGGATTAAAGAAAAAAAAAGCAAAGGTGCTATAATGTGCTATAATTCAGACAACTCTTTCACTGAATCTATTAATTTACTTATTACATACATTGGTTATGTAACCTTTAGCAACTACAATATGCTCACTTTTTAGTTGAGTCTGCTCTTATGACTTACAAAATTGTTAGTCCATAGCCTAGCAAGAGCAAATGTACAACTGGAACCACATTAGTGTGTTATTAAAGACATTTAACACACTGTGTAAAGAGATCAACTATTGAATTAAGAAGTGTGTAAGATTTCAAAAAATGATCAACCAATAAGTTTTGGGATAAAAGTGGCAGTAAAATTTCTACATTGAATTTCAGATTTCCAACAAGCTGGAAGTTCCAATCGAATATTTTCAGTAAAAATTAACAAAATATTTCATAGTCATATCTACTCTGGACATGAAAACTACAAAGCCTCAGGACTCAGAGGTCAGGGTCCAAATTTGTTTTAATCTTTGAAGTCTATAGGTCCAGTGAGTGTTGAACAACCACACAACCATTTGCCTGTCAGTATTTTCTGGCTTTGCTGAGAGATTATAGCTGTAAACATGAAGTCTGTCTGCCCTGTCATGCTGTCCCAAACCTCTGCTCAAAATTACAGGAGTATATGTTTCTCCCAAATTACTGCTGCTCCCAATATTTAGCATCCTGAAGAGAACCACGATTTTTAATAGGAGTGGAATTTCTAGTAATGCTGTATACCTATGAAAATCTTGAGGGTACAGTGATATTTTGACAGAGGCAGAGTGGAGAAAGTTGTATTAGAAGCTGTTCGTGCCGTAGCTGTCCTGTGAATATATAGAGGTTGTCAACCACCAAGGTTGCTGTGTTTTTCAGCAGTCACTCACTGCCAAGCAGCATGATGGAGGATTGCTACATTCGGCATGCAAGTCCTAGGCGATCCATACTGTGTAACAGGAGTTCCTGAATAATAAAACAAGACAGCAGATGAGAGTGACTGCTTCAGTTTGGCTCATCTTAGCCTTTTAAAGGTTCGGTTGCCCACATCCTTCTTTCTCTTCCAAATATTACTGCAATAACAACACAAACATAATGCAAAATTTTACATTTTATAAGCAGATGAGTAATTAAGCTAATTACGTCCATCTATTTTAGAATTGCTAGGTGCTGCTGCTGAGTGCAGAGGGTCTCTCTGAGACATCAGCATCATTGTTACCAGATGGAAATAAATCTTTCTTTTCTGTCTGAGACTCTGAGTCCCGTCTCTGAGGGCTCATCTGCTCAGCCTGCTGTGGCTGTAGTTTCTTTGAGAGATTTTTGGGAGACACAGCCAATTCAATGCCATTTATCTCTCTCCTTTCTGGGATCTGGAGAAGTTGTTGCTTATTGCTTCACAGTATATGCCATTTGGAGTGACAGCCTCATAAGACAAGGAGGATACCTCTTGTGTTATTGCCTCTGTTTGTGACCATTGTTTCTTGCTGTGGTGTACACAGCTTCATTTTTGTGAAGATTCAGCAACTGCTGTAAGACCAAATCATCCCAAGGTTTTTGTTTTTTGGGGTTTTTGTGTGCGTGTGTTTTTGTAGTTTTTTTTTTTTGGGGGGGGGGGTTTTTGTCCTTTCCCTTTACATCTGCAAATTCCCAGTGACTTTGACATCAGTGGGTTTGGTTTCCTGTTGAGCAAATGTGAGGAGGTGATAGCCCATGCCTCACTGTCATTATTCAGGAGGATGGATGGGATTCTACAGTTGCTTTTCTGAGGTGCTTAATTTCTTTGACACTGTCTCTAAACCTCTAAACTCTTACCCTGGGGATCACGTGAGAATAGCAGCTAGATGTCCAGACCCATATTTCACCACAGAATGCCAAACCCACTGAGCTGTGGCCACATGTCAGATGTTGATATGCATGGTCACCTGTTTAACTGCAGTATCTATACAGGATAGTAATTGTTTAGGACAGGTAAATATTTTTTTCCAGCCAGTATAAACAAATTAATGTCTACTTTGTTTTGAGAGGGAAAAAGGAAGAGAAGCAAGATTTTCTATGCCAGTGGACTGGTCTCTTACCATGGATTGGAAAATGTAACAAGTCTTGATATCTTCTTCAGCATTACTGCTCCTTTTGGGCAGTTCCAAGTATCACTGACCCTTCCCTAACTGAGCAGCACTTAAACCTGTGTTATTTCGAAGCACTCTTCCAAATGTGTCAGAAGCATTTCTGCTTGTTGAGAACTGCAAGCTGGCGCCTTAAAAAATCTGGTGAGTTTTGAGTACCATAAGATGACAAGTATGTTAATGTGTCATCAAGAAGGAGGCAAAAGAAGTAGCACATTTTTGAACATGCAAATCCTAAGCAGTCAAATGGTGTTGTGTCAGACTGTTTCAAAATGCCTTCTTTGGACTGAAAATAACGTTATAAGCAGAGAATTTATACAAAGTTATAAGCCTCTAAAAACATGTGGTTATAATGAAGTGCATCATTAGATGCAACTTAACTGTTGCTACAGTCATGATGTTATGCATTCAAATAAAGAACAGCACTTAGCAAATAATCTCCTAAGTAACTAAGATCCATGATCCACCCTGCAAAACATATTATATCTCAGCAGTATTGTTTCTAAATACCATTAATCACAGTCTTAGACAAGACATTGACAACAATTTTGGTTTGGCAGGGAAGGACATATTTTAATTCTTAAGATAAATTATATGCTATTTCTGTTCTTTTAAACCACTTTGAATAATTCCTAAGGTACCTGGAAGAGAACACTTTACATATATTTTTATATGAAACGCCGAAATTTTTTACCTTTTAATTGGCATTCCTCTTTCAACTGATGCAAATTCATTGGTAGTTGACTTGTGGCAGAATTTCTTCCGGAAAAAAATCTTAGTCTAGAAACTATACAAATAAAAGTTTTGGGTCAGAGAAGTTAGAGTTTTCTGTGAAATTAACTCATCAAGACAAAATCTTTCTACGATAGAACAGAGATTTGAAGAATGAGTAAACCAAGTAAAATGTTGGCTAACTTAATTGATGATGAATTTTTCTTATTTTTTTGTTGTTTTGTTTTGTAATTGCTCCCCTTTGTCAGTACAGCGTACCTATCTAGTAAGATGTATATCTAGTCCAATTCTGCTGTTCAACTTCTTTCAATTTCTAAATATAAAAAAAAGCATAAAAATATATAAGATGATGATATAAGTAAGACCCAAATTATCTTGCTAGTTACACCACCAGATATTTCCTGCTGAACTCAGTGAAAACAAGCATGTGTTCTGAACTTGCAATTTATGAAGCTGCACCTAGGGTTTGCTTCTGTCTACAGGTCTTACTTAGCATGGAGGACACAGCCCTGTGTCTCCTTGGAGCTCCAGAAGGACTGAAGTCAGTGTCAGTCCTCTAACCCACGAGTCCTCATGTGTTTGTTTCACAGCCAGGCCAAGGAGGGCAATGTGGTGTATACATCAGCAATAAGTGCTTGGAGCCAGCAGTACATTTCTCTGTCTTTACATAGGAAAAGTCTTCTCAAACATACAAATAAATTGTTGTTAGAAATTAATTGTCATTTGTAAGCTGAGCTATTGTGGCTGTGTTTGTCTTCTACAAATTGGTGAGATGTCCGCATCTAAACTGGAAGGCTCCCTAGTAAAAAAGAAATAGGTACTTTTAAGGCATATTTCTTCTGATATACTTTAGCTGTCTACTTTAGCATGAGATGAATCACTCCACACAGCTGCCATTCCTCCCTGTGCTTTATAAAAGGCATCTAGATGACTAAATCGGATGTAGTAATTACTTTGTACTTTGACTGTGTAACTGACAGGAAATGTAATATGAAATGCATTTGCTTAAGTCTTAACAAGAGAGGACATAAGCTAGAGCATTTTTCTTCATATTTGCAGTGGGGTAACAGCATCCATACTGTCAGTTATTGAAGTTCAGCCGGCACAAAATAACTTGTGAAGCCATAATACAATTCTACCTACATTTTCAGTAATATTGAAAGCAGTTGAAACTATTCAAGCATTTAGTGCTGGAAAACCCCATATTAAGTATGCTCAGATATTTCAGATTTAATTCAGCTCCTCTGTTATTTTGAGTCTATTATGTGTATCAGCTGGAGATTGATCAATAATAATAATAATAATAGTAACAACAATAACAATAATAAACTAGGTCTCTACTACTGCATTTCCTGGCTAGCTGCCTAAGGAAAAAACCTTACTCCTTTGGCTAGCCCTTTGTGTGTACTTAATCAAATTAGCCTGAAATAGAAAAAGCAATATACAGATCAAAGGAAAATGTTTAACTATAAATTACTTGCTTGTCTCCTGTGCTTACTCACCTTCCTTCAAATAGGAAAGCAAGTACCAGATTTTTTTTTTTTTTGCCTACTTAGTTATGTTAAGGACATTTCATATAAAGGACACAGGGCAGTCCTAATACTAGTCCCCTGTGTACTAGTCTAATTAATGGCTCATAATCTACTGGAAGTGAGATGCAAAGACTTAAACAGGTACCAATACAACAGCCTCAGACACGGTGTTAGTTAGAAATGATGAAAAATAATGAAATAATATATCTTATGATCAACTTTTCATCCCCCAGCACTCCCAGGTCCTTCCCAGCAGAGCTGCTCTCCAGTAGGGCAGCCCCCAGCCTGTGCTGGTTATCCCTCCCCAGGTGCAGACCCGACACTTGCCCCAGCTGAACCTCATTAGATTTCCCTCTGCCCAGCTCTGCAGCCCGTCAGGGTCCCCCTGAATGGCAGCACAGCCTTCAGGTGTGTCAGCCCTGCTCCCCAGTTTCACATCCCCAGCCAACTTGCTGAGGGCACATTCCATCCCTTCATCCAGGTCCTAAGGCTGGACCCAGCATTTATCTCTGGGGAATGACACTGACTACAGGCCTCCAACTGGATTCTACTCTGCTGATCACAGCCCTCAGCTCTGCCATTCAGCCAGTTCTTGGTCGAATTCAATGTCCGTTCACTTAATCCATATTTCCTGAGCTTACCTAAGAAGATATTACGGGAAACATTGTCAAAAGCCTTGCTGAAGGTGAGGCAGACTACCTCCACTGCTTCCCCCTCAGTCACATACCCTGCTGTGTTTTCACAGAAGTCTATCAGATTGGTGAAGCATGATTTCTCCTTAGTGAATCCATGCTGAAGGAAAGGAGATTACTGCCGTATCACAGTGGGATGTACACGGATAAAATTATTTAGCTGATAATTTGCCTGAGGATATCTACAGAAGGTTCTTACTGTCTAAGTGAGGCACAGAAGTCAAGAACCCATTGCAATAAAGTTAGTATTCCATGAAGAAAGACAGCATGATGATAGTGATTTTAATAAGCTACATTAACTTCTTGGAGTGCCTTTTATCTCCACTGAAAGAGTCTAAGAAAGTTTTTCTTGGGTATCTCAATAAAGCACCTGAGGTTGCATAAGTGATATCACTTGTTCCTAATGCTACCCATAAGTTCTCGCTTAGATACTCAATTTTTTAAAAATTGTTCTAAAGACACCTAACTTTTAGCTTCCTGGTCCTGTAGTAAAAGTCATAGACCTGAAATTGTATATGTTGTTTGGGAATGGGGTTGAAAAAATATGTAAGGGCACCTTTGTACTCTGAGGAGAGGAGGAAAAGCTCGAGTTAGAAGCTCAATAGGGAATTGTTGAAACATGCATCTTCAGTCTTGGCACTTTTAGGATTCAGGGGGGAACCTCCCTCACTAGGGAGATACACATAGAAGTCCTTATTTTTATCATTCATTAGTGGTTTCCAGCCTTTAAACTACACAGAGTCTTTCATAAATGATGTCTACGGACTTTCAAAATTTATCAATTTGCTGTTCCTGGTTTTGTCAACAAAGATTTATCTAGAGAAATCAAATTAATGCCGTATTAATGCAGTGACATACATACAAGACTTGACAACCAGATTTGTTCTGTTGGCCTCGTTGCTCTGGTTGTGGAAATGTCTAAAAGCATTTTCTTATAACATGCAGATGCAGTTTCGTGCCAGAAATAATTTTCCCAATATGTTAGCAAATGATATTCTGGCTCTTGATTCATGTACCACTGAGCTGTCAGCAATCAGCCAATTGATGAAAGGTTGGCTAGCCAACTTGCAACATTTCTTTTCATATGCTGGCAAAGATCTTATTCTAAAGAGATGATATTCATTTAATTAAAGATAATTGACATATTGATATATCTCTCTATATATCTCTTTGAGGTAATAATGGATTGCAGCAGACAGCAAAAACTGCATTAAAATACCTGTTTTGTTAATAAGGAATTTCATTATAAAACCAACAAAATGTAGAATCCAGTTTGGTCTTTGAAAGGACCTTTGAGTTAACAAACATGACATTCAAGAGTTGTGCTTAGGGACAGGATGCATTATACAGATCGGTCTTGGAGCACGGTGCCAGATTTTAAAACAGTATCTCTAAAACTGCGTATGTTTTGCTTTGCTCTGATAGCCACTGCACAGAATGCTGAAATGTCTGTTGCAGCAAATTGGCTCTGTCACAGGCATTGCGGCTAAGCAAATTCTTTAAAACTCTCTTACTGGCCTGAATGAAAGAATCAACAGCCAAAAATGTATAAAAGACTCAATTAGAAAGGAGAAAGGTGTTGCAAAATTAGAGTTAGTGAAGCAATCTCTTTAATAGGCTTTTAGAATATTTTTCATACTTTTTTAAAATAAATCAAACCTCTAGGAAAGACATGAAAAAATAAAAATGATTTTATTAATGAAGTAGACAAGTTAAATGTGCTTAAGTAACGTCCCTTCGCCAGTCAGGATACATGCTGTGGCTGAACCTGAGTCAGCAGCTACCCTGAAGCACCTGCTCGCTCATTTTCTAGGGCTGGGACAGGGGAGAGAATCAGAAGAGCAAAAATGAGAAAACCCATAGGTTGAGATGAAGATAGTTTAAAAGATAAAGGGAAAGTCACAAAAACAAATGAATTAATTTGCCATCTCCCATTGGCAGGCAGGTGTTCAGTCATCTCCAGGGAAGCAGGGCTCACCACAGGGAAGAGTGACTGGAGAAAACAAATGCCACCACAACAAATGTCCTTCCCTCCTTCTTCCCCAGCTTTATAAGCTGAGAACGATGCCATATAGTCTGGGATATCCTCTTGGTCAGATGGGGTCAGCTGTCCTAGCTGTGTCTCCCAACAAGTCCTTGTGCACCCTCAACCTTCTCACGGATGGGGTGGGATGAGAGGCAGAAAAGACCTTGACTCCATGCCAGCACTGCTTGACAATAACAAAAACATCCCTATGTTATCGATACTTTCCAGCACACATCCAAAACACAGCCCCATACTAGTTGTTGTGAAGAACATTAACTGTCCCCCAGCAATACAATCCACTAAATTCTCTTTTTTGCTAAGCACGTGGTAACAATAGAGGAACCTAAGTTGTCCATCTATGCAGGGTATCAGACAACAAAGCATTGCACTTGGCTCTTACTCCAGATGATCTGAATTGTGGTTGTCTCCTTGTTCTTATTATGTTCTTATGTTCTTATTTTTTTTTATGTTATTCTATATTCTTATTTTTTTTACTTTCAGATGGAGTAATGTAATTCTAAAAATTTGTTTACTGTTGCCTTGTAAAAATGAAGATAACTGATGCTGAAAGGCGTAAGATAGTGGAAAAAGATACATCAAATCTTTGCATAGTAGAAAGATACAATCATTGACCATCCTGAAGCTTTGTATGTTTCAATCTTTATTTCAGTAACAAATGTTTGATGTGCTACAGTAAAAAAAACTATTTAAGAAATATTGGTATATGGCAATATAATCTTTCTGGAACTTTTTGTCATGTGTGTTTTCCCAAAGTATAATTTACAATCATATAACTCGAGTGCTATTATTTTGTGTCTGATATTAGTATATCAATACAAACATATATGCATTTAATTTTCCTAAATTTCTGTTTACAAGCTAATATTATAATAGATAAGAATCCATTTATATAAATGATTGAGAATAAATACTGCATTTAATAAATAAAAGATTTTCTCATTTCCTTTGAGTAGCTTGTCATTATATACCTGCTTTTCATACATGAAGTGAAAAATATTTAATATCAGTTGCCCTTTTGCAAGTCTACCATAATGCATATTTTGTTGTTCCGCCTACACCTCTTTTTTTTATTACAGATTTCTTGGACAGGTTCCTGTATCTAAATATTAAAAAAACTTTCTTTCAAGGACACTATTTAGAGTCACATTACCTGATGAGTGTCATCTTTGTAGAGATTAAACTTTCAGGAGATGACAACTCTGTATTTCAAGATGTCAGTATTTCAATAATGCTTCCCACCTATTATTTTCTGCCAAATCTTTTTGAAAATCTTCAGTCAAACAATGTGTTGGTTTATATGTTATGGAGCAATCCTTAGCTGTGCAATGATGAATATCATGCAAATCAGTGTTTTCACTATCACAGTGTTGCCATGGTTTGGAATAGTAAGGGTAATTGTCTATTATTGGCTATTATTGGCATTAGCAGTACATTCCCAGAATTTAAAATGAGCCATCTGTGGATTTTTCTTCTGTTTGTAAAAAATAGTAAGCACTAATGTTTGTTTGTTCTGCTTTGGGATGTTGTTCCTAAAAGACTGGGTTTGTTGATGACCAGGAAGCTAGGAGCAATACAGAATGCCAGCTCTTAGTATGGTTCTCAATTAATGCCATGAAAAATATATAAAAGTTTGGATACAAGTATAGATCAGATCACTGTGAAACCAAGCAAAAGAGATTGAGAGACTCTCCAGTGCTAAGATAAAAATGGAACAATCAAATCAAAATTGTCATGTCTTTAAAGGGCAGAAATACTGTCAAAGGAGCAGTTTACTGTCAAAAGTTGTTCTAGACCACCCAATGCTCCTTTCTCCTAAGCTTTTCCTGCTGGGAAACCCTGTACCAGATCTAAATTGTGTGTTGACCTCTACATGCTGTTAGAAGCTATTTCACAAACACAATGAAAATATTTATTCTTAGACAGAAGTGAGTGCCCTGTAAATGCCTGACCAAAACCCACTAGTTTAACTGATATGTTAATTTTCAAAGTAGAGTCTATTTTAGTGTTCTTCTCATGAAGCTTTCTACCCAATTCAGCTGTGCCGAGAATGAAAACTTCTCTAATCTGTCCTCCTTCTATGGTGTATATATTTTTATTCTGTGTATGTTTCCCAAAACCTTTTTCTTCTAACATAATGCAAAATCTTTTATCTGATTACCATGAGACACTGAATAATTTGAAAATTTCAAGCTGAACTGTGCAGCCCTTGCATTCCTAAAATGAGGGCAATTTCAAATAATGGGTGGCTTCTATTAAATTTAATTATTTTACACTGTGACTTTGATTGTATAGTTATGGGCTACTAAATTAGGCCAGTTGCATCTATTCTCTCTGCTTTTTCTGTGGTTCTTTTTATGGATCTTCTTGCTATCCAACATGAAACATGACATTCATTATATGATAAATAGGATGTATGTCATATTTCCTTCATTGCTGTGGTTGGTGTTTCTTCCATCGGAACCCCATTCATTTTCTACTCTAAAATTATTTAGTAGGGAACTTTTTCCTTCCCTTCCCTTCCCTTCCCTTCCCTTCCCTTCCCTTCCCTTCCCTTCCCTTCCCTTCCCTTCCCTTCCCTTCCCTTCCCTTCCCTTCCCTTCCCTTCCCTTCCCTTCCCTTCCCTTCCCTTCCCTTCCCTTCCCTTCCCTTCCCTTCCCTTCCCTTCCCTTCCCTTCCCTTCCCTTCCCTTCCCTTCCCTTCCCTTCCCTTCCCTTCCCTTCCCTTCCCTTCCCTTCCCTTCCCTTCCCTTCCCTTCCCTTCCCTTCCCTTCCCTTCCCCTGAGAAAAGCAGGGAGTTATTCTAGTCTTGGTCTTTCATAACCTTTTCTTGCTTGCCTGCCAGTATACTGTCCAGACACTTTTTTCCTGTGATAGAACACCTACAGGAAAGGATTTTGGTGTTATTAACATGAAACATCCCCTTCTGAGTACAAAGTTGGTAATAAGACTTTCTTTTGTTTTTATGGAGAATATTTCATATAATTGCCCAATTTCTTCAGATGGCATTTCAAAAGGAGCAAACTCCTTTGGCATTTTGTGCAAGTGGTACATGGAGAGCCCAGAAGTGCTACAGGACTGGTCACAGAGGGACATGCTATCCATAAATGCTGATTGTAAGGTAGAAAAAGGTCAGTATTTCAGCAAGGCGAAGCACTCAGAGTGTCTGTTAAGAATGACTTTGTTAAGTCTCACTGCTGGTGAGCTGCTTATGCATATACACTGTAGAACTTAAAGTATAAGGGCTCTGCCATGCATTTAGGAGTTTCCTATTTCATTGCCTATTGAATATCAAAAAGGGAAATTTGTTTAATACTCTAATTCTTTCATTGTATTTAAATATTTTCAGGCTAAGAAATCACCGGGGTAGCATGTATGCTTGAATTTCATCCATCAAAATTGGATTACTGTAATGGGCTCTACATTAGGTGGCTTCTTAAAACTACTCAAACTTGATCTTGTGCAGTACACAGCTGCTCTCAGTAAATGGTGCTTCTTACAGAAAAAAAAAAGCTTTACTGTGTGTTAAGATATAAGTTTAAACTTATCTTCTACTTATGAAGAACGATGGACTTGTGCAGCCTTTGTGGATGTCAAGGGAAGAGTTCCTGTAGAATCCAGACTGCAGAATCAAACTTTAAACTACACAAGCTGTCCAAGGCACTCTGACACTGTGATAGTGTGTGAGCTCTAATTAGGTATGCTCACAACCAGATCATGGGGATTAAATGTGAAGGAACTGGAGGAAAAGTGCTTGAATCTTTGGATTTGGGAGTTGCCTCTGACTAATTCACCAGCCTCTTTTTTTTTACTGTGAGAGAATGCGGGGATCACTTGAGGAGATGGAAGACTTAGGCTCTGGAAAATTAGGTGTTTTTTTAACATTGGGCACCTTATCAGTAAAATAACTAGGAAGACTCCTGAAACTTTGAAATAAAAGCTAGATGTCTGAAAGGGCATATTTAAAAGAAATTTTAAAATATTAGACTGTCATCTCTGCTGTTTATTAACAGACTGAATGCGCTGTGCTGAGCAGACTATGTATAATGAATCATTTATAAACAAAGCGTGACCTTTTCCTACTTGTAAATTACCCACGAGTAGACTTTGATTTTTAGAAATCTGGTTGTGGAAAATTGTTTGATCAACTTATGTCAACAGACTTCAGCATATTTGCCTTGAGTAAGATTTCACTAACAGTAATTTATGATTGCATAAATTGCATAAAGTCATTTCTATCCCTTATTTGGATGGCTGAAAATCTTGCAAAGGATGACTTGCAAGTATAATGTGAACATTTGTGCAAACATCTTTCCACAGAACATGTGGGAGACTTGAACTCTCTATGGTCATGCTTCCTGATGGCATTCCTTGTATTCCTTAAACTGAGAGCCTAAGAAAAAATAAATTGAAAGAGTTGTGACAGATTTCCTTCACATCCTGCATTTGTTTTGGTGATATTTCATCCAGTTTAAATGGCATTTCAACAGAGGTTCATGGGCAGATTTTTCCGAATCGCCATCAGGCTGATGTCCCATGAGCACATGGGAGGACACTCAGCATGGCAGATACTGAGAAAAATCATTCTTTATGTCACTTTTGGTCATTAGAGATTCCACTGCTTTTTCCAGAACAATTATGCTGGTCCTGGTTTCCTGATGAAAGTCCAGTTTGGATAATTATATCCTGCCTTCCTAGATTTCCCATCTGGTCTATTTTTGTTTTCTGCCCTAAAACTGTACTCTATTAATATTGTTGTCTAAATTCCTGGTAATGTAGTTCAGAGGGTTGGGTGTGTGCTTTTGTTGTTTATTGTCTTGTGCAGGCTTCCTGTACACATAAATTCATTGTTAAATCTTTGCAGGTGACCAGCCAAAAACTCTCAAAATACTCTCCTGTGTCTAATTTTCGCATAGGTAATGGAGGTACAACTGCAGGAGGTACAACTGCAGGAGGTACAACTGCAGGATCTGCATACACCATATAGCAAATAGAACATCTTTTTAATTCTTATTAAAAACTAAAAATTCTTAATTCTTTAGAATAGAGTATTTCAACATCACTTTAAATAGCATGTTCAAAATACTTGATAAAAGGCTGTTCTGATTAAAGATTCAAAGAGTAATAGCAATGTAGATTTGAAATATAATCTCAAGTCTGGGCTTATTTGGGTATTATTATTGCTAAGACATTTGAATATTTAGGCCAAATACTGTTTAAGTTATCCTTCAATTACCTGGATGAAAGGGTAGATGCCTCCTTATCAAGTTTGCTGACAGCACAAGGCTGGGAGTACTGGCTAAAACCCCAGAGAGCTGTGCAGTCCTTCAGAAGGATCTTGAGAGGCTGGAGAGATGCACAGAGATCTGGCTGAAGTTCAGCAAAGGCAAGTGCAGGTCCTGCATCTCAAGAAGAATCACTTGTGCCAGGACAGGCTGGGCACTGACCTGCTGGAAAGCAGCTCTGTGGAGAAGGACCTGGGGGTCCTGGTGGACAGCAAGCTGTCCCTGAGGCAGCAGTGTGACCTTATGGCTAAGAAGGCTGATGGCATCCTGGACTGCGTTAGGAAGAGCATCCCAGCAGGTGGAGGGAGGTGATCCTGCTCCTCTGCTCAGTGCCACATCTGGAGCACTATGTCCAGTTCTGGGCACCTCAGTACAAGAGAGACATGGAGCTCCTGGAGCAGGTCCAGCACACAGCCACAAAGATGGTTAGGGGACTGGAGCATCTCCCTTACAAGGAATGGCTGAGAAACATGGACCTGTTTAGCCTGAAGAAAGAGGTTAAACTATGAAATTCATCAATATCCCTATCTGAAAGGAGGGTGTGAAGAGACTAGATCTAGCTTCCTCCTGGTCGTGCTGAGAAACAGGAAAAGAGGCAACGGGAAGAAACTGGAATTCAGAAGGCTCTACTTTAACTGAGAGAAAACTTCTTTACTGTGAGCATGTGGCTGAGCAAGGGCACAGGCTGCCCAGAGAGCTTGTGGAGTCTTCTTCTCCGGAGACATTCCAAAGCCTTCTGGACACAACCCTGAGTAAGAGTCTCTAGGATGACCCTGACTGAACAGGGAGGTCAGACAAGGTGACTTTCAGTGGTCCCTTCCAGCCTTACCTGTCCTGTGATTCCATGTGTGATTCAAGTCTGTGTTTTCCCCCTTTGACACAGAGCAGTGTGCTACAATTCCAGTTGTCAGACCCAACTAGAATTAGTTAAGAAAGCCTCAGTATTTCTGAGGTGGTAAGCTGTAATTGGCTCTTAGGATAATTTGGGTTGGAAGGGCCGTCAGTCTCTTGCGTGCTTCAACAGGGGTGTTTGACAGAACAAGAACTGCTCCACAGCCTCAGCAGCCTTCTAAAGTCAGACCCTCTTCAAAAGCACACTCCATTAACCAAAGAAAAACGTAAAATAATTGCTGCAGTCCAGAATTCCCTGAAAGACCTTTGCATGCAGCTAGACCTGCTGTGTGCAAAGCTTTTCTGCAACATCTGTCCTGAGGCTCTGCTTGTTTCTGGCTGCAAAAACCCTAGAAACAGAGCCATGACAAATACTTTGTTTATGGTATCTTGAGGTTTCTCAGGCCAGAGAATAAGTGTCTTGAGAATGGATCATGGTATGGATAGTTATGAAACATGCATAGTTGAGATATTTACTTGTAGCTCTCTTCATCACTTTCTTGTTTAAAAAAAAAATAAGGACTAAGCTGACAATTTAGGTAGTCTCTTCCTGAAATTGATAAGGAACATTTTCATAATTTCTCACTTTAAAATTTTATGCTAAAAACTATGTTGATTTTCTTGTATTATAAAGAGAAGAATGAAGAATATTTAGTTTTCCTGTTCTTTTGTAGTCACTTTTATTGTCACAGAGGGTTATTAGAGATTTCATGATGAAGTATATAGAGGGTTCTCTGTCTACTGGAAGAGTCTTTTGTCTACTGCTTCTTTGTTCCATTGAACCAGGAAATATTTGAGTTTATGTTTATGGGGAGAGAATGAAGAGAAAGAGAGGGGAACTGAGCTGGAGGGATCTGATCTTAAAATGAAGTTGAGTATAGACGCCATAAAAGGCATGAAGTTGACATTGGTCTCAGGAAAAAGAAAGGAATGAGATTATTGAGCTCCTAAAAAAGCAATTTAAAGAGGTGGGAAAATTTGTTCTGTTGTTTTGAAACATTCCCACCTATAAAACAAATAAGAAACAAAAAAATAGGCACTCCAAAGAAACAAGCAAGCAAAAAACCCATGAAAACAAACAAAACTCCAAAACAAAATCAACAAGAAACCCCCAAAGAACCAAACTGGGTTTTTGGAGATAAAAGGTGTTGTCTTACCTCTTTGAGACTGCATAGGGTTTTAATTTTTATCCAGTTTTAAAGTTAATAACAGAATCTTTTTTATTTCTTGGGGATACTCTTACCAACCCACAACTTTTTTGTCTGTTTTCCCTAGTCTTTACTATTCTATCCCATTCAACTTGTTTAGTAAAATTATTTAATAAAAATCGGGATAATAAATTTATCTTTTTCAAATTGTGGAGGCTTCGCCTGGCTCAAAGGGTGGTGGGTCAATGTTCAGAGTTCAGCAATGTCTGGTTATGAAAGACATAACAAAGGGGCCAATCCTGAAGGCAAAAGTACGTAATGCCTTTCTTGAGGAAATAGGCAGTGGACTGGCGCGCACTCTCAGGAACTGTGATGGAAAGCAGCTGATAATATATTGGAAAGCAAGGCTGTGATTCAGAGAACTCTTGAGAGGCCAGGGAAGGAGACCGATAAAAACCCCATGAAGTTCATTTGGGGGGAATGCAATGTCCTGCACCTGGGATGGAATAACCCCTGCTCCAGTACATCCTGGGAGCCAGCTCTCACCTCAGAGAAATGGGAGAGCTGGGGGTTTGCAGAGCAGGGCAGGGGGCCTGGAGGGCAATAACTTGAACATGGGTCAGCAGTGTGCCCTGGGGCTGAAGGCAGGGTGGGCTGCAGTAGGAAGAGCGCAGTGGCAGGTTGAGGAAAATGGTCACTGCCCTGTGGGACTTGTGGGAGCACTTGTGGGTCACTGCATTCAGTGCAGGGCTGCTCAGTGCAGGGCAGAGGTTGATAAAGTAGAATGAGTCCAGAGGAGTTGCTAACTCTAGAAATTGTCCATTATCATCTGATCCTCTATATTTTTGACATCAGAATGTACTGAAGTTACTACAGTCCCTTAAATGAGCTATATGACTACAAAAATCTTAATAGGAATAAATTTTCTCTTAGATTATCATACATATGAGTAACACTCAAGGGCAAAAAGGAAGTCATAGGGGCACTACGTAAGTTTGAAAATAATGTAATTAAATCTGTAGACATCAGCAGGGACAATTAACGCTGTCTGTTTTGTTAGATTCAGTTATCACTCCAAGGAAGAGCTGCTATAAACTAATACCTTCTTTCGTCTCTTCCAGAGCATCTATGTGCCTTTTCAGTGAAAAGATGACATTCCTCTTAGTAAAAATAGGGTGTGAAATAAGGTGAAAATCATAGGTGAAAATATGATTTTCTCATAACTTTTTTGGTTTTAGTGAACCGTGTTTCAGACAAAGCTTTTGGGACAAGTTTGGAGGAAAAGTACTTCCCCACAAAAAGATACAATGCGCAAGCACACAGAAGTTTTTTTGCTTCATGTTAGTAGGTATCTTCATTTTGGCACAATTCATTTTTTTTTCTGTACCTGTGACAATTTATATGAACACATTTTTTCCTTGAGAACAGAGATGAATTAGTAGAAAAATGTAATTGTTATACCACTCCAAGTGAAACTCCTGGATTTTCACAACATTCAGCTAAAATGTTTCTCCTGTTAAGACTCTTCATGTTCATGTTTACACTTTCTGAGGTAAACTGTGAAATGTAAGAAATGGATGGACAATCTCTACTTTACAGATTGTTATAAAGAACATTGAGGCAGCTCATGTATCAGGTGCTGTTTTTGGCTTGTCAACATGAGAAATTATTTTTGTGGATGCCAAATGGCTGTCAAATCCTACTAAAGCCAGTATCACTTAATGAATCTCAGTATCACTTGCTGCCTAATTACTTGGGGGTTTTTTGTTTGTTTGGTTGGGGTTTTTTTCCTTATCTTCTCCTTTCTGCTAATTTATTTTTTTTATAGCCTAGCATGACCCTGCAGGCAGGAGTAGCAGCAACAGCATTACAGAGTGATAATCAGCAGCCATAACTGAAATACAAATAAATTGGCCAAAAATCCACAACTGAGGTTTTTGTAGTTTCCCCATTGCTGAGTTTCTTTAACACTAGCAGTGCTCCTTCATTTCTCTTCTTACACTCTGCCTCTCTGACTCCAATACCTCTGTGGCTATCAGCCCTCAGTTCCCTTACTGTGATAATCATTTATGACCCAGGAGCATTTTCTATTTCCTCTTCTTTCACTCACCCTGGACTGCTGTATTTATCACAGATAACATGCACTGTATAAGATGGTCTTGTTTCCACATATCTTGACTGGAGATTGATGTTCTTATGCACCTAAAAACATAGCTGCTTTAGAAGTTTATTTGTCTAAAATAAGCTGTTTTGCATAAGCAGAGTGCTTATTTTGCATTGTAGCAGTACAAACAATAGTAGAAATACCAAAGGGTTTCTGTTACCCTTTCTTATTTTGTCAATTACATTCCCTGCACTCCTCATGCCATCAATTTTTATGGTATCTTTTTCTTGCCTTCTGTCATGGTCTTTTAGTAGATACCTCTAAGTTCAGTAACACTCTGTAAAATCTTTCCCTAACTCCAGCTCTCATTAAGGCACAGCTTCTATAATCTCTCATTTTTCTGTGACATCACCGGAAAACATTTCACACTGAGCCAACAGATTATGGAATGCAGGCAGAATGACAGAGCTCACAAACGCAAAGCTTTTGTCTTACAGCAAAATGATATTCACAGCGCCTAGCCGTGGGACACCATTCTGTCTTTTGGAAAAACCCATCCTGCTTATGTACTTTCATCAGTGCGGCCCTTTCTCCACAAGAGGGACACCAAATCTTCCTGCTTGACCCTACACACCATTTCTGTCACTCAGACCGGGGTGGGGGCAGGCATCTGTGTGCAGCTGGGAGAATCAAGGAGCAGGTGAGAGGAGGAGGGACACAGCGCAGACCAAGTGAGAGGATTGGGAAGACTGAATGGAAATGGAACTCTCGAACTGGAGTTTATGGGTATGAGCGCGTACTTCTGGGAAAGACAACAGAGCACATCTGAAATGTAGATTCAGATCTCTAATCATTGTGGAGATACTCCAGGGACTCCTGAACCTGTGTTGGCTGTTCTCACACTGATTACTGAAACTGTCAGAGTTTATTCAACACCCTTATACTTGGATTTTTTATAAAAGCTGGTAGATTGTTCCATTGCTGCTCTTTTCAGTATTAAAGTTAGGGGAGTATTTCTAATTTTGTTCTGGTTCTGCATGAAATATTTCAAGAAAAATCATTCCTTGCAATGTACTTTCAGTGTATCTATGGGGCTGTTTTCTTTGTACAGCAGAATTAGTCTAATCTTCTCATACCTATGCACAAAGACAGAACATTAATATATTTAGACCATTTGATTGGTTACTTACTATTTACAGTGCTATAAAAAATTAATACTGTTGCTGGAGCATGAAAATTCCAAATTAACAGAAACTAATGCTGCCACTGAGCCAGATTTAGCACTGCTGAGAAACTGAGGTAATTCTGTAAAACACAACATAACATGCTATAACTACTTCTGATTTAAACATGATTTTTCATACATGGTAACCCAATGAATTAATCACTTTTTCTTTTCTGCTTCTTG
This sequence comes from Fringilla coelebs, assembly GCF_963513975.1. Classification (NCBI taxonomy): domain Eukaryota; kingdom Metazoa; phylum Chordata; class Aves; order Passeriformes; family Fringillidae; genus Fringilla; species Fringilla coelebs. Next base: position 57,460,962 of record NC_140029.1, read on the forward strand.
CCTCAGTGTATATGATTTGTAGCAATACTTTTCACATTAAAGGAGTTTTAGAAAAGAATTACTAGAAACTTGGAGTGTCAAAACCAATCTGTATTAATGTCACCATCCTACAAAATATGCAGACAGTACTTACAGAAATGCTACCTTTGTGCAACTTTTTTTTACTTCCAAGTCAGCAGATAATAATACTTTAAAAATAAATTTAAAAAAAAAAGAGGAAAATATAAACTACCTTGGTCCTGATTTATAGCCCCTCTTATCTTTTAAGTCCATCCACTCAGGATTTTGTGCTGCCCTTTTTTCTTCTTTTCAGATTACCCTACCGAAAAACAAAATAAATATCAAAAAATCCGCAAACCCCTGAATTTCAATTGAATCAGATCTCCTCAGTGCAAAGTGATAAGGTTATCTGTGAGGAAGGCCCTAGTTCTTGGTGAACGAAGGCACTAATGAAAATTAGCATTCTAAAAGGATCTTCTGCAGCTGTCTTCATAAAAAGAAACTGATTAGTGGTTTGGACGGTTCTAACTCTGTAAATTATCAAACAAAATACAGCAGAAGCATCCATTTACGTATATGAAAATTACAATTTGAACATCACACTTAGAGCACATTAATCAACTTCATTCTTTGTTTTTATGCCTAATGAGGCTTTTCAGAAAGGTAAACAGCTTTCTAAATAGAGTTGCCTTGGCAAAAATGGATTTAATGCATCCCTATTTGGTGTTTATTTAGTTATTTATAGTCTTTTTCTCTACTATTTGTCTATTTATTTATTTATTTATTTATGTAAGTAGGTGTGATTTGGTAAGATGTGGATAAACATTTGGAATGACCAGGCTTCTGCGCAAAAACACCAGCATTAACAGAGGCAGAAAAAAATACAGCTTAATCTTGTTCTCTTCCTTGTCTCTTTATTGATTTAATTTCTTTCACAGCAATGCCACCTTGTAATTGTGCAAGTGTGAGATTTTTGTAGGCTTTCTAATAATCATATCTCTTCATCTTTTGCCTGTATCTTCTTCCTGTTAAAGCTTTTTTTTGCCAAAAAATCATCCCCCATCTTCTTTCATCTGTGGATTTGGGGGAGGGAGGTTGGGGAAGGAGCTGCTGTTTTCCCCCCCGAAAGATCTACATTTAAGTATTGCTCATTGTCTTTGTAAGTATTGCTCATTTAAATATTGCTCTTTGGTGCTCAGACCATGAAAAACAGTTGCTTTAACTCTTTGTGAAAATTTGTGTTTGTTATGCTTGGTGTTTGTACTGATTGTTCTGATTTTTGGACATATAAATAACATCCTGTTGCAGAAGGTTTCCAAAATTAATACAGTGATTCAGCTATTCAAAAAAATAGTTTAAAAAATAAAATGGTATGTTAGAAGTGGCATAAATTTTCAACCTCAGCACAATGGAAATGTGATGCTTCACTTGGTTACACTGATATGCTTTGGATTTACTCCATCAAAGTCAATATATCAAGGCCATAGCATCTCTGTGCAGACATTTGGCTTCATATGCATGCTGAAAAACTTGAGTAAATGCTTTTATTTATTGTGAGATGCCAGAACACCATATATCATATCCCTGTGCTCTGCTCCAGGTGAGGCATAACTCAGTAACTCAGTTCTGTATCCTTCATGAGCAGCATGGAGATGGCACCCCTCTTTCCCTACTACCAGCTGGATGGTGCAGAAATGATTACTTACTAGATTACCAGTGATAAAAAACATTTTCTCATCCTTTTCTGCCTCACGGTGATTAGGTGATCTTGGTGCTTCTGGGAGTAAAAGGTACCAGAATATCCAATCTGTGTCTACTTTTTGTGACTTGTGGATTAAGCAAAACAGAAGTTGAATCAACAGGTGCTCTGTGACCTGCTGAATGCTCAGGAAGGATACTTTACTCTGTATTCTATACCGATTATGGTGGCATATCACAGTTCCTTCCTGAAGGTCTTTATAGAACACATATTAGTCTATATTTACTCTACAATAAACCTTGTAATTTCAAGAGAAGATTTACTTCCTCCTAAGTCTCCTCAGTCAATAGCATTCAGTGAAATTCTGTAAAAAAGCAGACCTCACAGGTCACAGGGTGGAAATTGCACGTTGTAAGCAAAAGATGGAATCTCAAAAACGTGCTACTTTTTTATCAGTGCCTTTTCATATATGGTATTTCACATAGAATCATCATCATGAACGTCTTGTTAGAGCTTTGGGGAGTCGAAGGACTTTGAAAGGACTTTTTCTTGCCAGTGAACAGCTGACATGAGAAAAGGAAACACAGATTCCAGGAGTGGGATGTACAGAAACAACAAATAAGAATGGCAAGAAAACTGCAAATGTAAATGCGAAATTTTACACACCAAAAAACTACATATATCTGACTTTGATTTCATACCACTTAAAGAAAATATTTCTACCAGCTTGCAGAGGAGTTATTTTGCCCAAATTTTCCTTACTGACCTTAAAACTTCTTTTTCTTACCAAGAAAATTTGGGATATCTTGACGGAGGTCTGCCCCAGAGCACCCTAACAGGGTTCCCTTGGAGGTGATGGAGATATGCCAATTTCCACTACCCTTTTTTTTAGTGGTAATGGATAGGATATGGATAGGATAATGTCATGTCACTGAGAGCTAGAACAAAGGTCTGGGAATAGAACTCTCTATTGATCACTGGACTAACATATGGAAGCTAGTTAATGTTCCTTTGGGAAGCAAGTGCCCTGAGCTATTTCATATCTCTGCTGCAGAATATGCTGATCTAATACCATGCATTTAACCCTGTTCTATTTTATTTATTATACTATATTAGCAAGGTTTTACAACATATTAAAGTATATCTTTGCAAAGAGTGATCAATATATTTGCTCAACATAAGTGTGCATGAAGCTACTGTTACAGTGGAATTCATTTTGCTTTTTGTTTTTCGTGTTTAAAGTAAATTGAACTGTTGCCTTAAAGAATACCAGTGCCTTTGAAATTTCTGACCTCATGATGGCAGGTGAACCCATGGGTCCAGGCTTCTAACAAGGCCAGGGTAAACCCCTGGCACTGTGCCTTGAATGGTGATCTGCCAAGAAACTACTTACAGCATGCAACCCCCTTTGCAAGGGGCATAAATAGCAGGCACTAGTCGCTGTTAGAAAGGCTGCCAGGGCACTCTGATTTGATACTGATTTGTTTCTTTGCTAGGTGGAATAATTCCTGATTATCTCCTAGGTTAAATAAGGGCTGCCTTCTAATGCAGAACATCAAGAGGCAGCTGCAAAAATGCTACTTGACAAGATACAGACATCTTTGTACTGAAGCACACGAAAAAATGCGTGCGTAAGGAAATAGGGTTGAATATTAATTCCTTATCACCAATGATAATAACAACTGAAGCCTATATGATATAGTCTTTGAAAAAGGATGGTACACAATTTTGATACAGGTGGTCTGTTTATTCAGACATTATAATAAATATTATAGAATATTTATTATTATATAAGGTCATACCAATGATGTGTGTTACAACATGGTCTTTCTCCCCTTAATTTTCTTTAATCACTCATCATTCTATCAAAGATATTTCTGCCTAGTGATGGGTACTTTAGGCAATCCACTAGACAAGGACCTGGTAGTAGTAATTGTAGTGAATTCAAGTCAAATTCTTTCTGGTCAGAAGATCTCAGAGTAAAGTGCTGTCTTTTAAACTGTCACAACTTAACAAATTTCTCCCACTGGTAGGAGCAGCCACAGGTTCTTGCCTTGTGTTGGACGTCTGACCATATCCTGAATAGACTCAGAAATTTAAAATGTGCTTAAAATACATCACCTATTCCAACACCATCAAAACAAAAGGCGTGGAGAGGGAATGCAAATAATTTTCTCTCGGTTTGGTTCTTTATCCTGTCTCACTTGAAGACCCGATGACCAACTGTAAGGGTGCAAAAGAGAGTAGAGTTATAGGATTAGGAAAAGGGATGGGCTGGGAAAATAGCTGTTCCTTTATTGCAGAGGAACTGTTATATTGAAGTAACTATAAAGTGAAGCCTTAGATTATTTTTTTTCAGAATAAATGCTCGTATTTGAAAAATATGCCCCCTGCAGATTTGCATTCTGTGCCTGCATTTTGTTCATGATGAGCACAGAATCTCTGAGCAGGTTTGATAGGCTTCCCAGAATTCCATGGTGTCTATAAAATTATTCAGATAAATTGTGGTTTATATACTTCTTTGTGTCTCAGTATGTGTATGCATATATGTATGTAACAACAATATAGAGTGATCTGAGCGTGATCTGATTCATTGCTTTCCATCTGCTGTAGAAATATTTTTAACATCTTCAAAGTAAAATAATGACAACAATACACAGATTTTTTTTTCATTTATTGCACAATGATCAGGGAACAGAGTATAACCCTATCTGAAGGTGACATACATAATTCTTTAAGATATTTGGCACTATATAGATTATTTACTTGGTACACTGCCATTAAACCTATGGAGTACCTTACTTTTTAGTATTCAGCTGCACTGGGGATTATTTTGCTGCACTCACTGTTTTTTTGTACATCTTTCATTGACCCCATCTTAGTACTTTTTTCACCTGCCCACTTATTGGCATTCTAACTCACTTGATAAATGGAGTGCCATTTCTGCAAATGCAATAACTACAGTTTGTTTGGTAACAGAAAGGTCTGATCACCCCAGCTGTGATCCTCACATATTGTTACCAACCCTCTTGGGCACAGAAGATATTAAAGCTGGCTTGCAGAAAGCATTTTTAATGGATCCAGTGTTATCATGAAATTCTGCACAGATAATTCCTGAATTAGAAATCTCAGACTGTAGTAAGGGGCTTACTCCAAGCGCTGCATGTTTGATGATGTTCATTGTTCAAAGCAAGCACATAATGTTAATGTTTGAATAAAAGTATATCTCCCAATAATGTTTTAGGAGACTTTCATCTTGTGAGTACTCAGAAACAATCATTTAACTTTCTGTTATACGCCTATTTCTTCTGGGAATATTGTTTCTAGAACTTAAGTAAGCATCATATTCTTTATCCACATTCATGTGACCTGGAGACATAGCATTATAAAAAAAAAGTTGGTTCAAAACAGGTATAAACCTTTTTTCGCCAGGTAGTTAAATTATTTTTATAGCTATGTAACACCCATAAAGCAGGCCAGTAGAGCCAGAAAATAATAACACATGTGAACCAATATATGCACAAACATTATGGAAGAGTAGCCTCTCTAAAAGCTTTCTAAAGCTTATATGGATTTTTTTTCCTCTAGTTCTTGTTGTCCTCCAAATTCTGACTGAATTATTAAGATCTGTTCCTCTAAAATATAAATGATAGATTTATCTTAAAGGCTGCTTTGAAAGCTTTACTTGCAAGTTGAAGTCAAGAGATGTGAGATTCTGAACATCTTTTGTATAAAACTATATCACCTTTAGCTGATATGTTCTTGTTATCAAATAATGACAGCTTCACAGAAATCCTTTCATATTTAACTGCTAAGCTTGGAATACAAAGAAAAAGTAGTACTTTTTAGGGATTAGTTTTATTAATTTCTTTTTGTCACCTCTTCTGGAACAGTTTATTGTGTCATTATTTCTAGAAGTCGTGGTGAACAATAGCATGCATACTAAAAGTTTGATGGACATGGGCCTTGTTTCTAAAAAATAGAGCCACATGTTAAAAGGTATATTTTCCTAAAGAGCTGAATGCCTGTGTTTGGCATTATGACTTTGTGTACATCAGAATTGGTGTGAACAGCTGTTTTGGCAAAGATAAAACAGATGAGTTTTGGAAAGCAATACAAATTTTGTTTATTTCAGTATTCAAACAAGCAAATGCCACATCAAACTCTTTCAGTATTCTTCTCATCTGAAAAATACTAAATGATGGCTATTTAAAGTAATCATTCATAGTGATATCTAGTTAATGTGGTTAAGACATTTTTCCAGAAAAATCTTTCTTATTTCTTTGTCATTTTAAAAGTATAAGATTATGCTTAAAGAAATAAGAGGCTTTGGGGATTTTGTTTTTCATTTTGTTATGACTTTTTTTTGCAGAAGGTGGTAGCTTTTCAGAGATATTACTCACAAGCAGCACATTCCTACATTTTGATTTTTCATTTTTAGGTGAATAGGCTAAAGGAAATAGGCAAACAATTGTCTAAAAACTAATAACAGCTCTGTTAATTAGCTGACCGTGAGGTGGACAATTTCTATATAAATCAGATTTTTATTAGAGCATATCTCTCTGTAGCTTCTGATGTATTGCAAATTTAAAGATTTGTTCTTCCTGAAGAAGAAAACTTTGAACAATAAACTCATGCCACTTATAATTTTTAGTCAAAATACTTCCCCACCCCATTTAGAAATCTTTTATATAAAGCAAAAAATAGTGATAGTTCAACAAAATAAGTTTTGCCCTCTATTACATCTTTTTGTAGCCAGAAATGAAAGAAGTATTAGTGTGAAGACTGAATATTTGAACTGAAATAAATATACATACAGAAAGACTAACAAAACTGCAGTTTAAGGAAGATGTATTTGTTTTGAGTCCTTTGCAAAAAGTCAGGGAATGGATAAAATGATTAAGTGCAACTATGAGATCTTTTTGCTTTGCCTCTGACAAAGGATGCTACATTTAAAGCTACCTATGGGAAGGCTGGGAAGGAGGTCGCCTTCTGATTTGCCAAACTAGGAAGCATTTTTTGAATTAAAAAGGAATGTGTCATCTAACTAAGAGAGATTAACATTAAGCCCACAGCGTAAACAGCTTGGGTGGAAAAAAGGAAGCTGATTAGCAATTCAAGCTTTATCTTTACTGAAAAGCAACTGATGCCCAGAGAGTTCTGGCATTCTTCACCTTTTGTTGACCATCTGTACCTATGAGCTCCCCAACAGAGATGCAGCTCACTTGGGGACAGAAGAGCAGAAGGGCATAGCCTCCTCTACAAGAGCCACAAACCAAAAGCCACGCTAAACACCATCAATTAAAATTCATTAGTCCTGTAGGAGCTGCCCATTAGAGTGTTGAGTGTGCACAGATGCCGCTATTACAAGCATGACACCAATAATTAAGCACCAAAAGTAGGAGGACTTCACAGCCTATTTAGCAAAGATATGATCTCTCTGTTCTTGCATAAACTTTGCCATAACTTTAATTGCAGTAGATTTCACCTACATTGGTCAAAAGAAATATTGCCTTTCCTCTTATAACTGCTGGGACTGTTGCTTTCTAATTAGGCTTAAGACACATAACAAAATAGATGAGATTACTTAATGGAAAAAATGCTGTGCTATTAGAAGTGCATTAGTTATGATAGATGTCTATACTTAGTCAAGAAAAATTAAAGCCCAATTTAGTCTTATATATTTTCCTGTTGATTGTCACTGTTGACTGATGACTTGTCTTCAGAATGCATCTGTAATGCTTTAAAATAAATAAGACAGAGAAAGTTATCTGTATGCATTTTGTTGGCAATTGCTTTTTATTTCCGTTTAAAGCTTGGTTTTCCAAAAACTTCAGAGGGTAGGAAGTGATTAATTTTGTTTTATTTTTTCTTGTTTTCTTTACCCAAAGAATGGGAATATAATAGACTTTGTCTGACAAGAGCAAACTACTATCTTATTCTATTATCTGCTTACAAATTACTATCTGGGTCTTTTTGCTTTTTTATTTGGTTGGTTTATTGTAACTTCTTCCTTAAATTGTATCTATGCCATAATTCAGAGCTGCTATAGGAAAAGTAAGAACTGTGTCAGATGAACTTGGAGAAATTCACAGTTTAATTTGTTCTCCCTTCTCCTCAGCCATTGTTTGGAGCAATGGATAATATTCAGTTTCTTAGAATTCAGTTTCAGTGTCTTATTTCATTTATTGAAGTCTTGTGAAATCATCTCTGGAGAAAACCAACCTTAATTCCAGTGTGTCTGAGAAGTGGCAAACAATGGGGTAGATGCAGATCCCAGCTGCATGAATTCTTTTGTTTTTCCACAGGAAACAAGGTGAAAAAAATCCGTATGCTGGACATGCATGTCCCACTCTCTGCCTATACCTTCTGTCTCCTAGGAGCTGGACAATAAAAGATAAATAGGTCATTTTGCAGTGTTGTCATTGTTGTAGGGAGAAAGGAAAAATAATCTCACTTAAATCAGGAAAATGACAATAACCAGCTCTTTTCCCCTAAATTGTCCAATACTGTGAGGTTAGCTTCGGAACCTTGTACTGAGAATTTATGGAGACAGACAATTAGTGTGCCATACGTAAAAATTTTAGTAAACAGTCATTAGAGTATCCATCTATTTGCAAATGCTATTCTATTCAACATGGGAAATGTGATCGAACTAAGAAAAAAGGATAATAAGTGGAAAAAATAAAAGGTAGTTACAGGCATCACAATAGCATGACAAATAGCAGCTATTTGTAGTATATAAATGAACTGTAGAGCATGCTAGGAGTCCAAAAATATTTCAGGATAAGTCAAATACATTAACTTCATCAAATCAAGAAATAAGTGAATGAATATGGTTTTTTTTCAGGCACTTTTAAAATTTCTATTTAGAAAAGTTATTGACATTTTCTTCTGTGATGGCCAGATGCCATTCTGACTCAAGCAATGACAACAGCAGCCAGTCAGTGTTTTGTCTCTGCTGGTGCTCCTACTGTTATCTCAGTGGTGGCAGCAGGAAGAGCAAAAGTTTAAGGGGAAGGAATACAATACAAAGGCAGCAAGTTTCTAAGAATTGCAATCACTGCCTTTTGTGACACACAGCATAATCACTTCCTGGCTACATATATACATATATGTGTACCTTTGGTTATTTTTGATATATATTTTGATCTATGTCTGATAATAAAGTCTTCTCTGCTGGTAACTTTTCTCTTGCAAGTTAGTTACAATGAAAAAAGAAATCTAGCTGAGCCTCCCATAAAAGTTAAAAACCAGTTTTGTTCAAAATTGCACTTTGATTGAAGTGCAAAAGTTCAAAGCCAAAAGCAGCCAAATATACAGTAGAGAAAATAGTTCACATTCTTTAGTAATGAAAAATATACCAATTTATCACACATTATATTCTTCCAGCTTGACTTCCATTTTACAAAAGTAAAAGGAAAATTATAGATATATTTCACAGAGGCATAAAGAACTATTTCTAGTTCATTGTAAGCTTTGGCCATGCATGAAAAATGAAAAGAAGGTGACATATTGGTTTAAGTAAGTCGAGCCAAGTAGAACTGTAAATAATAGAAAAGATAAAATATTCCTCAAACTAGTTGTGACTGATGAGAGGTAGCTTGGTGGTCAGCATAAATATTTTCAGTACAAGGCAAATGAAAGAAACCTACAATAGTAAGAAGTATGTGAAATAAAAATTGCTGATCAAGTTGTATGTTTAAGAATTTACCTGACTTAAATCATAAATAGATGTGTGTATAGGAAACAAAATAAATTTTCCATATATTTCAAGAAAATAATAGCTTGAAAATTAGATATAAATAGCAAGATTACTGTCTTTTCTGACACTGAAAATATGTCAAAACTTTAGTCTAGCTCTACGAGGGTAAATATACATTAAAAGCTAGTTTTGAAAGGGCAGCAGACTAATTCTACAGCAATGATTTCTGTTTTGATCCAAGTTATTCTTATGTTGTTTTCAGGGTAAGTATGAGTCAAGGATTTACTCTTGATTCACTGTTTTTGACAGTGAATATAGTGATATGATTTATCTGTTGTTGAAGCTGGTATGCACAACCTGTATATAGACTGCAAAGCAATGGTTCGTTCTGCACACATGGTCTCAGTTTGCCAGAAAAGGAAATAATGTGAGTTTAGTGGAACTTCCTTCAAGTCTGTCCAGCCAGCTTCTCCCCTCACTGAAACTCGGCTGCAAGGGAAGTTGCAACGCGTCTTAGCTTTGTCTCACTCAAATGCAAAGGTAGGACACACCCAAGATGCTTAAGGCAGAGAAAGACCTGAAAAGGCTTTTTCAACCACAAAAAAAACCCCCATGGAGTTATCACATGGTCTCTCCCTCTTTTTTTTTTTTTTTTTGTTCCCCTTAGGAAAAAGTAAAATATGTTTGTATTTAGTGGTACAGCATGACTTCGTAAATTTCAGCTTTTTAATGTGGACCACAAAATAGTTCCGTGCAAACATTGATACTACATAGAAATACAGGAAAAATATAAACTAGTTTGCACTGCAATGCATGATTCTCTTCTAATGGAGTAATTAACATTCACAATAATTTCAATGTTTTGAGCTGTTTCATTGAGGTGGAATCTAAAACAGTATTAATGTGCATATGAATGATATCCAGAACTGGTCTGATCAGGGTTTCTGCAGGAGCTCATCAGTTAGTTACCCAATATGGCAATGACCACTCCAGACTCATTATCAGAGGCTGCAGTCTGCCCGCAGATAACACATCCTCCAAACACCATCTCTCTGGGTAATGATTCATTTCTGGTATCATCCATACAAGAATGCAGAAATGGTCTTGACTTACAACACAGGACACTAGAGATAACACTTAATCAGATTATCACTTCATCCAGACAAAGACTGCTATTTGCAAAAAATAAAAAGGGTTTGAAAGCTTAAGGATTTCTTAGTTTCCTGCAGAAAGTAAAACCACTGGAATCTTCTGTTACTTTGGGATGTTGTTATTCCTGCAGTGCAATACTGCATTAGAGACCTGCCTCCTTTTGTAACCTGGTAGGTCAGCAATGGTTTTTTGAGGCATCTGTATACCAAAAAGAGATAACAGCATTGGAAGTACCTGCATATCACCAGAGCAGAAATAAATAATCTTTTCTCTATCATCAGAGCTGAAAAGCTGTGTATACTTGTGATACTGCTATTCTCTGTGGCCAACAGGCTAAGCAGTCTCTGAATAAGCACAGTAGACAACCAAGTGTTCTCATGTTTCTTTACTGGAAGACACAGCCTAAATGAATAGTGACCTAAAAAACCCACAGTCTTAAACCTATCCAAATGTAACCTATCCAAATGTAACCTATCCAAACTGCCTTCTTTTCTTTACCAGTGTTTGGATGCCTTGTATGTAGAGAAGATCAAGCAGCTCTGAGAAATATTTATGCTGAAATATATTGTGTATTCCTATGAATCCTGGTCTTGACAGAGGAGTAATTAATAACATTAAACAATGCTAATGGAGAAAAAAATAATAAGTATATCTTTTAGAAGTGTACCCATTTGTGTTCCTACAGAGAGGCCCAAATCTCAGAAAGTTGGCATTCAGGAGACAGGACTTGCCCGTAGTTTTCCAAGTAGTGTTGACCTATCAACAGTATACTATCATCTTTGCTAATATTTTGAATTCTGAACAATGACACAACAGCATCATTCTTAACACAAAAGTAAAAAAAAAGCCCTTCTTCAAGCTGAAGAAAGTATTTTAGGTTTTAACACTGTTATCGTTTCATATTTCTTTTGCCTTTGCACCCATCAACGTAACATATTGTTGTCGAGACTTTATGTCATTGTGGGAGTAGTTTGCACAATGTTACCATGTTCAACCATTTTTTTGCATATCCATATGAACCACGGATTTTCCATGTAATTTATTTGAGTTTCATCATCCTCAGGGATCAGGAATATCTTTTAACCTTTAGAAACTTTTTACTATCACTGCTAGCAACACCTACTGTGATATATTCTGTAGGAATGATTATCCAGAGGATATATACCAACCCCTAACCCAAGTTAAATCACTGTCTTTGATATATTACACATACACAGATGCTGCAGGTGACAGGGATTAAAGGACACTGATAGGGAATAGGAAGAATTTATTTGTATTTGTTTCTTAACTACTACTACTAAAAACCCTAAATTCTTCAGAGCCTTCATAAAAATAAACCCAAACTTAAAATAAGTGTATATTTGCAGAGTCAAATAATTTATTAGTTTCATCACATTTTTAACCACATTTATTAGAGGAATCTTTTAATAAAATGCTACATACTTTGTTATAGAAAAGGGGGGAGTATGAACTTAAGCTATATTCCTCCTTGCTCTCAGACTAGGAGGCTCTCCACTACATATACTTAATGTTTTTTGTTAGTTAAATATGGCATCTTCCACTAGGATAAGCATTTGATTTTTATGTATACCAAAACTTTTGAAGTCCTATCTTTATCCATGCTTTTCTGTCCTTTGAGAAGGACATTCTATATATCTCTGTATATTCTATACAGAGATAGAAAATCTCTGCAGATTTCATTGAGCCTTTTGAGAACCTCATACACAAAGGCTCAATTCCACAACCTTTAAGATAAACTGAAAGAAAATGTGGAAAAGTACCTCTTAAAAGCTTGTCTTTTCCATTTTGAAAATCCATATAGCATGAATTTTCTGTGGATCTTCGAATCCTAACTTCTGCTGATATTTTTTACTTGCCTTTTTTTTAATGAATCTTCTTTTTGTTTTTCTGTCGTATCATGAAAAAGTATTTTTGCTTAATTGATGGCATAGGAGTATAGGTGCTTTATGATTCCATTATATACAAGCTGTAGACTTGAATTCCAGTCCTGCAGTATTGTGTCAAATATGGGTATAATGTGAAAGGCTAAAAATGAGGAGAAAAGCACTTAAAGAATACCTATGAACATAAAACTCTCCAAAATCTTTCAGAATAAAATCTTCTTTTTTAAGACAATTTTAGAGTTACATTGAGTTTCTGCATAATAATTTTTCTTTGAGTTGGCCTTTTTTTTTTTGTTATTTAATTGTTTTGTCATTGCTAAAAGAATTTTGTTTACTGTGTTCTTTAATACAGTCAAGATGCCCTTGTCTAATGCAAAATATTATGTTCCTTAATAGGTTCTTGTTATGGTTGCCGTTAGGGGAAAAAAAAAACCACCTTGATAGAATTAGACAGCAAACTGGGTAGATAATGTACCATGTAGGTGACTTAGCACATACAACAAGTGATTTGAATTTTGAACTTACAGTCTGCTGTAAAAGAGAAACAATGTACAAAAGTAATTTCTTTTTGTAAGCATTTATTTGTCCATTGCTCACTCAAATTGAAGGAAAAATAGTAAGTCAATGTGTCATACCATTCCTTTCCTGGGATGGAGCATCACATTAATAACTGGTTAGTTCATTTCCAAGGGATGTTGCAGCATATTTTCTAGATTTCTTTTTTCCTCTTGTATTATTGGTTCAGCAATTCTTTGCAAAGTTCAGTGTGGTGCATTAGCTTATCTGAAGAAAATGGATCTGGTACTTTCAAGACAGATTCTTTCTGTGACTTTTCTAATTTAGTCCCTTTCATCAAACAAAAAGCGGCCCTCTTTACTTGACAAACATTTGTTCTAATTTGGCATTCTCTCTGTTTTTTGGTACTTGTACTTCTTTCTCTCTCTCCTTCTCTCCCCACAAACAGAAGAAGCAGCTGTTAGTCACAGGATCACAGTGTCTGACATTTACTCTAAATGTGCTTGATTATTAAAATAGTTCAGTCTTAGACAAGCTTATCAGCTGAAAAAATTCAATAAAGCAGTTCTAGTATGTTGTGTGGGGACATTTCTAATAAAGTGTATTTTTAATATTTCAGTGCACCACTATTAATGCATGCATTTGTAGATATAAAATGTACCTTCCCTTGGAGGTGGTTTTGAATCCTAAGCAATCAAGCATTAGACGGGGGGGACATTGTGACCTACAACAAAGCACATTGTATACAAAAGAGGCCTAAATTTTATAGGGAAAGCATATTTGCCTACCTTTTTATTAGCATATTCAAAAAAGTTGTCAGTTTTGAGAGCTCTGATTCAGAATGGATTATCCTACCAGGAGGGCGAAGAACATTCCAGAAAAGTTTACTCAAAACACTTTTTCACAATGCTCAGAAAAACTTTGTGAAAGCTTTTTCTGGACAGGCAGACCATTGATTAATTCTGCAGGTATACACTTCTCTCCTATGTGAAAAAATGTGATATGAGATCAAGTGCTCACTGAGGAAGCAAGAATTTGGGCTTTCAGCTTTCCCACTGGACAGTGGGAAGATACGCTCAGACTGTGACAAGCATCGCTGTACACAGTTTGTGCTGCTATTCTTTAACTCTCTCTGGTGTCATTAGCTTCCCAGCCATGTAGTCTGTAAGTAATAGGTTGCAATAGCAGCTAAAATTGACAAGTGCTTAGCCCAGAGCATGGATTGAATGTAATTCATAGGGTTCCTGAGTTAATTTCCAATACCTGTTTCATGAAGGCAGACTGATAGATGGCTGCCAGCATCTTCTGGCTTTCTCTGCAAATCCCTCTGTCTTTCACTGCCATCATTCTAGAGTTACTTTTTTTGGTGCTTTTTTTTGGTTTTGCCTCATTACATCTCTTTTCCTAGCCCTCCTTTTCTTTTCAGTCTATTTTCTCCTTATTTTCCTTTATTTTCATTCTTACGTTTTCCCTTACATTTGCTCCTCCCTATTTCCATAACTATAAATGCAGCTTACTGTATAGGCACATCATTCATTTAGATTAGGGGCCCTTGCAGATAAAAGCAAGACCTTCAGATTTTATTGAAGAACATTTTTCCATGCGGCCCGGTTTAAAGTGATGCTTCTTTAGGGACTGCAGGGTGAAATATGAAGTTATCTGGGAGAGTAAATCTGAGATGTTGGACAGATGGTGAAGCATCAGTGCATCCACAGAAATGCATTTTATTTTTATATAGAGGATGTTCTCAATCAGTTTCAGCCTGAGAAAAAAATAGTTTCTCCTGTTGCATCATTGGCATTTCATGTGTTTGGTTTTCTTTGGGAGTTTTTGCTGTGGTTTACTTTATGTTTCGTTCGTTTGGGGTTTTTAGATCAATAGGAAAGTCAATTCAACAGTAATAAATTTTAAATATATTTATGATTTTTTTTGATGTGTGGCATGTGCCAACAGGAGCCCAATTCAGGGTCTCAACAGTGATAGAAAACTAAAAAACAATAAGAGTATGGAAAAGAAATAAAAATTGCCCAATAAAGTCACAAAATGGTTTAGTGAAAAATACACCCATTTACTATGTCTTATGCAAATTCATTTCGCACTTCATAAATATGAGTTTATAAAAAAATTATTATTTGAACTGTATGGAACAAAACTTATTCCCACAGATATCATGGATGTGCTGCAAATTTCAACATTGCTTTTGAGGTATAGCATTCTATAAAGGAGAAACAATATTTTTTGAACATTAAAGAATCTTATAAACAGGGACTACACAGAGTACACAAGGACACCAGGTGAAGTTTCATTCAGTTAAGCTGCAATCTTTTCTACTTTGTAACCAGCTAAGGGGTTGTTTTGCTCAATAAAAGAAGTACATAACTTCCATGGCTAAATGCTGCTTAATTTTAATTCTGTTCCATTAGCTGCTAATCAAACTACAGACACTTCTCTCTTTTCTGCTTGCTTTGTTCATCTTTTAAATCACATGAATGAAACTCCCAAACTTCTGAAAGAAGTTGACATTCAAGAGTATAGTCTTGGGTTTCCATTATACTTTGGGCTTGTTGATGTACATTTGTGTTGCCAACAGACCACAGCCATTCATATCTTTTTGTTTTCTTTGTTGGGTTTTTGGTTGTTGGTTGGTTTTGAAGTTTCTTGTGGTTGTGGTGGTGTTTGCTTTGTTTCTTTCAATGAAAGGGATGAAGGTGTGCCATCAAGCTTCCCTATTCTTTTCCTGACAACAGTACTAATATCTGTGGTGTACATTTGCAGGTATGAGTGATTTATCAGTTTTTTCTGGTCTCCTGGAGAAATCAATATTTACAGGGTTCTTTGGAAATTCATGCCAATAAAGAAAGAGTTTTAATGGTAAAAACAAAACAAAACAAAAACAAGCCAGCACGAATAATAACATGAAGGGCACAAACAGCCTGAATGCCAGCTTCTAGCAAAGGCCACTGCTGCTGGACTGAGAACTGCTAGTGGGGTAAATGTGTCATTAAAAATATTTTTATGTGCAATCCCAGCCATATCAACATTAGAGATTTCTTAAAATAGAATTTAGGGCATTTTAAAAAAAAATTGCAGTTTTTGGAAATGTGTCTGATTTTTAGCTGAATCCTTCCTTGTGGAACTTACAAGGCTTTGTTCAGTATTTGAAAAAATAACAGTATGTTTTATGGTTAGTTTGGCGTTAAGCCTTAAACCTGTATTTTTTCTGCAAGAAAAAACATAGGGTTTTTATTCATTCTTTTGGGAATATCACCTGTTTTGGGACACGATACTTCATAAAAATAGAGTAAACTCCCTCACCTATTTAGAACATTCTATTCTGAGCTTAAAGAATTTTGGTTACACTTTATGATAGGTAGACCAATGTCAAAGATTTTTTTCTTTCCATCAAGTGAAAAGTGATGAGAAAAACACATATTGAAAGCTTTACCACTGCTCATATAGGTTGAATCTTCCTTATTTTGTACCTAATTCCAGCTTGTGTGTTCAAAAAAAAAAAAATTAAATGAATACTATTGCTTTTTCAAATGGTTATAAATAAAAAAGGCAATACACTGGAATATGTGCATATATGGGGTGCATCTGGAAGATGTCAGCAAAGTGAAAGTTCCTTGAATAATTTCTTGTCCTTTATCTCTCTCATAGGTTTTGAAACAGAAGTGTTTGTTTGTAAGTCTGAATAGCCACATACAATTATTTCATGAAAAACACCGAATCAATGAACCCAAAATAATATCTGCTGCAGATGTTTAATGAATTTGCTCTTGGCTGTTCTGTTACTTGCCCCAAATATAAAATTTTCATTCAAAGTCCTTCTATGACATATGGTAAAATTCAAATACAGATAGTCTAGTCTAGAAATGTTTTTGTTTAATTTTTTTCTAGGGATGTTCGCAGATCAGCACAGGGCAACAGGAGCTGTCCTAAGCACTGCAGAGATATAATATAGTTTCGGGCACTAAAAAATCAGTGTGTATCAATTCTGACTTGCAACCTGACAAACCAGCCTGTGAGCAGCAGGTGGTGGGTAGCTATTTCATGCCCTGGGAGGCAGGAAAAACAATGGAACTTAGTATTTGAAGGATGGCTGTTTATATAGTTTCATTTCACTGAATGTAACCTGACAGCAAATGGTGGAAAAAGTGTGGAATGCCAGGAAACATCAGTTTAATAAAATGTTTTATATCAGCTATTTACAAGGTCACCTTAAGTTTCAGTACAACCTATTGAGATTTCCTTCTTTGTCAAGATAGCATTAAAACTTCCTGTAACATATTTGAGCAGTATTCTCTTTCCAAGTAGTGTTTATATTGAACATTATTGTTTCTAATAAAGCCATCTGGATAAACTTCAGGTATTATTTTATTAGCTTATGCAATATTTAATCGGTAATCAGTCTTTATCGAGATAAAAGGGTTGATCAAAATTAGCAGCGCAACACATTCAGTTGGGAAGAGATAAAACTAATTTCATTTGTAAACTAAGGAGAGTATTTCTTCTATTAGAATCAGGTCTGCTTTTGCTAGTTTCCTGGGTTTCCTCAAATTACTTGTGGAAAAGCCACTTGAAGTTCTTCCCAGAAGATTACGCCAACCAGATTGCTGCACCCTGTGCCTTGTCCATTATGTTATGTATTGATATGAAATGGTATTTGGGTGAAGCAATTATCGACATCTGAAAAAATGCATCCTTTTAAAGTAAATCCCTATTACAGATTTGCGATCACTTGTGTCTATAAATTGACATTCTTAGTGTTCTGAAAAATGTGAATAAAATTTTAAATTGTTTTGAAGCTTTCTGCTCAGTGAATGTTTCGTTACCCATACTAGAAAATGTTTAAGATTGATGTAAATTTAGGACAGCGTGACTGATTTAGGACAGAAGTTAATAGAGGTCCCTGTCTTACAGTTCTTACTGCTGAGATAGGATGAAGGTAGAGACCAACACAGTATTAAAAGTTAAATTTTACCAAGAAAATTCTTATAAAGAGACTCATTGGCCATGCTCGGAATTGGTTTGGACTGGAGATTTGCATTTTAGGAGAATCTGACAGGAAAATAGCTGAAAAGGAAACCACTGTGGCTTGTCAGAGTGTAATAAGGGATGGAAGAAGCAGCACGATGAGAATAGATCTAAATCTGACAAGGACTGATGAGATTACAGTTAAGGTTTAGATTCCAGCTGCTGGGGACCAATGTGTGAGTATTTTTTTGATGTATGGGAGGGATTCAGCAGTTTTGCTTTGCCCCTATCATCCACGTGTTAGGTGTCAGACATACCATGTCTAGGATTAGTGCATGGTATGGATGTGGAGCCAGCCTGAGCAGCTACCATTTTGGATTTACTGGTCAGTAAATCAGGAGTACCAGAACTTAATTTATAGACTCAGTTAGCAGGATGTACTCACAAGCATTTGTTTCTCAGTGGTGCTAGTTTGTCTGGCAAAGAATTAGTGGGCTGGGAGTTTTTTATTTTGGTTTTGAGCAACCTGGTATACTGGAAGGTGTCCCTGCCCGTTACAGGGGGACAGAAATTGGGAGATCTTTCAAGCCCCTTTCCACTGAAACAATTTTATGATTCTGTTGTTCTATGAAATAGAAAACAACCAAGCTTATGAACCAGTATATGAATCAGATCACTGATTTCCCTCACTAATTGGTGGCTTTCATACTCTTTTGCATCTCTTCCTCTCCTTGCTCCCTTCCTGTGAGATTTAGATCTGAAGCACCAACAGTCTGAAAGGGTTGGAAGGAGGGATGTGGTCAGATTTTGGAAAGAGTTGTATTTACAATAGCTCTGTAAGAGATCATTTGACTAAGTTTAAGTCTTGGACTGCCAGGGGTCACATTGATCATGCTTAGTTTTAGACTGGGATCCCTGTAAGCATGATTTCTAACCAGTAGCTCACATCAGCAAAGGCTCTGTATGCTATTCACAGTCTTCCAGTCAGCTTTTCCTCCTATCCTATTTGCCTGCACACAACCTCAGACAATTTTATATTGTGGAGGTACCAGCCCTTTCTCTTATCTTTCAGTGTTATATCAAAAGGAGTGTAGCTTCAAAAGAGGAAAGGTTTAAGGTCACTTTCTTCTCCGCTGTCTGAAGACAGTGTTAAAGAGGGTGTCAGAGAGGGGAATTTCTCTAACTGAAATACCTGCTTTTGAAAAGTTTCTGTTGATGAATAGCTCAGTGTTTATGTGTAGGAATTCACATTCTAACAGGAATGCCAGTATTTGGAAAATCTGAAGTCTTTGTACATGTGAAGATACTGACAGAAAGAGATTGGGGTGGAGATATATGCATACAATTGAAAAAAAACCCCAATAATGTAGAGCAAGAGAGAAAAGGTGAATATGTAATCACACATAATATCTGATTGTCATAGATATATTTAAACAGACAGCACCACAGATTGGTCCAGTCAAAGTATTTCCTCAGTATTTCCTCCAATACATGAAAGCAGCTTTTCTGAACTGATCAATTGGTCCTCTAGAAAACAACAGAATTTCTTTTAAAATCTACAAAATCAAATGTAATTTTATGACATAATGAGTCATCAGAAGAAATAAACCAATGCTCCTTTTCCTGTATTCTTCCTGTTTCAAAAACATTAAGGAATTATAAAGGAGAAAAGTGCCATTTTTCCGTGTAATTGAACATTTACTGTTGATAGTGGAAAGAGGAAATTATTACATGTAAATTAATATGGACACACAGTCTTATTATTTCTCATCAAGTTCGTTAACACCACATATTTTTTTCTGGTTGCTTATAGAGGACCCTTTTTCTTCTTTCATCTTCTTTGTCAGAGTTGTAAGTCAGTGCTTCCTAGTGCAGTTTTGGGTTCTTTGGGCTGTTTTGTTGGATTGGTTTGGTTTGTTTTGGTTTTGGCTTTGGTTTCAGGGGGTTTTTGTGACCTTTCTATTCTCTTTGGTTTTTATTAGAACTTTGAATACTCCTCCAGAATCATAGGGCTTGTTTTTGGTTCTGGGTCAATAATGTGTTTAAAAACTCTTAGAATCAGAACAAGTGTATATGCTTATTCAGTTAAAAGAAGCTGTGTATAAACACTAATAAAGTTTATTTTTCCTAAACATTTAATAGTTATGTGACCCTAACTAGATACCCTCTGAAAGAGATAAAGAGAGAGATACCGTTAAAAGGTGATTCATCCAAACAGCCTTAGACAACTAACTTAAGGCAGAATTAATTACCTGCTGAGGGTGTCTATCTCTGTCCATTTACTTCAGAGAAAGCATAGATGACCAATTTAATCTCCCAAAGTCACTTCTCTACAAGCTTGACTGATGTTCAATACAATGAACATTTCCCTCAGTTCTATTACAAGAATTGCACAGCAAACTAATTAAATATGTAACAGCTTTGCAATACACATTTGCAGCCATGGATTAGGGCCAAACAAACTCCTACACCTAAATAGCCTAGGTGTTTGAAAATCTCCAGGGAAAATTTAAAGCATTGTAGTACAGTTTGGTGTTTTTGAGCAGAGAGTAAAAACTCTTCTTTCTCTACTGGTGGTTCTCTCCTATGATTCTCATATTTCTTTACTTTCACTGTGCAGTCATCTCAGCTTCTACCAGCAAAACTAGTTCAGAAACCAGGTCTTTATGTGACCAGTCTTTTTTGAGACATTCAAATTATTTCCTTTGATTAGAAGTTTTTATACTGGATCTCAGCAGGATACTTGTTCAGAAATCCAGGGATTTTTTCCTGAAAATTAATGTGCTTTTTTTCAAACATCTACCTTTGTCAAGATAAAAATATCTCAGTTTCTGTCCTGAATGTCACATCTCCTTATGAGGCTTTTAAGTAGAGGCTGTCTTCCAATGCTACTGCTTTCAGAAGTTTAACAAAACTCTCTTGCAGTACTAGTAACAGAAACCCTTAAAAGTAAGCTTCCTTCACACAAGTGTGCTCCCTGCTTTGTAGAATATTCTGAGAATATGAATGTCTACCTCCTGTTTTAAATTGTTAACTGACAGTTAATTTCCCAGTGTACTTTCATCTAGTGAGTGCCTATGTACATGTGGTACAGAATATCCTGTCCTGGCAGTCTTTGTAGCAGGTAGATGTTAAACTTGACAGATTAAAGCCAGTGCTCAAAACCCCTTCAATTTTTGTATTTTGCCCCCACCTCTTCCAGCAAGCTGAATAGTCACATGCATTTATTTAATCATGTACTCAACAGGACTGCTTTTTTAGCATTGTTACTGCAGAGAGAAGCCCTAGAAGACAAAAAAATCTTCTCTATGGTATGATTTTGCTTGATTAGGAAAGACTTACTCTTGAACACTATGAGGACCATGGGTATATGGTGAAGACTTGAGCTACATGCAGTCCTTTGGATAGGGAGGATTCAAATATCAATAACTATAATAAGTTGTAAGAAAATAATTTGCTCAGCATAGAGTGTTTTAAAAAGTAGGTCCCATGCTCATTAATGCTCTTTAATTGCAGGAAAATTCTTTGTCTTGCCTTCTGCGAATGTTAAAATTGCAGTTTTCTTCCTCCACCAATTTAATTTTTTCCTACCATGTATTACTTACAATGCTGTCAGAAAGTACAAGAACACATATTGTTCTGTCCCAAGAAAAGCAGAGTGGAAAAACCAGACCTGTCTTAAAGTCCTTACAGCCCAAGCTTGAGACATGGGATGTGATTCACCAAGAGTCTTTCTGGAGATATTGATGCGCAATAACAGCCTGAGAATTTAAAGTAATTTTTTTCCTCAACAAAACAGGAATCACTGTTTGAAACAATTTAAGAGCAAATGGATTTTAATCCTCTCTTCTTAAATTAAGGGACTTGCACAGTTGGACAGTTCACCACATTTCATTTATTTAGTTTTAGATATATAAAGCTATGACATTGAAATTTTTTGCTGGTCATACTATAAGTCACTGAGATAAAATTTATGACATAATTCTCCAGATCTATTTTGATATCCAAATTAAAGAAATATTAGGAACTTTGAGTTTAAAAAGCCTATAGGTTGATTGATTTATGTATGCTCATCAGAAGTCAAATTTTTAAGTTGCTGCATAAGGTGTTACACAATCTAGTTTACCAGATAATCCTAAATCTGTTATTTTAAAAAAAATATTTTAGATTAAAAACATAAGTTAAAAACAGTTTCTTTCATCTTTACATTTTCATTTAACAGCTTAATATGACCTCTGTCTTCACTTGCACGCTCTTTCTTGTAGCTCAGCAGTTTTAATTTACAGAAAACATACGGACAGTAGAATGACTCATGCCTGAGAAACCTGGTGTGAAGAATCCTATCAGTAGATAACAGAAATGGTCTGCCTAACTGAAGAAGTTACTGCCTTTGGTCTGTGATATCTGCAAAGATGTAGTAACCTTGTGGACACTACACAGTGTGGAGTAGAACAGGCAGAATGGAGGTGGCTGGATCAAGTGTCTTTCATTTGTTCATGACCATTTTTTGATGTACTTTGGAGATCATTATTCTGGGAATCCACAGTAATTCTCCTGGCCCTTTCCCTGGTTTTCAATGTGTCCCGTTCAGAAATCTGGCTTAGTAAATGTTTTTTTTTAATAATGTATAACCACAGTGTAAAATTAAAATGAATATGAAATGCAAATACCTGAAAAGTCAGAAACTGATGAGATATAAAAATTTAATTTCATTAGAAAATACAGAATTCATGTGATGTAATCTAGTTTCCTATTATTTTCTAATATTCAGCCTATTACTTTTGTAGGGTTGTAAGTGGTTCTAAATTCTAATATTCAACATGCAGGTCTCTGTCTTCAGAGAGGCCCAGATTCATTAAGGTTGGAAAAGACCTCCAGGATCATCAAGCCTGGACTTTGACTGAACACTACCATGTAAACTAAATTATAGCAGTAAGTATCACATCCAGTCATTTTTTTAACACTTCCAGGGTTGGTGAATCCACTGTTTCCCAGCATAGCCCATCATAATGCTTAACCACCCTTTTGCCAAAGGAATTCTTCCTGAAGTCCAGCCTAGACTTGATGTTAGGTGGTCACCAAAGTCCCTCCATCACTCTCCTCTGCAAGTGGACAGGAGAGAGAAATTATAACAAAAGGCTCACGGGTTGAGATAAGGGCACAGAGAGATCACTCACCAATTGCTGTGAAGGGCAAAAAAAATAGACTTAGGGAAATAAATTGAATTCATTATTAACAAAATCAGAGTAGGTTAATGAGAAGAAAAACAGACCTCAAAAACACCTTCACCCCACCTTTCCCTCCTTCCCAGTCTTTATTCTCAATTCTTTACCCTCTCTCCTATATCACTGCAGGGAGCCAGGGAGTGGGGGTTACCATCAGTTCACTGCATGTTTCTTTTTGCTGCTGCTTCTTCCTCAGGGAAAGAAAACCCTCTTGTAGGAAAGACTGAGTGTGGAGCCCCTCTCACAGGAGACAGTTCTCAGTTATCTTCTCCTGTAGAAGTCCGTCCCACAGGCTTCTGTTGTCTATGAACTACTCCAGCCCAAGTCCCTGCCAGGGGATTGCAATCCTACCAGGAAACCTCTCTAGCATGGGCTCTTCTCTCCATGGGTCCATATGTGCTGCCTGGAAACTGCTCTGGCATGGATTTCCTATGGAGTCACAGCCATTTTTGGACATCCCCCTGCCCTGGCATAGGGTTCCTACAGGGTAGGTGGAACCCTGCATCACTGTGGATCTCCACGGGCTGCATGGGCATATCTCCCACTCCATGCTCTGCACCGTGGGCTGCAGGGGAATCTCTGGTCCAGCACCTGGAGAGCATCCTGCCCCTCATTCTCCACTGAGCTGGGTGTCTGCAGGGCAGTTTCTTTCACATATTATGAATCCTCACTTCTCTATTGCAATTCCTTCTGGGCGATAACTGCTCTGACTTCCAAATTTGCCATCACAGAGGCATTGCTATCGCCACTGGTTGGCTTGGCCTTGGCCAGCAGTGAGTCCATCTCGGACCTGGCTGCAATTGGCTCTGCCAGACATGGGAGAAGCTTCTGGAAGCTTTTCCTGGAAACAACCCCTGCAGCCCCCCTGGTACCAGAACCTGGCCTCATAAACCAATACTTACTCTCCAGACCCTTCTTCAGCTTCATTTTCCTTCCCTGGATATACTTCAGCACCTCAATGTCTTTCTTGAAGTGAGAGGCCCAGATAACAGACTGTAGGTGTGGGCTCACCAGTGTCTTCTTGTCATTTACACAAATTTTCTTATGTGATACTCCTTTTAACTATGGAAAACTAAAAAAAAGACTGCTATGAGCAAAGTTTTACTCATAAAGCTGATATAAAAGTATCAGATATTACATCTTGCTCAAACATTTCCACTTATAAGTTGCATATCAAAAGTGATTTCTCTCGGTGTAAATGTACTATAATGCTGTATTGCAAGAAGATTCATTATGCATCTGAATGGGTTCTGGAGTTAAGAATACTTGGTTGTATATTAAGCAGATTATATGTTAGTTTTGCCTGAAAAAATGAGGGCCAGAACCAAATTACTCTAACAGTTGTGTGTTTCTAGGAAAAGATTTCATTTCTTCAAGTGAAAAATAGGATTGGATTATTAATTTGATGAAGCATGAATAGTCCACTAAACTTAAATAAGATTTGCTTTGCTTTACCTAGCAAATTTAAGACCATTCTGAGACCTTTTATCCAATGTCAATATGCAAACACTCATGAGAACAGGAATTGAAATTACAAGTTTGCCATTGCTCAGTTGAGTGACTGAGAATTGGGCTAGAAAGTCTCATGGTTGGTTATGAAAGTAGGAGACAATAAACTAGTTGGTTGAGTTTGGAGCTACATATGTACTTCCATCTGAAAACCAATTAACATCCTCGTAGAAAAGCCACTGAAGTATGGGCTGGATGAGTAGACTGTAAAATTGAGAGAGAACTGGATGAATGTCTGGGCCCAAAGAATGATGATTGGTGAACAAAGGATAGTGAAGGCCAGTAGTCAGCAGTATACCCCAAGGATCAATACTGGGTCCAGTCCTGTTCAAAATCTTCATTAATGAGCTGGATGAAGGTGCAGGGTGCAGTATCCAGCAAGTTTGCTGATGACCCAAACTGGGAGAAGTGGCTGAAGCACAAGTGGGTTGTCCTGACATTCAGAGGGACTTTAATGGGCTGGAGATGTGGAATGGCAGGAATATCCCGTAGTTCAGCACGGGGAAATGCAGAGTTTTGCACCTTAATAGGAACAAAACCACTCATACATTAATATAATATAATATAATATAATATAATATAATATAATATAATATAATATAATATAATATAATATAATATAATATAATATAATATAATATAATATAATATAATATAATATAATATAATATAATATAATATAATATAATATAATATAATATAATATAATATAATATAATATAATATAATATAATATAATATAATATAATATAATACAATATAATATAATATAATATAATATAATATAATATAATATAATATAATATAATATAATATAATATAATATAATATAATATAATATAATATAATATAATATAATATAATATAATATAATATAATATAATATAAAATAAATACAGGAAATTTGATAATGTCTGCATGTCCCTAAAAGAAAGATTAAACATTTCATTTTTGTTTTACAACGTGTTTTGAAAATAAGAAAAACTCAATAATTTTCTAAGTAATGAGAAAAGGAATTTTTTATCTTCTCTTCTGGCTTGAAAGCTCAGACAGACTCCGGAGCACTTGGGCAAATTTTATAGGCAGCCAAAAGGGGACTAAAATCACAGACTATAGGACTGATAAAAGGAAAGGAACTAATTTTAGCTTCCTACGAAAAGAGACTGTCCAACAAAACCTTTCATAAAGCTGACTACAGAATTGGATTATGCGCACGAGTAATGGGAACTGTGTTGCTAAATATCAGTGGTCATCACTGCACACAAAACTGAAACAAAATCTGAACTTAAAACTTAAGGTCATTGCTCTGAATTTAGGAACTGATATTTTAAAGACACTGAAGCAGTGATGAACCTTGCAAAAAAAGATTTAGACAATCATATATTAACAGAAAATAGCAGACAAATGAGGAATGTGGATTTTCAGATTGCCGGAACTCTCTATTGCCTTATAATGTATTAAGAAGTCAGTGTTTCTTTTCATACTCAACCAAGAATCCCATTTTTTAAAACATTATATCTAAACAAAAAAGAAGTAAATTTGTAAAGGAATATTGTGTTTTCATACCCATTTTTTTTGAGCAGTAAAAATATCACTACATCGTCATCATCTTTAAACTATTCAAAGTTATTTAAGAAAATGTTTCAATTCAATTAGTTTGCTGCATTGCTCTGGATAGGAGTAGATTTGTTCATCCAAATATGTTGCTATAAGCTGCATCAGAGAACATAGGTGGAATGCAAACAAAAACTGGAACGTAGTCCTGAGTCAGGACACCTTCCCTCTGTCTCTCCTAATGTCCTGTCTGGAGTTTTTTGCATCTTCATATTCCACAAAAACGAAACTGGGATTAAAATTTTCCCCAGAAATGATTGCAGAGTAAGGATGTTTTCAGAAATCCTCAGTACAAACAAAATATGCTTTATATATGCTGAAGGACAGCAGCCTGCAAATTGCAAACTATTTATTCAAGAAAACTCAAGCAAATCAATAATATATCTTTTTTCTAAAGTTACTGTTTCTCTTTAAAGGAACAAATTACAATTCTTTTTACTTGAACTGTTGAACTTGACCCTGGTGTTAATTGAGAAGGAAAGGGAGAAGATACAGTAAGAGTCTTTGTGGACAGTTCTGCTTTTCTGTTTCATATGCTCTACATATTGACAGACAATCCACTGCTTACTGCTTGTAAGCAAAAGATTGAGCAGCTTTATGTTATCCATGGAAACTCTAAGCCTGTGTGACACTGCCAATTGGTCTGCAGAAAGATCACACAATATTTGAAGGAGATCAACAAATGTGTTATAACTTCTCAGAACCAAAAGTATCATAGAAGCCTTAGATAAGGATGCTTCTCAAGCATGCCTTGGATATCTAGCAGTTAGATGCCCAGCCCTAAACAGTTGCTTAGGCTCTCTCAGGCATGTTCAGCTGGAAAAGTACAGAGAAAGAAATGTACTTTGGAAATCCAGTCTCTCTCCATTGGCTGGGCAAGAAACCTAAA
This sequence comes from Fringilla coelebs, assembly GCF_963513975.1. Lineage (NCBI taxonomy): Eukaryota > Metazoa > Chordata > Aves > Passeriformes > Fringillidae > Fringilla > Fringilla coelebs. The sequence goes on from NC_140029.1 coordinate 57,488,152, forward strand.
TATGTCTTATACTAGGAATCTGACATTTCAATGAGTAAAGCTGGGTAGGATGCATCTTTATTGGGATCCAGAGTATTAGAACTCTGTCTTTTGGGAATGAAGTATTTTTAAAACATATGAAAATCAGAAGACATTATTTTCATATGAAATAGTAATTTTCACAGGAATTTACATTTACTTTAGAACTCTTCCATAGAATTTTCATTTTCAAATACTGTTTCTTAGTTTCATCTGGGATGGGTACGAACAACAAAGATTAAAAAACTACAGCTTATTCTCTTTTGTTAAAATAACGATTCCCTATCTTGGTAATTTCCAATATATATATTTTAACATATTTTGCTATTTTCCAATGTTTCATGCCTTACGTTTTTAATATAAATCCAAAGAGCTTTTAAAATTACATATACAATTAATTGGCTGCATTTTAAAAAATGTATCTCTTGTTTACTTGATATTTGCTCTATGGGATTACCAGACATATCAGGCATTTGTCTTCTTTTGTCACTCAATCAGACATTTTAGTGGGATCTATCAGATACTCTTTTTCCTGGGATGTCTGTTATAATACATAAATGCTGCACTGCGTCAATATTAGGAAGCTCAACATGTTCTCTATGAAACTCAAGGAAGTCATTCTGCCACTTGGCTCCTCAGACTGCTTTTTTCAGTGTGCTAATTTGCAGAACTGGGTTACTGGTTTCATTGCTAATGATGAGATCAGAATAAGCTGTTGCTGCTCTCGCTGCATTGAGTGACAGATACCCCCCTGCAAAGAACAAGTTTGCGTGAATTTTTTTCTGAAGAATCAAGCTGTTAGCTCTGCTACTAAATGCTTATATCAGCAAAGAACTTTTTAAAACCAGAGAGTGTGTTCTGTATTTAATCCCCAGAATAGAGTACTTCCACCTATCAACAGAAAAATACGCTCTGCAAAACCTAGAGGAATACTTGAAAGAACAAAGGTGTCTCTGCTTATTACCCTTGAATGAGTTTCAAATGTGTCTGTATCAAGAAAAGTTGAAGGTATCAAAGAACTCTAGAATATTTAAAAGGTTGCCTTTATAAGACATTTGTGGGAGACAATGCCCTCTTTCAGGTCAGTTGAAATGACAAGTAAAAGCCATGCACATTTCATTGACAGATATCTGTGTAGGTACTAAAAGTATACCAGTTGGTGTATTATCAAGTGAGCTGTCAAATAACACCAGTAAAATGCTTTTCTGAGGCTCTCAGGTTCTTAAAACACTTTTCACTTTATTTCAGAACAAAAAAAAAGCATCTGTAATCATAATGTTGCCCTTCCCTCTTTGGTCACTCTTTTTACGAAGCCTAAAACTTCAAAGTGGCTGCTTACTTAAAGTGCACAATACAAGGAAAATTGTTTACCATTACATATAGGTAAAACCCTTCAATAGAAAGGCCTTGTAAAACATGGTTCAGGCCTTGCTATTCTGGCTAAGCTAGCCTATTAAGTTCCCATGACAAAAGAATTATAAGAATGAAAATCAGTTTGTGTAACAATCGATTCTTATAATACAGTTTGCAACAGTGAAAATAAGAAGCCTATCCCATGAGAATCCATGAAGAAAGAATGGAAACGTATTTTGAAAGAGAAAAATTTGATGGACATACACTGGCCATTACCAACCAATGAACTGAGTTTCAATTAATTGCTGACCATTAGAGTTAACATGGTGCCTTCTGATAATCATATAAGTATGGGCTGTGTGAATAAAGATTTGGTTATTCTGCATGAAGAAATGGGTGTCTAGTCTGTCCCTCTTGTGACAATTCACCGGTCAAACTGAAACTGGCTGAAAGAAAGAGGAAACCATGGACAGGAGGGTAATAGAAGAAGGAGACAATAGAGGCAGGGCAATAGATGAAGGAATAAGGACATGTAACATGGAGGAAAACGCTTTCAGAGCAATAGCTGTGACATCTCTCATGGGCTGTGATCCCAAAAGCTGTCACAGAATAAGCTGCATTAATCATGGTCATTTATTGTTTGTTAAGCTCTGAAATTTTACATGATTCTGCAGATAATTCAGTTCATAATCACTCCAAAGAACACGGAAAATTCATTCCAAATGAACAGAGCTTCAGGACATAGAAAATAATAGAAAATTATGCCAGTGACACTAGGGTGTCATTTTCATAAACTATAGAATAACCTTTTTATTAGAAAAACCAAACCCAGAAACAATCAAAAATCCCAGCAAACAACAACTTAAAAACCTAACAGAGCTAACCAATCAACCAAACAATAAAAGTACAAACCCAAAACCTTAAAAACAAACAAACAAACAAGGAAACAAAAAACCAACCAAATAAGCCAACCAAACAGCAAAAGCAAAAACTGAAAGAAAAGACCATCTTAAATTGCTTCAACTTAGCAAATTTTCTACCACTGGAGATCTTGTCCTCAAATAGATATTTCCTGGCATATCTATAATCTTTGCTGCTATAAATGTATTTTTTTAAGATCAGTATGGGCATTCTGTTTCAAAATAATAGTAATTTTATTTGGAATAATTACTCTAGCATAATTATTCTGGGACAAAATAACAGCTTTGGCACACAGAATGTCCACATGGGAGCTAAGACTGATAGATCTATGGCAGAATAATTAGTACAGCGTATCTATGCCAGGAAATATCTATGTGTGTATCCAAGCCAGCACGTCAATGTTATATTCTTTTTACTTACATTCCCTATGATTTTTATTTTGGTTGGTTGGGTTTTTTGTTTGGTTTTTGTTTTGTTTTGGTTTCTTTTCCCCTCCCTACTGGATTTTGTGTCACGCATAGTCTATGTTATTATTCTCGTTTAGAGGATGATGATGGAGTGTTCATTTTGAAGATGTTCAGCTACGGAGCAGGGTCTGCACCCTGGTAGCAGGCAGGGGCAGGAGCCATGTCCACTGAAGCACTCAAGCAGGCTGAGCCTGAGCCCTGCCTCAGCAGAAGGAGGAAGGGCTGAGTGACAGCAGTGGGGCACTGCTGTCAGAGGGGGACAGAGGACGCCGCCTGCCCAGCTGCCTTGCTGCCCAGGAGGGCTTCCTGCTTGCCAGGTGCTTGGATGTGGAATGTTACAGAGAAACTGCCAAAGCTCCTCCAGCCTGTCACCCCTTGCTGTTTTTCCTGACAGGCCCCATGATGCTGTCAGGGAGATGTGGAGCAAATCTCGAGTGTGAATGCACGGCCGTGGAGGTGAGGGTGGAAGGCATGGAGCCTGGGGTCCCAGGCAGCTCTCTTTTCAACACTGAGATGGGGAGAGAGAGTAGATTTGGATTAGCTATTCAGGAGAAATTCTTCCTGCAAGGGTGGTAAGTGTCTACAACGGGATGCCCAGAGAAGGTGTCCCACCGCTGGAAGTGTCCAAGGCCAGGTTGGATGGGGCTTTAAGCAACCTGGGCTGGTGGAAGGTGAATGTCCTCAGCTAGAGGATTGCAACAGATGACTGTTAAAGTCCCTTCCAACCCAAACCATTCTGTGATTCCATGTTTTACTGTGAAGATGAACCTGAAACCTGAACCTGTTTTTTGGGGACACTGTGAAATGTCCAGCCTTGCAGTTATTCAAAACCTGACAGGAATGAGTAACACACTCCAGCTCTGCATGCCTTGATGGGAGAACCTGGACTAGATGATCTCCAAAAGGGCCTTCCAGTATCAAATGCTCTGTGATCATTTGATTCTGTAAAATTAATATATAAAAGAACTGTTCTTACAGTGATTATCAGAATTAACATTTCTGCATTTTTAATTAGCCTTGGTGAGGCCAAATAACCAGGACCCTTTTTCAATATTTGTCCTCATAGTGATAAAGTTGTTCTGGAAAAAGAAATTACATCATAATTAAATATTCAGCACATCTCAATGATTATAATTTGGTATCATAGTTGTTACAACAATTTTTCATATTTAATTGAAAGATTATAGAAAAAAACACATGCAGGGCAAGATCATACATTTGATAATCTAATACCCCACCCTGCAGAGAAGAATCCCTGCATCATCTGGGCAGGATGGATAATTTTTATTTAAATTTGAGTATCTGAAAGGATTAGTAGAAGATACATTTTTGAGGCTTAAAACTGGATACTTTTAACTCTAAATTACTTTCATTTCTATATATGAGAAATGTAGCAAGTGTGCTGCCAAAAAATGTATATAATTTAGAAATTTTGTGATGGTGTGTCCTAATTCCACACAGGTCTTTTAAAATGTCCCCCTTGTTAAGTGTTACCCCATAGTACAAAGCTTTAACAATGACTGCAGCTAGTAACACGGGCTGGTGACCTTTTAGGAACCTATAACGCAAAAGTCAAAATTAAATTGGGAGATTTTTTGTCTGCATCTCATAAAGAATGAATACAATAAATGTCAAGATTTTAGCTCAAAAGGAATTTAAAATTGACAGTCATTCAAAGAATAACTTATGAATAGCATCAGACTGGACTGAGCAACAGGAAAGGAAACCATGAGTGCCCCTTGTCCTTACCTTATCTCTGGAAAGCACCTCTGGAAAATTTGGTGAATATTTTAGAGTAACATTTTTCAGACTGCAGTGGGGGGTTTTCCCCCTGCTGTTATATCATCAGGGATGTTTTTGGGCAGAGAGAGAAGGAAGGTGGTCATCAGTCTCAAATATTTGTTCCTAGATCTTGCTGAAAGACAAAACTTCTGTTCTAATCTGAGTCCCAGTGCCTGGAAAGGAAGAAGCTCAGTAATGTTGCCAAGAAAAATCCCTATCACACATGCTGATCATTTTACTTTTGGTGGGGGACAGCTTGATGTTGGCTGGAAGCACTTCATCTGGAGCACCAGAAATTTTCTCTGCTTTTATAATTTCCCCTTCTAACATTCATTTTTCCAAATATCACGAGGCAATTTTATGATGTTAAATTATTAGTTATTATTAATATAGCATTAATACCTGTCTTTTTTGCTTGTTGCAGGCATTCATTCCTAATAAAAGAGGGATCCTAACACAAAGGAGAATCATTTGCAGCTGAGATAGACTTTCAACTCCAGTTCCTGCTAGCAAAACATGAATCCATGAAAGCCTTAGAGCACTTAATATTACAAATCTTAATATTTATTACTATTCAGTGAAGAAGTTAATACTATTCAGTGAAGAATTTAGGTTTTGGGCCCACATCCAGAAACTACTGGTTTTTGTTAGTTTTTTTTTTCTTCTAGTTGTGCTACTGATCCCCTGCTTTGTACCTTAGGCATGTTGCCTTAACTTTTAGTACTTATAGCACCATGTGACCAGGATGATTAATAATGAATGGGCCATACTCTAAAAAATTATATAATGGATTTACTTGGTACAGTCTTTCTACAATACTCTGAAAATATTCAAAGTGCTGGGTATTAAATGTGAAGAGAATACTAGTATCTATTACTTGATATTCATTCAAATAGGAAGACCATTCATCCTCTGCATATATTTCCACTTGTAAAATTTTAGTTTTACAATGAAAAAGTAGGTTAAGGTTAGGAGTGAGGCTGAATTTTTAAAGGAGGATGGCAACTACAAAGGAAAATGACAACTGATAGAAAACAGGAGATGTGTGTTAGAATAGTAAATTACGGGAAGAATGGTGCTCTAAAGGGGTTATCTTTCATACAGAAGAGACAAAGAACATCAGAGAAAGCAGACTCAACAAAAAATACTGAGGGATCAAAGTGTAGCTAGCCAAGTACAGAAATGAAAGGCTGCTGATGATGTAAGTGATGCTGATGAAAATAAGTAGCTAGAAAAAGTAGTATGAGAATTAAAACAGTTTGTGAAATTTTTATTAAGATCTTGCAAGGAAGGAAGTTGTAAAGTACACTTGATTAGAAAGAAAGGAGGTGTATGTGTGTGTATATGTAAAAGAATATTCCAGCAAGAGAAATTTAATATAACCAAAAGAATAAATCTTAGATGATACTCTACTTCAGCAAGTATTCAGAGAAGTTTTTCTCTCTTCTCTCAAAATTTTTGAAGTTTCCAAAGCAAGAAAGTTTCTGAGGAAATGTAGACAATATAAGCCACTTGCCCTTAAAAATCAATTTACTAAAGGGGATGCTGGAACAAATCCAAAGCTGATTTGAAAATTAAAGAGGATATGATTGTGGTGACAGTGGTGCCCTACAGAGCTGAAGTGTTTGAGGAAGAACAGTATTTCTGCATTGATTGTTTGACCTGTATTGAAAAAGAAACATGAAAGTCAAAGCTCTGCTAGGTACTAACACTGGTAAGTGGAGAGGTGTCTTTGTAATTGAAGTAAAAGCATGCCAGGGAACACTGTGTGTGACTACACCTCCAGCTGTTACTTCTTCTAGCACAGGTCAATAATGATAATGCACATCCCTTAGGAAACAGCCTAAGATTTTCTATTTATTCCCCCACTGCTTGGCCTTTCCAAATCCAGAGTTTAAGTCCATGAAAAAAGTGATGTAAAGAAACCTACAAGACTAAAGACAGACCGCAATTACTGTCACTAAAAACTTCCTTTCACTGAGGTAATAATTTAAGAACAAATGGTCTAAACTTTCATCAGTCTGGGGCAGATTATGATCATAGATCACATTGAATCAGTCTATCAACAGAAATCGTGTCTGAAAATTTTCTGAAACTAAGTCTAATGCATATATGCAGGTTACAAAAATATTTAAGTAACACATACAGATGGACAGATAGATACAGGCACAGGGTTGAGCTAATCATCTTGTCTTTAGTGCTGCACTCAATTTCAAGAAGAACACAGTAAACCCTTCTAGACACTTAGAGTCACATTCTTTAACTAATAAGCAACTAATCATTATTATATATATATTTTTGAGCATGTTTCAACTGCCAGGACAAAAAAAAAATATCCTTTTTACACAGCTTTACTGTCAACTAAAACTGTTACAGTTCACTGGAAATTTCATTCTTGAGGGCAAATTTCCGTTGATAGCATTAATGAGTAATTCCTTAGATAGTATCTGGCTTGGATAGTATCTAGCATTATTATGATTTATTCTTATTTCCCAAGTTGCATAAGATGAGGTGCATGCACTGCAAATCTATTATTTTGCTAGACCATGCAAGCCTTACATGGAATTCTTTGGTTATATAAATGGTCTTTTAGTAGATTTCCTAATCAGGATGCTCTAAGGATGCAATGCCAGCATCCACTCAGGTTATTATTGCAGGATTTCTGTAAAATCTTTCAGCACCATGCTTCTCACTCTGTTGACTTTAGAAAATAATTTCAAGTGAGTGAAAGCTTGAGACCAGCAGGACAGCCCTTCTTGAGGATCTGAATAATAATACAGTCCAGGGAGTGTGTCTCCATGATGAAAAACACCAAAAGCTATCCTCAGGTGTTGCAGAAGCTCACTGAGCTGGGAATCAAATTCATTGCAAAGCAGATAAAAAGTGGTGCTCGAGGCAGGATGAAACAAGATCTAAAGAAATAATCAGACCCCTAGAGCAAACAGACTTAGATGTCATTTTCTGAACTGAACAAGGATCTCCATTAAGTGATCATTCACAGTCATATTTATTGACAGCATCAAAGTAGGAGGAAGCAGTTTGAGGACACAGATTGTTCTGGACCATGGAGTCCTGCTAACAAGGACTCATAATGAATGGAGAAAGAAATGACATGATATAGAGAACAGTTCACAGAATTATGTTCCTTTGTGCTGTGATTGTGCCTTATCCCTCCACATATGACTAAAAGACATGGTTGATTACATTGGATCCCTGCTTCTGGCATTAAAAGTCATTCCTATATTTATTTCTTTAAGACAAAGCTGCCACAGGGGACAGTCTGCCAATCTACCCCCCTCCCCTGCCAGTATATATGCTCAGCAAGACATGGAATGAAATATCCCTTTGGTCTGTTGGGACCAACAGTTCCACCTGTGTCCCCTCACAACTCCTGCCCTCCAAGCTTCCTCACTGGTGGCTTGGGCTGAGAGGAAGAAAAGTCTTTGGTGCTGTGGAAACCCTGCTCAGAGGTAATGAAAACATCCCTTTGTTTTCAACGTTGTTTTCAGCACAAATTCAAAATTTAGCTATTATGATGAAAATTCGTTCTATCCCAGTCAGAAAGAATGGAAAGCTGATGCAATAGGACCACATTAACATGTGTCAAGCATGAAATTATCTTGCAGTTGCATACGTCAGGACACACCAATGTTCTTTTTGAACCTAAGCAATTCTGTCGTTAACATAGCTTTTATCCAGCCCCCCAGTAAAATCTGCACAAAGATGTGGCATTTTTCTATTTTCCTCTTCAGCAAAATTGCCACACCATGAAAAAAAGAGTCTAAAGAATTGCTGTGCTGCTTGAGACCCAGGGAAGAATGAAAATCATATGCCTTTCTGCCTCATCATATTAAATACTGATTACTTAGTATGAACATTTCCTGGTATTACAGTTTTAGTTTATTCAAGAAAATGGTCCACAAACAGGCTAATATTTTTTCAAGTTTCTTTTTCCTTTGATGAATAATAATAATAATAAAAAACCCCAGTATCTATGATATAGTCACAGGTAAGCAGCAAAATAATCCAGTCTTTTGATACCTTGATGTTAGGCATATCTGTCTCTAATGAACTTCAGTTATGCATTACCAAACCTGAGCAATACAATTGTAAAACAAGTGCAATATGTCTACATGACACATATTGAAAAGGCAAGTTCATCCTAGGCATTTTCAGCCACGAGAAACAGGCTCTGTGGTTAGGGAAGCAAAAAAGCATGACTACAGTTAGTCTTTTATCTTTCATTACTCTCCTTTTTGAGGGGACTTAGTTCTTAATATTAGAAGAAGCTTCCTAAATAAAATTGCAAAAAATATCTTGTCTTAAAAGCCCAAGGTCCCCTGACACTTCCAGCACAGGCTCAGTTTATCTTCAATGAACTGAGTGGAAAAAGAAAAAAGTCAAGAATAAACACATTGTCTTGGCCAACTAATATCAGGGATTGGAACAGGGCTAGTGCCTTACCCTTGGAGAGCCTTAGGGGAGAGCATTACAAAATTATAAAGTATTAAAACAGTCAGCAAACTGACTAGCAGAGATGTGGTGTCCCCCTGCTACTGTGGAAAATACTACTTAAAACTGCAGAGATGAAAGACCTTTTAATCTATTGAGGGAAGAATAAGATTCAACTGAAATGTTATAGAGGAACTTGCTATAATTCTGCAGATATTTAGTTCTGCTTATGGCTTTAATACCATCAAAAGAGCCCTTGGAAACCAAAGTGGTAAGAAACCGACTTTTCCAAAATAAATATTTAACTTGTAGGGTGGCCAAATTATTACTTGTAGGTAGAATGTGACCCAAATTCAGCAGCTCTGCAATGCAGCCTGAAGCAGTTTTATTACTTATTGGAAACACAGAGCTTATAGACAACCATAAATCCCAGGACATGCCACTCCTGAGAGAACAGAAACTCTTCTTATCCTCCTCTGGCTCAAAACCAGATTGATCAAGCTTCAGGCACTGTATGCTGAGAGCCACTGGCCCTCCAGATTATCACGGCTCCCCTCTTCATAACATAGCTATTAGCTACTCTTAATAAGTTGTAGATTTGCAGTGCAAGCAAGGCCTTACTGGGATGATGTTGCTTTGCTAACAACAGAGCAAGTTGTTTTCTTGAAGTGAACAGAAACCTCAGTGAACTTCTGGTTACATTTCAGCCAGGAAAAAGATACTCAACCTCCAACCTGATATCCACTTGCATAGCACTGTTACCTTCCAAGACCAGGAAAACACACATACCAGCAGCTCTTAGTGATTAGGAATCATCTGTATGGTAAAATTTAGCCATGACTAACATACAGGTAGTGATGAGGGTGGAATTTTGACCAATGACAGTAGGCATTAGATTAGTTTTGACCTATTCTTTTCTCTTAGAAAAATCACAAAAAAACCAAAGAAACTCCCTTATTAGCCCTAGCTTTGGTTAACTGAGGTTTCATTTCACCTGAACAAGTGTAACTTTAGATCGAGACACATAAGCTACAAGATGATACTTGATTCAGCCTCCTAACCTCTTTTTAATTCCCAGTTTATAATTTGGTGATTTTCTAAACTGAAGACGACTTGCCACGACATAAATAATCCCTTGGCATAAAAAGCCATCAGGTCACATTTTAAGATACAAGACAGCCATTCATTGTTGAGGCATGGTATACAGTTTTACTCAGAGATAAGCTACCTCGGGAGGTTCTGGTGCACCTGGCACCAAGCTGTCAAAAAGGGACTTTAGGAATAGTTATCTAAGCAGGATTGGAATACAGTGATGGCTGAGCCAGTAAAGGTAGCTGTAAAGCTTCTAGGTATTTCCATTTAATTATTTGAACCCCCAAAGCTATATGCTTTGCTAAATCACATTTTAAGGAAATCTTATGTACTGAAGTAGAAGTAGGGCTGGGGTAGAAAATGGTCATCAGAGAAATTTGCAGTTGTGGGCTTCTGAGATATTTTAATATCATATAGTGTCTTATATAGTTGCTTATATAATCTTTCTCTGGTTAAAAAAAAAAACCATGCTACTAAAATCAACCAAAATAATGAAAGAAGATGCAAAGAAGACATAAAGAAACCCACAAAATCTTCTGTTATTTTTTCAGTTTTATCTCCTCCTGTCTTGTTCTCTTCTGTTTTCTGGTGCTTACTTCTGTATGCTACATTTTGTTTATCCTTATAGTCCTTCTCTACTGTTTCTCAGTGTGTGAATATTTGAAATGCCCTCAAGGTACATATCCAGCCTCGTATATTCAATTCAATTTCCTTATGTTTGTAGATTTCACTCCTGAAATAATAAACTCTGCAACATGTGGTGAAACTATAAACTTTGCAGGCTTGTGGTGCATTCTGAAAACTGTAATGACATTGTTACTGATGCACCTGTCTCAAACTGTTCAGGATTTTAAAACTACTCCAGTTTTGTTCCATCCACCTTTTTTCCCTTGTTTTTATGTATGATATATGTTTATGTGCTGTATAACAAAAACCCCTTGGTTCTGCATTTATACACTAAAGCAATGTTTAGCATTTGTTTATTGTAGTAATACCACTAAATTGTGATAATATTAGTGATCCTATATTTATACTACAAAAATGACTTTTAAGAAAGGACTAGGAGAGTTATTGTTATTGTTATTGTTGTTATTTTAGTTTTCAGGAAGTGTGATGTAGTTTTCAAGCATAAAATAAAAAGTCTTTATACCTATGTGGTTCCCATTGTTATGGAGATTGATCTCCTCACAAACAATGTACTTATCTTTGCAACAGAGACCCCTTTGGGGGAGCAAGTGCTACTATTTCCATTCTGCATTTCAGAAAGAGGGTAATGTAAAAGTCGTGACAAGACAAATCAATAAGGCATTTAACAATTCAGATGGCAGTTTTTAGGCAACCTAATTGCCTAAATCTCAAAAAAACCAAGAAATCTCATCTTTGATTACGTAAATATCTTTCTAGGTTTGTGAGATTTATCTCACAAATGACCTCCCTATGTAGATTAAATTATTTGTGTAGATGCCTTTATCGAGTGAGAGTTCTTCCGTAACTTTTTGGGGTTAGATATATCTCTTGACATGAACATCTATTTTACAAGAGGATGAATCCCTTTCTCAAGGTGCCTGGTTCTCTCTCTTGCAGCAGGAGACGGGCTGATGATCATCTTGACATTACGGGATGGAAGTTGGATGAGATGAATTCAAATGTATCAGACTCAGATGCAATTGTATGATAGGAGTGCAGCAGAAGAGGAGGGCTCAAGAGGATCTTTTCTGTAACCTCAAAGCTTTCATTTGTGTGCTTGTATGGTGGTCCATTACTTTCAAAACAGTATTATGCAGATATGCAGTCTCTTTAAATAAAGGATTTGAAAATGGAAATAAAGCATAAACAAAAAAATAAGGACTTTAGAATAATTGTTCTTCTCTTTCTCTCTAGAATAATTTTATGCACCTAGACTTTTTCTTTTATGAAATCAGTTTATTTTCGTCTTTAAAAATCTGTACAGCACATTGCAGGACAGCATGGATAGAAGAATGATGCTTTTATTACTGACATTGAAATACCTAATTGTGAATAAAGAAGTTTGTGACAAACTCTTGCCATAAAAAAGCCAACAAAAAACAAAACAAAAAAACACCCTGCCAGACAAGCTAGGCAAAATTTTGTTCATTTTTTTCTTCCTTTTTAATCTTTGAAGTTCATAATAATTTTTTTATTGCTATTGATTTTACATGGACAGAAATCAGACACTATGTTGATAGGCCGCATAAAACCGCAACAAACCGAAGTTAATTCCACATAGGACTTCTAAGATGTAGTTCTCAAAAACTCAGTGATTTTATTTTTTGATCTCTATTTTATTTTTTTCAGTAAGATTATTTTAGTAATTAATGGTCTAATGCAGGATCTTCAAAATAAAGGAAAGTATTTGTTAGCAATTTTAATAATATCAGTAGTCCAAAGCACATGATGATTATAAAAAAATTTTTTTTAAATATTTTCTTTCTAAAATTGCCCCTATTTTCAAAGTAATGCTCTGCATTGCAACATTATATGTACCCTAGTTGGCTTTTCTCAACACTTACTAATTTAAATTCATGGTAATTCATAAGCTTTCCTTACTCTTACTACTCTCTGTAGTCAGTCTGTAATACAGGTTGGTATTATATAAAGCTATTGGTGTCTAGGTTTCAGTCCAAGATCATTAATCCTATAATACTTAAAACCTTTACTATGTATTGCTGCTTAGCTGGCTGAGAGTGTTGGCCAGATTAGTATTTATTCACTGTTAATAGTGTACTGAAACAGGCATGGTTTCTGTTATATAAATATTGCTTAAGCATAAACCCTATAAACATGCAGAGCTGGGCAGACTGTAATGTCTGTGTCTGTAAGAGACTAAATGAGTGAAGATATGATCAGTTTCATATCTTCACTCATTTAGTTTTCCTTAGGTTAGAAAATGATAAAAATGTAAATGTAAATTAGGTAAATGTTTAAGGAAAAAAACTGGGAGAAAGAAACTTCAGGAACTTAGGCCTGAATACGTTCAACCTACTTTAAAAATCTTACATAAGACATCCAAATAGGATTACATCTGATTCAAATTCTCTACATAGGAGATGGGGAGGCCCTTCCAAGTGTTGATGTAGATTGAAAATCTCTTTGGAGATTTTTGTCTCTCACCATTTGATAGTAAAGAAAGTTTAGACTGTCACTTTTGTAAACAGCATGTCTGCAAAGCCCTCAGATTTAGGTAGGAGGAACTGAGGCCCATAGGGAATGCTTCTTCAATGTTTATGATGAAGAACTGAATAAGAGAAACTATTCATTGAAATAGTGAGGGGAAAGCTCAACCTTCAGTCAATACACGTTCATTAAATCCATAGGAACAATTAAAAAAAGAGTTAATTTCATTCTCTTTAGATATTTCCTGATGAAAGCTTATCACCAAAAGCATTTATCCTGTGCTGACTAAATTGTTTTAGATTTTTGCTGTGAAACTTGAAAAGAGGCTGTATTAAATAAATCTAAAGGTTCTTAGGGAACACTTAGTCCTTCTGAGCTGATCTTGGTTAAGTTCCTCTGAATCAGGGATATTAAAAAGAAAAAGAGTGAAAGAAAGAGAGATACCTTTAAACCTGTAAAGTGCTTGTAGCTCATTTTCAGTAATTGCAGTTTTGAGATATGTTTTTCTATTGGCTTTCTGTCAGAATTATTTTTACACATGATTTTATTTCTAGAAGTAGCAGTTTAGGACAAAAAGGAAAAAAGAACAAACTTCTCATTAAATAAAGCCCTTGTTCCTGGATTGAAATGTATTATAGTCACACCACAGATTACTTTGTTTATTTTTAATGGTTGTTTTCATTTTATGTCTACTTGTCTGTAAACCAGAAGACTTACTATGAACTGCTACTGCTGGGCTTTACAATAGTTACTATGGCATAGCTGAGACCTCACCATAATGGTGAGTCTCCCATTCACTCCCATGGAGTTTCCACCATGTACAAATCTTTTTTTTTTTCAATGACAAGCTATTCTGCCCTTGCTCAAAGCATAAATTAATACAAGTTTACTTCTTTACTGTTGTTAGTGAAGTTCTCTATCAGGGCTATAATTTCATTGTGGCATGTTAAGGGTTCATACACACACACACACACATATATATATATATATTAATATATATATATATGAATACACATACATACCTACACAAAAGGTAAGTCTTTTAACACAGTTTAAATGCAATGTAAAATAACCTTCACCTATAACCATTGCTTGTCTTAAAAAAAAAGAAAACAAATCTAAAATGTATTTTCTCCTATCTCTTAATCAGAATATTAAAAAACGCAGCTCAGTAATTATTTCATCAGATGTTACTGTTTCCTACCATTCATATTTTTCTCTCTTAGATGCTGTCAGCCACTTCCTCTGTGTTAGTTTATCTGAAATGACAAATATTTTGATGAGTATTTTTAAATTAAGGCCACTGATGCATACTCACATTTTTCTATTTAAATGATGATTGTTCTGTTTTGAACTGTAAGTGTATTTTGATTTTTGTTTGTCAGCCAGTGTATATATGGAGATTTTTGTGTTTTGTAGAATATTTGTCACATATAATACACTTGAACATATCTTTTAAGTAATTGCTCCTTTTTTTGTTATTTCTCATATACAGAGTTACAGATATTAATGAGGATACAGAGACATAAAGGAATACAATGCACATACATCATATTTTTAATATTGCAAAAAAAATTTGAAAGCCAAAGAGTCAAATTTACAAAGGACTTATTATTTTCAGATTGGTGCATCATTGTGTGCCATTTTCGGAACTTAATCACAGTGAGAGAATGGTTGGAGTCAAAAGGGATCTCTGGTGGTCACTTGGTCCAACATCTCTGCTCAAGCTCTGCTAGAGCAGGTTGCCTGGGACTATGTAGAGACAATTTTGAATATCTCCAAAGAAGGAAAAAGAAGAATGATATTCATGTGATGTTCATATGGCTCCTCCCATATTTCCATCTGTACCCATTGCCCCTGGTCCTGTTACTGAGCACCACTGAGAAGAACTTGTATCTGTCTTTGCACCCTTCCTCATGGACTTATGTACATTAGAAAGGTCATCCCAAGCCTCTCTTCACCAGGCTAAACAATCCCATCTCTCTCAGCCTTTTCTCACAGGGTAGTGGCTCCAGTCCCTCAATGATATTTGTGGCCATTTACTGGACTCTTCCCAGTATGTCTGTGTCACTCTTTTTCCAAGGAGTGCAGAACTGGACACAGAACCCCATGTGTGACCTCACCAGTGCTGAGAAGAGAGCAAAGATCCCCTACTTCAACCTGCTGGCAATGCTCCTTCAAATGCAGCCCAGAATGTCTTTGCTTCATGGGCACAGTTTTTGGCTCTTGTTCAAGTAGGTGTCAGCAATAGGCCCTGGTCTTTTAGTGCAAATCTGAAAAGGACATTGTCTTCTAAAATGTGAATCACTTATTAAAGGTATTTTGCCTTGTTTCAGTATTTTTAGCCAAAAATAAGACAACTCTTATGTGAAGTAATGTGGGATGTGCCCACCTCTATGTGCATAATCCATAGTCCACTAGAAAATATTAATATATACTGGAATAGGCATTCTACAACAGCTTATTGGGAACACACTTTAAAGAGTATGTATATATTTTTAAAAATTTATTTCATAAGGCTTCCTCAGGTCTGAAATAAGAAAGCATTTATATGCTAGTCATGCATTTCTGGGTTATTACTGAGTAATTATTTCTCTGTAGTTCTGCATAAAGACAAGTTCTAAATGCAAGCAGTACTTACATTTTTTTTTGGAGCAATAGAGTTGGAACAATGTAAACATGACCCGATGCAAAGAAGGGCCTGACAAACCAAAAGCTTTCCCTGCAGATTCATAGATACAGGTACTGATTGGATTGGTCTGTGGCTGACAAAAATACATATGGAAAGTAGCACACAGCGTGTTCCTCAGAGAGGAATCTTGGCCATGTCAGAAAGTTCAACACAGAAATTGTGAGCAAAGAAGCTGTCAGTTCCTGTTTGTCTTGACTTCATTTAGGAAAGAGAGACTTTGTGCCCATTGCATGGACGTAAATCAGACAAGTAAAAGGCATCTGAAAGGCGTCTGTTTCACTTCATGGTGGAAACTTAAAAGTAAGGCTTGAGCCCAGGCTCAAAAATATGTAAGTGGATAACATAACCCTTTATATTGGTTTAGATCAACATTGTAAGAGCTGAAAATGCTCTTGAGAAGGAGAGTGCAGGGTATATTGCTATTGAGCATTTCGCAGAAAGAAAACAGGCAGAGGGAAGGACACAGGTCTCAAAGTAATAAGGGTCTTCCCCAGATGGGAAAAAACTAAGAAAAAATAGGCAGATTATAGCCTTTAATCAAGAGAGGTTTCTGTTATTTGTTTTCTGGATTCTTGAATTCATAATTCTGAGACCAGAGGACATCTGTGATAGTCAGATGTCAGTCTGTTATGGATATATAAAACCTCCACCCTGAGAAAAGAGGCAGCTTGTCACTTCTGCTAGGGTGACTCAAAAGGCATGGATCTAGACAAGTTTCCGCTGCTGTATGTCTGATTTTTCTGGTCCTCCAAATGCCCAAATCAGGGAATTAGTGCCAATACATCCATTTGCCCACATTTCTCATGTGTGAAACTCTGAGTGAAATGCTGGAATGGAAAAAGGAAGGGGGAAGCAAAAGAAATATGAGTAAATATCTATGATGGGGCTTAAAACCAGCCAGGTTACACACAGTGTGTCATACTCCTTCATGCATGAGTTCAAGTGTGACAAAAAGATCAGGAGGTTTCCAAGTGTAACCTTCATCAGTTGCAAAGGCCACCTCTTTATTGTGGTCTAACTGAAGACTGCTGTGAAGCATTTATTTGAGAACATGCAAACTCACTAATCCCTGACACACTGTTTTTTTTATTGGATCTATTGTCAGGACTGGGCATTAACCTTACATCTCAGTTAGTGGATCTGCTATGAAAATCTGATTTAGCAGACTTCTGAGGAGATCATCTGCGTGCTTATTTCATTTCTGGACAGTGTGCAACAAACCTTGGAGAGGAAAAAATATTTAACAAAAAGGACAGCAATATAATACAATATCTCTGTCATTTTTACCTCCAAAACATTGATTTGTATAACTGAACAGTGCTGTGATTCTGATTTAGGCATTACAATTAGGACTTAATGTTTTCAAGATGCAGTGATGAAAACTACATGGACTGTTATGTCATCAGTTTAACAAACACACTGAACATCATTAATAAAAGACATGCTAGAGTAAACTACAATATAAAGACAAACATATTTCAGAGCCAACTTGCGACTGCTGACACTTGCTTCCATTTAATTTTTATTAACTATTGTTTATTATCTGAGTCAAGGAAACTCTGTTCATTATTTTATCAAAATGCAGACAGGTGTTTTTCTAAACTGCTCCTCAAAGACTCTTTAACCGTCTTCTTCCATTGTGAAAATAGTCAGGGAAGTTATTAATGAACACTGCAATATTGCACAGATGCCATGGTGCAAAGTGACCAGAGTGATAGAGCAATGGTAAATGGAATTCATTGGAGTAGGTGGGGGGTGAGGAAAGAGAAACAGACAAGGACAATTTTGCTTAGACAAATGAGAAGGATAAGATCTACAGCCAGGAAAACAAATTAGGAGACTGAGATAGAAACAAATGAGCAATAAAACAAAAGCCCACAGGGCAAAGCCATGCTTGTGATGAAAGGAGCCAGCAGTATATTTTAAAGGCACAACAGAAGAAGAATTTTGTGTACATTCTTGCCTGTAAGGTGCCATGAGGAAGTCTAGAAGTTTGTCTGCTCTAATGCAGTCATGGTACCTATCCTCCAAACCAGATTAGGTCACAAAATCAGTTTCTCTTGAGTTGACAGCTGTGAACTGTGAAAATTAATTTTCCATTGTTGTATCTTCTAAATAATTCAGGAGTAGTCTGATGTTTCTATTTAAGCCAACAGCAGCTGCACAGGTGACAGGACTATTGAGTCTTACTGCAGATGGAACACTAGGGCATTACACAGAGCCCTTGTAAAAGATAGCTCATGCTATCTTTTACAAGTGGCAGAAAGAGCAACAAGACGTGGGGTGGATTTTGATGATGGTAAGACAACAGACATGAGTCATAGCTTGGGAGAGTCAGACAGAAAGTGTGGAAAAGTGTCATTCTAGGAGGGCTTGGGGAGCACAAGGGAAGACTGCTCAATTAAACTGTGCTATCACCATCCTTGTGGTTATGCAAAACTTGGCCAGACTAGTCAAACAATGACCTACTTGGCTATTACAGCAACAGTCCTGCTATGAAGGGGGTGTTGGACTAGATCTCCAGAGGTCTGTGCCAACCCTTATGTCTCTAATCTGTGGTTCTCTACTTCTGTGAAACCTTTTCATTTGAGTTAACTGCTGCTGCCGTGTTGCAATTTCCGGTAAAATACAGCAAATCAGAGACAACGGAACACAAAAAATGAACTTCACAACCTAGAAATATTTAACTTAATTCCTGGGGTTTTCATGCCATGTTTTTTGCATTGGAAGAGAGGGTAGTTCAGCACCACAGTTCCCATTTTATATTCTTTTTATGAACAGAGTAAACCCCTAGAAGACTGCATACCTGCTATGTGCCTATTTCTTTTCCTGAGACAGAAGTGAAGATTTCACTTCTTTAATCCTATTAATCTTCCCTGTCTCTTCTCTCTGGTTAGAATATACTTCTCTGATTTCTGCTGTGCTTCTTGCTGAGGATCCTGATTCTTTATGCCTAACATGGTCTCCTCCAAATACACTGCAGCAGCAGCATTAGTCACTTTGGGACAAAGTGCTCTTGGATACAGCGCATTGTTTTCTTCAACAGACACACAGAATGGATGGCATATCTGAAGCTGCTTCTACAATGCCTTTTGATGTTTCTGACCTCCTCCAGTCTAATTGGAAAACAGTGCATAAGTAGTGCCTGATTTACCCTTTTTATAGACGTTTAAAATCATGCACTGCATGTGATTTTAGGACAAGAGGGAGGGTGGGGTGTAATTTTTACGTATACTTTCTAAATATAAATGTAGTGCTTCAGATACACTCTGAGCTGGTGCTAATGAAAATCTGTGGAAGATTTTGCCAAGTATTATTCATACTGTATTCTGTGGTAGATTATAAGACGCATGAGAAATTTCTTCAGGCACTTCCACTAACACTTATAAAACCTAGCAAATGCCACAAATCCTTCCTCTTTTAGTTATATGCTCCAGATAATGCTGGCTTTCTACTAGACTTGGTGTGCAAAAACTATATTTCTAAAATATTTTCATTTACAGACTGCTCTTTCTCTCTCTCTTTGACTCTCAATTTCTCTATGAAACCCATAGAAAAATATTCTTCTGCTTCATGGTGAAGGCAATGTCTCATCTAATTTTCCTTGTCTAAAAGTTAGGCATCAAGACTAAGGTAGTCATTAAGGCTATAGTCTTCAGCTGAGAAATAGTGAGCGAGAGAGGGTGATTCATCCTACAAGTTTTGGACAGCTATTTCAGGATAGCATGAAATTTCCACTGGGAGTGACTACTTATTT
Source organism: Fringilla coelebs (assembly GCF_963513975.1). Taxonomy (NCBI): domain Eukaryota; kingdom Metazoa; phylum Chordata; class Aves; order Passeriformes; family Fringillidae; genus Fringilla; species Fringilla coelebs. The sequence goes on from NC_140029.1 coordinate 57,507,821, forward strand.
CCTTCACTGACTACATATGGTGCTGCTCACTCAGCTTCAGAAAAGGTAACGTTAGGTGCAGTGGGTCCTTTCTGTGGATACATTTCCTAGGCTGCTACATGAAGACTTTGGAACATAAGTTTCTGTGGAATAAATCTTGATTCATGTGTAACTGACAATATTTAAATGAAGGGCGTTAAGTCCATGGTGACGTAAAGATATTTAATTTTAGGCATTCATATTACAGCAGTATTTGGAGAATGTCTTGTGTGTGCTGTGAAAAATCAAATTTCTCTCTTATAAGGATATCTACAAAATTGTGTAAATAGGACAGGGTCTACCCTCAGAGTGAATGTCCTTAAGACTAACTGTTGCCAGCTATTTTAAGCTATATCAAGTCAATATTACATTAACAAATACTTGGAAGTACGACCCCTAAACAAAACAGCCTCAGCCTCTTGTATGATATTTTTAAACAAAAGTTTCAGCTCTGAAGAAACTCTGTGTCCTAAAAGAACTCTAAATCATGGTACAAATGTGGAACTTATAGGTAGTGTAAAATTATTTTTCCAGTGTTTTTTTATTTCTTTTGCTCAGGTTAATTTTCAAGACTGCGTAAAAAATTAGTAAGCATTAAAAAACTAGACCCATGCAAAGATTTAATAGAAGTAAAATTAGTTTAAAAACATGGCTGTTTAGATACAAATATAAATAAATATATATAGCAGTCTCTAAGTTAACATAGCCAGTAATAGCAACTGAGAAACATAGGATCAAAGAATCAGAGAATATAATGGGTTGGAAGGAATCGTCATGTTCATCAGGTCTGGCCCAGTGCAGGACTCCTAAAAGTCACATCCTGTGGAAAAATGCAGTCAAATGTGTTCAAAATATTATTTGTTTTCATTTGGCTAGTATGTGTTTTTCTAAAACATTTTTAAGTATATGAAAATGCAAAATAGTGGTTGATTATTTCTAAATATTGTTCTCTGTTTATTTTTATACAGTTGTTAAATTAAGTGTATAGAAGATTATGAATGGGACTAAAAAAGTGGATCTTATGGGAATAAAATGCTTATTCCAGCTTGAAAACCTTGTTTTGTTTGTAATCTGCTTTTAAATTTCTTGTGCTTGGCCTAATTATATGACACTGAATATTTGGTATTTCCCAACTTTGTAACACTTAAAGTCAAAATATTCTTGTTATTCCCTTAAAATATTTATTATGATACCCAAAAGGGAGGCAAATCAGGCAGTATAAAGTTACTGTTTCTGGTGTGAGATGTGACCCAGAGAGAATTTGAAAAATGGTACAAAAAAAGGTTTATCATGTCCTTCCCAGTTCCTGGAATTGACTCACTTCACCCAAGAAATCCTTGTGCAAGTTCTGTTAGTATGGTTTGAACATATGGTTCTGCAGAGAGCTACACCAGGCGATACACTGGGCACTGTCTCACATGAATAAGCTAATTTCTTTACTTCTTAAGTCCTTCTTTCTTCCTAGACACATCATAAATCCTTTCATAGACTGGTCAGCCTTCCTTCTGAATTCTGGGTATGGATTCATGCATTCAGTTCTGTCATACAAGCACCATGTACTGGACTACTAAATATTGAGTAATTTCTTCTAGTTAAATTTGTAAAAGAACTTACCTACTCTTTAAATTTGTAAAAGTACATATCTACTCTTTTCCTCATGGTAACAGGGAAATAATTTAAATTAATGTAAAAGATAAATTAAAAGATGATGATGATTCTGATAACTGTTGGTTTTCTCAAAAAAAATTATTTGTGTTATAGAAATATATAAGATAAATGTACATAAAACAGAAAATCACTAACTGGGAGTCCATGAAAATGTAGCTGGGTACTAGATAGATTGTTGTTCTGTGCTTGATATTATTGTTCTATGCACCTAAATAATGCAGGGAGGTAGTTGAGCAGCCCCAAAAGGGAAGACAAATAAATACATTTTTCTCTGTACTTATTACCGTTGTAATATATTATGTACAAATTCCCATAGGTTGTGTAGCAATGAAACTAGAAACTAGAGAGGAAGAAGCCTTAGTCCCATTTGAGCAATGATCTCTCTGTCAGGCAGAAAAGAACTACAGGTGAAAAATTTGGAAGTTGTTTCTAATTTTTTAGTGGAGGAAGAAGCAAACTCTATATTTACTGAGCTGGAGTAGAAGCCAAGTCATAGATGACAAAGAACTGTTTCTCCTAATAGTTTCTCTATAGCTGTAAGAAACTATTTTCTTGTGTGCTGTAGCAAACAACAAGGACTTCAGATACTTTATATTTATCCTAGAATGTCTGTTCAAGGCAAAATATCTTGTTTAATTTACTTTTTGGCTGGAAAAAAAGAAAGAAAATGTGTTCTGCTAGTAGTGTTAGAAAATACAATGAAATTTATCAGTTGAACTACCTAGGAAAGATGCAATTTGAGATCCCTTTGAACAAAAAAAACAACAGAAACACTGCTGTCTTGGTAACATTGTATTCTATGACTAGTTAGAATTAGGTTTATACCCTAACTATTCTCCTGACAAATCCTCGGACATTGCCCTCAGGCAACTTACTCCACTGCTGGGATATTTTCTCAAAAAGTACTTTCTATTTGAGAAAATCAGATGGCATTCTGTGAGTTCTCATGATTTCTTGAAATTTGCAGATAAAAAGGTCTCTAAAGTTCAGAGCATGCATTTTGGACAATTATGTGCTTCACATACAGGGGATATTATGTTCTCTATCATATTTTGGGCCTTTGAAAATGTTCCTTCAGCAGTAGATAATATCATCTGATGGGCAATTTGTGTACATGTCTTGCCTGTCAAATCTCTTTCCTTAACTATGTACTCGAATGTGGGTAAGTAATGAATAATAGATGTAATGCCATTCAAAATCTGTCATGATGTCCTGGTGCTCTCATTTATATCCTACTGATCCTGATGCCTCTCCCTGACTCACAGCTTCTATTTTGCTAAAAAAGTACATCATTTAAATAAAGGGAAGAAGGCAAGAGGAAGTGTCTTGCATAAGTCCTTGCTCCATTCCTTCTGTTTTATTGATAGGACTAAGTTGTACTGTAAAAATTACCATTTTGTTGCTTACTAAAATATTGCATTATCTTTCCAGAGGCAAAGTACTCCCTATCATGTTTCTGCAGAGTTCTGCTCTATTCTAGCACTTGTCCACATTATGGAAGCACTTATAGCTTCTGTTCAGGGCTTCAAGGCATTAAAGATCTATTCTGTGACCTCTGGTATGCATATGTAAAGATGCATGAGCTATAGCATGAGTGAGTTCTGCATGGGGAGATAAGCAAGCCACTGCTACAAGGGCTATAGATACTCACAGCAGAGCCTGCTGAGGTGGCTGGTGCAATGCAAGGGGACAGGGGCATGGCCTTCTCTGTACTCTTTTCCCAACATGTAGGATTGAAATAGGACAAAACTGAAAACTGGGAAAAAGAATTGAAAAAGGGAAACCACCAGCTATGCCTAAGGACCAAGAATTGCTTGCAGTTATGTAACAGAAAAGTCAGAAAAAGAAACAGAAAGAGAAAAGACAAACAAGACCACTTATTTCTGTTTCTTCCCCTTCTTTCTGCCTACACCAAACTAATAATCAAGGTTGATTTTTTTAGCTCCTTTTTTGGTCTCTCTCTTTTCTTTTTTTTTTTTCTTTTTCTTTACTGGAACTGTCTGCAATAAGCTTTCTATTATGGTCCTACAACATTAACATTTCACTAGTAACATTAACTGTCAAAAAATTATTTTGTATATCTCAGCAAAATATGTCTTCAGTTTGAGACATGGCAAAGTTAATGGGGTCAGGCTGCACACTTTCTCTGTATTTTCTGTAAATGCTGAAAAGGATTCTCTTCCTTTATTTAACATTATAGACATAATTCTGCTGCATCACAAATTTTTTTACTTAATCTGAGTTTTTTAGGCATAAACTGCAGTAATTAATGCAATCATGAGCTTTTACCCCCTTTCTTTTCCTTGTGGTAACTCTTTTGGTTTTTAAATGTGCATGTGATATTCCTCTCCTTATGCTTTCTTTCTTTCTTTCTTTCTTTCTTTCTTTCTTTCTTTCTTTCTTTCTTTCTTTCTTTCTTTCTTTCTTTCTTTCTTTCTTTCTTTCTTTCTTTCTTTCTTTCTTTCTTTCTTTCTTTCTTTCTTTCTTTCTTTCTTTCTTTCTTTCTTTCTTTCTTTCTTTTCTTTCTTTCTTTCTTTCTTCCTTTTCTTTCTTTCTTTCTTCCTTTTCTTTCTTTCTTTCTTCTTGCTGCCCCACCACCTGCTACCCTGACCCATCCCTTTGCCACCTACAATGTCTCACCTACAACATAACAGCTGCTTGCCAGTCTTCTCAAAGAAGACTGGCAAGCAGTCTTCTTTTCTTTTTTTTCTCAAAGAAAGAATAATTAGCCAGAAATTAACATCTCTTAGTTCTTATATTAGACATCCAGCATCACTTTAAATAACATTCATAATCATTTATCCCCTGGTATCCCCCAGCCTGTCCCTGTAACAGCATATCCTTTGATCACAGGGAAAATTTTGATTGAAAGCGTGTGCTTCAGCAAGCTTAGTTTAAGTTCATTTAAAACTAAATGTGTTCAGGATCCCCTCTGGGAAGCTTGTGACCTCACTGTATTCAAGCAAACTTGATTCCTGGTCTCACCCTCTGTACTGTGGCACACAGATTTGCACACAAAAGCTAACTGCAGAAGTCATGCTGGCAGAGAAATAAACTTCTCAGTTTCCTCTTCACCGTTCTAAATGAAAGCTCTGTTTTCTTTAGCCTGAAGTGTCTTTGGCTCCTCATTCAAGCTAGGAGACTCAAAACTCTGCTTGAATAGCAGCACCTTTAGTGCAGGCTGCTTTGGGAACCAATAAACCAATTTCCCCTGCCCTTGATTGGTCTCTTGAGGAGCTCAGCATGTTCCCAGCCATTTTCAGATGCCAAAACTGTCATGACAAAGGCAATTAATATGGTAACAAGAGAGTTAGCATCCAAAACACTGTTTCCTGAGGGGCTTGTCACATAAGCTGCTGAAAACGTTAGAAACAGTTACAATCTGCATTTCTTTCCCCAAATGCAAATTTCTACGCAACCTTGTAATTGCCCACATCTTGTATACTTGCAGTCAGACAAAGATCAAAAGCCTGATTGAGTCAGATGCAGAATAAATTACTCTTCGTAGTAACTCAGACCAGTAAAGGCTGCCTTGGTGAAGGAATAAAAGCAACGAGCAAAACAACCTGGCAATGGAAAAACGTGTATCTCCCAAATGAGTGTTTTATCTGTATGTTACTGGGAGATGTGCAGCCAAACTGGATGTCTACACGCAGCTCAGACATAACCAAGGAGTGCCTGATTATCATATCATGGTGACTGTTGGCTTTTCTATTATGCTGTGGTGTAAATAGTAGTTAAATACATTGGTTCAGCTTCTCAGCTGCGCTCATATATACTGGACACAGGTGGTAAGACATAAAGGACCTATTATTGTATAGCAGTCCTGGGGCTGATTCCAGACCTAATTTTGTGAGTCTAATTCCAAAGGACTATTATGCTCTAAGAGCTCACTGTAACACAGCAGCATTCTGAACTATGCTGCTATAATCCAATCAGTATTGCAAAAGAAATGGCATATTTCCATTTCATATTCCCTCTCCTCAAGAGAATCTTCATCTGCTTTGTTAAATTGACTTTATAGCCCATTTATGATACTAAAGCAGCACAAAGAGTGAGATCAAGAATCTGGCTCATTTTTGTGCCTAACCTAATTGTGTGTCTTAATGAAAACATAATGATATAAGTAATATTTATTTTCATGATGCAGGATAAAATAGATTCACCTATGAATCCACTTAGGTTTCTGAGGCTTTAACAATTAGATGTTTTTGAGGTTTTTTTATAAAGTATTTTTATTACTTTCTTGGGGTAAAGTGGAGCTATTGTGGCCCCTTGAGTAACTGTAATTACGCAGCCTTAGAACACCATTGTGTGAAGATTTTCCAGCCTACCATTAAATCCTTCTATGAAAAGAATGGATTATGCATGTAATAGACTATGTAATGACTCTAACCCTTCCTGACTATCTGCTCAAAAAAAAAAAAAAAAAAGAAAAAGCCAGATACTAAATCACATTTTCTATCTTATTTGTAATTCTCCCGATCTGAACATTATGGAAGACTTGATGCCTTCCCTCCAAAGCTGCCATGCTCCTATGTGTATTACTGCCCAGGTGTCACATTTTTAAAAGAAGGACATTTTTATAGCCAGTAAGATGAAGGAGAAATTTTACAAAAGTTCTATGCAGTCAAAGTGTTGGTAACAGAATAATGGACTCGTAGCAAAATTCTTCCAGATCAAAACATGTCAGGGTCTAAGAGGCTATGGGATAGCAACTCTTCCTATGATCTGACCATTGCTGACACCAGCTTAACTCTGAATGACTCTGTGAACCTGTGGGACTTTTCTGATGCATATTGCTGTGTTCAAGACTTAAGTGTTCCTTTCTTACAAATGGGTCTCTAGTCCCCATCAGAAGTATTTGGAAACAGAGACACCTCCTCTAACTACAATTGCAACCACAAAATTTTGATTCATCTCACTTAATTAGGACATTTATTTTGTGTAACTGGAATCTGTAGGCTCTGTAATGGGTCAGTAGGAAAAGAATAAACCCTGTCTCAGTACTGTAGGCATATGTTTCTTTTCCTTGTAAACTGTACATTCAGTCATGTGCAGGTTTCAAGGAGGGAGAAAAACTAACTTTACACCAAAAAATAGAAGTTATGGTATATTCCATGATCTAGGCAAATAACAGGGGAGGATGATGGATGGTACCATGGTACATCTTATTATGTGTAGCAGCACATGCAGATGCCTTCAGAAGGTATCCATTTAGCTCATCCAGGATTTGAGCTTTTTGCCAGTTTGTTGCTTGTGTATTATACAGGTTCAGTGACATGTAGGGCACTTGAGCAGAAGGTTTGCTGACAAAAGTACATGCACCTTGCAATTTAGAAGTCCCTTTCTCTCTCTACTTTTCTCATCTAAGTCCTGATGCTGAATGGAGCAAACCAAGCTTTTTATGGAAAAACATTAAATTCTTTGTTTGTATGCAAAGGGTGACAGCAATCTATGACTCACTCAACCAATAATTAATGGACTGAACTGAAATGGTTATGTAGAGGATGTTGTTCATGCAAATGATATTTGCTAATTCCTTTTTTTTTCCTTCCACTTAATTAAGAAACACGGCTCCTTCATCTTTTTATGCAAAATCAGAGTCATGGATGCATGTGATTGTATTTCAAAACAAGAGGAGCAATCTATTACCTTTGATTTGCTTTTATAGCCTTATCAGCACACTTGTTGCCTTAAAGATCCAGCAGTTTCCCAGTGCCTGGTCAGAACAGAGCTGATGAGTGGGGGAAACATAGTAATCTTCAGGTTCCCACTGAACTGAACACTCTCCCTTCTCAATTTCTTTACCAGAATGGCCAGACAGATCATCCCAGCACCTGCCAGTGTTGGCCAGGCATTCATTTTGGATGGGTTTTGTTACCAAAACCCACCTTGATTTTAATCTGGGGCTTCCACATGAGAAATTGCACTTATAAACCTATGTGCAGCAGAACTAAAATACATATATGACATTAGCTGGTGCGTAGCCATCACAGTAACTTACTACAAATACTCTCATTGAGTCTGAACATCAATTTCCAGAAAAGCAGACTGAGAAAGATTAAGAAATAAAGCCAAACTTACTATTACCTCAGATGTACAGGGACATCTTACCTCTGTTTTCTTCAATTTGTGTACCACAGCTCTCCACAGTGGGAAGATTTACCTCATCAAACATAAATGTCTACAAGTCAGACATTTATATGTGACCTAGTCAATGTAGACTACCTGTATAGTCAGTGGTGAAAAGAAGGTGGCCTGAAAGGGGGATTAATTCTATTTTAAATCAGCTATCTGGAATAGGGCAGATGAATTGCATCCTAAAATGGCTTATTTCTCTCCACTGACTATAAAGGGAGTATACAGTGATTAACTTGGATGTAGACATCTGAAGTTAAGGGAGATGAATACTATCCTAAGTGACTTGAAGAGTATTTCTCACCAATCCTGTTGTGAAAGAATCTGTGCTTGGTTTATGTCATCAGTCTCCAGCAGAATCAAAAACAGACACATCAGAGATAAATGGATAACAGGATCCTTGTCACAAATAAGCAACAAGTACTCCTTGCTTGCATTGCTAGATGGTGATATTTTGGTATGCTTTTCTAGGAGGAAAAATTTTCAATTTCTATGAATATTAATTACAAAAAAAACCTCAAGCCCCAATAATGCCTCTAGAATAATATGATTCCAGTGAAAAAGTCTGTTGAGTAGCTAAAGCTTTAATTGTGCAAGCAAGAAAGCTTTGAATTACACAATTGTATTAACTTGCTATCCATCAAAAAGATAAAAGAGCATGCAGTAAAATGCATTCTTTATAAAACTGTTTTTTATTTGCATTTAATCACTTGTCAGGTATTAGACAGAGTCAGGAGAAAACAGAGGAAGACTGATACTTCTACAATACCACTTATTTTCACTGTAATATAATTCAAACTGAAATACAGAGGTTCAGCTATATGTGTTCAACTTCCAAAATTACAGTATAAAAAAAATTGAGAAATCGTAACTTAGTATTATCACACATTCACCTGATGTATTCTTCTTTTCTGCTTAGAAGAAGTCAGAAAGGACTAAATGCTTCCAAATTTATTGATGTTTGACAACTACAGTAAATATATTTACTTTGTGAAGGGCTGATAAGGAAAGGACTTTCCTAGGTCAACATTAATTATGTTACAGTATTATTGAGATATTCTGATCTATGATCACAAATAAAGGTCTGACCAAAAGAAGAAACAAACCACTGTTTAAGATATATCTTTTATAATTGCTGTTTTCTAAAATTAAGAGATTGCAGGGTTTGTGTTTTGCCTCCTTTTAGAAGTTGCTGTGATTGGTAATAGACAGCATAGCTTAAGACTGTGATAAAATGTAGATCTACCATACAGTCCTGAACCTCACGTTTCTGCCCTAAACACAGAAATTCTCCCATCAACCTTTAGAATGAAGCATGACTGTTAGAAATTTAGAATTAATCTAGGCATGCAGAGTTAGGCACAGGGGCTCTGAAGTAAGGGAGAAAGAAATGGGAATCAGACATAATAAATCATGCCTTGTATTTACTTTGCAGAATGCAGGTACAGGATAGATGGTTCTCCAATGCTGTTGCATACACTGCTGACACATTAACAGATGCTGGGACTTTGCATACTCATATTCAGAGGGAATGACTTGCTGACGGTAGCTGAGGGAAAAAACTATAAATAAATACTTGTACATATTAGATTGCTGCCACTTTTTACACAAGGTAAAAGATTCTCATCCTTGACAAATAACAAAGGCATAGATGTTGTGCTGGTAGGATGTCAGAGACAACTTCTGTGCATGATGCAGTACGATCTGCAGGCAGAGCATGTGCGCAGCAAGGTGCTGGGATGGCTGTTGCTCCATCTAGTCAGCCTCACAGTGCAGCTAAAGCAGGAATACTGCAGTAGATTGAGGAAGCTGAAACTTCAGAAAGGCTCTGCAGACCTTAAACCAATGTCCAATTCCTTGCTGCACCTACGACAAAGGCTCTGATGCCCCAGTTCCTTTTCCAGTGTTGTAAAATGATCAAGCTACTCTAGAGGCATACCCAACAGTCATGAGACTTTCTTTTTCAATTGAAAAGCTAATAAATTTTATGAGGAAATTTTATTTCATGGAAAACAAATATCTTTTTACTGTAAAGTGTAAGAAACTGTACTTTGGAGACTTCACTAGGGTTATTTGGAGAGTAGCCCATGTCAAATGAACATTTGTCCATTGTAAGAGAAAAACATGACAGTATGGTCAGTATTGTCAAGAAACTGGCTCTAAAAAAAAATCAATGATCATTGCTTTCATTCCAGACCAACTGTAGAAAATTGAGCAGATGTGGAATACCAAATGACAGTCAGAAATATGGGAATAATGTTGACTAGTTTTCAAATATATGTTTTTCTAATTCAAGCTATTTAAATCACATGTGGAACATATATTCATGGCTGAAAGAAAAGCAGATAAACTTGTCATAGCCGGTAGACTACCATTTGTCATTTCATCATGGTTAGGACAATTACACCTTCCAAATTAACAGCTGCTAAAACTGTGGCTAAGATAATGGTGAATGGAAGGGAGATTACGTGCACAGCATGTCTTTGAACAAGAGAGTAGAATTCCAACCTGATACATATACAGGTCAACACTGTTAAACATAGTTAAACATAGTTACTGTTAAACACTGTTAATCATAGCACAGATGATTTTAGTGAGAGACTGCAAGTGCTAAATTTGGTGATAAAGAACAAACTCTAGATTAGAAACCAGGTGTCAATACTTCTGAAAACTGAAAAAAAAAAGAGAGAACAGGCCAAAAAATTGTTTGGTAAAGTATAGACAATTTTCCAATAAAGACGAAATACATATTTCTAATAGAGACAAAACACATATTTTTTGGTATTTTTTTGTTAAGTGAAAGATGCTCAAACAGTTGTACCGCAAATCTGAAAGCAGGGAATCATACTAAACCATTCTGCCTTTCTGATTTTGTTTCTCACAGGAACAATCAATTCAAGAAAGCAGAGGTTTTGAGTTGTCAAGACCCACGGTGTTAACAATAGCTTATTCTTATTCAAGCCTTTTGAGAAAAATCTTGGTAAGATGTCATTGTAAGTGTTGGGAGTACACTTGAAAAATCTGATTATTGTAGAGACTGATAGCTACATTATATATATCCAAATCAAATGGTGCTGCAAAACCTCCAATTTTCTCCTGAGATAATGGATGGCTTACTGCAGCCAGCTTTAATGCAAGGTGTCACTTCAAGTATTGTGTCTTATGAAACACTTCAGTTATTTAATAGCCTGCTCTATGAACACAGAGGCAAAGATATATGCCCTCTTGATTTCTAGCCTCTCTTATCATCTCATTACTTGTTTTCAAACTTCCAGGAAAAAAAAAAGCCCAGAAGAGAATTATTAGCAGATGTTGATGTTTGGTTTGAGGGGGATGGTGCAAATTTAACTACATAAACTAAGATGTACTAGGTACTAGGAATCATAGATTTCATCTAATAGGATGTATGTGATTACATCATAAGAAATTACATGGCTTCCAGGTACCTGTCTCTGCCCCCTATGCTTATTCTTTTCTTGGACAGTGAGTACATACCAGCTTGCAAAGACCTCCAGCTAGACTTTTTCCTGTTGCTCCTTTTAAGCTTTCAGGAATTATTTTTGCATTAAAGTATTCCCTTATGTTATCTTAGTCATTATCTCACAGGACAACTGAAGGCAGCAATGTAAAAACTGCCTGAGAAATTGAAGATGACACAGTTGCACATTAAAACAAATGATGGAATTTTTCTTGAAAATTATTCTACATAGCAAAACAAGCAAGTAGCATGTGCTTTATTACACATTTGTCTGTCAGAATAGTTTAAATTATATCCAAGATAATGACCCTGCAAGTACTCACACAGTTAGACAGAGAAAACAAAGCTTAGGAACCCCTCCTGACAACTTTAGTCTATGGCAGGAATAGAAGAGGTAGATATTATTTTTAAAACGGAAAAAAATTCTCCTTGCCTTCAAGAAGAGGTTTATCAAACCAAGAATTGAGAAAAATAAAAACCTGACTATGAACTTGCCATTGTTCCTGCTGAAGAATGGGTAGGTGGCATGTTTTTAACTCTCTCTACTTCTCTATTACCTTGCATTTGCTGTCTTTTGTAACATTCCCATAGGCAATGTAAGGAATAGATTCTGAATGAGACTTCTGTAATGTGACTGTGAAATGGCTAGAAAATTTCTTGGAAAGAGAAGCTGTTGCTCTCCAATGTTCAGTAGTGAAACAAAATGGCCAGATTCTGAAGGGCTTTTTGCCCGGTCCATTATTAGCTTAGTTCCAAAAAGATAAGACCTAGAGGGTCCAGGATGCTAATGTTCAATTCTGTCAAAGGCTGCTGCAGAATAGAAAGGCATACAGTAATAGCTCTGTGTGTTGTTCAAAGAGCAGTGCATGCCTATGAGCAATACAGCAAGTAACCTTCTTACATTTGAAAAGGAATTTAAAATAAAAGTATGATATGTCGTAGGAAGAGCATTCTAATGGTGGCAATACAGACCAGTGGTAGTATATGTTGTCCATGAAAGCCTTTATCAAAAATGGATCATATTACAAATCTGTCCAGAATGCTATGGATATACTCAATCCCACATTGGAACAGATGGATAGATTAGGTGAATTTTCAAGATCTTTGAATGGCAAATTTTCGGGGATTTTATAATGACTTTAGTTATTGACAGCTTCTCCATCCAAAGGAAAAATACAGACTTTAGGAAAGAAAAGGTGTTCAAGAAAACAACCAGTTGGGAAACCCAACTGGTCAGCTGGTGAATATCATATCACTTGCATATCAAGGAAAGGACAAAAGCTCCCTGCCTGAGAAAGGGAGGGACTCAAATTGGACTCAATGTCGAGGAACCGTCTACCAGTTAGGGGTGCTTTACCAAAAGTTTTACCTCTGTGAGGTAAAAGAGCTATAATCTAATGTTGGACTTAGTCTATCCAATGAATCATGTTCCCTGAGCTTTAGCTTTGCTCAGAACAAAAAAAAAAGTTGTCAAATATGAAAAAAAAAAAAAAAAAAAGGTATGGAAATGTTTGTTATATAACAAATGTTAAGATGTGAGAGAGATGCACAGTGTTAGAATATGAATTATCATCGACACAATTTATTTTCTTTCACTGGAAAGGCTATAATTTGAAAGACAGGGAAACTTCTTGTTTATGTTGCTGTTGCCTTTGAACTGTACAGGAGTGTAAAGCAAATTCCCAGTTCTTGAGGATAATTGCTACAAATGGGATTTGTTCATGCACAACCTTCAGTGATTTTTACAAGTGGTTCTTCTGAAGTCCCAGTGTCACAAAGAGATGGGTATTGTAAAGGATTACACTTTTTGCCTCATATGCTGCTATAAGTCAGAGTGTTCGGACAGCTGAGAGACAGAAGGTACAGCAAAGAAAGCACAGTGACATTCTAAATTTGAAAAATATACATATTTGTTTAACATATCACTGTCATTTCCTATTTTAAAACCTTTGGGGTATATTTCCTCTGAATTATCAGAGTCCTAAATTATTTGAACCAGGAGGTAGATACTGGTTCCAAGCTGACTACAATTTTTCCTGTATGGAAAAACAACGACAACAATAACAGCATCACCATGATGAATTGGTTGACAAGTAACATGTTCAGAGAGCCTGAAGTGACCTATCAAAGGTTAGCAGGTTGGTGACAGAGATGAGAGAATAGGATGGGGTGAAATTAATTTATTTTTTTCTCACCAGACCCTAGTAAATCCCCTTGTTCTCCCTGCTGCGTTAACAAATGACTTCTGAGGTACAGCCACTGGTTTGAGGTGTTGATACAAACTCTGATCCCTATAAAGCAGTAAGGTACTCCTACTGCCTTTGGGCTTTGTAGAAGCTTCAATTTCACATTTAACCCTGGTTGAAACTCTTTTGAATATTGCATCTTAATAACAATAAATTAGAAGCAATAAAGAGAATTTAGTCTTTAATCAGACAAAACGAACCTATGGAGACTTCTACCTCAGGCTATTAAGGTAGTTATGGAGGCTGAACTTTTAAAGACCAGTATAATTTAATGACATCTGAAACCTTTGTAGTTGAGCAATTTAATATGTAAAAGAAACCTCATTTCCTGTCACAGGACTGCAGCAGATCACCTAATGTGTCAGGAAGGATTTTCTTTTGGCACGTCATCCTTCACTCAATTAAGCAGATATATCATGAGACATTTTCAGTATTTTAATCTTAGATACATAAAGCCATGTTCATCTTCGTAGTGGAGGCTCACTTTTTTTCAGTTCTGTGTTTTGCTGTTGAAATTAAGTGCTTCTATGTTCCATTCATCAACACAATATTTGACTACAGACAGTTGACTAAAAATAAGAAGGTTTCATTCACAAGAAACCATCATTTTGCCAACTTTCACCTCTTGCCCTATTTTTTTTTTCCTAGAACTTCTTATTATGTGAATTCTTTAGCAAGTATTCACCAGTAGAAGCTGGTGACTGAAAAGAAGTTTTGCTCTTACAGGGGAAATCATTGAAAATGCATATCTCAAGCTCAGGGAACACATTATTGAGGTAGCTCTTAAGTAATATAGATCAAAAGAGCTACCAAGAATAATAGCTTACCTTTATACTACTTTTTTCTTATGAGCAATAGAACTAAGATTCTCCCCTTGTCAACATGTTTGCTTTGGCACTAAATTGAATGATAGTTAAAGAGAGAGTTAGTAATCCTTGAGCTCTTTGGCTGTGAAAATGGAAGCTGAAAAAACTTTTTAAAAGGTTTTGTGGTTTGTATCTTTGAGAAAAAAGAATTTGAATGCTGGACAGTTTCATAGTGATGCCTGATTTTTTGAATTCAATTTATTAATTGCCTGCTTGAGATAATTAAAGCATTTGTGCTCAAAATAATTGATGTCATTGAAAATAAAGGATTTAACCTTGGCAGTAGATTCAATCTGTCTGCTCCAATTCATTCCAGTGAAGACAAGAGGAAGCATGGTGTGTGGTTTTTCTTTTCTCTCTCTCTTAAGATTGCTAATAATTAGTTTAAACATTCAACAGATCAGCTGGGTAAAGGATGTGCACAGTCCCTCATTGTTCTGCTTTACATGGCAGGACTAGAAGTGATGCTGTCTTTGAGGATAGGGGTAGTCGTGGTACTGCATTGCAAGAGAATGAAAATGAGAGATGGTTTTTATAATCTGATCACATTTTTGTTGAACTTCAATGTTATAGATTTAAAATTCAGACTAGTTTTGTCTTTTTAGAACTTTATTCCACAGAACATGAGGCGGGAAGAAAATAAAGAAAGGTGGACCAGCAATCTGAATGTCAGTCTGGAGGGGTCTTTTGAGAATCAGCTGTAGGTGCTTGCATATCCCAGAATGGTTGAGGTTGGAAGGGTCCTGCAAAAGGCATCTGCTCCAGCTGGACAGATGTATCCATTGTGATACAGAGCAACTGGTACAGTAGATGCCATACAAAGATATTACTGGCAGAATTTCTATGGTTCATGGATGAAAGTCCAGAACCTGATATTGGGCATTTGCAGTCCCTGAGGGAATATTTAGACCTCAGAAAAATAAAAATATGAATTTGTCTAGTATTCTTCTACAGTGGAAGCAGGGGATGGAGGGAAAATTTCAGATCCCATGGCTATCTTGCCTGATGATTTGGCTAGATGATGATTTCTTTTTTTCTTTTTCTTCTTTTTCCTTTTTTTTTTTTTTTCTTTTAAGAAATATTGAAGTCCACCCTTTCCAAGATGTATACACAGGATCTTATCTAGGAGAGGAAGATATGAAGTAAGGGGATGAGAAGCCTTCCTTTATGCATGGAACATATTAGAGCAGTTATATAAGGTTTTGTGTCATGTCTGTTTATCCAGAAGCAGGAAGACTGTTTCAGTTTCTTTTAATGCCTGAAGATGATTAAATATCTCTACAAGTGATAGACTTTTTGCATAAAGTGTTATAAAATGCTCAAAAAGTGAAAAATGCTTTCTCCGCCTTCCGATATTCTTTCACCATGAAAAAAAAAATCAAAACAGTTAAAAATTCATTGGGCATTCATTAGAGATTCATTAGAAAAACATCTGCTGAAATCAACATCTCTGAAATGCCTGATATCTCATTTGGGGGTTTTGGTTTCCACATGTTTTCTTTTGGATTGTTTATGCCTTTTGTATGGAATAGGAACCCAAAATAGCTGATGATCTGATGTTTGATTTGCTACAACTAAATGCTGAAACTTTTGCTGCAATAAATGTTTACATTTGGCTTTTGAAAAATTCACATTACATGGGACCTGAATATAAGCAGAAAATAACCAACAGTCCAGACAATTTTTCCTTCATAAAAATAAGATGACAACATAAAAATTCCAAGTTCCCTCTAGATGAAGCTGGGGCTTTCCAAGGCCTGTGTTGTAGAGAGGAGCATTTGGTGGTGCCATCTTTGAGCCTCTGCTCTGTCACCTGCCTCCTCTCCAGTTGGTTCCCACCCTCCTCTAGTCCTGTATCTACAATGAGTCAACAGGTACATAAGGACCTGGGTCTCTGATGAACATTCTCAGTGAGAGGAAAAATGCTTTCTTGTTCTTGTAAATCAAGACAGGCTCTGATGAGGAAGTCTCTCAGCACTGACCACACCTTGAATCCTGTGGTTTGGGCCCCTCACTGCAACAAGGACTTTGAGGTGCTGGAGCATGTCTAGAGAAGGGTGATGAAGCTGGGGAAGGGTCTGGAGCATAACTCTTATGAAAAGCAGCTGGGGGAGCTGGGAGTGTTTAGCCTGGAGAAAAGGAGGCTCATGTGGACCTTATTGCTCTCTAAAACAGCCTGAAATAAGGGAATAGCAGGTCAGGGTAGGTCTCTTCTCCCAGGCAACCAGTGACAAGAGGAGAGGAAATGACCTCAAAGCTGCACCAGGGGAGGTTTAGGTTGGATACTGGGAAAAATTTTTTCACTGAAAAGTTCTCAAACATTGGAGCAGGCTGCCGATGGAAGTGGTGGAATCACGATCCCAAGAAGTTCTCAAAACGTGTGAGTGTTGTGCTTGGAGACAGTCCAGTGATGAATACAGCAGTGCTGGGTAACGGAGGAGTCTGACAATCTTAGAGGTATCTCCCAATCTTAATGATTCTATGATAAAACTTGTGCTAACATAGCATATACATAAGAAAAACCTCCTTCAATGGAGAGCATATCCCCAGCTTTTTGCAGTGAAACACACCTCCCATATCCTTTTACTCTATAATGAATGATCATGCAGTTGCACCAGCAGTCCTTAGGGAATACTGTATTGTCATCCTTCATTTTGGAAGTACTTATTAGCCTTGTACCTTAACTATAGCAGACTATAATTAGTCCTTCCTCTGGGACTCCTATTTGCAAACAGACCTAGAAGATCCCTGATGGACACTTAACCATTCTCCCTCTGCTTCCTGACAAGTAGGAAGGGCTTTTATCTCCTTAGGTGGGACAGCCTTTCTTTTGGTCCCTCAAGCTTCCTGCTATCATAACAGCTCAGCTGAGATGCTCCAGCTATTGTCTCCCCCAGTCTCTACCATTGTTCTTAAGGGAGTTACTGCAGCTGAATGATAGCAAGCAACTGTCAGGGATAGTTTCCAAATAATAAAGAGTCAAAATAACAACTTTCAGACTTGTCAATTGACAAGTCTGAAAGAAAATTTAAAAAAATTATAAAGAGGAAAATAAATAAAATAAAAATTAAAAGGAAGGAGAAGTGTGAGAAAGGAAGGGACACGGAAAGGCAAAGGGAGAAAGAGAGGGAAAGAGAGAGGAAGGAAAGAATATTTCTAAGAAGCAGAATATTTCAGTGTGAAGATAAATATTTGCAAGATTTCACAGACTGTGTCTTGGAAATATCAATCATGAGTATTCATTTAAACTGTGTGTCTATCTCCATATGAGGACACATGCATGTTGTCATGTAGAACCCAGGACAATATCCCATTTTCTAGAAAATCTACTGTAAGAGGAAACATACACAGGAAAGAGAATAATTTGGTTTAAATTACATTGGGGGTGAGAAGGGAAAAGGTCATGAACTCAATTTAGTCTTACAAATGCAAAAAAACCCCAACTTTTTAGAGCTTCATTTATCCTCTGAATTCATGAGATCTGCCCAGACTCATTAGACTGAAGCAGCAGAACAGGAGTTAGGTGATATGTCACAATTCTTTTAACAAGACAATGGTACAAGCCAAGTAAAGCAGGTAGAAATACATTACTTAAACTGAAGGAATTATCCTCTTTGCTTATTGCTTAGCATAATATAGATTTTCAAAAACATTTTAAAGCTTATATGTCTGCAAAGCCAGTTCTTACTAATCTCCATCAATGTCAGCTCCCATTGAAAAAAATTATGCTGTTCATATTCAAATTCATGTATATACAAATCCACATATATACATATGTATATGCACATACACGTTTAGACATATACATATGTATGCATACACAAAATTGCACAGTGACCCATCCCACCCACCTGCATCTTTGAGAAAAATTTGGTAGTATAATATTTGCATTATTGTTAGGGATTCTTCTCTTCAGGATTCATTTTAAGGATACATTTCTTCATCTTTGCTGAAGACTTTCAATTTTCCTTTAAACAACATCTTTAAGGGACTAAGATGATAGAATAATAGGAAAAGAAAATGTGTCTTTCTCCTTTTTCAGAAGTTAATTCATACCCATGGGATGTGCCAGATTTTAATGCTACAAAATTAAGTCCTCTTATGCTCTCTATGTGCACTACATTTGCAATCTTAACACCAAGTGTGCGAAGTGCTCTGCCTGGGAAGCTTAATTGTGCCCAAGAATGACTAGCACTGGGGACAAGAGAGTACTTGAGCCTCAGTGAGCTTCTTGGAATCTGGGATTTTAACATCATTGGAAATGGTACCTCCAAGAGAAAGAGCTGTTATTTTCAAATCAGAAGAAATGGGTGGATTGTCTTCATTTCCATAAAAAACTCTAATTCTTAAGCATGCTTTGCCACCTTGATCTCGTTTGGGCATTTGAGATCTGCTAATAATTATTTGGTTTCTTTGATAACGTGTTGTATACAGTTCCCTCTTGATTATTATAGATTTGTGGCAGCTGCAGGACATGGTGGCCTGTGGCATTCCTATGGCATCTCTAAAAAGAACTTCCTGCATAGATTTTCGTGCTACCACAGCAAAAGCAAAAGGCCTTTCACCATCTGAATATTTCATTAAGCCCTAGCTAATGGGCAGCGTTAAACACACAGAACTGAGCACTGCACATGGTACATTTGTTTACCCCAAAGAGTACCCATCCTGATTTAGGCCAAGAACAGGGTTAGGTTTTTTTGCAATAAATGGGAGGGGCTGTGGCTAAGATCCAGATATGGTTTGATATCACCTCAAGCCACTGTCAGGAGCGGGGGGAAGGGACTCTGACTTCCGAGAAAAATGTGGATTCTGGTCCAGAAAAAAATGTGACTGCTGTTGTGTTGTGGCAGGATTTGGCTTGGTGAGTATTTTGCATGTAAACCACCCTCTCTTTTGTACACTTTTGCTATTAGTATCCTTTCTGTTACTGTGTGTTTTCTTATCTCATTACTGTTCCCAATAAATTGCTCTTATTTCAACACATGATCTCTGCCTTTTGTCCCTCCAATTCTCCTCTCTGGCCACCCAGGAGGGGCCAGGGATGGGGCAGAGTGCACAACAGTGGGGAAGGGGAGAAAGCAAGCAGCAGTGTGATTTGACAAGTCAGAGTGGGACAACTGAATTTGGAAAGACCATTCCTAAAGCATGACATAAGCCTTCTCAGCCAGAGTAGATCATATGAAAAGAAGTCTTACACCAGGCCAAGCCCAAATTCAAACTGGAAAGAAATGACACTGATAAAAGTTGCAATAAAGACAAGATGTTTTGTGATTTTTACTTTTGCAGCTTAGATTGAATTAAAATTACTATGTGGATAGAAAAGAATGCATTCCAATCTCATGTATGTATTTCAGTATGTCCCAAACTGCCATAATACTCTGCTTTCAATCTGTAAACATTACTGCATTTTACTTTGAGTTGCTAGAGGAAAAAAGTCCACCAATTTCTCAGATTTTAACAGTTTTTTGTCATTTAACATCCAGTTAGAGTCAAAATATTAGTGTCAGAAGATAGTACCTACAAACAGCTATGGTATTTTCAGCCGTCTATTGACTACCACAGTATTTGCTGTGAGTGAACCAAGCAAATATACTCAGATGTATGAAAGTACCTGTGTACATACGTCTGACTTTGCACTGCCCAGAGAATACCCAGCACAAGTCCTCATCAGGCAAAAGAGACATATATGAGAAGACTGAGTGAAAATTCAATGTTATGGAAAAAGACATTGATATCTTCTATGGTAAAAGCTCCATTTCGATAAAGCACCATATTCCAGCATGATCAATATTAGGAAAATTTTGTTTAAAGGAACATTTTCAGAGTAAATACAGCTTTTTCAAAAATTGCCAAATTGTTTCTAGACAGCTGTATAGAACCATATGCTAATAATCTATATATATCTCATTCAGACTGTTACATGTTTAGAAGTTTTATTCATTGGTGACATACTATCAATGCTAATGTCTTGCCTTTTTGTCTTCACTTATGAATATTTCTTTATTTTCTTTTTTTTCCTTTTTTTTTTTTTGGTTAAGTCAGGCACAAAATATTTTAACTGGAGGAACAGAAAACAGGATTAAATAGGTGGCCAAAACAATCCATAAGTAAGGAAAAGGAATCTGGAGGAGCTCAGCACCTTCCAGGTTTCACCATAAAAATGAACTGTATCATTGTTCCTGAATAAAAGGAGACGTAGCTCAATCTTTGGTTCAGTGAGGAAACAATGTCTACCATCCTCCTTCCTTATTCTAATTCAGCTCTTCTGGCTATTGTCAGGATGGTATGGCATTCTGTTCCTTCCGTCCTTTCCCTTCCCCTCACAGGGATTTATGTGTGATTTTACTGTCTCCACAGTTCTCTGTCGCCATGAAGAACAGACTGGCAATTAATCCATATTAGAAATCAGTAGAAAACGATAGATCACTTTGGTACAAAGGACTCTTTAAAGAATACTGAAAGCCCTATCATTGCCTGAAACCTAAGATGGGGCACTGTTGTCAGAAATGTTAGAGGTAAGTAGCTACACCGAGAGGACTGAAATGCACAGTCAGGATTTAGGGCTTTAGAAATTTAAACCTACTGGTTGCATATGTATATTAGCAGTTATTCAGATGGCTGTGTATAAATGCTGGTTACATGTGTGAAGAAACTCCTCTCACAGGTTCTGTAAATAATTTTCTTTCAGATGGTATCATGCTCTTATCTGATAACCACAATCTTTAAATGGGGCATCCAAAATTCCTGTTCTGTCTGGAAAGCAGTTTACTTTTGATATGGCTGTGTCTGCAGAAGTACTGATCTTATTACCACTCCTATTGCCATTTTTCATGCATACTTCCTTGTGATAGACAGGCATCCTTGCCAGGTTAAACAGGCTTGTGGCACATCCTAAAGAGACATGCCACTAGTGTCTTCTGCCATTGCACTAACCTAGGGTTTAACTGGTGCAGAAAGGGTCCTGCCAACATGCAACAACAAGCTGGATTTTGTCTATTAATTACTTAATTTATCTCTTTCTTCAATTATGAACTTTGATGTGCATAATATACAGGAACCAAACAAAAAAAAAACCCCAAGTATACCTAACCAAGATCTCAAAAAGGCTTTGTTTGACAAAAGTGTTAATTATACAATTAAGTACATTACACAAAGAGGATTCTAGTTCAGGAAACTCTCTCTCCATATCTGCTCTTTCTGTGTGGTTTATTTCCTGTAGGAGGTTATGAGAAGGTGTATTTTCAGAGGACAGAACTTTAAAATGTGACAACAGTGTGTATTGTGAGTCATATAAAAAGGAATTATACATTTATTCTCTCTGACATCTCTTGTAAAAAAGCTGAGTCCTGTCTTTTCACTTCTCTAAATTTGCACTTTCATTTTTGTGCTTCCAAATACATTGATGGTGCAAATCAGAGATTTTGCAGCTCGAATGATCTAATTTAGAGTTGCCATCAAGCACCTTGCAGATTTTCTTGTGACCACTGACATGGAGGCATTAAGGAAGATCATTCTTTCAAAAATTCATTCCCAATATATATGCTGTCAGTAAATGCTAGGTGGAGGGGAAAAAAATAAGGACTACAAAATAAAATACAAGGAAAGGTGCAGTATAGATCTGTAAAACACATCAACATATTATGAATATTTTTGTGAAGTGGTTTTTTATCTTACTTCTTTGCACTTCTGCTTTTCCTTACTCTGAAAAGTAATCTCAGGCCCATCACTCTGAAAGCTAGAGCTTTATCAAGGTTGCTGGTAAAGTTCTGTGCAAGCTTTTGTGGACTTTTGGTCTCAGAATATTTTGCCAAATGATAGTGCTCAATTAAAAAAACAATATGAAATAAGAACTTGTATCTCTACTGTAATATGTTGCTTAATAATTAGTTATGGGATGCTGGCACACTGTGTTTGAGAAGATTTTACACTTATATATATTTTTTTTTAATGAAAAAGTAGGATTTGACTTAAATAATCAAAACAAAATGTTATTGCTCAGAATACATATGTATTTATGCATTACAGATCTTGCTGAAAGGTCTAGAAATTCCTTTCAGGACATAGTACTTGTATCAGTGATGGGATGTTTTGTCCTTTCTGCTGCTTATTTTTTCTTCTTTTTCCTTGGCTTTGATTCTGAGGACAGCATGCTCTTTTCATCTTGCTAGAGATATGGTTCTGCATAAATCTCTCAGGAGATCTCACTCTACCCAAGCAATTTTATGGTAAAAAA
The DNA here is from genome assembly GCF_963513975.1 of Fringilla coelebs. Classification (NCBI taxonomy): domain Eukaryota; kingdom Metazoa; phylum Chordata; class Aves; order Passeriformes; family Fringillidae; genus Fringilla; species Fringilla coelebs. The sequence continues at coordinate 57,530,471 of NC_140029.1, forward strand.
AAAAAAAAAGCTTCCTTATGTCTGTATAATTTGTTGTTTAAATCAGTGCATTGACCTCAAAGCCATCCTGACTTTACTGTGGGTCCACCTTGTTCACAAAGTTTGGCTTGTGAATTATAGTAGCCGTAATATCTTTTGTTTCCATATGATGCACCAGTAGATTGCATTTTTTCACTAAGTGTTTGAAAAGCATAAGGTTTTATTTTTCTAGTGCAGAAGCAGTTTTCAAGGAGAGAAAGCAAAATAAATACAAAAAGGAGAAAGAAAAAAATCAAATTAAAAAATTGTGAGGAAGAGTGAAATCTGAGATTTGTTAAATAGCTCCATGGTGACCTGAATGAAGAAAATGGTATCTGGTTTGTAAGTATCAAGCAGAATTGCCATTAAGCTGAGAAGAAGCCAGCTAAAGCATAAAATATGGCTATAAAGCTTCCCATAAACTACAGAAATGACAAAATAAAATATCTGTATATGCTAATTATATGGTGTAGACCTAGTTTTGCATTTCCATAAATCTTTCCCTTGAATTGTTATATTGGCTAGTAATTAAGAGACTTATGACAAATTACTTGATTTATATTCTCAGCCAGGTCTGGACCTTACTATGTACTGATTTCAGCAGGGAAGCTTTAAGAGACACACAGGAGTATGCCATACTTTACTGAATGAAACTGCAAAGTTGTTTTTGTGCTGCCAGATGCTTCTGGAGTGTCCATGGATTTTATGAGGATATATGAACCTTTCAGTTGTGGAAGAATTTTGTTTAAAACATAGGCTTACAGTCTTGGAAAGAGAGCAAGACTCTCTTGTGTGTGCCATCACATACCTAGATATACCTAGAATACATTACCAGTATTATTTTTGGTTTTTTTAGTCTAAAATTAAATCGCATATGGTATATATAAAATTCAAATTTCATTAGATCTCCAGGAAGAAGTCACTGCCTGTGATTCCAGTTCTTGAATATAAATTATTTTTAGCCAGTTATACAAAATCAAAGACTTGCATGGAATTATTTGTAGACAAAATTTTTTGTAGGTTTGCAAAATCTTTATTTGTTGTGGAGAATATTTAGGATCACCATTTCAAAGATGACACAAACAGGTTGAAAACTTTATTTAGAAACTGTTAACAAAATATTCTTTCCAAACAAACAAAGGAGAAACATTTTGCATCTCATCAGTTACTGGTTTGGTGTTTTTTGGTTGTGTTATGTCTTTTTGATACCTCCTTGGTTGTTTGAACTTTTTTTTTTTAAAGTGGGCAAATTCATTTTGGCTACATCAATTGAGTGTATATTTTGAAATCTTTATGCCTATGAGGTGTTAAAAATTGCTAAGCGGTTAGCAGCACAGGTCAAAATACTCCACTTTTACCTTTTCTAAGGTAATAAATTTCTAGATCTTACACAATATTGAGCATTACAGCTAGTCTAAGAAGTATTTAGAAGTGTCAGTCATAAAAAAGAACAAAAATCCTTAGACATCTGATAATTTTGCTCCATACCCAGGTTCTCTGCCATTAAAAGTAAATAATGAATTCTTCACTCTGAGCTATATAATGCATTTTTCTAAGGAAACCAGAGCTTAGACTTAACAATTACTGAAGGATTTGAAGGACATTTAAGTATGATATGTAATGTTACCTGCTACAAAGAGAAGAATATTATCCAAACAGTATGAATGTAAGTGCTCAGTTCACAGATAAAGAGGGTAGTTTTATTCTGTTTTAAGAGTTACACAAATGTCTGTCAGACATCATAATTATTGCCACAAATTGGAAGGTTGCAAGAGAGAAAAAAATGTATGGATTAGTAATCTCTTGTGGTCACAGGTGTCAAAAAATACTTTTTCTCTTCAGAAAAAAAAAAAAAAATTAAAAAACCCCAAAAAAACCAACAGAGAGAGAGGCATGACAGGTTAAATATGAACAAGTCCCACTTCAGCGTAGAACCTCTATCAAGGAACTGAGGGCAAACGCTAGAAAAACTCCAGTCCAAGTACTGTAAATACTGCTTTGCAGCAGTGAAATCTTAATTAGTATTTTTCTTCCATTTAACTGCTCCAGTGGGTAAGAGATGCCTTGTACCAATTTTTATCTTTTCACTCCCCATCTCCCTCCTCTGTCTTTTTTTTTTTAAATTTCTCTACCTAAGATTTCCAGGGGGAATGGTGTCTATAAATTAAACTAACTGGCCACAGTGTTATATGATTATTGTCTAAGTGGAACAGATTTATCATCTTCAGTTTTTCATTTCCTGTTCCAAGATTTCTGTTAAATACGTATTACTCATGAATGACAAAAGGACTAACAACAAGAGAGGCTATTTCCCAGGGGGAGTAGGTACTTTTGGAGTGTGTTTATTATCTAGCTAATGCTCTTCACCAATAACTGATTGCACATTCTATTAGATTTTGTGCTCTGCTTTCTAAAAACTGTATATATTACCAAGTGGGGTTACATGTGTTAATCCACTGAGACCAATGAAAGCTACTGCCTCTCTTAACACTTTAGAACATTGTAATTCTTCACCCAAGTCTCTCATCACCTCTCCTATCCCAGTCTCACGCTACTGTGTTGGCTTGGAGGAGAATGCCAAGTAGAAGTGTCCAGAAGTACAGTTCCCTGTGTTGTAAATGTAAATTAGAGATCCATGGAGAATTTCAGCTCTCATAAAATCTCACTTTAAGGCACCCTGGGCTGAATTAATCCTTATTAGTGCATTGCAGTCTGCTTTAATTAATACAGTCCATTAACACATAATAAAAAGTCAGAAATGTAATTGAAAATTGTCAAAAGAATCTGACTGATAATAAAAGATCTATGCCCAGGTAGTAGTTTATGTTTTAAACACATAAGAAAAACATTCAATATCACCTACATCCCATGTGCTTTCATCTGAAAGAATCCCTAGGTGAACACTTCACACAGTTACCACTAAACTTCCTTCCTACTCCTTCCAGCTCCCTTCCTCTGGGTTGTAGAAGCTGCTCTGCAGTTTTTGAACGGAAAATAAGAACCCTTCTGTCCTTGACTATCTGATATTATTCCTTTATTTTCTTTAATTTGCCTCATTCTGAGGTACAAATAGCATAATTTGACATGACTGCAACAACGTGGGAGCACTCTGTGTGTAAACACTCTATGTGTACACACCGTGTTTGGCTGTTTGTGGTGTCCTCTGATTACAGCCTATTGTAAATGAAAATGATGCGCCTCTTTTTCACCTGTCACAAAGCCATATCTCAGGAAGTACAAAGCCTAGACTAGGAGCAGGCCAGGGATTTCTGCATTATGTTCTTGCCTCTTCTATCTGCTGAATTCTATGTGTTTCAGTTGTCACTTGCATAAAATGGAGCACTGAAATTTAAGGTACATCACAGTTGCTGTTGAGGCTGTGGGGACATCCCTGCCCTAAATTTAAACTGACTTTGGCAAAACAGATGCTCAAAAGCTTGCCTCAATTTCAGCCTGAATTCTCCCATTGTGTTGCATGCTACAGCAGCTAAACCATACACAATATCTCAGATAAAATCTAACATTCCGATTCCTTCAGGATCTGCAGTCACATCAGGTGTTACCAGTTACCAACATCAGATACTGAAATAAGACAATAAATTTCAAACCTTCTCTCAAGTTTCTCAGACTCCCTGGCCTTTCAACTGAGATGAACAGATTCAGAAATAATTAAAGGAAAAATTATTTCCAAATTTGACAGCAGTTAAGCTTTCAGACACTCTGAATTTTAGCCCTTATGCTGAATAAAACAGAGCCACAAGGTGACCATTGGCTCTGAGACAAGTTAAAAACAGCTGCTTCCTAATCCATACTTTTAATGCAAGTTGGAGCTAGCTCAGCTCACAATGAAACAGTTTGGGTCTGGCACTAAACCTGGCTTATTTTTCTTTAACAGCATTTCTTCAAACTATTAATGCATTCTGGTCTAATCATCCCACCCTCTCTCAGACACCTTACCTGAAGGACCAAAGTTGATGTGTTTGACTAGATTCTTTTCACACTGAATGAGAGAAAAACATCTGAAAGGCTATTTATCCCAGCTAAGAACTTAAGACAGTGTCACGAGCCTAAAGTTAGGTAAATGAACCAATTTCTTATTGGTCTCAATTGTCTCTGGAGGAGCCAAAAAAGCCTCTCTCTTTCAATAATGTGGCAGGATTTAGGCATGTGAATGCTTTCTTATTGACCTAAACTTTGTGCAATGTGACTGCCTGTCCTCCTTTATTTTTAATGGGGGTTTTAGCCAAATGTTTTGAAAAATATTAATTTTCAAGTAAAAACATGCTTTCAGTTCTCTTATTGAAATCTGCATTTCCAAAAGCCTTTTGACAAATACTTTCCCACAAATTGTCACTTACACTTAAGCACTACTTTAAACACTAGGCTTAAAAGAGTTGCATCTGAACATCCTCAAGTATTCAGATTTTTGCAAGGTTGGATCAAATTTTATCAATAGGCATTACAGAAATGTAGGGAATAATATCATATCAAGAAGGGAAGGTGAATGTTCATTGACACCAATGAACCTTCATACACCTCAATGGATGGTGAAGTTTTGCTTGCTAGTTTGTCTGTTTTTTAAATTTTCAGGAAAAAGCAAACTATCCATTTGCTGTGAAATCTAGTTCCCAGAACAAGGACTAAATTAGTCTTATAAGTAATGGATTACAATGTCCCAGCTTACTACAATCTTATCTCTTTAACCACTTACACAGTAATTGTTCGACAAAAGACTGACACTCTTTTCTATTTCCTGGTTGTGATCCTGCAGGATTGCAGCCATTAAAGAATCATCAGGCAGAAGAACTGTAAAGTCTTTGTTGCCCATTTTTCAAGAACCTTTATTAAGGTTTCTCTTTTTTCATTTGCTTGTAGGACACAATTTCTCCAGTAACGATGTGCTGGTACTTCATTTTCTTTCTGTTCGACAACAGGCTCAATTAATTTTTTTAAAATGCTTTTTGGATTTAATTTTCTTCTGGATTAGCAATTCAGACTGAGCCGAGCTAGAGAACAACTGTATATACCTTCCCCCCAGCACTCTTTTATTTAAATTCTTGATTGTAGAGGTTTCACCGTTTCCAGGATGTGAAGCTCTGGACAAGTAAAACATTCTTAGTATTTGGAATTGAGTCAATCGAGATAATGTTGAATACTTAAAAAAAAAAGTTTCAAGTAAAACCTGTGATCTCAAGCTGAAAAATTCTCTTTCATTCCAGATAATCTGAGCTGTTTATATCAAAAGGAAAGTATTATTGTCCATGTCCCATGAAACACATTCTTAACATGTCCATTTTATAATGAAGCATATTCTTAACTGCACCTAATCAAAGCTGACTTCATGCGCTTGCATAGATTTTGAACATTTTTAATGGCTTTCTTAATTAACAAATAAACATATGTACATTATGGTTATAGTGTGCCTCCCTTGATTTTCAATCACCAAAGACCTGCATATTAGGTCCTGTTCATATATGTATACCAGAAGAGTATTAATGTGTGTAATTCTCATATAAAGAGAGATGGTGAAGAAAGGGTCTTGAACCCTTGGATTCATGTACCCTTCCAGCTGAAGCCAGCTATGCCTTACTGACATATAAGTCCTGGAATCAGAAGAGTGGGGAGGGAGAAGTTATACCTATACAGGACAGGAAAGAAAGAAAGCAGGATTTGTAGTAATATCTGGAGCTCTAGTTTTCTTCTTTCCCCTTACTCTAGCTCCTAATTGAATATTAAACCCCTTCTTGTCCACTCAAAATCATGTCCTGCCATGCTTGCTTTTCTGAGGTTAATGTCTACTTTTAGTTCTAGAAATGCAGTCCTATAGCATCCTCAGTGTTTGCAGCAATTCTGAACAAAAATGGCTCTGTGAGTCAAAGCCCTTACTAATGGCAGGCTGTAACTCAATGTGAGATTTGGCTGAGACTAGGTCAGCAGCAGGTTAGAAGCCACAGTGCTCCCAGCTGGGATGATCACAGAGATGAAACCTTGTCACCACATTAACCAGCACTTCCTCAACACTAAAAGAGGCAGCAACTCAAGATGGAGTCTGCCTAAGAGTTCATGAAGAAACTCAGTATGAATAGACACAGGCATCCCTACAAAAAGGGGATGTTCATAATTCTGGGACTGATCTCAAGGACTGATCACACACCTCAGCTGAATGGACGGAAGAAGGAACTTCTGATTGATGAAGAATTAGTGCAACTGTCATACAGAAGGTACTTGGCCACAAATGTCACATGATGGGAAGGGTAGGTGGCTAAATCTGTACACTCTTTTCAGGCATATTCCACTGTCAGGTTATTCTTCCCCAGGAGCAGGACTTGCCTTTTCTCTTTGTCGAACTTCATGAAGTTCCTGCTTGCTGCTCCTCCAGCCTGCTAAGATATCTTTGAAAGACTACTCTGAAAGACAGAAAAATTGCCTGCTGTAACAACAACTCTTCCAAATTTCTATTGCCTGTAAACTTGCTAAAGGTGCACTCAGTCCCATCTTTCATGATATCACATAATCTGTGAGGTCTCTGTGTTCTCCTGAGAGCTGAACAAAAAGTACTTTTGTTATGCAGAAATAAATCTGTTTGAATGACCTCTTATGGAGTCGAGCTGTAAATGGTATGCACAATCCAGCCTGAAAGAGCAAAAATCTCCTTGGAGGTTTTGATAAAACTCAGTAAACCTGGGGATGTGCAAATTGAACTACAGTGTGTCCACAGACTTTGTTAAAGCCCTTGATGGAGTGAATTTTCATGCTCTGGACCCTAATACTGCAATTAGACTTGGCTGTTCAGACAGGAGTGACATTCACCTTCATTTTGCTTGAGGGGGCAATGGAGAATTTCACAGTTCATTGTCATTTTTTATTAAAACAGATAAGAATGGACTCTAGGTTGTGACCCTTGTGTTCAGCAAGACCTCCAAAAATCACTCAGCTGCAGAGATAACAATCCAGAGCACCCTCGAGGCTGTGTATGCTCTATATCAAGAGAACCAAAGAACCCAGTGAAAATGCTACATGAATATTTTCCCTTGCTTCGACCAAATGTTATTGTTCCATGTACCTGTCTTGTAAGATCAGCTCTGAAACTTTTGCAAGTAAAGTGGAATCTGAACATCTTGTTTTACTGCTGGCAACAATAATAAATAATAGAAACATAATAGTACTAGGCTGTGGAATTTCCTTCAGAAATGTAGTGTGTGTACAGAATTACCAAAGAACAGGTATTGAAATACTGAATACTGAAAATATTCATTACTAAGTAACAATAATCCCATTATTTGTCACATCTTTTCCATAGTAACAAAAGACAAATTTTTCCATTTACTTATCTTAAAGTAGATGTCTACAGCCTGTACTGTAAGATATTAATTGTGTGTTAATTTGAGCAGTCCAATCTGAGAGGAGTCAATATTTGGGCAGTTGTCTTAGTGGTGGACATGAGCTGTAAGTGTCCATGAGGTCAAGCAAGACTAGGTGACATTTTTAGGTGCATCAGTTAGACAATGAAGTACCTAAGTACACTTCAGGATTAAGGTCTTCATGGACTGCCCTGTAAAAATCTTTAACTCCAGGAAAAAAATTGAAGTAGTGAATAATAAAAAATGCTTTCTTGTTCCTCCAGATTATTAAAAAAATTGAGAGAGTCTCCTTCCACAAGGGAATTGCCTTTTCCTGCTTAAAACAAACAAACAAAAAAAATTAATGGATTTTGGTTTTGTGGTTTTCTGCAGGTTGGTTTTTTTGGTTTTTTTTTTTTTTTGTTTTGTTTTGTTTTGTTTTTGTTTTTGTTTTAATAGCTGTCTCTCAGTTATCCTTCCAGTTACATTCTCAAACACTGACTTTGGGATTTTTTTCCATATATTCTCTGTACTTTTTTGGAGATGGAAAATGAATGCTCCATAAAATGTTTAGTGTCTTCTCTGCAGTGAAGCAAAGCTGAAGCTGACCAGCTGAATCAGAGACTCGTCTTTCATCTTTCTCTGTCACCTTCCTTTCCTCACCTCTCAAACCCTTCCATCCTCTCTGGTCTCCTTCTCTCTGCATTTACTTCTTCTTCCAGCTGCTCCATTTGCCCCCAGCTCCAGTACAGGGTTCCAGAGGGGGAGTGAGCTCCCTCAGCCCCTTTGGGTTAGCAGAGACAGAACTCCCTGGGGTGCTGACTCAGTACGGCAGAGCAGGGACTGCTTTGCACAAGCGTTTAAACCACAGTGCTGACGGCAGCTGAAAAAAAATCTGCATGAAAATCACACAATCCATGAAATTTATTACACCTGCAGTTTGCTAGTTGAGCTCCTCATTTGCATACGATATTTTGCCTTCAAGTGGCACAGTATTTAAACACAGCTACTTCTACATATAAAGCTCCATTCTGATCGAGTTGAGATAACTTTTCACTGCCTATAGTAAATGTGTATATGTCAAACATCAGTATTTCTGAACTTTATTTTTTATTTTAAATATTTTTGTCATGGAAATATCTTACAGCTTCCCAAATCTGTTGTTTTTAAGAACAGTTGCATTAGAAAATTCTTCAGAACCCTTATTCCCTAAATCTTTCTTCTTTGTTGCTTTGATTTACAGCTTCTGAATAATTTGCAGAATGCAATATGTAATTAGGTGCATTCTTACTCAGGTATGCAAATTCTAATGAATACTTGTCATGATTCTACTATTTTTAATAACATTACTGCTTCTATGCTGAGAATTCTTAAAGATCAGACCAATTTTTAATAGGTCAGTGTTCTTTTTATAATTACCTGACTCATTTATTTTGTTTGCCTTCGCATGAATATTATTTGTTTGCTTTATTTGATGGTGTTAGCAACAGAGAAAATTAAACATCTCTGCAGGTTTGGTGCAGAAAATAGTTGTAAATATTAACCTCTACTACAATTTTAACCTCTGCTGTGGATATTTTATAAGAGGTGTGAATATTTCTTTCTCTTCAATGCACAGGGAAATTTTATAAAAGAGTAAAGAAAATAGTTAGGCTTCTTACTTTTTCTGGAACTATAAATGCCAGTAGCAAAACTGCTATTTTAGAAATAGCAAAATCTTTCCAATAGTGATTGCATGGTTTGCATGCAGTAATATACTTATTTGAGTTTTAATCCAAGGCCTCTGTTTATTTAATAGAAAAAAAAAAAGAATCTCAGTCATTTTTAACTCAGTCCCAAACAAAATTGAAAAACTTCTAATAAAAACCATATAAAATTATCCAGAATTAAGATAATTAAGTCATCTTAACTATCTTCCTTCCTCACAAGTGGGATTTGCTATACCTAAAATTTTAATGCAATCTGCTCATGGAAAATTTTCCTAAAGACTCCTAGGTCTCGTCTTTCACTATTTTACTATCCTGGCATTTAGAAATCTTTGCCTGAAGTCTAACCTATATCTCCCTAGCTATAATTTAAACCTCCTTTTTTTTTGGCTTTTGGCTTTTCTCATGTTGGAAACTGTTGACAGGTCTCCCATTGTATTCTCTAAGCAGAAACAAACAAGCTCAGTCTTTCACTACAGAACATGTGATTTTAGCTGATTTCAGCTGATTCTGACTCTCGTCGCCTCCTTTCCCACCACACTTCTCTTTATATACCTTGGGATGATGCCTGGGTTTCTCTTTATGAGCATGATTCTGCCCTGAAACACTAGGGCCATTCTACTTCTCCCTGCCTTGAAGCTGTGGAATCATGTGGGACAGAATATATGATTTATTGACAAGAAAATGTTAACTAGAGGCCACTTTTCCTTTGATGTCAGAACTGATTGATACTGAGGAAACTGTTGACTACACTAACACTTTCTGTATATTTTACCTAATTATCCTACAGTGCAGTCACAAATAGTTCTTAGTGGAGGGGAGGCCAAAATGTGGTGGGTTTTTTCCCTTTCTTTTTTCTCCCCTGCTTCTATGTATGCAGTATTCCTGACACAAAGTACATAGTCTCTTGAGGCAGCAGAAGCAGAGAAGACATCCCACCACTTCCATCCAGCCTCTTCAAACAACTCTGTCCTTTTTTCTAGGCTGGCAGAGTAGATTTGAACTCTTTCTGGCTAAAGGGCGTTGAAATGCTGGTCTTTCACACATTATACAAGTGGTACAATCTCTAAGCATTTCCCTGAAAGACTTGATGCTCCTTGGCTGAATAAAAGTGCTTGGATGAAGCTGATCGATTCTGTTGCTACGTTAGGCAAGCTCTGAGTATGTCTAACAAATTAAGTGATGCCAGAAGGGCTTAGGTACAAAAGGGAATAATAAAGACCTTGGATACAAAAAGTATCTTTCAAATATAGGGGGGGGGGAAAAAGTTAGACATGGTACTAGAAGAACATTGAACATTCAACAACCAATCCCACGAAAATTCAGGTATCTGCAATGGGATTAGGGGTCTCCTTATCACATATGAGATATCTTCACCAAGCCATAAAATGCCCAACTCCATACTTGCATCTGGGCCTATATTAAAAATGCTATTTAACTGTTTCAAGGAACCACATTGAATCTTAATAGGACCAGAGGAAGCCTGATAGTTTCTTTATAGGAAAAAAACCCAACATTTCAAAACTGCATACAGAGGTATTTTTTTTCCTTAAGAGTTTTCTTTTGAAGTATAAAGAAATATAGCATTTGCTACAAATGTCACAGGGGGCATGCTTCTATATGCTGGATTGAATTTTATTATTTGAGACTAAGCTTTACAAAATTTTTTAGAAGAATATGTGAATAAAAGTTTTTTACTAGGATATTTCAAATCCAGAAAGATTCCTATCATAACTCTAGTTCGAAATATCTATAATCACGGTCAGATATTAATACTAGCCATGGTGGGTCTAAATTGTTTTTTAGTGAAAAGAGCTTTTTTATCCACAGCTGCATGAGTCATCATTAAACAAATAACAACAGCTGTATTTGTCTGCAATTAAGCTGCATTAGTATTGCATAGGACTCCAAATAGTTGACTCAAGCAATAAGAGTCCATGCCTTCCATTTTTATTTCAGGTGACTCACTTCATCCTATTGAATATAACTGGATTAGCTGATGAAGAAGATGCTATTAACTAGACAAAGGAGCAACAACCCTAAGTATTTGATTAATAATGGGCAAATTCCTCGGACACAGAAGTACAATGCTAAATAACATTGTCTGTTTTGTTGATGTGGACTGAAACAGTGAAACAGTAGAATCCAAAATCAACTAAAATTAATCATAATTTCAAATTAGCCTGCATGATTTTATCTGCAATACTATGTGAATGTATTTCAAGATTTCAAGTTGTGTATTTGACCTTGATTTTGATTTAACATACAAGGAACAGTTGGAATCTGTGGCAGGGTCTTTTTTTTTTTTTTTGAATAGGAAATTATATCTTCACTGTAGTGAAAATGGAGGGTCAAAGCCTTAGCTGATGAGAATTAGATGCAATCAATGAGCTTTTATCCATATTCATCAGCTGAAGATCTAGACTAGAAATTTAAATTCTTGTTTCCCAGATTGTATTCATGCAAGTCAATTTATTTTGGCAGTGTAATCAATACCTCTGTAAACAGAAGATATTTACAATAGCATAACCAACCTCACTTCGGAGGTCATTACAGTGATTTCATATTTGTGTTCATCCATCATTATGGAGTAATATTAAAAGTTTTGCAAAGGTTTCATTCAGTCATTTTTAGCAAATTAAATTAGAATCATAGAACCAGAAAATGGTTTGGGTTAAAAGGGACCTTAAGGATTATCTAGTTCCAGCTCCCCTTCCATGGGTAGACCCTTAATTTCTACCACTGACTTGGAACCTGGTTTTACAATGTACTCCTGAAATATTTCCTTCTTCAGTCTTCATATCTTGCTTATTCATTTTTGAAGTAACCCAAAATGGTGGGTGAAGTGATTATGTACTTGCATAGCTTTGATCATACCAAAGCTAACCTTTCTGAAACTGGTAGCACTGACATATATCTTTTTGAGTTTAGGAATATAAGAAACATGCTCAACACTCTGGAAATTTAATACCTCAATTTTAAGCATTTTAAGTAAACCTAGGCAGTTTTTATTTAGAGGTCACCAGACATGTAACAGCGCATATGCCAATGCTGAATGTTTCATTCAGAACAATATCTTTTATTCTATTTATTTTAATCCTGCATTTTAAAGATAATTATTTCTTCTCTTACAGATGATGGCCCCTGAATTACAGCACCATTCCACAAGAACTGGTTGCTAACGTGTCAGGTGACTTGCTCGAACATTTAAGTTCTATATTTCACTGAACTGGCCACCCTATAGTGCTGTCTACAGAATGGCTATGAAGTTTATCTTTCATTTTCAGCTGTTGCAACAGGTAATGGTTTACCATTTAATAGAGATAGACTTTTGGAAAAAAGATCAGTCAAGATCCTTCTATTCCATCCATGTGGCTCCAGAAATTACTCTGCAAACACACTCAGCTCTATTAACTCTGTTACTATGTCTGTGCATTCATGTGACACCTGTGGTCAGTCAGGACCTGTGGCTGAGAGATCCTTGTGCATACTTCATAGGAAATGAAACATCATATCATCAAGGCATCAGTTTGTGATAGCAAAACATTCAGTCATCCATTTAATAGCATGAAAATCTCACTATGACTAGCGAATTTTAACATGGGAAATTAAGCAAAAATTTGCTCTGCAACCGGCTGTGGTTTTTTTTTTTTTTGGTAGAGCTTCTCAAAATGCTAGCTGAAAAGATTAATTAAAAATGTATTTTTAAATTCTGTAAATGTAGCAGGGTATGATATGTGGGGAACAGAAACTGAGCAAAATATGTTTGCTGAAATTTTCTGTAAACTGGATGAAATTCAATATATTTCACACACAAAAGTCACCAGGAACATTCCACTGTGTATACTATTAAGAGAATTATCAGTACTTCAGCTACCATGTAATCTGACATTTGGCCTCAAAATGTTTCACATAGATGTCAGCAAGCAGAGGCCTTATTCCTTTCACAATGTAGATACCTTCTCTATTGCTCATTGTTTATGGCAGTCATTATTAACTGCTGATTGAAGTGTGATTTGTATCACAGTGAGACAGATGATCCAAGAGAAAAAAGCTGGTCCAGGGCCAATGTCTTCCAGTAGCCCAGATGCCTCTGCCCTGTACTACTGAAATCAGAGTTAGGATATCCAAAACACTTAACCACATTGTACAAGCAGACATAAAACAGTGTTTCCAGTAAAGGAAAAAAATTACAAACTGGAGTTATTCCAGCAGAGGACCACTAAAATAGTGGAGTGTTTAAGGGGCTGAAGTATATGATTCATGTGAAACTGAGGGAGCTGTTTGTCTATCATGCAGAAAAGTGTGTGCCGATCTAATTGCTTTTTCCAAGGTTCTCACGGTAGAATATAGGAATGTTGCAGGGGGGTGTTTCAGCACAGCAGCTGTACTCTTCACAGAAGTGCCTAACAAAAGAAAAAGGCACAACAGACAAAACTTGCTTCTACATTTCCCTGACTGTAAAGGAAAACCTTTTCACAACGAGGACAAAGACTGCAACTGGATGCCCAGAGAGTCTAAGGAATATCCACTCTTGCAGACACTCAAAACTCAGCTGCACATAGCCCTGAGTAAGCTGACAATATATTAAACCTGCTTTGAGGAGAAACTTTTCACCAGAAAACCACGAATGTCCATTCCAACCTAAAGTATTCTGCAGTTCTGGGTTTCATGATATCTCAGGTCACCTTTTCTGCCCCTGGGAAAAAAAGACTTTAACAGTCACTGTAAGGACAGTCAAATCCAGGGTAGGACAGTTTTGAGAAGAGGCAGCCCAAAGGCAGGATGAACAAGTCAGAGAAAGAGCTGTCACTCCTTGGCAAAACACAAGATCTTCTGACTGCTCCAGGAAGATCTGTGTGGAAAGTTTTAGGGAACAGAAATAGTTGTCATGAAGGATGTGGTGCTGCATGGGAACCGAATGATGTCCAGATTTACACAGGAAATCTCAGAGATGAAGAGAATTTTTTTTTTTTGGCAAAGTGCTTTATAGAGTCCCAGCCACTTTTGCAACAATCCCTCAAGCTAAGCCAATACCACTGATCCTGCTGTTGCAAAAGGGAGGAAGGGAACTGATGTCCAGAAGAGAGTAGTGAAAAAGAGCACAAGCAAAATCAAGAGGCATGATCCCTGTAGATCCTCTGAGTGTGGCCTGAGAACGTTTGAGGCCAGACAACCACAAGAGAAAAAGAAAATGTACACAGTCCAATCCTTCATATTAAATTGCTCAGTAATGAGCACAAATGGAGGTAGGGCAGTCTCTATACCTACGATTGCAACACATTCAGATAGACTAAATGAAGCATACCAAAAGGACCAATTCTGACTTTTAATTGAAGGCACCAGTAGCTAAATATTTTTTCCATCTGTTTTTGTTCCTATGCTGACTTTTCAAAAAGAAAGGTTTCTACCTGGATTTGTCCTTTCTCTGAGAATGTGCTCAGACTTTAAGATTTATGGTTTCTTTCAAGGGAGGTGTGGTAGATCTTTTAGATGGAGAAACCACATTCACCATTGTTTCCTTTTTTAAAGACTCCAAGTGTTTCTTACTAATAAGTTACGTATGTACTTATGTGTCTCTGGAGGCATTCAATATCAGTGCCACCCTTCCCTACTTTCTCTCTATTACTGGGAAAATTATCAGCAATGGGTTATTTGAAAGAGATGCTCGGTAGAGTTTAAGCTGTTTCAGGGAATATATTTGAAGGCCCTGTTGGATTGAAGATGATGACAAGGAAATTCTATAATGGGACGATGAGCATTCAAAATAGTTGCAACGAGTGGTCATATTTTGGCAACAGCAGTGAGAGGAAAATTAGATGTTTAGCAGTGGTGCAAAGCCCACTGATGCACTTCTGAAGAGCTGAAGGAAAATTTAAATAGATAACAACTTTTTTATGTTTTGCAGACAAAGACAAAACAAGACCATGGTTATGAAAAGAACGCAAAAAAACCCCATACATAAAGGATAAGTTCGCACACTGAAATATTTTGGTCTTCTCAAGTTAGAGGTTCTTTTTTTCAGAGTTGTAATTATTAAATGCTAACATAGCTCAACATCTAATATGTTGTGCTTCTTTCCATGTTGCCAGAATTACAAAGACATCATTTTGCATCAGGAGGTCCTCTTTCAGCAGTGTGGCTCTGAAAGCATAATTTTCAAATGCTTTTCAGAGTTTATGCCTGGTGAGTGAATCTCTTTACCTTGTGAACTTTCACATTATTGGGCCAACTGAAATAGATGCTCTTGTCCTTTCAGAATAGAGTTTCAGCCATAACACTTAATTTCTGACCTTTGTGGGTTTAACTTATACTCCATTCTGACCTTCAGAATACTGGCATGAATATATTCATTTGCATATTATAGATCCACAACCTGAAACATCTACTCAGTTTTAGAATAAGTAGCTTCTGCGTATGCATAATGCTTGTGGGGGTTTCTGTGGGGGTTTTCATTTTTTTTGTTGTTGTTGGGTTATTTTTTTTGTTTGGCTGTGGGGTTTTATGTTTGGTTTTGTTGTTTGGGTTTTTTTTTAATTTTTGTTTGCGAGAGGTTTTTTTGTTACATTGGTGAGATTTTTATTTTTATTCATTTATACCTGTATATATGTGTATGTGCCTTAGGACACCCAAACCCATAATATGATATTGAAAGGAATATAATGTGCAACACATGAGCAGAATACGAGGACAGTAAACAAGAATTTGTTTTTAAAAGTTTAAAATTTGACTAATTTTTCTTTTTAGAATATATTCTAAAAATTACTTCTAGACTAAAATCTTGCTTCAAGTTTCACCATGTTGAGGATTTTTGTAATCAAATTACAAGCTCCTGAATATAGGGGTTTATGTAACAAAAAAGGCTGATGGTCCCTTAACTATAATAGAGACCAGATATTACTCTGGTGCAAAAGGAATACTTATCCAGCAGAAGGGTGACTCTATCATTATTATGAAAAGTACCTTTCTACTTAGTTATATTTAATCTGCAAATCATAAACTCATTATTTTACTGGCAAAAAATAGGCTGGATTGGATTTCAATGTGGTTTTTTTTCTTGCATCACATTATTCTACATCTGTACTGACTCTTCCTTTCAATCATTTCCTTTGTAATTGCTCAGCTTCATGCTTCCTATAATTTGTTGGGCTAAAATGCTTGACGTTTATACTGGGAGTCCCATGCAGCTAGTCAGCTCAGAACCTGACTTTCATCTTAAATGGGCAAAGCAAAAAAGACAGTAGAAAATGGAGGCAAAGGAGAAGAGAAAAAAATGTTTATATTTCTGAATTGGCTAATGCAATGCTGTGAGAGCTATTCTGGAATAGAATACCTTTCTTTTCAGATAAGCACTGGCAGCTGTGCCATCTGCAGAATAGAATAACTACCTGCTTCTGAAATATATTCTGTGATAGCTGACTTATATTTGCTTACATAAAGCAAGCTATACTTTCTCCTTTTGGATTTTTTCTGCTTTCATTTACTTAGTTTGGCAGCTTACCTTGTATACAAGCTGTCAAAATTTGACAAATATGCCTCTGGGAATCAGCTGGTCAGTAAATCTTTCCTTTCTCAGACTCCTTTGGCTTTGTTGAACTGCTGTGTCATTATAGTAACCAAATGAATTAGAATTGTTCTTTAATTTGATAGGTCCTTCTCTGAAACATAGACAAAATTACAGCAGCAGTATGGTAACAAAATGAACAGAGAAGGGGTGGGGGAAAGCTAAATTTACTTTTTTATTTCTCTCATGAATAAGAGTTTTAGATTTCCCAATATTACCTTAGAAAGATGAAAAAAGAAATCTACCTGTTTATGTGAGCAATAATTATATATTCTGTGTAAGGAGAAAACATTCTGCTGTGCACTGATGAAAACTGTTAGTCATTTCATAATGTTCTGCAGCATTGCTTCTCCTGACTGCGCACAGTACTAATAAAACAAGTTAATGGAGTTTATTCTGTCACAAACACTACAATTTCAAAGAGCTGATTGCAGTCTATAGGAAATCAGTGTCTAACTACCTCTTAAAGATGCACAGTAGTTTTAACGTATTATCCGACAGAAGATATACATTAAAGCACTCTAGTTACACGTGTAAGAAGACATGGAGAAAAGGAGCAATAGCATCTACTGTTCATAGTTCAAAGACCATGATAGCTGGATCAGTACACAACAAGAGTCCCTCCATGTTTCCAGTATTTACAAATTCTCCAAATGATAGTTTGTCTGAAAGTCAAATTAGCTAGGATATGGAATTGAAGAATTCACATTTTATAAGATGCATTTAAACCAAATTATACTATTTAATAAGTAACTTGCAGCTTGGATTTATGTTGACAAAGATATACAAACCAAATGCTGTTTCACAGTCTCCGAAATTGCATGTTATTCATACTAAAATATGAGGCTGATTATGAGATGCAATGGTAATCAGACTGAATTAATAGGAGCCCTTCAACAAACCTTCATTTCCTCAAGGCTCATGGCATTCTCTGTAAGTAGACATGGAGAAGATGTATTATTTTGGAAAATAAATTTCAGTTGTTACATGAGGATTGAGGTATGTTGCTTTGGTTAGTCAATAGAACTTCCTAATTTAAAATATTGCTTGTTGCCATGAAGGTTTTCTACAGGATAACATGTTCTTCTAATTCTCAGTCTAATACCATTTAAACTCTAAGAAAAGAGAAAAATGTAAAGAAGATGTTTCAATGTTCACTTGATGTAAGGATCAATGAAATGCATTTCCATTATGGAACACTACTACTTTACTTCACTATCTCCTTATAAGAAACTCATTGGCTCATGGAATACCAGTTAAAGCTAAGGGATCTTAGGAAAGCTAAGGCTCATTCAAATTTCTAAATCTGAAATTTTCTTACAGAGGCAGACACTAATGGGTCTTTCTTTGTTAAAATTTAAGTGCGCAGAAATTCTCAGGAATGCAGTAATAGCATTGGAGACAAAGCAAAACAGAGTTAGTTTATTACTGGCCTGGACTCAACATTAGAAGGATGTCCTTTGTTCTTGTTTGTGATGCTTTTTGTGGCTTGGTGAGAAATAGGGACAAAAGGGAGATGGCAGCAGCAGATGTGGATATAAAATGCATACACTAATAAACATATGGCCTTAGATGAGAACAAACAGAACAGAGATGGTGAAATTGCCATTGCCATACCAGAATTTCTGCCACACACGTGACATCAAGCTAGCAAACTTCACTTGTAGCCAGCAAACTAACAATCCCTAGGATATATAATTTTAAACATCTTAAGTTCTAATTTTTCTTTCCCCCCGCCCCGCTTTTTCCTGTATTAGTTTCAAGGTTAAGGACATTTTATAAAGAGATACAATCCCATGTATTCAAAGACATTACTGGTCTCATTTCCATTGTTTAATTTTGCACAGTGTAAAGTCTGTCTTTGTATAAAATAATGTATTTTTAGGGCATCCAGTTAATGATGTATTAAGCATATTTTTTCTAAAAGTTTTTAAAGTGCATAATATTTTAAGTCATTAATTTTTCAAAGTAATTTAGGGCTTAAAGCCTGTTAAGTATCTTTAGTCTTCAATATTAATTTCAAATGCTTTCTGCTAGTATATCACATATAAGTCAATCTGCCTTGGTTTTATTTAACCTGAAAATCACATAAATATTTCTCATTATCCTATATTTCTGATTAAGGGGCTGCCAGTGGGTCAGCAGGATATTGATAATGGGGCATATTCTCTCCTCAGACAGATTGTAAAATCCTGAATAAGTCTGCTGACATGCAGAGTTTATGGCTTCATTCTGCAATGTAAATGTGCAATGTTGCATGTGTGAATGTAAAAGCAAGATTGAGAAAAGGTATACAGAGATGCTTACTACCAGACTGACCAGAAATTGCCCTGGGGAACAAAAAGATTACTCAAACCTTCTGACAGAAGATGTCAGAAGAGGTTAGTGCCCAGTAAGGATAGCAAGAGCTCTGTTTGAAGCCCTTGCCACTCTGATACACCTATTGCTTGTCATTTTAACCCTGCCTCAGCAGGAATGAAACCAGCAGGCAACTTCTGTTGGGCAATACTTAGGGCAGCTGTTGAGCATACCCACAGCATTAATCTCTAGTTTGAGTTCCATTGACTTCCTTGGTGTGTAAGTGTACAGTTCTGAGGACAGCATCTCTGCTGCTGTCCTACAAAGACATGGTCATGTGCTGCAGACCAAGAGCTTCCCCATTCTTCTGATACACTTTCTTCACTTCAAGTTTGTGTTCAAATAAATATCTTCCACTACATAACCTGCAAGGACTTACAAAACCCTTGTTTTGATACTCAGATTTAAGAGATTAAAACTTGAGATAACATTTTGCAAGCACTGTAGAAAACATATGTGTGGCTCTCCTCTAGTGATACAACTTTTAGGTTTTTTTTCCACCTTTTTAGATTGTGGTATGCTCTGTTTTCTCTCTAAGGAAAAAAAAAGAAGGGTGTCATAAAATGGGAATATTCCATTTGTTTTAGTTTGACTACAACCTCAATCATATTTACATTATCTATTTATGAGTTGTGCTAGTTCTTTTACGTATTGAGAACAGTTGTACTGAGAATATGTAAATAAAATTAAAGATATTAACATGTAATTAATGACTGTTAATTGCATATTGATATTGAAATGCAGTAGCAAAACACTCAAAGATAAGGCATTATTTTATACCTTTGGACAAAACTGAGTTTAGATCTCAGTTTCTGTCAACCCATAATAATCCTTCATAAGTTATATCATCTAAAGGAAATCTGAAAGTAATCAACCTAACAAGAAATTTATTTATGGGAATTGAAAGGAAGTAGTGCCACAGGTCTTTATTTATTTATTAAGGGTTCTCTAGCTCTTTGAATTACAGTAGGTGCGATCTATAATTTTTTACTTTCCTATATTATGCAAGGATTTCCCTTGATACCTATGTCCCTCAGATCAATCTTGTTGCAATACGTAGATAATACCTTTTCCTCTTCCTTAGAAAGCCATGAAAATGAGGCACCAGGGATATGAAAGTCCCATTTGAGATTTTCAGACACTGTATACAATCCAATGCAGCACCTTTTATTTTGATGTATATGTCGGAATTTGTCACACATTACTGAAATCCTCTCAGGGGAAGTACAGCAGCTGTTTAACAATACTTGGCATCAGGCTACAACGTATTAAGGCAGGAAGTGATGAGCCAAAACATATCAAATTGAACTGCAGGGGCAAAATAGGTATGCAAATCGCAAATCCTCAATCGGAATTTGGCCAATCCGCCAGGACTAGAACTGCTACTCTTGCAAATAGTGATGTGGAATTAAAACATGATTGTGGATATGCTGGATAGAAGTCTTACTAATCCCTTTGTCCAGGAACTTACTAAGAAATATTGACTGTGTAGATACCAGCCAATTTATTGAAGCTGTAGCCCTAGGGAGCTAGTGCAAGTTGTAGTGCATTATGACGTTCTGCTCTGTGGCATTAGTGCAAAATATATACCCATTGCAAGTCAATTTTAAATGCACTTTTCTAATGTGATGAGTCATAGTGTGTAAGACTCTGGATTTACTTCAAATTTTTTAAAACTTTTTTTCTTGGAAGTAAGGACTGTTTATATATCTAATTCCTTTAATATAATAAGATTTTTCAAATGTATTATGAAGCTTTGCTAAAGTTTAAATTAAAGGCATTAAAATGTTGAGATAACAAAGGCAATAGGATGGGGTTTTCTTTACATCAGTATCAGCTCAGGATTTGAACCATATTCTGAAGAGAGATGGGGAATCACTTACACTGAGAGATAAAGGATGATATTTCAAATTAGTAGAAATGTGTGAAGACAGACTAAGTCTTGCTGTGCTATGGCTGTTCGAAAAAGTAGAAAGACTGGTAGCAGATGATCTCTAAGGGAGCAGACCTGTTGGAGAAAGTACTGAAAATTGTGGTTTAAAATAAAATGTAAAAAGAAGGACTGCACCAGAAGAGACAGCATGAGGGAAGTACTTTCTCTCTTAAAGCCAGGAGGGTAGAGGAATTCTGCAAATCTTGGCATGTATTTGCAAAAGTCACTACTGACAAATAAAGACCAGATCAATCCACAGAGTTAAGTAAAGAAAAAATGGAAAGTTGAAAGTCAAAGATCAAAGATGGCGCTAGTTAAGAAGTAGTTCTCTTTGAACTACTCCTGTTTGCCAGAGGGTCAGATGAGAAAATTTATTATATGACCAAAAATGTGATGCAAATACACAAAAGTCATATTCAGTTTTCAATAGAAAATGCTCTACATTCACAGATAAATAATTTACTTTATTTTTTTAATTACAAGAAAGAAAATGCTTCAACAGAATCCGGCAGTTGCTGGAAATAAAGTAATCACTGAAAGTGAAAGAAACAGTGTAAGAAGAATTCAGACATGCAAATGTCTGTATAATATGAAGATAAAAGGGGGATATTATGCAAAATTTAGTTTTTGCAGAGAATGTGCATTCTAATGCAAAGAAAGAGCTTCTTCGGAATATGGGTCAATTAATTTCCATTGGATGAAAACACATCCAAAGTGGGGTGTTCCCTAAGGCTCACCAAACTGTCATTTGTAGGAAGAATTCACTAAAGACTTTGCCATTCTTGATTAAAATTGAAAAGAAAAGCAAATTTCATATCTTCTAGCTAACAAACCAGCTAGCTGATAGTTTTCTTTTGCTTCTTCAAGGTTCTATAAAAATATGCTTTATACATGTACGTATAATAATGGTACATCGTACTTGATTTCAGAGTCTGCTTCGTTCAAATGCTGTAAGATGTTCATAAAATGAAAGACAAAATATTTGAAACCGTTTGAAAAGTGTAACAGGACTTAGTGTTGTTGTGTAATGAACTCATAAGAGTCATTGGACATTGATGATTAGGATAGAAATTGGTGTACATTATAATCCAAACATTAAAATAGAAACTAGAATTAAAAAATAAAATCTCACTTCGGGCTGTGAAAACACACGGTTCATCCTACTATCAATGGGATTTAAGTTACTGCATTTGAAGCTGACCTGGAATTCCTAGTTCCTTTAAAATCACTTGTATGTCCTCTTAATGCCTCTTCCAAACCATCTGCTGGATCCTCAGAGGTAAGAAAGTACTTCACCAGGAAGAGCAGAAGAATATCTGCTAATGGCAATCTCCTAAGTCAGTGATCAGATAATGGTCACGCTCATCAACAGGGACTGGGAAAAGGAAAGTACTGGGAAAACTAGGATTGATGGGCATCCTAAACTGAACTGTCCACCAGCACAAGGTGCAAGGGAGAGGACAGAGACACTGGCACCCTGAGGTGCTGTGTGATAACCTAAGTACTTTAGAGCTGCAAAGGACAGAGCTCATGAGCTCTGACATGTGAGAATGTGTACTTTATGTATAGGTAAAAGAGGAGGAGAAAAGGTTTTGGAGAAATGCATGCAGCTCTATGGGAACACTTGGAATTTGTGTTTTGGAGCTTGGGGGAGTATGCAGTGCTTTCAATTGACGCTTCTGATAAATGTTTCTTCTTTTTTGGGAAGTACTGGAACAAGATCTTTCCAATCATTATCAAGCATATTTCACCTTCCAGACAAAGAATATTGGCTAAAATACCCATTAAGTATTTGAGTTTTACAGTTCATTTAAGCTGTACAGAGAAAAAAAATCATCAATAAAAAATCTTGAGAATGACCTTATGCTCCTTTCTCTAAAAAAAGAAAAAAGCATATGCTGTGTAGATGAATTAGATGATGGGATACCATGGAGTTTAACTAAAACCATTGATCTATACAAATTACTCCCATTTGACAACAGGGATCCATCAAACTCCAATAGTACAATGACAAAAAAAATATTATTTTTTTCTTTTTATACTTCACTTCTTTTATCTTTCTTCACCCTGTTTCTGATTATCTTCTCCATTTTATGGTGATGGCACTAAATGCTAATGAGGTCATTCCTGGTCCTATCCCAGTCAGTCTTTTTGGCATGATTATTTCTGGAGTTGAACAAACCATGTGGAATAAATGAGACTAGCGCAGTAGGAGACATTTTCAGTTTCCTATAAGAGTTTGCACTGATAGTTCACCTTGATGGCACAAATTTATCTGCATTGCTAATTTGTGTGCTTGAGCCTGCCTGTGCAAGTTTGTGTGTGTGTATTCTCTTTCTCAGTTCAGTCTCACAGATACTACAGTACAAGTGGGTGGCTTAACTATTTGTCATAATTGAACTATTTGTCATATGAGAAGGATCTGTCTTTTCCACATTTCTTGAGGTTATTTTTGTTGCTGGACTGTAAAAGTATAAGGAATGTTGAGGAGTGACAACATCAGGAGAGCTGCAAAATGAAAACTCTCTATCAACATAGCTACAGATTCTGTGAAGTTGTATGAAGCATTCATTGATGATAAAAATTGCTGAAAGGGGCCTCCAGTAATCACAAAGAAATTAATTTAGGCTGGGTTTTCTTCATTTGGTTCTGAGGGGGTTTTGTTTGTCTGGGTTTTTTTTTTTTTTTGTTTTCGCAGCAATGTGTATTGTGTTATATCAGTTCAAAAGAAAATATATAGATCTGGATTGACTGGTCAGACAATCAGCTAACATTTAAACACACTAACATTTGGTTTTTTTTTGGTTTTTTTACCAGATAATGCTTTTTCTTTAACTTTTTCCATTAGCTTTACTAATTCTTGCTTGCAAGGTAGGGTTTGTTTTTTCCCCTCTGCTTTTTTTTTTCACAAGATATTGTTGAACTGTTTGCAAACATCCATTTACTTGTTCAAACCCTTGGCTGAGCTATAGCAATTGAGACAACCTCATGTGAAATAGAACTCTCTTACCCTTTAACAGTTTATCTGCCAATTTGATATCCAAAAGGATACCATGGCTGTATTATCTCACATCTGTTGGTTGCTGACCTCCTTTTGGTTGTGACCACTGAACTAGATAGACCTTGACCCTAATCCAATGTGACAGTTGTACTGTCCCTCTGTCTTGAAAGGATTTTGGCTGGTGCAGAAATCCTGTTGAAGCTCTTAGGCCATTCTCATTTCCAGCTCTTGAATAGGAATAAGGACAGAGAACTGTAACACCACAATATTGTTTGACTTTAAAGTTTGCTGCAAGATGCCACAGGTTTCATGCAACAGAGGCTCTTTATAGGTCCATTTGCAACCCCTAGAGTTTTGTGAAGTATTTAAGTCAAATATGCATATATACACCTTTTTTCATTACAGCTAAATGCAAAATAAAACAAAACAAGCAAATAAACAAATGAAACAATCCACCACACAAAACTAGCACCAGCTGTGTAAATGTACCGATTAGCTCTCTAAATGGGGAAACATAGAGATTTATTGTTGTGCTTTTAGCCATTAAACTAGGAAGTAGCTGCCTCATCTTCCCTAATTTGCAGCCAATTCCTGACTCAGGTTTCCTCTCTTGATCAGTTCAGAGTCAGCAGAAGTGTTGTATGAATAAGGATGAAATACCAGCTGAGTAAGGACTCCTTTCTTGATCTGCAGGGAGAGACAGAGGGAATGATTATAGGATGGACATTCTGCTACTCTTAATAGAAACAATTTATAACAGAAAACATTTTTGGAAACTGAGTTTTTTTCTTTTAAAGCTATGTTGACTTCACAGAATATTTAGCAATCTATGTACCCCCTTCCCTAATTTATCAGAAAAAAAAAAGAATGCAGAGATAGTTATTCTTGTTAGAGTTCCAGCTTTGGCCTTCTTATATGGCTGCTGCAGAGGAGATTGCAGAGTACTGGAAAGTGAGAAGACAGCACTCATCAGTGTCACTGCATGGCCAGTCTTGGAGACAAAGGGTCTCTTTTCTTTCCTCAGTCAGAAAAGTGAAGAAGATGGGCTGAAACTAGCCTTCACTCTCAGATGTCAACATCAAATTCTTACTAAACCTAAAGGGGGCAAAGCAAAGCCTTGCTTGAACTCCTGTTATTTGTCTTTTCCCACATACACTATTCCCTTACTAAAGGCTCCATTTCAAGACGTTTTCCTGAGATGTCAAAATTTCTCTCTCCCCATTCCAGATACATTCCCCACAACACAAAGAGGAGGAGACCAAGAAGATGGACAGGGCTTAATTTCGGGAAGCTGATAGCACTCTCCTTCAAGATAATGGAATGCCATGAGGTGTGCTCTTGCATACTGCTTCCTTCCCTAATTCAGTTGAATGGGATAGTGAGAGCAAGTTGTCATTGCTAGAGTAAATGACCTAGGTCTTTGGAAATGAAGACAAACCCAGAGTGAAGTTTATTGTTTTAATTTTAGTCTTGAACAACCCAAACAATATTAAGTAGGTTGTTCTAAAATATCTTGCGGTGTATTTTCACTGTGAACTGTACTTCAGCATGGTTCATACAAAATCATTTATAATAAGTTGATTTATGGATTGAAATGGATTATTTATATTCAGTGTGAATCGATACAGAGTGATTGCTGAATTTTTTCCATAGCTTATCATTAGCCAGAACTCCCAGAATGGGAGAAGAGTGGCTAGATACTGGAGACTAAAAAGCCCACTTTAAAAAAATCGCTATACTATGTCCCATCTGCTTGGATAGGATTCATTTTTATTAAATATGAATTTCAAAATTATTAATTTGATTTTTCTTGTCTCCTGGCCAGAAACTGGATTTGGAGGAAGTCACACAATATATTGAAAAACTGGAGTTTTAGAAAATCTGACTAATGGGAAATATTAATTTATTTGGGGAAGAAACTAAAAAAAACCTGCAAAACAACCAGGAATTACATTTCTACAAAGACATTGCTTACCTTTTTTTACCCAGTATATTTCACCCTTCTATAACTTTGGGATTTCGATTGCCTGTCAGTGTACTTCAATGCTATAACATGTATGAATTCACTAGAATTATATCAATCCAGCAGGACATAAAATCAAGCCTGATGCTCGTTCCAATACTGAGAAGCCATTTAATAACAGACAGTATGTCTGGTGTGCCACGCTTCTGCAGCAGAGCAGCTTTATTATGTACTGTTGCTTAACAACTGTTGCTTAACAACGAATGAGGGTAATCCTGACTCTTCCATCACAGAGCTCTCCAAACTAGAATCAGTACTAACATCTACCTATCAGTAAGAATAGCTGGAAAGAAGGAAATTAAAATACCCTAGGAAGGCACTGCAAATATTCCTACCCTCTACCAATCTATTTGCATCTCACATACCTTGAGCATTCTCACCTTTAAGTGCCTAATGCACGTGGGAGCTTCATGAAAGATATAAATATGAATAAGAGCCTGTAGCACTCCCCCCTCATAGCTCATTTCTAGCTACCGCTATTCCTATCACTTTTTCTTTCTTACTCACAGAATAATTATCTTTATTTTTATTTATTGTGCTTATGAGAGTTTATCATGTTAGTTACAGATTACTGTGATTCTGCTACTCAGTAATGACATCAGTAATGAGAATTATGTAAGAAATTCAGTTGAACAATAAATGTGACAGCAGAGAATCAGATTTTATTATGTATATGTGTGGCAATTGGAGGGTGATTTCAAAATGACAAAGTACTCAGGGTTTCAATGCTTCCTGCAGCTGTGCTCTCTTTTAATCTTTATTCTCCATTTAAGAAAGAAAAAATCTAAATCTAAATCATACGTTATAAACTCACAGTTTAGCCATTTCAATATCAAGAGAAAGTTGAAAGCCAGTGCAGTCATGAATAAGCACTTAGGAAAGCTTCAGACAGCTACAGTTTAAAAGTAATGGGAGGCAGAAGGGAAGAATGTTCTGAGTAAACAAAAAGATTTCAGAAATCTGAAAAACAACTTTAAATCAAGATTTACAAATATAAAACTGTTATCTAAGTTCTTGCCATTTACCCTTTCAGAAAGGTGGTCTAATGGATTTATGTCTGTGTCGAAAAGGAGATTTAAGTTCTTCTTCACAATAGCTTGTGTAAAAGAAAGGGAAGCTGGATATCCCAAGCTCCTGCAGTCAGAAAGGAAAGGTGTCCTCCACTAAGAAAATCAAAGCCTGGGTTATGATTTTTCTCTATTTTTTTTTAAATAAGCCTCTATTTTCAACAGAGACATTTGAGGTCAGTGTCCTTAAATCAGGGCTTGATTTTCAGTGTTTTTTGGTATTTTCAACCTCAAGCACAGATAAGAAGTGATCTCTTCTGTGGATTTTTCCACAGTACAAGTATAGAACAACCACTCAATCCAGGTCCCTCTGGTTAAAAAAAGCAATAATGACCAATTTCATATGCCTAAAGACATTCAGATTTTGATTCACTGTCTTGAAACTCCATTTTTGCTTCAATTGTATTTTAGAAATCAAGTGTGCTGTTTGGTTGTTTTTTTTAATATTCCAGTATATTTCTTACCATAGACTTTCTGAAGGAACAAGGGTAGATCACCCCATTAAAAATTTAAATATTTAAACTCACCTTTCTTCATCCCCCCTTGGAAACACATCCAAGTGTGTTTCACGGGCGGCTTACTGATACCAAATGTCTTTGTGGCAACAGACTGTTCAGATTTTCTTGTAAACATGAGAAAGATGTTGTTGCTATATTGACAGATATCTTTTCACCAGCTCACTGCTGAAATTATTACCATTCTTATTACTGTCCCCTGTCATGCAGCACACTGTGGAATGTTCAGCATGTTGCAGACCACATATGTGCAGATACTTGCCACAGGAGCTGACTTTGACTCATGCTGAGATATCAGCCACCTTCCCATGAAGGCTGGAGCAGAAAAAACACGTGCGCACATGATAAAGAACACAAACACCAGCCGTTCTTTCAAATGCTAACATGCTTAACTCAATGGCAAAATAAAGCCTAACTTTTCATTTCTCAGTCACAGAAGCAAAATATAGTGAAGAGAAACTCTAAAAGCTGAGTTGTTTCTCCTCCAGGGGGAGAAGGACCAGCTGCAAATAAGCAGCAGTGTTTATCATCCTTATTCATGAATTCCTGTGACAGTCTCTTCGATCTTCCCATTACCTACTTTGCATTTTCACTTTGTATAGACTGGGTTACTTCTGTTATATACATGCTTCTTCTCCTATTTTTATGCTTTAAAACTGAGTCTACTTGGTCACAAAGGTGAAAACTCTTTCAGTGACTATTTGGGTGTTGTTTTATACCCTTGATGCCTCTGCTGTAATCCTGAGTCTTTATTCACAAAGTTTCCACTATCGGCTTTTATTTGCTACGCTGGTCCTGCAAGTACTTGTGAACATATTTGGCTTTTCCCACATAGTTAAATATCATTTGTAGCTGTCAACTGAATCATTGCTTGAAGGAGCACAGTTCTGGGCCTGCTGACTCCATTGCACTTTGAATCAGAATGTTTCATAATGGGGCAGTCTTAGGTATAAGCAGGTGCGTTTTCAGTACTATGTGTGCTCTCTGGTGTCTATGCATGCTGCATGGGGCACAGCATATGCATGGAATTTCTGTTGGTGAAACCCATTCAATACCAGCCATGAAGTGCTGTATTCAGTCCAGTGAAATGAAAATATGAAAACAGGTATTGTGCTGAGCTTCCGACAGTTCTGCTCTGTAACTGGTGCTATTGATCTATAGATATTCCAGAATGGGATGTGGTAGCTACTGCATCCAGAGATGCATGTAGTCAAACTAATTTAGTGGTCTCTTTTAATATGCCCAAAAACTCAGGTGGGAAATAAGGTTTGCTTTTTTAGATATGTTTGAGGATCCGTTTCCGATTTGCTTTCCGGATGGAATGATCTCACACAACAGCACACGCTGGGATCAACAGTTTTGACAGGGAATAGATCCTTCCCCTCTCCTCAGCAATTGTGAGGCCACATCTGGGAGTACTGTGCCTAGTTTTAGAGCTCCCAACAGAGGAAAAGCAGTCGTACACTGAGTAATTCTGCTGGAGGGACTCCAAGAAGGTCACCTGGCTGAAGCACATTTGACAAGAGGCTGAGACAGCTAAATCTGTTCAAACTCAAGAAGAGAACACCATGCTCTCTACATGGGTAGCTAGAAGCAATAGAAGCAAACGTAGACAAACTGGAGTCTGACTCTTCTCTGAAGCAAATAGTGGAAGGAAAGGGGCAATGAAAAATCAATGGAACAGAGGAAATAATTCTTTATTAAATTTAATTTACAGTGTTGGGGTTTTTTTTGCCATGTGTATCAGGATGTGGCGGGTTTGACCGGAGGTTATTTTGACCAGGAGGTTAGACTGAAATCTCTGTATGCCCAGCCTACATATTCAGTATTTAGATGTGTAGAGCTTCTCCTGACCCTGCTTGTCCACTGACTTTGGAGTCTGCAGGGTTGTTCTCACATATTCTCACTCTGCTCTTCTCTGCCCACAATTACATCTGTGCAGTAACATATTTTCCTTCTTACATATGTTATCAGAGAGAAAGTATCATTTCTGATAGGCTCAGCCTTGGCCAGCAGCAGAACCATCCTGAAGTCAGCTGGGATTGGCTTTGTCAGATGCAGGGGAAGCTTCTGGCAGCTTCTTACAGAAACAACCCCTGTACCAAAGCCTTGACATTGCAAATGCAATACAGAGAGCCGGATCACCTCTCCCTAAGAGAGATAGGAATTGTCCAGCCTGGAGAAGAGAAGGCTCATGGGAGACCTTATAGCAGCCTTCCAGTACCTAGCAGAGCTGCAGAAGAGCTGAACAGGGACTTTTTATGAGGGCCGGTAGTAATGGAAGAAGAGGCAATGATTTTAAACTAAAATACGGTGTGCTTAGATTAAATATTAGGAATACATTTTTTACTGTCAGGATGGTAAGGCCCTGGAGCAAATTGCCCAGAGAAATTGTGGATGCCCCATCTAGAGAAGTGTTAAAGGTGAGGTTAGATGGAGCTTCACGCAACCTGTTCTAGAGGGAAGTTCCCTGTCCATGGCAGATGATCTTTCAGGTCCTTTCCAATCCATTTCAATCATTCTATGATTCTATGGAACAAACCCAAGAATTACACGACTGGCTAGCTGCACCACTGATCTGTCAACTCCCTCCCTGGCTCTGCTGTGGGTCCCTGAAACCAGCTTTCTCTCCAGAATGAGCATTCAACAGGGAGCATGAGCCTTGACCTGGTACAAGTCACTTGGCTTTGTGCATGGTGATTGAGCTCTGCCCCTCTTGTTTACCTGTGTGGACACAGTGGCAGGAACTCAGAACCATGCTTTAGCTAAGAACACTGAGTTTGTCTGCAACACCAAAATATGATTCGTGCTGCTTTGTGAAACTGAACATGCTTCAGTTCACCTTTTATAGAACTGGAGAAAACCCAAGGGATTCTGTCCAAATCTACAATGAACTGGCTTCATGCCATCCCCTGGTTATGCAAACAAAAAGCCCAATTGACAAAATATAGGAAAAATAAATGTGCAACCTGGCTTTCTGTGCCAATCACTACTATACCTATAATTAATTGGTGGTTGAGATTTTAGTCTCCTGTGGCAACAGCAAATCATTCACTATTTGCTTTCCTGAGTTATGAATGATGGAGTTAGAGTACTACTTTACACATTTGGATTTATATTTATTTTATTACATTATTGTTATTTTAATTTTAGAGAAGTTTTTCTGACATTGATTTCCCAGCATATGTCTGGAATTAGAAACTCTAGATAAGCACTGCATCATATGTGGGTTTTTGAACTCGCTGTCTATAAAATTTTGTGCCTATAGAGTGTATATAGTTTTGATAGATGAGAAGGAGAAACCTAGGTATTGAAAGCAGAGATTACTCCAGCTGTGTAAAATACCAACCTGCTACTGAATGTGATTTAAAAAAATAAAATAAAAAAACTTCAAGAGTAGGGCTTGCAGTCACAGAGCAGGTGCAATGAGCCATTTAGCTCAGTGTACAAGTGGGTGAAGAGCCCATCTTACACTGCCACTGATGCTTTCATGCTTCAGAACTACTAACACTGCTGTTGAACCTTACAAAAAATTTAGTACAATGTACACAGTTAAACCCCCATCTTCACAAAGTGCACTGTTCTTTCAATGATATCAGAGAAAAAAACAAAAACAGGAGCTCCAGATGTACTTGTTCTTGAAGGATAAACATCCTCTTGGTAGAAATGATTGTGTACACATGAAAAAGAGATTTCTGGAGTATGAATATTTTTGTACTGAGCCCCTTTTCAGAATGGAATGAAACCCTGAAGTCTCATTGCAGAATGGTTTGTAGGAAGATAATATCTCTTATAAGAACAATTGATACAGTCAGACAAAGCAGATAATCTTACAGTTTTTTCCAAAGCTCAGGAGACTTCTCTATCAAATGATAGATTTTCTC
This sequence comes from Fringilla coelebs, assembly GCF_963513975.1. NCBI lineage: Eukaryota > Metazoa > Chordata > Aves > Passeriformes > Fringillidae > Fringilla > Fringilla coelebs. The sequence goes on from NC_140029.1 coordinate 57,561,880, forward strand.
AGTTGTATCAGGTATTATCTCTTTCTGAAAACCTTGCTTCATTCATATGCCTCAGTCTTTATGTCTGTAGCAACAAACATTGGATGAAAATATTCTTATTTAGGAATATCTTTGAAATATGAGCTTGTTAAATATGCACATGCACTAATTACAATCAATAACACTCAAACACTGCTAAATGTCAAGTACAGGTTTAAGTACTTTGCTCATAATTTCCCAAGGAATGGTTTGAGTCTTTGTTTTTGTGCCTTTTTATTCCCTTGCCATTCTATGATTCTGTGAATGGTTCATAGGAGCATTCACATTCTATGAATGGTTCATAGAAGAATTCTATGATTTTATGTCAGAAAGGTGATGCAGTTTTCCTCTTTCTCTGAAGAACTGACTTCTAACCAGAAGAAAAAGTTACCATATAGTGAAAGAACCAACCTCAAACAACGCTGTTTTGTCAGGGCTTTTTCCCAGGATGAAGATTTCTGTATGGAAGAGCAATAACTGTTTTTTCCTTTCGTGTGGTTAGGCTGTCAAACCGGAGAGAACACTGTTTTAAAATATTACCAACAGATTAAGGCAGTTCGAATAAAGCCTCCCTGCAATGCTCATTCCCTAGTCCAACAACATAAGGCTTTTATTGGTATTTATGTGTAACACAACACACTGGCTTTTCTCATTAACGTAAGAAAACAGAAGTTTGCAGAAGCACACTAGGTATTTGGTGTACCTGAGAGATTGCAAAAGCTACTTATTTGATATATATACCTTGCAGTTATTTACATAACAAAAAAGAAAAGTCATTCCAACACGAGGGAAGAGAAGCTTAAGAGAAGATTGCAGTGACTGCAATCTCATTGAGTGCAAGTAAGTGCTTGTAAACAAAACTACATCTGAGTAGTCTATTTTCTCTGCTTATACTGAAGGTAAGGCAGAAAATCAAGCAACTAAATAACATATTTTCAACTTCAATGTCATAATATACTGGTAACTCAGAGATGTATACACAAATGTAATATATACGCCATATATCATATATAAGTTTTACTTTTTTGTGACTTTATCTGCTTCTTCCAAAAGCTTCCTCAGAGTGTTGAACCTGGTTTTTAAACTGTGAACACAGACATTTATTCACCAGGCAAATATAGCATTGCAGTATGTCTTGACATGCTATGAGGTAATTTTGACTTGGGCATCAGCAAACTTCCAAAGGCATAAGCCACCACCATTGTTGGTATTGCTGAGTCTTTTGCTTTACAGGGACCTAACAAAGCTGTGCTCAGCCACATTTACACATGATGCAACTGTCTGTCCTAACTGGTCAGTGGTAAGAGGTCATGAAATGCAGATCTTCATAGTGACATCATCAAGTCAAGGAAAAGCAAATAGCTCTTCATAAAATTTTCATTTCACTGATTACCAAATTATCCATGTTTTTAAGATAGACTTTCCTATGGAATAATATATCTCTCCATAATTAAATTCATATAGAAATAGCTCCATAGGTACATTGCCACAAAAGTGAATAGGACCCTGGCAAAAGCAAAAGATAGAAACTGATGTCACACATTTCAAATTAGAAAATAATAGCAATTTAATTCATATGTTACCGTAAGCCTCATAGTGGTGATACTTTTCTTTGTTACTGCGCACTTGGTTATGCTTCTTTCACTGCTTAGTGTAAACCACTATAGATAACTGCTCTATTTCTTTTCTAGCATTAGACAATTAAACTCAACCTTAAGAAATTTTATGGCATAAATGTCTAAAGAGCTGTGGCTAATAGCATTATTTACTTAGAATTTATTTCTGAACTAGGGTCAGAAGAGATCTCTGTAGCTCCACACAACCTTGTTTTGCTATAGGTATTATCTCCATGTACTTGTACATTCATTATCAGAAGGTTGGAATCAGCATTGACTTGATGTTTTTCCTACATAGAAGATTAAAGCAACTATTCTTCCTTCTTTGCTGGATCTCAATTCCCACTGCACTGAGAATAGAACCTCCAGTAAATGTTAGGGTTTTCTTTAAGTCAGGTTTTAAATTTAATGATTTGAAAATATCCATTCAAAGAGAAAATGGGATACACAAAATCTGGGCTGAAGGCTGTAGGCATATACATATTGGACATATGTGACATATTGTTTGTTGCTAAATTTGTACTTTTTAATGTGCATATATGTATGTTTGCCTCTTTGAGTGAAACCATAACATAGGAAAGCTAGAAATAAAACAAAAATGCTTTCCATTTCAGGGAATTAATTTACTGTAGAAAACAGAGTTCTTTCCTCACTGGAGGATACCGAATGTATTGGTTATTGTCAGACTTTGCTTTTGGTCTTCAAATACCATGGTAAGTACCTAGACCTTTTATGCAAATGGATTGAGCTTCACAATTCAGAAGACATGGGAAAGACACATAGGTTTTCTGAATTCCCCTTGCTCAGAGAAAAAAAAAATAAAGTAGTAATTAAAAATTACTATTGCAATTAAAAATTTTAATAGTAAATAAATAATAGCATAGTTAAAATTTGTCTGTCTTGGTATGACTTACTATGGTGTAAATTCTTATTGTTTGGAGAGCTAGCTGTATTGTATTTGGTGTAAAATATTATTCTTTGGCAGAGATGTAATCTATAAAATGTAATTATTTGAAAGTGGTTTGACAGTGAAAATCATATGCTGGGCATGAACGAAACAAGAAATAAGAATAAGCATCTACTGATTTTTTTGGGAGGGTGTTTCCTTCCTTCCTTCCTTCCTTCCTTCCTTCCTTCCTTCCTTCCTTCCTTCCTTCCTTCCTTCCTTCCTTCCTTCCTTCCTTCCTTCCTTCCTTCCTTCCTTCCTTCCTTCCTTCCTTCCTTCCTTCCTTCCTTCCTTCCTTCCTTCCTTCCTTCCTTCCTTCCTTCCTTCCTTCCTTCCTTCCTTCCTTCCTTCCTTCCTTCCTTCCTTCCTTCCTTCCTTCCTTCCTTCCTTCCTTCCTTCCTTCCTTCCTTCCTTCCTTCCTTCCTTCCTTCCTTCCTTCCTTCCTTCCTTCCTTCCTTCCTTCCTTCCTTCCTTCCTTCCTTCCTTCCTTCCTTCCTTCCTTCCTTCCTTCCTTCCTTCCTTCCTTCCTTCCTTCCTTCCTTCCTTCCTTCCTTCCTTCCTTCCTTCCTTCCTTCCTTCCTTCCTTCCTTCCTTCCTTCCTTCCTTCCTTCCTTCCTTCCTTCCTTCCTTCCTTCCTTCCTTCCTTCCTTCCTTCCTTCCTTCCTTCCTTCCTTCCTTCCTTCCTTCCTTCCTTCCTTCCTTCCTTCCTTCCTTCCTTCCTTCCTTCCTTCCTTCCTTCCTTCCTTCCTTCCTTCCTTCCTTCCTTCCTTCCTTCCTTCCTTCCTTCTTTTTTTTTCCTTTACCATGGTGTTGTTGTGCCTATGGTTCTTAGTTGTTAACAGTAGTACTTGCTGATAATGAGAAAAATATTTGCTTCAGTTTCATGATATCTGCCTTCCAAACTTGGGTGTTTTATTGCTCTTGAATTGACTTCTATTTTTTGCTGTAATGACACTTTAAAATGAACATCACATCACTGATTTCCATAAGCACTGATGGAATTCATCAGGGAGTCATAATTCCAATTCTTTCCCTCCTCCTCTCATTTTGAATGACAAGTGTAATAATAATGAGATCAGAAGAAGACATAATCTTTAAAATTAGAGAAGGAATGGCTAAAGTGAATGCTTGTATTAGTGAACTAAGAAATTACATTTTCATCAAGACAAAATTAGATACTTTCAGAAAATGCTTGGGCAAAGCTGAAAATCACATGAGCTTTTCAGAGGATTAGATGCAGCAAATGAGACAGGTCACCATCTATGCACTGAGAAAATAATGTGCCACGAGGCAGTGATATTTAAGACAGGGAGGAAAGCGCAGCCTTTTCTATCTTGGAGGAAAATGGGACTATTTCGTCTCCAGTAGTTATCATGGATGCATCAGTATTTTAGAGAAGTCTTATCATGAGTAGATATTTGACGTATTGCATCTACCTCCAGCAGACACCAAGGTCTTTAGGTTTGCTTGCTCTTTATTATTACACTTCAGCCCAAGTGGCAGAGCTTGACACAGTTCTAAGTAGTTTTAGCTACTTAGGAATCAACATCCAATTTTATGTTCTTTGCTAAAGCCAGAGCGAACTAGTTTCTACTTCAGAAGCCAAGGGCTGTTCAGTTTGATGTTCCTCTAACAATTTTGGATGATGCTGGTTGCTTCTCTGAAGTTAGAAACACCTAATAACAGGCAAAGAGAAAATGGAAAAATGCCTTCCAGCACATCGTTTTCCACATATGGACAATGTCAGCATTTACTTTAGAAAGATAACTCATGTAATGGGAGATAATACACTAAAATGAGGCAGGATAGAGGCCATTTTGTACAGCTTCAATCTACACTCTCTCTGCCAATCTTTGTAAATCATAATCAGCACATGACATCTGCTACTTTTTGTCAACATGAAAAGAAAGTTGGAAAACAAAATTATACTTTCCATGCTGTGTTTTTATGTGGAGCTCTTTCCATGCCTGACTTTAGAACACAGATAAAACTTGAACTTCTAAAATGCCCTATTGAATTCAATGCCAGAAGTTCCTGTTCCAAACATGATGAAATGTTTATAATCTTGAAAACAGAAGCAATCCAGACAATTTACTTAAAATAAAATATGATGTATATTATTTACTTAGCTATTAAAAAGTAAGATTGAGCCTAATTTCGTCTAGGTTTCCTTGGATGTCAGTGGAAGACAGCAAACTTTTAAGTGGTCATCCACTCTATCCTGTGAGTGTACTTAAGGTTAGTGAGGACACTCAAAGTCTGTAGCTGGTTTTGTCCATCCATCACCTTGGCTGGTTTTGTCTATTCTGTTTTAACATTATCCATGTCTAATTCAGACCCCAAACTTCATGTCCTGGTCTGATCTAGATCTCTGACACTGTGGTTTGCTTTTCATGCCCATGGATTTAAGGTGCTTCCTTTGTCTTTCTTCCAGACTGTGAAAAACACATTTCAGGAAAGCAGTTTTTGTTTATTATTTATTTCAAATGGCACAAAATAAAAAAATTCTGATTTAATTTAACTAAAACAGAAGTCTATCTTTAATAACAAAAGAGTCCCTCTAATATTACAAATAAAGAGAGAAATATTTCATTTCTCTGCAATGAATCACTGCAAGCTAAATGCAACATTTCTATATAAAAGACAGCTGATACATGTTGCTTAGAGTTAAGTACACCAGGACTATTGCTTGATGAATAACAAAATATAGTATTTTATTTTTCAACCTTAAGTATTCCTAGACTTAGGATCCAAAACTTCCAACATACCAGTTCTATTTGATTCTTAGTGAAATTCCATATCTCAGCTGGCTCATGCATCTTTTTTGTTGTTTTGGTTTTTTTTGGTGGGGGGCACGTTTGGTTGGTTAGTTGTTTTTGGTTTTATCCCTTTCTTTTTTTAATTTTATTTTCTTTGTTTGTTTAATATTTTATTCCCCTAGTAGTTATAAAAACAGTGAAAATATAACTTTCAAGGTAGAATCGCTGCTATTTGCAAAGCATAGATTTTCATTTAGTTAAAAATGCACATTTTTATTATAATTCTCTTGAAATCAATGGCTTAAATTGAGGATGAACAGAAAGTCCTATGAAATTACCAGTAGTTTTGTTAAGTCCAAAACTAAAATAACACAAAGCAAAAAATGAATGTAAAGAATTCAGAAAACTCAGTCACCATGTAATTGCCATCCCGTTCCTCCACCTATGAGGAGCATATTGCAGAACTGAACTCAGTGCTGTGCCTGTGCCTTTGATCTTGTTTTACCTCTTGTTTCACTTCAGTATTTAGCAATAAAACACTGTAAATAAGTGGATGCCTCAGGGATCAGACACCATTCAGACTCACTTTTGATTTCTGGGCCTCCAGACCAAGTGTAGTCCTAATACTCTCTCTACCTTACCCTCACCTACGGAAGGCACTGTGCTCCACACAAAAATGAAGCCTGTGAAGGACATTTCCACGCAATGTGAAAAGTCAAGTCTACCAGCAAAGAGCAATCTTCCTACTGAATACTTTGCAGACATCTTCTTCCTTGGCTTCTGAGGTGCTAAAACTCAAGGCTACATCCATGTTTGGGTCTTTCTCCTGGTTTCATGTGTTTCATTCATCTGGCACAGAGAAAAAGGAGCATCACGCCTCCACTAAAATTCACTGCTGAGGAAAAACAAGGAAAACTTTTAGGTTTGGGAAAGAAGGATTGGCAAAACAGGAGCACTGGACTGGGTGGAAATGAGGATCTGATGTGTGGAACAGGAAACATTTGAGAGTGAAAGCTGTGGGAGAGGTTGTTTGCACTGGGAGACACCCTTTATTTGGATGTTTGTAGTGGGACGGGGAGCACTTCTACAACACAACTGTGTCACTAGATGAGCTATGTCTGATGTCACTACATGAGCTATGTCTGTGCTACCCAAGAAAGAAAGCCAGGCATTGACCTATGACTTTGGAGGCAGCTGTCTTAGGGTAACACCTTATTCACATTGCCTGACACTAGCCCCCTTTGGAGCAAGCTAGCCATGTGCAGACGGTGCAGGCTACATCACGCCCCATATTGGAGTTCCCTGAGGCTCTCATGAGTCATAAGATATGTAATTATTTCAAAATATTTTAAGCAATGTGTAGGCCTCTCATGATTTGTAAGTGGGAGATTTTATAGCATGTAACTGAGAATGATATTCCATGTGATATAGCATATGGGTGCTTGAGAATGCAGTATTTTGAGTATGTGTTTATAACAGCAGAATAGAGAACTATTATTGGAGCACCTTATCCACACTGCCTTTTGGGCATGGGATCTCCCACAAACAGCCTCACAAAATAGTGCTTTCTTCTGACAGCAACTGTTTGGTACGGGAATAGAATTTTTCATGGCAAAAAGCTGATGAAGGATGAAAGACCATAGAAGAAATAAAATTTCAACATGATCTCCTTGTACAGTGCTGTAATAAATTAATTCCAATGTGCTTGTGAGGTAACACTAGTTGCTAGATGGGTATGAGTTTGAAAACCTTGTACCCTTCTTTTATAATTCTTATGTGGTATTGGTAAGTACTAGGCTAGACCCTAGGCTGGACCACAGGCTAGACTCTTCCCACTGTATAAAAATAGAGATATCAATTGGAGATATTTGAATTTCTGAAGACCACATCATAAAAATGCTACTGTTATTTGTACATTTTCCTTCCCATAAATAGTTTTTTTAATAACTTTTTATAAGGAACCATAACTTATAGTTCTCATTGTCTTAGAAAACATTATTTCGTCAGTAGTTTTTAATATTATTTAAAGCTTCATTTATGCTTATGTACTATTACTAAAGGCAGAGAAGATGTCAGCTTCCAAACTTAAAAATAGTTTCTGACTGTTTGAGCAGTCTATTTGCTCAAAATTTATCATTTTACTTTATATGTTGTCTTCTTATGATATTTTTTCATTTAATAGCTGTTAGAAAAGAGACATGCCTTGTTCTTATGCATACCAATAAGCAGTAGCATTTGAAAGACAAAGAATAATGCATTAGAACCATTTGAATACCTTAGTGGGATCATGTATTTCAGTTCTTTTTCTTGTGAAGTAGAAGTTCAGTGGCTTTTCTAAAGTCCAAGGGCAGAAAGATGTTACTCTCTGTGGAGTTGAGAAAACATGCTTCAAGAAGAGATAAATCCAGGGAGGAGTAAATCAACTTAGTGACAAAGAAGAAATGGGAGCAGAGAGAAGTGTGTCTCTTAACCTCACAGCATGGGAAAGGCATCTGTCTGAAGGACACAACAAAAATTAGTAGCATAAAATCATAGGGATGAGTAAATTATTGCTTGGTGCTACAAGGTCTCATATAACGTCACATTCTTAATTTGACAACTGAGTTATAATTTACAACAGAAATGAATTTGCCGATGGCAGATTTGGCTTGGGACAAGGGAATGCTTACTATCTCACTGCAAAATATCAAACCATCTGTTTTATATAGGGAGGCACAGATTGAGGAAAATGGAAAGTTATCAATGTGAGACAATATTCCTCATTCTCATATTTTGAATCAGAACTGTGCTAGTGTTGTATATCTGAAACTACCTATACAAAAAAATACATAGCATATATATATAAACACCGTGACTTTAAATTTCTTCCTTGACAGTCTCTGTCTTACTCACAACTGCATATACACACACAAACACCAGAAAATTCAGTCTACATGCATTTCTTTTCATACCAGACAGAAATAGAAGAAATTCCATCTCTGTACTTAAGGCAGGCACCAGGATCAGATGGATTTTCTGCCAAATATTACAAAATATTTAAAGATATTTTGTATTTCATCTTACTGAATACTTATAACCATAACTCATGAATGAAGCCCTTCCAAATTGCATAGGATTTGGTTTTTTTTCTTTATTAATAAAGAAATAGTAATTTCTCATATATGGTTCATAAATACACTATTACTGAATAAGATTTTAGTATGATTAAAAAAAAAAATCATCTAAAGTGTTTGGCCTTAATGAAAACAATTACTTATACCTCATGAGATTGCCCCAACCAGCAAAATGCAAAGTTCCAGGTTAGAGAAAGTTGTTTAATTCATCCATGTCAAGGTGACTTACACCTGACACACTGCCAGAAATATAGACTGATAAAGGTAGTAAATTTTAGCAAGGTTTTAGATTGCCAGATATAGAGGTAGGTGAAAAACGTAGTTCTTTTTGACTTGGTGATCCTCACTTACATGGAGTAAGATTATGCTTGTACCTGTGAATAGGGAAGCTAAAACCAAGGCCATCTCTGATGAGTAAAGGAAAACATAATCAAAAATCTCCAATTCTTGGACCACTTGGCAGCTTAATAGAAGAAAAATGAATTTGTCCATGTTCACTGCAGGAGGGCTGGATGACGTGACCTTTAAAGGTCCCTTCCAACCCAGACTATTATATGATTCTATGATTGATTCTTTGATTAGGCATGTCAGGAGTTATTTGTATTTGGCTAGTTTGTAGAAATGTCAGTAAAGACTGCACTCTAAAAATCTGAGGTACCCAGGTAAGTGTACATATAGGTACATTTAGAACTTGCAATCTGACTAGGCAAAAAAGGACATACAGACACGGAAAGATTAGGTGACTTCTCTGAAATTGCCTTTTATGTCTTGAGGTAGCTGGTTCGGTTGACAAAACATCAGTAGCCAATTTATACAGCCTAAAAATACTCATGAATCATTAGAAATGTAAGGCTTTTTTCTAGCACTGCTAAAATGTTTGGATCATTAAGGGACAGATATTCATAGTTTTCAATGGGAGAAGGTTTCTTTCAGAAGTCTTCTGATCCCAGTGTGTTTGCCCAATTTGTGCACCAATAAGCAAGATCATGCCCTTCCCTACAGCTGATGGCCCTTTGCCCTCACCTCCTCACCCCCTGTGCTCTGTCTCCCTTGCCTCTGTGTGCACCAGATGTGATCCCTGACCAGCAGGTTGTGTTTGAAAGAGACTAACCAAGCATGTGAGACAGGAGAGAGTGTGCAAGGATGATGAGGGTCATGCCAAGAGGAGGGTGCAGGAAGCCTTTTCCCATGCTCATCACACAGAGTTTACATCTGCAGTGGTCCTGCTTTTTTTTTTTTTTTAATGGCCAATGATTTAGAGGCATGGAAGAGAGAGCCAGGTGCACTGACTGAGGCCGACTAAGCTGTTTAGGAGATTGTGTACATTACATGTTACTGTCATTTACCAGGACCCTAATGAAAGATTTTCCTTCTTGAATGACAGCATTATCCAATCTTCTCTTGATTTGGTGTTACTCTGTTCTACTCTTTAGGCAAAATTGTGTCAGAAAAACACAGTGTGGCACAGAGCTTGTCAATATTTGTCACAGAATGAGATTCTGGGAGCCTATTTTCCCCAAAGGCAAAGATTTTTGTCTGTGAGTAATTACGGCCTCTTAACATGTTCTGTCTTTTCCTAAGGTATTTTTGGAAGCATATGTTCCATCTCTTCACTGCTCTCAGAGCATACTTGTGCCAAGACTTAAAAATCCAATCAGATAATCCTGAGAAAACCAGAGAAAATAAGATTTTCAAAATCAAATCTGCAAGGCAAACTTGGATTTGGAATAAGAAAAGTTGAAATGACCAGTTTGACCCTGGTTTACTTTGCGCCAACAGGCCCTGAATTGAAACAGACCAAACAGTGTTCTGGAAAAGAAGTTTCAGACACATTTGTTTTAAAACAGCAGCATAAGGTGAATCTCAACTGTCTTAACTCTCTCTAAAAGAAATCTTTCCAAATTTCTTACATTTTTTAAATCTCCTGTATTTGCAGAATCCAGGTTTCATAAAACAAATTGTCAATTTCTTATGTTTATCTAAAACATTGTTAACATCTTTCACTCTCTCAAAGCTATTGTGAGATTTTACCTTGAGATGTATACCGTATACCCTATATATCTTACCTTAAGATGTGTATATATATTTGTCTGGAATAATTTATGGCTTATTATTTTGACTGGTGCTCTCAGAGATGGTTCTGGCCAGGTTTGCCAGCACTGGCATTGCCTCCACTCGTCCTCCCAGCCGCCCTCTGCCCTGGCACAACATTTCAGTTTCTGATCCAGTGTTTGAGCTTGATCATCAATGCAAATGGGTTTGTTTTAGCATGTCACTTAGCAAACAGAGGCTTAGGCACAGGTAGCTATGGATGCTGTGTAGAAATCTCAGTAAGAAACATGGATGAGACACAGTGAATGCTTATTTGACAGAGCTCTGAGAGTTAAGCCACATATCCTTACTACCAACAATTTTCACAGAAGAAAAACATAAAGATCCAAATGCTTGGTAAGAAAAATTGTTACTGAATTCTTTAAAGGCAAAGATGAGACTGATTTTGCTTTGTTTACAAGTAAGGAAGCAAATTTTACTGGAGAGAGTTAAAATGAGTCATTCTTATTTCTCCTCTGCTTTGCTCTGTTCTCTTCACTGACAGACATTTGCAGTAAGACAGTGTTGTCTGTTTTGAAACTTATACACAGGGAAGTAGGGAATTAGCAGAAAAACACAGTAAAGATTGTGACAACTCAGTCTTTTTGAATTTATTCTGATAGTTTAGGCTTTTCTTTCAACAGTTATTTTGAAATACTGTTGAAACAACATAATATTGCTTCACCCTTAGAGAGCCCCTGGGTCATAAACATCGTTACAGCCAAAAATCTCAGCCATTACTTCTTTATCTATCATGAATGGTACAGAAAGAGCATTATCATTGACTGCAGTAGGAAGCAATGATTTTAGCATAGAGCAGGAGAGTCATCTTAAATTTATTATCTCTGGTCTCAAAAATATTTGAAACACAGTGTCTCTGAGCTTTCAGGTGTTTCCTGTATTAAGTTAGAATCCGAAGAGATTTAAAACCTGTTGTAATTTTGGAAAAGCAAAGCTTCTTGCTCTTTAGTCTATTCCACACACCTTGGAAATGAGTGCAGTTGATTCTAGTTTAGCCCAAGTAAATACTGCTATAGGTCACTTTTTGAATTTCAGGTTCCCTACTTACTTTTGGGGCAATTAAAACAGCTGTGTTGAGAGCTGCTCGAGTAGCAGTTGTTATCTCTTTAAATAAACTGCCTATGATGTACATAGATTGCTATCAGGTCTCAGCAGATATTATAATATCAGAAGATATTATTATGATAAATGAGACCTGATTACATTGCTTTTCAATGGCATTAATTTACATGTCTGTAGAAGTCTGTTGGGATTGGCTTTTATAGCTACTGTAATTTGTAGGCTTTTGACATTGCTTTGGGATAACTTGTCTAATTGGCTTTTTCCTCTCATCAGAACGGAGCATGTTTTGAAGCTGACATCACTGTGGACATTATGCTATGAGGGGTTTCTTTGGATTGTTATATGAAGGATTTTTGCCTCTTGTTAGTCTTTTGTACTTGTCATTGAAACTTTTCTCTGAGCTGTAAAAGCCTTTTTCTTTACATAGTAAGTAGACGATCAGAAAATGAAAAACATGTCAAATAAAATTCATGAAAGGGCCACCTATATGGCTATCAGCTGGGGAAAAGATTGGTTCCCTTAATAATTCTAAGCCAGATAATTCTAAAAAGATACAACAACCATTGAAAAATGTGGTAAGAGAGCAAAGTGCTCAATGATGTCTTCTGAATGTATTTTATTTTTTAATAGCAATTTGTTTTCAAAAACTAACTTGTGGCCCATCCAAGTTTACAATAGTGATATAGGCTTAGTTGGTGAGTTTCTGAATAATTAGAATCTAACCAATCAGTGAGTCTAATCTCATATTTTTTGTGTGCTGGAGATTTTCATTGACTCGATGAGCAAAATACTTGAACACACAGAGAGCAGAAGTGCAGGGATTACATTAACTTTTCCCAAGTGGAAATGAAGAAACAAAACAAAAAAAAAACCAAAACAAAACAAACAAAACAAAAAAAAAACCACACAACAAAAACAAAAAACAACAAAAACAAAACAAAACAAAAAAAAAAAAACAAAAAACAAAACAAAAAAAGAAAAATATACCAATTTAACTCTGCAGAGAAATTTAAAGGCAGGTGGTGTATTTATTTAAAGAAGCTTATTTAATAATGTGCAACTCATTAGGGGATGTACAGCTGCTTTTCTTTTTGAGTCTGAGGAGCAAAGAACTTGTTTTAGAAACATTAGGATGAGAATCCTGCCTACTTGTGCACTTCCTTTAAAAAAACTGTCATTGGGAGATTTCCTTCTTCCTGCAGGGACTGTCTGTTTGGAAACTGAGTTCACTGTGGTTATTGTAGCTAGGGTTTCTTTGACAAGATTAAATTTTTCCTCTTGCTAATTTCTTTACATCTGCTATTTAGACTTTCTTCTGCAATCTCTATGCAGCAATTGCCTTTAGTGCTGCTTCTTTTGCCCCATTTCCTGCCTGATAGAAGTATTAGCTATTGGATTTACTACAGGAAATAAACCTGGCCCTTGCCATGGCCCAAAATCTTACTTTTCTTCTTCATCATAAACGTAATCAGCAGAAAATTGCTAAAAAGGCGTCAAACAATAGGCATTCATTAGGTCCTACTGGATAAATTTCCTCTTTTGTCTGTTCGTGTGTAGATCTGCTGTCCTTGCATTGCCACACATATAAAAATGAAGGTAGGATTTGGTCCAAAGACAGTTAGAAATGGCAGAGGATTGCCTGCAGTAGTGAGTATTGATTTAGCAAGATCAGTCACTCGAAAGCCAATAAGCATAGTATACTAAGAATGCCTTTCATAATACATTTTCTTTTGTTGTCTGATCTGTGTTAGCATCAGATAGATTTTATATAACTACAGGGAAGTCAGTCATTTCAAATCAGCCCTTGAGAAGGGGGTTCATTGCTCTCACAAAATTTAAACATGGCTATGATTTTGGGCAAAAGAAAAGGAAGCGTTTAAGTTTAGCCATACAGGCGACTTGGATGCCTTATTTTCCAGGATATTTATTTCCAGAAATGAGGGAATATGAATATATGTCATGTGTTCTAATAAGTGAGATAACTTCTTGGCTCTAATCATATCAAATGTCTTCAAAGAAAATGCTCATTTTCACATTTTTTTCCATTATTAATTCCAGCCCAGAGGGAATGTTTTTTTCAGTTATCCAAGGGTCACATACTAGAAAGTTAAAATGAAGTTCTGACGTAATTTTCTACAGAATAAAAGTATCTGACTCTAGAACTTATGCATTTTTATTTCACATCTCCTAAAGAATTTCTGGTTTACCAAAAAGGTCATAAAAGAAAACATGAGAGTCCCATGCATTATGTTCTTCATGTGGAATATGTGCTATATAAATAAAGTTACATCAATTCATTGAATCCTTTTACTGTAATGAAAGATGATTTGAACACTTAAGATTTAAAATATAATTGAGAAAACATAGTTAGAGTAAGGGTATTTTCAGAACACTTATATATATCTTGTATCAAATTGTCATATCGGATACTCCTATGCTGTTTTGTAAACTGAACTGCACCATATAAGAGCTACTCTAATATTCTTTATAGTATTTTTAGGGCTGGCTCAGAACTAGTGGGAAATATTCCCAATATGACAAATAGCCAGAGTAGAACAGCAAGTAGAATTTTCCTCAAGGTCTACTTATCCCAACTGTGCCTAAATCCCTTGCCCAATACCAGCCTCCCATTATTACCTCGTGAAAATATAGTTAGATAGCTTAAATAATGGTCATCTGTAAGGCAGAATGAATTTCTGGCCATGTATCAGCCCATCCTGGGAGTTAGGAAGTACTTCTAGGGAAGCCCTCCTAGGAGCACTCTGCTTGGTACAAGACAGATTCATCATTATTATACAGTCATAATAAGAATAGAAGAACCTGATAAAGCACATAAATTAAAAAAAGATTAGACAAAAATAACTTAAAGAAAACCTTTATATTCCCACATCTTCAGATTAGAAAAGCTGTATTGATCCCCTCTATCTATTCACTGTGAGGTCAGAAAAAGTCCTGAAAAAATACCCAATTCCTCAGTAAAAATAAATTAAATCCATTTCTTCTTCTGGCATCTTTTTTCCCAATACAAACCCCCAGAATTTCTTTGCTGATTTTCACCATTCCTGTTTTTCCATTCCCTTCCAGTAGTGTTGCTGAGAGGGGAGTCTGCAAACAGCAGTTTTTCTCAAATAGGCATCACCAGATAAAAAAATTAACTGGACCAAGCCTGCTTTCAATTTTGATTTCCTGAGAATTTAATTCTAAAGTGTACTCTTTTTTCAGCCTGAACACTGTCCACAATGTCATGTTTATTTTTTTAAAAAAAAGCTGGGTTGGTTGAGTAGTCAAAGCATCCAAAAAAGATAATTTAGTCTGGGGAGCCAAATCATACAGACTGTGTTTATTTAGCCACTCCAGTGAACAGAAAATGGCTTCCAGGAGGTAAGCTTTTCTGAAACAGCAAAATTAGTGCATGAAAACTTGGCCTAGAACCATATCTCAGGGTTAGAAGTAGTATTAACTGCTAAGTATTTATCTGTACTCTGCCTGTTTGGAACAGGAAGACAATATGCCAGCTGGTTCTCCACTTGCCTATTCCCTTCCTGAAACAAGGGTGTAGCAGCTAAATAAATGAATAGTACAGTTAGCAAGGAGTCAAAAGCTCAGACCATTTTAGTGAAAGAACTGATGCATAATTTATAAAAGGAACAATGCATTAGCCATGAAAATCATTTGAGTGAAGTCTGTATTTACTAAATGAGTGGAGGAAGGAGAAGACAATCCTATATGGGCACAGTGATGCACAGCCAGCTTATACATTATTTTTGACTTTGCCTTAAATGAGCACTGCTCATCTACTATCAGTCCATACCTAACTCCAGCCTCAACGTAAATGCTTACCAGTGTGGAGAGTTAATAACAGACATTAAAAAACTCATCTAACTTTACTGGAAGTAGGTTACACGCAGGAGTCAATACACTTGGTTGGCCTTTCATGAAGACAAAGTTTATAGCTCCACACAAATGTCTCAGATCCTGTAGGGCATCCCAGATGTCTAAACCTAGTCAAGGAAATCAGATGTACACCTAAAAAAAAACCCCTCAAATCTAACCTATTTCCCTATGCATGGTTTATGGTCAAAACTCTCTCTAGAAATGATCAGACATTCAGGTGTTAACTACCCACAGCTGTCTATGAAGATGATGTGAAAATATAAAGTACTACTGTGAGTTTTTTAGAGGAAGTCTCCATAAAAGCATTTAGATTAATTACTAAAGGGAATTGAAGTTACTTTAGTCAAATGTCAACTATACCTTTTTTGTTTTATTAATCTTTGAACTAAGATGGAATCCTCAAACTACTAATCAAAATACTGATGTTCTATTAATTCAACCATTCTGGAAACCATCACTCAAAGCCACCAATGCTTAAAAAAGAAATGTAAATACTGTTGTCTTTTAACGTGGACTTAGGCTTCATTTTAAAGATTTTTTTTTTTTGTTGGATTCAAAGAAGCATTTTACAAAAATCAGACTCTAAAGAGCAAAATTCAGCCGTCTTACCCCATTTACTTCAATAATGTGTTCATTGCCTCTCCTGTTCCTACCTCCTTGCGATCTGTCCTTCAAGCACAATCTTTGCCTTAATGAGGTGCAAATTTTAATGTCTAGTGGGACAACTTAAATGCTAATATTATTAAGCATGGGCAATTTTTTTCCTTCTTTTCATTCAGCCTCCCCCGCAAGGATATTAAACATGAAAAACTATGTTAATGTATTGTAAAGTAGTACAGCTTGGCTGAGAAAGTTATGAAAAGCAAAGTGTCTATTTTCTGTACCAACATTAAGTCAACTATATTGCAAATTCTGTCTCTTTTATAACAACACAAACATGCATATGTTTTCCATACAAAATAATTTTTATCAAAGCAAAACAAAATGAAAATATAAATGGCATAAATCCATAAAACACCATAATAAGTTCTGGAAAACTGTGCCTGTCCTCTGTCAGGCTTGTGAAGACTGAAATTCTGTCATTTCCCATGGGCATGGTTACTAGTGAAATCTCCAGTTACAACAAAAATTCTGAATAATGATGAGGGCTGGTTAAAATGCTTTCTGGGTTACCACCAACATCCCTACTGGAATACTGAAATTATTCTAACTGAAATTTAATACAAACAATACAAAAGTTTCAATTTTGGGGGAAAAAAAAAAATATTCTATCCCAACTGTCAGGTCTAGAGTCAAAATATTCCAATGAAAAAGCTAAATCTGTCTTCCCCCCACCCCTGCCAATGAAATATGCTACTCATGCCTCAAAGAAACTTTATTTCAGTAGTATTATTCTGGATTTCTGCTTTGTGGGAAAAAAAAATCTAGTCAGATTGTGTTACAGTAGAAACTAATCTGAAATCTGAACTTCTATCAACAAAAGGGGAAACCTATAACTAAATCCAACAAGACATCATAGTTTATAAAGATACAGAGGCTGTAGAACATGAATATTATGGCATTTCATTATGATATTTTGAATAAGAATATTTATGTGTTGAAGATAAATGTCCATGTTTTGGGGATAAATAATGATAAATGTTGTTTAAAAAAAAAATCATGTCATGAAGCACATTTTTGTTCATGAGGAAGACATAATGGCTTAAACATCTGTTTTCCTTTGTCTTTTCAGAATTTGGATGAGGGATTGGGCACCCCAGTGGGAAAATGGGAATCTCTAATTTCCAAGAAAGCAAGCTCCCATTTCTAGCTCTGTAGAGAAATGTGGTAATAAACTTTAAAATCACAGTGTGTTTGTGTATAAAGACTTGTTACTGATCCAGGACTGATTCCTCTACAGCTTTGGCCTCCAGCCCAATTGCTTCAGAGAAGAAATGCCAAATCTGTAAGGAGAAGAAGGAAACATTTTTATGGCAATTTGATTTAACAACAAGAACAACAACAAAGGAATCCATTTGAAGCAATTTAAGGATTAAGAATGCAAAACTTGGGTTTGATGGGACGTCAGGAGCAGAACAGATGAGGCAGTAAAGATACAGAGGAAATTAATTTATACAATTCAGTTAAATGTTTAATTCTGTAGTGCATATATATTTATCTGTATGCCAACATGAACATAATCTTGTATCCAAGTGTGTATTGTTTTACACCATTTCAATCAAGTCTAGGTTTTATATTTGTTTTCACTGCCACTAGTTAGGCATTTAATCATTATGGTTTGAATGAATTCATTATGGGCTGATCTGAAATAAAGAATACTCCTTTACAACACCCTGGCTAGAGGTGAATTTGCTCTGCCAATATTACTCTAACTATGATTGAAATCTACTTTAAATTCTGAGAGAAATTTCCTAACTGCAGAATTAACTGTTAAATTAGACCACTTCTGGATAAAATTAAAGAAAAAAAGGATTGCCAAATAAAATAAAGTTTATGGATTCAGAATTGTATAAGTGAGCTCTAGAAAAATATCTTGAGGCATCAAAAAATGGCTGATAATGGACACTTAAGATTATACCATTTGCTTAAAAAAATTCCCTAAAACTTAGTCTAATCCCTAATTGTGGACTAAGATAGCCCATCAGGTTTTCTACAAGTCAGTTTTAGGAAGCAGAACATGCACATAAGCTAAATTTTTGTAGAAATAAATAGTTCAACATGTTACTGAATACTCAGCTGCTGACATAAGCCAGGATGTTTTCAGTTCATTTGACCTGGCTCAGAAAATCTTGGTGCCTGCAGGCACGTTTATTGGTACTTTGCACTTGGGGTGGTTAAGAAATTATTAAGAATGCTTTAAGTGAGGAGTAATTTTTGCTACATCATCCAAAAGACAAATAACCCTGAACTGCAAAATTAATTTCATAAGTGGCAACTTTATTTTTTCTTTTATGAACCAGTACCAAATGGCACTTAAAATACATTAGTCTACCAGGATTTTGACCTCAGAAATATCAGTACCCCAGCAAATTGATGAAGCCTTCTGTTTTTATTCAGTATACATAAAGATGTTCAAATAAAACAGTGAAGGGTATTAATTAAAGGTTTAATTTGTACTTACTTAAAATAAGCAAATGGCAGAAGATAAAGTTTATTCTGTGTACATATGCATAACCTCTGAGTGTTTACTAACCATTCCTAAATGATTTATAAAATGAAATGTAATGCACAATCAATGATAAAATTATTTTATCAAAATATGCAATTTTATTTCTTTCAAATGGTGTAAATCCCAATAGTGCTTCCTAGGTGCAAGAAACAATGGGTTTTGAATAGCAAATTTTTCCAGGTAGTTCATAATGATCTGTGTTTTTGCAGAATTGCAAGTCCTGTTGCTCAGGTTTCCTGTATGGGTCCCATAAGAAACTTGTGTATCCAATTTACTGAAAAAAATAAAAAAATAAAATGCAGTCATCCAGTTGAATGAAGTAAAATTTGGGGGACTGATATACATATTTTTACCAGCTTATGCAAGGAAAAGAGCCATTCAAAACCAAACCTCTTAAGAAATAGCAAATATGTCAACATTAGTGCAGGATCAACTGTGTTTGAAGAAGCTCACAAATCTAATCCTAGTGCGATCATTTGATTTTCACATATTGCACTTCAGGCAGTCATACTGGATCATGACCAAGTCTAAAGCTAAACTTTCCAGAAAATCAGAGGACTTGAAATATTATAAGTCATGCTTCAATTAGAAGGAAAGCTCCATACAGATCTGTAGCTCACCTGAGTGGTCTGAGACTGCCAGCTGCAGAGATTATATAGAGGAGAGCCTGGCTTTGGAGTGAGATCATCTTCACTCTCTATTGGTGGACCATGCTGCACTGTCAGGTATTATGATGCCTGGTGAGATTTTAATTCAAAGTTATCGATTTGAAAGGGAATGCAGAAGAGTGATAAAACACTAAGGCAGATTATTGATAATGCAAATAAATAAGTGACTAAGTGTTGAAGTGTGATTTTTAAAATAGGGATTAGAGTTCCTTTTCTGTGTGCCCTTTATCATTTAATCAGTCTCATCCTAACTATCCTGAAACAAAGTTAATATCCTTATCCCACCATTGTAGTTAATTATCATGATGTTTTACCTATTTTACAGTGTTAGAGGGCTTGGATTAATTTTATTTTAATGCATTTTGATTTCATACAGATGAGTTGCTATTTAGCAGAAGATTTTCAGATGCTATTTCACTGCACAATATGTCTTCAAGAGTAGGAAAGAAGAGGAATTAGTACCTTGAAGGTTAGCACTGATGCATGCAGAGTTTCTGAAAATCTGTGATATTGCTAGTCTTGCCAAGATCCAAGTTGTTCTGTGTCAATAAGGATTAAGAGATTAGTTCACAGTATCACATTTAGCTTTAGACTTGCATTCAAGATCAGAAATAAGAATAGAACTGGCAAGAGTCTGACTTCTTAGAAATCACCTAGCCAACTCCTCTGCCAAGGACGGGAACATCTGGCGCTAGATCAACTCAATCAGGAGGGGAGTGTGCAAAGGGGGGATGCAGCAGGTCAAACTTTGCTACCCGTGGTGGCTTGAACAAGGAGGCTGGAGCAGGGCCTCCTGTTTGGTGGGGCAAGAGGGGTCTTCTGAGCAGGGATAATGTCGAGCAAGGAGGGTCTGCTGTTCTTAGTGCTGAAGAGTGCTGAGACCAGCTTGACCAAACTATCAGACACACCACAAGGACATGCAGGACAGGGAGACTCTGAATGAGGCTGGGAGCAACCAGGATGGGCAGACCCTGATACAGCAGAGTCAAAAGTGCTAAACAGAACTGCTAACACTTTTATTAGCACAAAGCATGTTTTGTTGAATAAGCCTGGAAGAACATAATCCAAAAAATGCATATATATGACAGTCAATCACTTTAAACTGCAAAAGGTCAGTTTCATTTTTGCACAGTAAGGGCTTCTAGTGTACTCCCCTAAGGTATGTGAAGATCCTACTCCTGCATGAGGAAGTCCCTCAAGGTTACTTCTCCAGGCTGAGAGAAAGAAATCAGAGTATGGTGGTTGGTATAGGTAAGTAACATCAATCTCTACTTAGCAATTGTTTTGCTAGTTTTAATATTGCTTCAATATAGTTGTTTTAATACAATTGCTTCAATATTGCTTCAAAAACAGTGTGCTATATAAGTAGTTATATCCATACTAGGTATAAATAATTCTGATTAAGGTATTTTTGTCTAGTCATTATTGTAATCAATTTAGATAAATAATTTTATTTATATAAGGATATTTGGTTTTCCATTCTTCATCCTGAGGGATAAAGTTGTTTAAAGGTCCAATTACACATGTATAATCCATTAGCCATAAGCCCCTGACAAAGTTTGGGCCTAAGATTCAAACAAGCTGCTCCTAGACTCCTCTCTGAGAAGGATCTTACAAAGCAAGGAGTTCCTTTCTGCACCTCATGACTCACTTGGAGGCCTTTTCTAACAAATTTTGTCTGAAACTCTCACTCTGCCTGTGACAAAGAGTAATGAGGTTACACAAAACCTCCTCCATCCTGACCTTACTTTGAATGCATGCAGTGATGCCACATCCACAACTTCTCTGAACAACCTGTCGTACTGTTTCAACACCCACACCATAAAAAAAAAAAATCATAATTTTCAGTCTTTCCCTACCTACTTTCATTGAAAAATGCTGCCTCTTCTTCTGTCACTTACAGGCTCTGATAAAAAGTCTTCCTCCTTCTTATAATTCCCCTTTACATATTAAAGGACTACAATAGGGTGTCCCTAGAGCCTTTTTTTCTCTAGGCTGAATGTGTCAATCTATTTTCATGGGAGAGATGCTACAGCATGCTGATCATTTTCATCATCCTCTTTGGACCTGCTCCAACAGGTCTATATCCTTTGTTGAGAATCCTCAAGCTCTATGCATTGCTGCAGGGGGATTCTTTCAAGAGCAGAGAAGAGGGGGAGAATCACCTCCCTTGACCTGCTGACCACGCCTCTTTCTACACAATGTACAATATAGTTCACTTTCTGGCCACAGGGGAAGTTTATGTTCAATTTTTCACTCACTACCATCCCCAGGTCTTTCCTTACGGGGATGTTCTTAATTCATTCATGCCTCAGTCTGTTACTGGGCAGTCTCAACCCGGGTGTAGGACCTTGTGCTTGACCTGTAGAACTTCATAATATTTATGTGGAGCCACTCTCTCAGGCAGGTCAGCTGCCCCACTCATCAGCTGCCATCATCTGCAGGTTTGCTGGGTGCATTCAATCCCAGACCCACGTCACTGATGAAGGCATGAATAGTATTGGTCCCAGTATGAACCTTTGAGAGACACAACACTTTACTGATCTCCCCTTGTATGTTGAGCCATTAATAGGAACTCTTTGGAAGTGGTCATCCAGTCATTTTCTAACCCACCTAACAGTCCATCAGTCAAACACATGCATCCTCAGTTTAGTGGCACTTACTGATCACAGAGGTAAGGCGGATGGATACTTCCCAAGGTGGGTTTTTTTCACCTTTTTTAAAACTGGGCATATTTCTCTTTACTAACTGACATGACTTTTATTCTTATTCTTCTTAACGCTTCTCAAATTTTATGGTATACAAAATCTGCCAGAATTTTGTGTTTCTAAAGTCAGGTCAACCTTAGAACAAAATACCTCTTTAGAGATTGAAGACAGCTGGACTTCTAGTAGTGAATCTAATCAATGTAGTCTTAGAAGCTGCAGTTCTGTCGCTGATTTAGGTAGACTGGAACAGTCCTATGCACTTCTACTTTATTGAACACTCTAGCAGTTACAATTGGTCTGAGGGCTGCTGTAGCACCACTTTTGCTGCTTACAAAAAGAGGAGGTGTGATGACTTCAAGAATTGCAAGAAAAAGCAACAGAAGTATTAGTAATGTATAACAGGAGGAAGAAAATCAGCTGTTCTCACTAAAATCACCTTCATGTTTTAAAATTCAAGGGACTCAGTAATCTTCAAACCCTGTGTGAGAACAGTAGACAGCATTAGAACAACAGAAAACAAGGAGAATAGAGAAGGAAGCATGTGGTATACAATTGCAAGTCTCATGAATGGCTTTCATTCCTTAAAAAAGGAGAGAGAAAGAGAAGATGTAGCAATCTAATTTCAAAGTAAAGAAAGGGTTTTTTTCTGAACTGTAGTTTGCAAGACACATTGACTCAATTTATTGTCAGAAGCAGTGAGTAGCATCACTCTAGATCTCTTCTGGAAGGCATCCCTTTTCAAGAGAAGACTTAAACATGTGCTTAATGAGATGAAGGCAGATGCTTAAAGATAAATTTACGTGCATGCTTGAATCAGGGCCTCCAAAATTATAGGCAACAGGCTGGAAATATAAGCCTGAAATCCTGTCCTTTCCATCTGGACATGGAAATACTTGTTGTCAAGTGTTCCATACTAGAGAAATGGGGTATTTATCTGCATGCTGAGAAGCATAGCTAAGCAAAAAAGAAAAGAAAAATCTTACAGATAACAAATATGACAAATTTTTCTTTTTGTTTTTTCTTTTTGTTTTTTCTTTTGTTTTTTTCTTCTTCAAAGACATCCAAAAACAATTTAAGAAATCAAAATACACTTAATAAGATTTTTTTTTCTCAGTGATTAAATTTGACCTGCAAATTTTTACAATATTTTGTCATACATACAGTTAGTGCTCTGGTGACAAAGTTCATAGAACATTTATAGTTTTTCTATGTCTTGACTGAATAGAAAAATATTCGAGAAACAATTCACAGAAATATTGTAAGTAGCACAAAGAGTGCTAGCATTTTAAAATTTCTTTTCAATAAGGATTTTTAGAAGAATTTGCAGGAGTACTCATGTTAGCTTTCAGTTAATTTCAAGAAATGCTTGAAGTATAAAAGAAATAATTAGATTTCAACCCACTTGTCTTTGTAGGTAGACACATAATTCCATTTGGTGCTGTTTACATTTTTTTTCTAGGATTAATGTATTAACAGTGACAGAGCATTTCTTACTATCATGCTTCTGCTAAGTGTACTTACTGTACTATATAAAGGAATCAATATTTATTAAAGGTATATTATGTGCATCTTCATTGTAAGAGCCTCTATCTTCTTCATTTTTTCCTAATTTCAACATTGAAGGACCTTTAACTTTTTGTGTTACATACACACAATATCTGTATAGTGAAGTCATGATTCTCTGTAGTATTTCATTTTATCCCTGTCATGTCTTGCAGAATAATTTAAACTATCATTGTTCTGGTTAATATCCCTCCCTACCAAGTCTTCTGAAAAAAAGCCTTGCCATTTCCCTGAAATGTACATGTGAAAAGTTAACTCAGAGGAGTCCCATTTTTTATCTATTAAAAGCAATAGGGAGTTTTTGTCGCTGCATTTGCCTTTTAAGAGTATTTCCCACTATGTCTTACTTTGCACTTAGGCACTTATGATCTTAAATCTTTATAACTTCTCTGTGAACTCAGCTATTTCTCTTAGTGCAGAAAATTACTAATGATTTACTTAAACTGGAGGCATCAGTCTTTTTCTCTTCATAATTAGTTAGGTCCAGAGAGATTAAAATGATTCCTTTTCCTTCCATTGTATTCTTCCACAGGTTTCTCATTGTCTGAATTTCCTGCCTTCTCTCTACTTGTTTGAGCAAGATGACACACAGACTTTTAGAGAAATACAAAGTGCCTGAGAGAAGCCAATCTGTTATTTGAAGAAGGTCTGGTATTGTCTGACCTATGAGCTCACTATTGGACCTCGAGACTATCTCAGGTAATGCTATTGTTCACTGAAGCAGATCCAGCTCTTGCAAATTACTAGTTGTCATATGTTTTCTCTTTCCTTTCAAGGACTGCTTCACAGGCTAAATGACTAGTAATGAAAAGAAGAG
The DNA here is from genome assembly GCF_963513975.1 of Fringilla coelebs. NCBI lineage: Eukaryota > Metazoa > Chordata > Aves > Passeriformes > Fringillidae > Fringilla > Fringilla coelebs. The sequence goes on from NC_140029.1 coordinate 57,586,325, forward strand.
GATAGTCTGTATTTAATAAATCTATTTTATAGCAAAACACACTGGAATCATGTGATTTGTAGGCTTACCATTTATTTGTGCAGAATAATAATACTGTGTGACTGAGCACATAGGTATAAGAAACTGCAGTTGTATATAGGAGTATTGTAAGGGGCACAAGAGAAATTCTCCCTTTCTTACAGGGTGGGAAGTGCTGGGAACTTTGTGTTGGGCAAATATAGTAAGGTGCTTATTTTTGACTTTTTTTAAAAGCATGCAGTGTTCAAAAAGAGGCAGTGTTTCTTCAAGGCCGGTAATAAAACAGGAGAGAACTTGTGATAAATCAAGACTGTGCAGCAGACTTGGCGAGGCAGCAAGACAAAGGAGAGTGGGCGGTGAGGTTACCATGTGAAAAGTAAATAAGGACACACTGTACGCTCTCTTTTTGTTCCTTTAAAAATTCTTATTAGCTTGCTAGCATTTTTCTTTACCTGCCTTGAATATTGAGATCATAAGCCTTTCAAGAGCAGTTCTGCTGTTTCTATATTACGTAGTCTATTGCCCAGCAAGACCATTCTCAGATTCACCAGTGCTATCAAACTAAACTTTATATAATATAAATGCATATCCAAGAGACATCCTTATATTTTTCCATTTTATATCAGACAAATACACATTAGTTTATAACATGAATTTAAAGACACAATTTTTTAAATACACAAATTATGCATTTAGTTGTAATTATATTTATGTATATGAAATATAAACAAACACGCACACATATGCATGCATGCACACAAAAGTATATTCTTTTTCTATGTTTTTATTATACATCCACATGTCACAAAGTGTCCCTTTAGTGGAGAAAAAAAACCCAAATAAAACAAATTATTAGGGGTTTGTCCCATAGACCACATAATCTACTCCTACAAGCTATTAGTGTCTCAATCTCTGTTGATTTAAATTTCATCTCCCACCATGTACCACAACTGAACGTTAGTTTTTACCCTGACTCTGTCTCTTTCAGTTTCTGCACTTGAGGGAAAGTGCAGATCTCATACCGTTCTTACCAGTAAAACAACAGGAAGCCAAATTGCAAGAGCAGTTTGTTCAGGTTTGATAAGGATTAGATAAGATATTGTAACAATCATTATTTTACATTCAAGAGGAAATACATCAATTATATTAATACAACTTTCCCTGGTGTGATAAAGGTATTTCATAACAGCAATTAAGTTAATCTCCTACAGTAGTGAGGCTTTGTGCTATGGTAAATCCCACATGACAATGACCATAAGACTCCATGTCATGTAGTTTCACGTCTTGAAGTTAGCCCATCTCATCCTCTAGTGAATCATAGGGTTTGTTCGATTCGTTTGTAAAGCAGAAGTGGAAGCTCAACCAATTGCAACTGTGTTGAAGACAGGAAGGAAACAGCAAACACAACTGGCCCAGAGAAACACACAGCCTAACAGGGGATTCAGGTTTACAATTCCATGTGCCAGTCATTACCCAGGTTCATGAAAATGGCCCAAATTTATCCCTCTAATTGTAACACCTTCCCTTAGGGTAACAAATTGCACCAAATTGCACCTATTTGGCAATACTCAAGGGTTTCTAATCAGTGTTTTTCTACGTCACTACTTTACCATACATCCAATTGCTTTTATGTCATCCCTATCTTTTATTCTTTATTCTTTATATTCTTTATATTCTTTATTCTAAATAAGTTCTTAAAATTAAGTGAGATGAAATCAAGGGCTGAGATGCACATTCCTCTCACTAGAAGCAGGAATTTGGTTTAGGATTTCCAATGGCAACACATAGTGGTGTCACTTGACAGTCAAGGTCGGTCCCTTTCTCTTGACAAACCATAACAGGCATTTAGGAAACCTACTTTCTTCACGTGCAAACTCCCTCTGGTAAAAACCTACTGCTGCAGCTGAATTCTCTCCTACTCTTTCAGCTATCTAAACATGGGCATCTGGTGCCATCTGAGTGATTTCAAATTAGCCTGATTGTCCTCCAGTTGCCAGTCCAGAAAGGTATTTATATCCCATACAACCTCTAACCATTTCCATGCATAGACTTTCTCGATCTCATGTGATGCCCAGACAAAACCCATCATCCAGTTGTCCAGCTAGTAAAATCTGAACCTCCTATTTGTCCCTCAGAGGAGAACATATTGTCACTGAAAGGTAATAAGAAACTAAAGTAGAGAAAGGCAGCTAATGTCAGTAGTAGGCATTTTATGATAAAGAAATGTGAAAGAAATAGAAGGAAAATTAAAAAGTGAAACAGTCTGTTGCATATATCTGATGCAAAATTTCAGAACATCTCTTCTGTTATGGCCTGTGGGACCAGTAGCCTAGTTTTGCTTGGAGTGAGGTGAGGAAGAATGGCAATGCCCTTTCTCAGGACGAAGGCTGTGTCTCCACAGCCATCTCTCCAAAATCCTTTCAGTCTCCTTAACATCCCTGTTTGGAAGCAACTGTGTTCATTCATCCAGAGAACTGATCTTCTCATCAGCAGAAGTAACACGGGGATTCATGACGGTAGTGATGGCAGCTGTCAGCTCTGTGACAGAGGTAAGGCCCTCCCCACCTGTATGCTCTAGGCAGAGGGATGAAGGAGCCACAGAGACCCCAAGGTTTCATACTGAAGTTTACAAACGTGACGCTGCCAGCCCTTCAGTACTGCAGCTGGAGATCATCTGGGTGATGAATATTCCATTGGAAGAAAATGATCTGGAAGTTGCCCTCTTATCATATCTTGAGGTAGCACTGAAGAATTTATATGTGCCTCTGCAAATTCAACAGAAGAAACCCATCTGTATGCTTTATTATTTATAAAGAGGAAAATATCCCTTGATTTAAAAATGAATCAAAAATTCAAACAACCTGTGGGTTTGGTAAGCATGCTTTATATTGTATTTGGCAGCGAAGAAGGTGAGTCACAAGTCTACAGAAGGAGGAACGACAGTCTGGACAACAAGTCTGTTTAACTCTGCAGATGTTTAGCATTCCTGTAGGTTTTATCATAACTCAGATTTTTATTCATTTTATATTCCATTAATTTGCCTTTTTTTACTGTCCTTAATATCTCCTTTTACTGTTTCTTTTACTGGACTTTTTTCATATTTTCCCTACTTTAATTCTACCTTATCAAAATTCTTCTTGAGGAATACCTTCAGTGCAGGCAGCTCAGGATGCAGACAGAGAGCTAGCTGCAGGTCGAGCTCTAGGTGGTTGGAGACAATGATGCCAGAATGATTTTTGCTTTTATATTGCCTTCTTAAATATATATATATTCTAGCTTTACTGTTGTATAGTTATATGGTTTGTATCTAGCCCCAGTACTTTTCCTTACCCTGACAGGCACAAAGACAAAACATAATCCAGAGGCTCCAAGCTGGGGGTCCCTATCCTATCTTGTCTCGTCCTGGGTGCCAAGGTTGAAACCAGGTCTTCAAGACACATTTTCATAAACAAAGTTTAGTTCCTATCTAAGGGGAGAAGATTTAGAAAGGGATTGAAGTGAGGAAGAATTACCTCACATCTTATGTCTCTAATTGGGAATTTTTGTCAGTTATGCTAATTTTCTAAACATGTAAAACTGTATTCACCCTGTGCAGGGGTCAGCATCTTCCATATCTGCCGTCCATATAATCTCCATACCTTACCTCCAATAAAGACAAGCCTTTATATTACCTCCAGCACTAATGTTGTCTCAAAATTGTGTTGTTTTATTTCTAGGTCCTCAACATCAACAAGAGGCTGTGAACTGCTGACCTTTTGCATAGCAAAGGGCTCAGGGGCATGGGGTGATCAGGACCCAGGTGACCGAGCACTCAGTGGCACAGCAGAGGCTGAGGATTCAGTAGGAAGAGACAAGACTTCTTTGAGGTTTCTTTAAAAAGGCTTAAGAAAAGGATGAAATGAAGGGATTCACGTATTTCCTGCTAACTTAATGATATATAGATATGAAAACTCAACCTTATACCTGTTCCAAGCATCAAAGTAATTGAGCTTCTCAGTGGACTTTCAGACATAGAGTCATGAAGAACTGATTCTTTTGTTATACAAGGTCTAGTAATAGTAAGAGAAACAGAAGGAGACCTATGCAAAGCTAAGCAGCAAGGGTTTCTTTAATGTTTCAAGAATATAAAATTATATTCTGAATTATGCTTGGAACAGTTGTATCTTTTGATGACCTGAGATTTGAAATATGTAGATTTAATGTGCTAACATTAGCTAACAGAGAAGGCCAACACACACTGCAGTTTGAGCATAAGGATAAAAGAAGGAGGTGTCAAAGGGGGCCTCATGTGAAATTCTGTTGCTGTACTAGTCTCACACATGGTGGTAACGTCATAGGGCACTTTCCTCTGTAGGTGTTAGAGCAGCTGTCCCTGGGTAGAGGCTTCAACACAAACTGAAGTCTCAGGTAGCAGAATCAGCCCTACTAGCTTGAGGATGGAAGGAATTCCACAAGAGATGCACTTCTATCCTGTGGGGAAGGTTTGCCATCATGGAGAAGCTGCTCCCAAAAGTGGATAAATTAAGAGCAGAAATGAGCATCAGAGGAGAAGAAAAGGAAAAAAGATCGGCAGCTTGAAAAGCTTCACGCACCATCTGCAGAATAGCAGCAGTCAGGGTTCATACCCACTATCAATGTAAAGGAAAATTCTGGAAAGGGGAAGGATGGAAGACTAGTGGCTAGACAGGATTGCTGTCTGACAGAGGTCAGTTTGACAAGGAGATGTGCCAGGTCCTGCACCTGGAGAGGAGCAGCTCCGTTCACCAGTACAAGCTGTGACCATCCAACTGGGCAGCAGCTTGGCAAAGAAGGACCTTAGGGTTCCAGCTGGGCACCAGAACCAAAATGGTATCTTTGACACTCACAAGATATTGGTATCCAGGGTTCCATTAGGAATGATGCCTACTTGTCAAGGGATGTAATCCTTCCCCCACACTCAGCACTTGGGGAGAGCACTCCTGGAATGCTCTGTCCAGCTTTTCATTGCTCAGTGCAAGAGAGACATGCGAGACTCCAGAGAAGGGTCATTAAAATTGGTAAGGGGCTGGAGCACATCTCATATAATGAAAAGGCTTAGAAAACTGAAACTGTTCAGCCTCTAGAGGAGATAGCTCATTGGGGATCTTACAAATGTATTAACATAGCTGAAAGAAGGGTGGGAAAAGGCAGCTTCCCATGGTGTCCAGGGAGAGGAGCAGAGGAAATGGGCACAAACTGAAATACGGGTGATTCAGTCTAAACATCAGAGAACACTTTTTCTGTGTGAAGATGATTGAGCAGTGGCATGGGATGCCCAAGGGCGTGGTGAAATCTTCATACTTGGAAATATTCAAAAGCTGTCTGGACATGATACTGTGTAACCAGGTCTAGGTTGCCCTGCTTGATCAGGGAGATGGATGAGATGATCTTGAAGTCCCTTCCAAATTCAGCAATTCTGTGATTCTCTGATATAGCTCAGATTCACCTTTTCCTGAGGACTGAGTCAATAGAGTCAAGGCCTTAACCTTGTGTCTTCTTCTTTTAAATACCTATATGATTCTGATTTATTGTGCACTAAATCTAAAAACCAACATATATTTCTCAGTCCAATACATTTGCACTAGATTTGACTATATTTTTAATTAGGATTCCATATAAATTTCGGTGAAAAAAAATGTTTTCAGGATTATGAGATGCTAGTTAGAATGTGGTGAGGGTAGCTGTTTCATTTTTGTTAATGAACATTTGTACATGCAATTGTTGTAAACTTTCTCTGAACCCTGTTTTTTGCAAATTCTGCTATTTAGGGAGGAAACTGAATAAGGGACCCATGAATAAGTGAATCTAAGACCTACAGAAATAATTTTTACATGTTCTCTATCATAAATAAATGTAGCAAGGAAGAGGAGACATGTCAGGTAAGTACAGTAAAGCTGTATTTTTTACCAAGTCTCTTACTCAGTTTCTGTCTTTAACTCAAAATGACTCACAAATTTAAATAATGCATGGCAGGAATGGAAAAATCTTATGAATTACCAGGGACACTGGGACAGCTAAAATAATCTAAGAAATTCAGACTGACACTTTGGTCTGGTTTGCCCATAAAAGAATCAGAATCAAGAAATGGTCATCAGGCTGCAAAGGATGTGCACGGGCAGTGTATCTCACTGTGTACTTCTGCAACAAACCCCTGCATACAGAACAGGATTTTTGCTGACTAATTACTTTCTTCTATTAATAATGTTTAAATGTGACCGATAATGTAGATTTTCCAGAAGCTTATTTTGCCTACTGTTTGCATGTGTCTGCTACTTCAGCAATTGCAGTTTGTTTTGTATAATGAAACCATATTTAAATGTCCAAAGCATTTCCAATTACCTTTGCTTCCTGTCTCCTGACTGTATTTTCCACCTCTCTGACTGCAGTCCCTGTTGGTTTGTCCTACTCACAGCCATTTGAAATTTTGCTGCAAATGCCATTTTCCTATCTCATTGCTTTGATCATCTTGCTGCTCAGCTTTGTGTTATTTTCTTAGTCCTCCTGTATGGCACAAATTAAGTGACTTGTTTCAATTTTAGAAACTTTCCATGACCTTTTCCATTCTATATAATGTAACTCCCATCACTTATCTGAAGTTCACTCCCCAACTCACTGTATTGTTAAATAAGCATCTTTTTTTTTTTTTTTTTTGGTGCTGAGACATGCCTCTCACAGAGAGGAGTTTTCTGTAATACCATTTTATTGCTATTATATCTACAAAAACATGAAAAATAAGAAGGCTGTTGTAATACAGTACCTATCATGCTGTCCCATTGCCTCCCTGTACTGTGCTGCCTGTGTATCTGTATTTACTTGTTATCCCACCACTTTGGAGTAAGGAATCTTTTTTTATCTTTGATTGTAGACTGCCTTTCTAAGTGGGCCACTGTTTCAGAACTAGATTTCTCAGACATTGTTGGAAGTACAAGAGTACTCGTAATGGGTCAGGAAAAAAGAGATAAATCCTGCTCCAAAGTCTTGCAATCTTAACTCTAAATCTAGAGATGGCAGATGGATACTGACAGACAGATGGTAATGAGTAAAATTAATACAAACAATTGCCAATAATATAAATAATAAACAAAAGGAATAAACATACAAATAGCACTAATACATATGATATGCATAAATAATAATGCTAAATAAGAAAATAAGAAAATTAGACATATCTAGAAGAAAAACATTTACAGATTGAAAACTAGCTCAGAAAAATATTATTTTTACCCTTCTCAGATAGTCTTCAATTCAAAAAATTGTCTTGCCTAGGTTAGAATCAAGATTTCCTCAATAAATAATATATTTTGAGGAATGTGCTCGTATTCCTAAATTTAGATCTTCAGCTTAGTTGCCTAAGTTACAAAATCAATCTTTATAAATCATTTTACTACAGAAAGGAAAAGAAGCACTTCCAGGGGACAATCCCTATAATATTAGGACAGGATACACCAACCATTATGGGAATCTATATAGAAAATTCAGATAAAATCTTCTAACTTTAAAGTTAGATAAGGAAAATGAAGATGTGTATATATTGGAGAAGAGATATGAAGCCTGGGAAATAGCTTAAAATTGAACCTAGATTTCTCAAGTCTCATCTAATCATCATAGTTCTGAAACTTCCTTACCAGGAAGCAACAGCCCAGTAATAGCAAGGTAGATTTCCAGGGACTTACAGGGCAGGATGTCAAGAACTCAGTTTTAAAGTAAACAGACTTTGAATAGAAACTGTCCTTGAACTGCAGACAATTTCAGAAAATAGATCTAAGTCTTCCATCAAAATTAATAAATAATTTCCCTTGAAAATTTAAGATTTAATTTACTTAATAGCTTCTATTATTTTTGATAATAACTTTTGGTACATAATTTTTAGGACAATATGTTTATATTATCCTTAAAGGTGTCTTATATTTAGATTTGCATTTTAGAGAGGTGTGCTATGTTTAGGTTTGCATTTTGCCTTCTTGTAGCCAAGCTCAAAACTACTGGTGTATGGCTCTCCAGTTTATATTACAACATATAAAGTCACTATTTCTGCAGTCATTATTTGGATTACTGGGTCAACATCTTGGCAAGTATGCATGTACAAAGCTTCAAATGATTAGAGAGTATGTTAAATGTTACTACATAAACTGATACCAGGAATCAAGTGGAATTAAAACATAGTCAATTGGGACATGAAACCACAGACCTCTTTTATTCAGATATTTGAAAATGTGAAACACACAAGAAAAAACCAGTATCAGACCTGCTTGAAAAAAGACGGAGGGGGGGAAGGGAATATAAGTAGATAAAGGTGTTATTAAAGTTATAACATTCTTTCATTCTCTTTTTGCCTTTCTACTTCTATGTTATGCACCCATTTTCATAATATACATGTTTTACAATATAGAATTTGGCATTTTCTGTAGTTTCATATATGGAGTTTTCATGTAAGCAAGACATTTTTCAGTGCATTCCTCCTCTGACCTTCTGAATATCTATGGTAAATTTGTTTAGTAAGGGTGGAATAAAAATACAAAAGTGAGGATAACTTGGCTGTCTGTGTGACTAAGTCAGAAAGTGCTTTTGCAGACACAGATGATCATGTTTGGCAGAGCACACTGAAGTGCTGGGTGTCTAAATCCCAGTGTTGCATGGAGCATGACTGGGGTCTCTCAGGGGTAGGACTTTTGTCTGTCTGGAATACTCCACATTGATACACCACATGCCATTCATGGCATGGATATCTATGGACGTGCTTGTCAGCTCCAGAGCCTATGCAATTTAAAGTAATGGATTTACACCTCTTCTCTAAAGTGAGATTTTTTCTTCTCAGATGGAAAGCAAAAGCTTAGCCTATTGATGTGAAAATCTCTGTAGATACCGCAGTGTATGTAGACATCTGACTAAGCTCAGTTTATGAAGAAAGATAGTATCCTACAGAGCAACTCAAAGATAGCCAAGGAAATATTTTACCAGTGTTGATCTCCAAATCTGTAATATTTTGGATGTGCACTACAGACTTCTGGAGGAAGCGAGGAGAAGAATCAGCTATTAACCCAAATGAAGGATACACAAAAACATCTGTGTGCTCAACAGTACTCTGAAGGGGTTTCAAAGGATTCAGACACCAAATCTCTGAACACTGGGCAGGCCAAATGACATAACATCACTACTTATTGTGATCTTATAGGGAGTTCTAGATATAGCTTTTACAGACATGAACTAAGTTATTTAGGTATAGCAGAGGGCTATATGTGAACAGATATAACACCAACAGAACAAAAAAAAGTTACACGAATGATAACCATTTTTTTAAAAAATCCCCACGATGTTCAGAAATGTTTAATTCATTACTTGCAAGAAATTCTGTCTTCATTCAGTTTCAAAAAAATAAAAATGTAATGGTTCCCTTTTTGTTTCAGGCTTCTATTTTTAACCTCGTCATAGGCTTGTAGTTGAAATAATTCTATTTTAATGTTTAATAAAAGACTTTAATTTCCCATATTGGTATTTCTTTCCCCAGAACTTATTGGGAATCATTAATAAGTTTTCAAAGGTTTTCTGTGCTCTGAAGATATGCAATATCCTCATAACATAACCCAAAAAAAGTAGTGTAATGTCCTGAACTGATCTGAGATGAAAATCAACTCCAGGATCTTCATTTCCAGACAACCTAGAGGCAAAACCAGCCTCGGATTTTTTTTTTCCCAACCCTTCTTCATAGCTTACCATTCATCACTTGTGGTGTACCACTCACTCAGTGGTGCTGGGGCCGTGGGGCTGACCTGAGATCAGCTCTGGAGCAGAAATGAGAAGAAGAGGAGAGGAAGCAGTAATTCATTAAGTTCACATGGAAGTCAAGAAAAAGCAAATATAACTGTGCCCCAAGGTGGTAACCAAAGAGGAATGTAGTAGATTTAAATAATATAGAGGGTTTTAATACATCTGCTCACATTATCTTGTATTAGCACTGTAGACTTACTTCCCTCAGCAAAAATCACTTTTGTAAAATGACTGATTTTGAGTGCTCTAAAGTACATGCATACACTTTTTTTTTTTTTTTTAATTGTAACATCTCAGGTTCTGTTTCCAGGGCTAGTCTGATACAATTTAACAAGAAATTTCACCCTTTGCTATCTGAATCTATGGATACAAAGCAGAAGGTGTGGACACATTTCTGGCATGAGAAAATAGATTACTCAGTTGTTAGAAGTGCTATTGCCACTTGCAATTGTTAATTTCTAATTTCCTCTTTTTATTTGAGAAGAAACTTTATATCCATTATTAAAAATTGTCTTACTTTCATGTGACGCAAATGAGAGCCTGGATTCAATATTGACTGTATCAAATTCAGATATTTAAATCAAAGTTCCAGCGAGATCAACTGCACCATCTGTGGTGACAAAAAAGAAAAACATTCAAGAACCCTGATACACATTTGTAGATCTTCTGATTTTCAGAAACCTACATTTCTTAGCTCAAAATACAAACTCATTGCCCAGACAAAATTATATTAGTTCAAGAGATTATTAAATTGCATGGACTTTCACAATGTTCAGCTTTAAAAGGACATAATTTTTCTATTTTAATGGACTTATGCAGTGCAATTATTCATAGAACTACTGTGAAGATAATTCATATTTTTCATCACCTTAAAAATGCCGGGGAATTTCTGTGTTTTTTAGATAGAGGTGTTAACGAACAAAAATAATTTTTTTCAGAACTTGAAAGTGCAATGGGTCAAAGAGATGCTTTACTAAATGTACATTTGTTAAATACATAGAATGGAACAACATTTTAAGATTGAGCAGCTAAATACATAGATTAGGCATTCAAATCAGTGATTTAACCTTAGGATTATTGACAGCTGTGTCTTCCTTCGATTGCTTTCCTGCAGTGAAGGGAAAATGCTATTGCTGCCACTTCAGCCCTGGATTTAACTGAGGTACTTCATTGACTTCTTATTATTCATTGATATCGAATGTACTAATATGAGGAATGAAAGAGGTAAAGCCTTAAATGGTTGCAGATGTTTGATAGCAAAATTAGCTGCCAGTTTTCTAGACAAGATGCAGCATTTTTACCTAAGGAAAGATTAATCCTCCGCAGAGATTCTGTCTCCCCTAGGATGCCCTTGTACTCTAATGTACGATTCATTACCAGAACTTTTAAAGACAAATACCCTCCTCTCACAAAGTCACTGAGCTGCAGCAGTAAAGGATGACACAACCCCAGACAGACAGATAAATAACACAGTCGAACACTGAATAGGGTTTGACCACTTGGGGGATAACATGATTTCTATTTTGTTTTGTGATTGTGTGTTAGATTCCGTGACTAATGAATACATGGCTATGTCTCATCATCTGTAGCGAAGTGCCAGAAGTCCATCTTTATGGAATAAAGTTTCCTGTGCTGGAACAAAGGGATTTTTATGGAAGCACGCCTGACTGTTTGTAACTCTCTTTTCAGAAACAGCATCAGGGAAAGATGGGGTTCTGTTCTAAATGATCACCAGAGCTGAAAAGATGGAATATCTAACTACAAATTCAGTACAAGAATTGCAAATGAAATGTTGATTGCAAAGTGAACAGTGAATTCCTACATCAGATTTAGAGCAGATAGTCTCTTGGTTAAATACTTTATCACCTTCTCTTGCCACAGCATCTATATAGCCTCTCCCCCCAAAATAAATAACAAAAGCCTCAAAGCTCACCTGGACACAAACCCATGAGCTGCAAAGATCAATTTCTGGCACTGGAATACTCAGAAATTTTATCTGCAGAATTTCCAGTGGTGCACAGTGAGAGACCAGTTTTGTACAAAAATGCTTCTACTGCTACAAGGACCAATTTTTTTTCCATGTAGAACAATCTTATTCCTTCAGGTAAGTGAAGGATTACCAGTCTGGAACATGCCTGTTCTTTTTTGCCAGCCACAAACTAATCTCACCTTATTCACCATGGCAACATTGACACAGCTGTCTATCCCTCTGTTTCCATGGTAAAGCACCGGTAGATAGTACTCCACTGCTTTATGCCAGACTTCTGGTTCTCTCACAGATTTCCAAATGTTCTAATGGCTAAAATTTGTGTAGAAGCCTCTAAAATGCCACTGCCCCTGATCTGGGCTTAAAACCCAAAATCAAAACCAAATCCCAAATATTAAAACACACAGGAAACAAACAGCCAACCCCAAAACAAACTGGAGACAAAAGACCTGGTCTTCAAAAAGAAAAGAAAAAATAAAATAAACAACAGTCTGCGAAAGCAGAACCAATTAAAGCTTTTTTCCACCATAACAGATAGAGTTAAAAATTTTTCGCCAAATCACAGGATTCTTTTAGGGCCTTTTTTTTTTCCTGTACCCATAGCCTTTTAAAGAAATTATCTCCTAAACACAGCCCTTGTCAAAACTTTCACTAGTCAGAAATCTTTGAAGCAAGAGTTATTTCCAAAACAGTGAATTCTTCAAAGTCTCTTCACCACACAGAGACACAACGTTAAATTTACAGGTAAAAAACTGCAAATAGCACCATAGTCCTTCTCGGCAGAGTGAATGAAGAGCTCTAGGCACATTTTCAAGTACTATGTTGTACCAAAAGTTACTCTGTTAGGCTTCAGGGTTGAGTCTAAGCACTCCCAAATGCTCTGGGTGATACCCATCCATTACTTTAGGGACCTTAAAAGCCCAGTGTGTATGAACTGCTTCTGAAGTGACTCCTTCCAGCCCTGAAGTCACTTTGATGCTTTTGAAATGTTTCTCCTATGTCTGTTTAAATACAAGACTATCAGAAAAAGTTCAAAAATTGTAGGGACTTGTGTCTGTGATTAACTACCTTATGTGAGTAATGATCTGCTATAGAAATTATTGCTTTGCTTCTGATAAGGCAAATACCTACCAGTTACTTTGCCCCAGAGCTTTCTCTGTTTTTATGACAAGTCTGTAACACTGAATTTAGTGTATCCATTCCTATGGACCTTATTACTATTCAAATATAATATGCTACTGACATGGTTTTGGGGGTTGGGTTCAACAGCACTGATTCTTGATCTGAATGCCAAGACATGCTTTGCAGTTTCTAAGTGTGTATTCAGTAGTTAGGTATAGAGATGTGGTCGTGAAATATAATTTCAAAATTTCCTTTCAAAAGCATAGGCATAAATATATGAGTTTATTTAAGTACCCGACATTATCACTAAATTTCTGATAGGTAGCTATTACCTCACAAAACACTTCAGTAGGAAAGTCGGTGCTATTGTATCTTGCCAGCAAGTTCCTAGTATTCATTTAGATTTTCCTTACTAGGTCACTTCATTAAAAAAAGATTAAAGTCTACTCCAGCTAGAGGCATGAATTCCCACTTCTGTTTTCAGAGAAGTCTGATATCAGTCTGAAAGTCTGATATCAATTCTGAAATAATCTTGGTTATAAAAGCAATATTAAACCTATTCATTAGGAGACTGTACATCTCTTCTGGGTCTTTAGTGGGTCACCTAATTCTAACCTTTGTAGCACTTCAAGGCAAGGGAACTTTCCTAAAGACTGTAGCTCTAAAGGTGAAGGAGCTGAGGTAAATCCAAAGGTAAACACAAAATAAAATCACAACAGTGACATCTGTTGCAGTATTTTCCTTACACCTTACTGCCAAATTCATAACTTCCCACACACATCATTTGAAAAGAGGTTTACAGAGATCAGCATCTGAGAGAGAAGTTCCCTGAAATACTTTTGAGGGAGAGAAGCTTTCCTCAGTTAAACAGCATTCTGCTTGGAGGGAAACCACCCCTTGGAATAGCCAGGAGATTAATAGTATATCATCTCTAAACCACGGTCAGGAAAGGAATGCCTATCCCCATTCTTCACATTAATCCAATAACTAGAACTAAATTAAAATTTTGAGGGAAAGAGGGTGGCATTTAAATTCCTCTCTAGTCAAACAATGGGGTTTGAAACACTGTGAGGGGGAAGGCCCACACGTAAAAACTCTTGAACAGACAAGTTTTCTCCTGATCTGTGCATGTGAAGTGCACCGATCACGTGCAGAAAAGCATGAGGGAGGGTTAGCCATGGCATGAGCACACATTGAAACATGCCTCTGTGGGCAGCAAAAAACACCCTTTTCATTAGGGTCACTGGGATTTAGGTGCAAACTGGTCATGATTAAATGGCTTTGTATCAGAGCCTTATGCCACAGCAATAACTTCAATATGATGGGGGCCTCACCATAAGAAACACAGGAATGGACAGACTTTAACAGCAACAAGGCAAAGACAATTGTGAATATTCCTGATTGCTTAAAGGCTGAACTTTGGCAGCTAAAAATGGCTTTGAGGTCACAAATTCCACATGCTAAGTCCTCTTCTGACTTCTGACTCCAGTCAGCTGAACTGTGCTGACTTTCATATTTTTACTCAAAAGATTAAGTGTATTCATTTGGCTGTGCATGTTGCAAGAGCACTAAAAGACTGCTAAAGTACATGCTCACCATGGGCCTGATCAAAGCCCTCTGAGATCAATGGGAATATTTCCTTTGACTTCAATGGGCTTTTGATAAGATTGCAAATTACCCAGTGGAAAGTTAGCCTCTGAAGGATGGTCCTGATGTTGGCATACCCATGGGCACAGCGCTCGAAAGGATCTGGCTCTGCACCTGGGTGATGCACAGCAGCTCACGCTGGAGCAGATGCAAGTGTGGCATCTCATTCTGACATTTCATAAAATGCCACAGTAGTGATAAAGGAAGCATATTTTGATTGACATCTTCCATACTAGCTGGTACTTGAAACAGCTTGCAGCCACATCAGGATCTGGCAGGAAGCCAGACCCATTCACAATAATGGGACATCATACAAATATCAACAGGGCTGTATCCAAACCAGCTGTTATTATTAATTTCATGTCTTTTAAGAGGAAGAGAGGATTTCAGCCATTTGAAAGGATTTTTCAAATGAATAATTATACTGTTTGGTGATGTTTAATTTCTGTTTACCTCTGAATGTTTCTAAAGTTGTAGCTAGTGGTCCCATATGAATTGGATTCAGAGATACAATTGCTGTTTAATTTAGCTGATTCACTTGACATGTCTTCTGCATTTTTGTTACAGGAGGTGATTTTTTTGAAGAAAATTGAAGGCAACTGAATGTTGACAAAAATAAAAAAAACATGAAATTGGAGTTTAGAAAACTGCTTTGATATAAGAGTCTGCAGACAGTTTAAAAAATAGGGAAAAAATGTTGTTGCTGTGGAAAAAGGTTCAACAATTGGAGATTAGAAGTGAACAAACAATTCAAATGAATCATCTCAGCTCCATGGAAGTTTCCAGGATCTTCATTCTCTTTTGCCTTAAGAGCTAGCTTGAGTGTAGCAGATCTACTCTTTTCTGTTATACTCCTTCCTCTTTTATTAGAGAGAATTTTCAACAAATAGAGATTCAGCTACACCTTTTCTTCTGCAACAGATGAAATTTTTTAGATGTTTTATGGAAAATATTTAGTCCCGGTACTACAAGGGTGTGTTAGAGTGAGTACAAACAGAAATGCTAGTGGAAGAATAAAGAAAACCCTAAGCTGAAAGATTATGTGGACTGATCAGGTAAAAGGGGTAGAGGTATGGTAAAATTGACAAGCAACTTTTAGGTGACATAGATATGATATTTTTGTATGGAACAGCTTGTCAATTCCTCTTTTGACACTGTTTCTGTCCTTCTACTGATATAATAATCTGTCCATGTGTGTGTGTGTGTATACATGTGCATGCACACAAATGTATTTATACCTAAACAAGAAAGACTACAGATACTAATGTTCGATGAACCCTGCAAAATGTATTTTCTTAAGCCTAATGTGGAGGAGTGACTTTGAATGACAGATTTCAGAAGAAACCCAAAAATATAAAAGTGGGTAGATGTATGAAGGGCTTTTTAAAATGTGGAGAATATTGAAAAAAGGTTTGGTTATGATACAAAATCTGTAGGGGCAGGAGAAGGAGAGTATCAAAGGAAACTTCTCTTTCTGGATGACTGACGGTGGTAGAATCAAACCTTTAAAGGAAAGATTTAGACAGAAAAGGAAGATTATGAGCCTGGTTTAGTCATCCAGGTTTTGATAAATTAGTGAGCTGCTTAAGATGAGATATGTGACTTTGAAAGAATAAAGGTCTTTTTGAAGGTTTTGTTTCGGATCCTGTAGCGGAAAACCCTGCAAGCATAGAAGAGAGGGGAGGGGAGGGGAGGGGAGGGGAGGGGAGGGGAGGGGAGGGGAGGGGAGGGGAGGGGAGGGGAGGGGAGGGGAGTCCTGATCCCAGAGAGAGGTAGTGGGGAAAAAAACCTATTATCTTGAAAGAAACCCCAATATAGGTCACACCCATTTTAGTCTCACAAATACAGTGGGATTTAGTTTCATTTGTAGTCATCACTGAGACTGGTGGGTTCACTGCTCTAGAGAGTTTTATTTTCACACTAGGAAGTCATTGTTTAGACTAATAATATGTGGGATTTTTTTTCTTGACAGATTTGAGTACTATTTTCAGTCCTAATCTTGTTATCTCAGTCTCTATCTTTCTGTTTTTTCTTGCTGTTTTATCTTCAGATTTCAAATAAAGTCAAAACTTTGGCTTCTGAAAAAAAACATACTAAAAGATGAGCCCTTCAGAAATACATTTGAAAATGTATATGTCTCCAAATTAAAGCTGCTAGACTTTTTACAGCTCTACCTTAGGAAATTTCTGACCTGCATATGGAATACATTTGTGCTTTCTGTGCTTTTAAAGTTGTTACTAGCTTGACTGAATGTGCAGCTGGTAGTGATCTACAGTTTTTGTTTATCCTGCTGAGTGAAAATGAGGGAGGACATATTTGTAGACTCATTCAGCTAAAATTCTGAAATGCTGTCTCATATACTTTATTCTACCGAAATGCTGCCTCTTTCAGTCAATTCTCTCAGAGATTCCTTTTGCTAACAATAAAGCTTAATAAATACAGCACCCAAATTTCTCATGTTTAAAAACAGCTGTATGTCAGAGGTCAGTTTCTGTTCACCTTAAACTGAAGGAGCTTTCTTAGCCCAGGATTAGGAAAATACGGGTTCAAGGGCCAGTTATTTTAGGTAGCAAATAAAATTTCTAGATGCTTAGGTATGATGAATACTCATAAGCTAAAACATTTTTATGGAATTACTTTGACACAAGCATTAGTAAAGCAGAATATGACTTAAAAGTAAAAACCCTGTGCAAAAACTACCCCTCAAATTATTATCTTCTAAAAATCTCACCTATTGCTTCTATAAATTTGGATCCTGAAAATTTCAAAAAATTTTAAGAAAATATTTAT
Organism: Fringilla coelebs; assembly: GCF_963513975.1. Taxonomy (NCBI): domain Eukaryota; kingdom Metazoa; phylum Chordata; class Aves; order Passeriformes; family Fringillidae; genus Fringilla; species Fringilla coelebs. The sequence goes on from NC_140029.1 coordinate 57,603,672, forward strand.
AAAAATAAAAGTTGCTTTTATTTAAAATACATGGAAGACAATATAGATGGGGTTTATGCATCAGTCTCTCTGTATGGTATCAATGCCTGTAAGTGTACTTGCCACTACTAGTCAGTACTACAGGCATATCCCACTGCTTCCTCTTTGATAGTGTCTTGTTTTGCCTTTTTTTCCCTGCCTGTGTTGTAATAGCTCTTTTTCTGTCTGTGATACACCAAGATGCAGTATCCTATGTTTTTGCAATATGCTGTTTTATCTGTGTGCAGTACTGTCTTTTTGCTCAACATCTCCTTGGAAAGGACAATTATTTTCCTGAATCAACATTCCAACACTTCAACAACTGTTGTGAGTAGTTGTTTGGGGGGGAGGTGTATTTGTTGATATTTATGGGGGTTTTCAGTTGCTTGTGTGTTTTTATCTTTCCTTGAAGTCACAGATAAGCATTTCTCATCTATTGAACTTTTTACTCCACAAGGATAAAATCTGATATTGTATGCTATAGTGTGGGATTCTCTTTGCTTTTACAGCTACTGGTGCTCATGAGTCTATTTATCTGTTTATGTGATTTATCTTATAATGTGCTAACTCAAAAAAAAAAAAAAGAAAAAGAAAAGGGGGGGGAGGGGAGGAAGGAAGAAAAGTTACCCATTTGAAAGAAGTAGAAAAAATTGTTTTATTTCTGCTGCCTTGTTCACTAGCTTACTCTTGCATTGCATATACATTTTTTACTTCTGAGCTTTGAGAGTTCTACAATTTTTATTCATTAAAATAGTCCTGTGGCTTAAAGTATTTGATAATAATGACTGTGTCTGTCACTTCATAAAAGTGCTATGCTTTTCCCACATAAGCCATTGTTTTTCTCAAATGCTGGGTGTCTATACTGCAAGGCAGTCCCTCTCCATAGCAATAGCAGAATTTCTTTTCTTCAATCTTTTTCTTTTATATACTTTTCATTCAGAGCACACTTGTAAATCACTCAAGTAATAGTCTATTTCTTTGGGCTGAATTTGTTACTGTTCAAGTCCTCTGGTTATTACCAGTAGTTCTTCAGTTCATCTCAGATTTTAAGGATTTTCTGTTCAGTAGACTTAATGTGTAAGAAATTATAGATAGTTTTTTATTTCTGGAACTGCACTGCTAAAGTTACTTGTTCTTTCCAATTCTTCTGGTCTTATGAAACAGTTATCTTCATTTTCTTCCATGTTTTATTTCCATTTCTCATTTAAATTTTTCATGTACTATATTCATTCTGAAACCAATGTATTCATTCAATGTCTACTTCTGTTTGCCATACAATTGTATAATTTAATAAAACTTTTGTACTGAGATATCTCAGAAGTTGTCCTAAATAGAATGGGAAATATTTTGCTGTTGTTGGCTTGTCCATATTGCTTGTAGACAATTAATTGAAAATTGACCTATTTCATTCATCCCAGAACTAAATTACTGGAAGTCATTCCTTAATAAAGGGGTTAGATGTTTGCCTTGTCTGATTATGGCATATTGGAGATTTCTAGTTGTAAATCACCATTTTTTACTTCCAAATTTTCTAAAGAAATGTAAGAACTGGCTGAAAGAACTCTGCCATAAGTTTTTTGGGGAGAACTTTTTTTTCATAAAATTTAAGTGTTTAAGAAGATTCTACTCTTCTGGGAAAACATTTTTTTAGGAAAAATTTCTTCATAACTGCAGGACCAAAACAAAGTAGTTTTTTGCCATTTTATAATTTCAATATTCTTTTTGCTTTTTGGAATATTTATCTTCCAGTCCTCAGTCCACATTCCCCCACACTCCATCTTTCTGATTTCCCTAAGGTTTTTTTTTTTTTGGTTTCTGTTTTGGATTTGCATGGCCAAGATTTGGTAGTGGGCAGCTACCAGGGGTGGTTCCTCATCCAGCAGATCCAATCCCTGGCATCTCCCAAGATGGGTGTGCCACTAGCCAAGTCTGGCCTCTTAGAAATGGTGATGATGCCTCTGTGATAACAGATTTAAGAAGGAGGAAAAGACCAAAGCAGCAACAGCAACAACTCTGTTGTTGCAGAGTTGTGATTGTGTTCAGAGAAGAGCAGAGTGAGAACACGCGAGGGGAACAACTCTTGGACATCCAGGTCAGAGGAGAAGGAGAGGCAAGAGGTGATCCAAGTGCTGCATCTGAGATTCCTCTGCAGCCTGTGGTGCAGACCCTGGTGAGGCAGCCGTGCCCCTGCAGCCCATGGAGATCCATGGGGATGCAGAGATCCACCTGCAGCCCATGGAAGAGACCCACGCCACAGCAGGCGGATGCCCAGGAGCAGGCTGTGACCTCATGGGGGACCTGAGGAGGGAGAAGCCCACACTGGAGCAGCCTGTCCTTGAAGGACTGCACCTTGTAGGAGTCATCCATGCCGCAGCAGTCTGGGGAAGACTGTTGCCTATGGAATGGACTCACATGGAGAAATTCATGGAGAACTGTCTCCTGTGGGAGGAGTGCAAGAGGGGAATGCCTCCTCTCCCTGAACAACAGGAGAAACAGGTGATAAACTGACCATAGCCCTATTCTGTGCCTCCCTGCACCTCTGGGGTAGGATGTAGAGCTGAGAAGGAGAGGGGGGTAGGAGGAAGGTGTTTTGAAAGTTTTACTTTACTTCTCATTATCCTGCTCTGACTTTGTAAGTGATAAATTCAATTTATTCTAATTCTAATTCTGGCTTGTTTTTCCTGTGAGTGATCTCTCCCAGTCCTTCTCTCAGCTTATGAACCCTTCATTATATTTTCTCTCCTCTCTCCAGGGGTGGAGTGAGAGCCTTTGGTGGATTTCTGGAATCCAAACATTGTCTACCCACTCCATTTTCCTTATTTCATTTCTATATGAAAACAAGACAATGATGTAGCAAAATGCCACATACTTCCTTGTATCTACTTCCACTGCATAAGAACAAATTGTTCCAGTTCAATTGTATTTCATGTGGACCAGTATGACTGCCACCTCCCTGAAAGTGTTTGGGCTCAGCATTTTGGGTAAAGTAGTAAAGTTGCGTGACTGGAAGCTATATTTCTGAGAGATTGCTAGGTATTGGGTCTGTGTTCTCCGTAATTTCCAGGTATTACTGGGAAATACTTTCTCTGAACCGGCCTCTAGAGTGTCCTATTTCAGAACTGCAGAAATGCAATTTCCATGTGAACCTACTCATACTGGGGCGGGGTACTTGGGCAGAAAAAGGTAAGGATTGATAAATTTGTCTTAGGCCCTGCAAAGAGAATGGGGAAGAGTGAGTGCCAGATGGCCAAGAGAAAGATATAAGGAATCTGTTATGCTTAAGAGTAACAAGTGATCCAGAGGGTAATGTTTCCTTAAGGCATAATCAAGCATTCAGGAGACAGATGGTGGAAAGAGTAGGGAGTCAAGACAGTTCTAATTAGTCCAACACCATATGGAGTTGCTTCTTTTCTAGAAGCTCAACCTTCTAGACAGGCCTGTGGGTTTACTTACTGGACATCCCAGAGATCTTTGAAAGTGTTTAATGACTCACAACCAACCCACTTGCCCAGATTTTTATTTTACAGAAATAAGTGGATGATGTTAAGTGTGGAAAGCCTGATTCATAAATCTTCAATATAAAACTAAGATGTAGCTGGACTGGGACTATACCAATGACCCAAGAAATTAGAGGACTTCTTATGTCTGATGTAGCTGGAGTCTACAGAGGTACCTGAAATATTACTTAATTTTGTTTTCATTCATAAAAACTCATCTTGCTGCTAGACAGCACGTAGGAGGAAGTATTGCAATTTGCTGCTGTTATATATGTGGGTTGTAATTCTGTTTTGCAGCTTTTCTTGGCCACTGTGATTATCCCCTTTATCACTACTCCTAAAAAGTAGAAGATATCTGTTGTGTCTTAATTGTATTTATCTCTACTTGTATCCTTTTTCTATTTGGTTCACAAAGTCTCACACCATCTGTACATGCTGGGAAAGACAATGGCTTTTAGTCCTGGGAGAATATGAAAGAGAAAGCCACTAGAGAGCATATCTACAGTTCAGGGTGGATTGCAGTGCAGACAGGCAGGGACATTTCTAAGGGGTGGGGCAGTTGTAATACAGGGACAGTAAGACATGTGAAATCAAGATATCCCAAATCAAATCTGCACAGCATGGCAGGCTTATTCAGTTGAATGGAGTCCCCATCAATGCCTTTACAATGAACGTAACATCTTCTGTATGCATCAAGAAAATATGAATAAAAAATATTGTGTTATATTTTTCTGATACTACCTAGAACCATTAGGAAACACTGAAAACATGTAGATCTTCTTCAGAAATAGAAAAGTAGTTTTCTCCCAGTACCTCATACTCGTATATGTGTGTTGTCTGTTCAATATAAATAAAACTATTATAATCTGCATCAAATGATGTTTAAGTCCCAATGTGTCCCAAGAATATCCTCATCACTGACAAGTGGTTAAGTGCATTTGTCAGACTTTCTCCTCTGCCTGAAAAAATAAATACAGAATCCAGATCACCTAGTATTCAAATGCCAGAAAATACATTGGCATTCATCTTTACATGCTTGGTATCTCAGTGTCTTTCAATAAAACCTTTTAGCTGACTCCTAGAACTTTTGCCCAAAACAAGACAGACTACCTCCTTATTGATACCAACCAACTACTGCATCTTTTTTCCTTCATTTATATTTTAAAGAATTTTAGTTTTTTCACTTCCTATATTGAAGAAAAAGTCCTAATCAGCCCCCTCTCATTATTTCCTAATATATTTATTAAACTTAACCTAAATGTTTATAAACCATTCACTTTAAATACAGGAAAATATTTTACTGGAGATTTAGTGACTGCTTTTCAACTCAACTTTCTTTACATACTGACAAGACATCATTACAAATAAATTGGGAGTTATCAACTGGCACTCAAAATCTGAGGCAGTCTCTGGGTCATGCTTTCTACAAAGATAACACTCATAAGGTATGGGTGAAATTACCTTCTTTTATTTCTTCTGTTACCAAATTGAGACTTTAAGGAGTGATCTAGGCTGCTATTCTTTTCATCTCTGAGTCCAAAACTTTACTATGCCCTAAAGCTCTATCTCTGTTCAACTACCCTGTAAAGCTGTTGAGAGAGGTAATGACTTACAAGCGCTGAAGTACCAGCATTGCACAAAACCTAAACCCTAGTGTTTCTCAAAAATCTCAGTACTCTTCTGAAATCAAAACTTGGCTTAAGAGCAATTAAGAGACAGAACACAGAGAAGTTAAAGTAATAGTCTTAAGAGAAATATTTGTGCTCTATCAGTTTGTACAGGGTGAAGCTGACTTTCAGTTTCACAACACCTGCCCATTACTTAGAATTTGGTCTGGTCAGTGTGACATTCTTATTGACAAATGTTTTAATGAAGTTAACCGTAAGGGAATAATCTCAACAGCATTACTCATTTTAGGTTAGGAGTGTACCTAAGCTAATTGTCTAGGTTCTGTGTATAATCAGCACAGAGGGTTGCCGCCAGGGTGCAACTGATGGCATCCACATCTTGCTCAACACAGTAGTTCAGATTCTGTACCTGATTCATCTTTTCTGTTGTGATGTGTCTTCTTCTCATTTAAAAATCCATTTGACTGGTAAAATTGCTATGCTCCTCAACATGGATGTTAAGTACCTAAGTAACTACACAGTAGAAATAAATGCTTTTTATTTCTTTTGCCCTCATGCACAGCACTTCCGGATCACCTGACCACAGATTCTGCCTGCTTTCTCAATGGATTAGTTATTCATGATCCTCAATATATAGTTGTCTCTTCAAAATGTCATATTCATTAGCAAACTCCGAATTTCTCCTGAAAATGACTGCCCTGGTGTTTGTACAAGGCCAGATACTTTGGTCCTCTTTATTAACTAGGTGGCAGTACTTGATGGCAGCTCATCTTTCATTATGATGGACAAGAATGAAGTGTACTGGAACATAACAATTATAGACTTGTAAGGTGGAGAAGAAAGCAAACTCACAAAATCTATAACTGCTGGGGCTATTTGAATTTTTTTCTCCCAAGATGGGCCTGAAGAGTTTGACTATAAAAAGCCCAAGGAAAAGAAATTGAAAGATGATGCAAAGAGCAAGTAAAGAGGCTGTGTGCCTAAGTCCATGTTGTTGAAGAATAAAGGCGTTACAGCACCTAAAATCAATCCCAACATCTCAGATAAAAAATAGGCTTTAATCCATCAGTGCTTGAAATGCATTTTATTTTACCCTAATATTCTTTTCTTTTGAGACAAGTTCATTCCAAATTCATTGGTAGTTCTCTATTCCTGAATTCTCTTTTAAAAATGATATTTTACTGTGTTTTTTTATTTGTTTGTTTTGTGCATTTTCTTCTTAAATTAATTATTCATTAAGCATTAACTTTGGGACTAAAATTTATTTCAATAAAAACTAAAATACATAACCATATTTTTCATCACAATTATTAATTGTACTGATTATATAGAACTCTGAATGTTAAATCAGTCAAAATTTTAACTCATATTTTTAATATTTCATATATTTAAAACTACTATTTAGGCCAGGTTTTCTATAGAGATTTTTTTGTAAAACTATTTTTCAGTAGAAGACTTCTGGGATTGTTCTTCTCCCTTCCTATTCAGATTCCAGATTTAAGAAGAATTTCAATACAAAGAACATCTGTTTTGAAGAGCTAATGAAACAGATTGCTGGAAAGGAAAGGAAAGAAGGTTTTGGAGTTTTTTTCAGGAATATAATAATTTACCACCAGTATGACTGTGTCCCAATCAATTCACTGCATTATTAACTGAAATTACCTTGTCTTAATTTAGTGCCTTTATATTAAAATCCTTGTATTGAAAATCAGATTCTTATTCATTATGCCTTGCCTATGAACATCCTTTAATTCCAATGAAAACAGAATTGCACAGGATTGTAGAAAATGAGCTCATGTTTTTCCTGGAAAATTAAGGAGGTTAATAGGTCAAATTATTTTGACATCAATTTTTAGTTGGACTACCTCTGCTTTATGAGGAAGAGAGGACAGGGATCTGTTGAATCTACATTTCCTTGACCGATGTCCCAGGAGAGCAATTGCAGGGTCAAGACAACTGATTTCCTGGAGTGGACTGAGGCGCTTTTCTGGAGGTTTTATTAAACCTGCTGGGAATGTCTGTCTCTTCCATAAGCTATTGTTTTTTGAAAAATTTATCTGTCCAGATGAGCTAGCAATTTTTCATAAACTAAACTAGCCTTACAGAAAGGAACTGTTACACACAAATGAAATATCTGATATGTGGCAATGTGATTTATGCAGATGATTTTTTTTCCCCTGCATGTATGAAGAGAAAGATGTTGATAAGCTGTAGCTAATTCAGTGGAGGGTTACAATAATGGGACAGGATGGAGCACTTGTTCTGCCAGGAGAAGGCAAGGAACAGGGGCTGACGCAGTCTGGAGAAGAGATGGCTGTGGGGGCAATCCACAGCAATCCTCAAATCAAAGGAAAAGGAAATTTCTCAAAAGCAATAGTAAAGAAATAGTAGTGTACAATACCTCATTTGCTGTCCAATAGATCGAGCTTTTTCCTGAGTTTTACTAAAGACTTTACCCAGTCAGAGTTCAATTAGCTCAAAGTTGAAAAATTATTATATTAGCATTAAGAGAAATGTTTCAGTTTGGCATTGGGAAGAAAAAAGATAAAGGTCTAAAAAGCAAAAGAGCAGAAAAGAAATTCTACTGTTGAAAACATGGAGCAGTAGAAACACACAGTTTTGTCAGTCAAAAAGGTGTGAAGTTAATTGTTCTAGGAACGTTTCTGCTAGCTGTTCCTATATAACACTAATGTAAACTTACTTTGAGAGTACAAATTATTTGTAAACAATGGCTTAATCGTGGGAGTTTTACACAGTGATGTTTTCCATCTGCAATTACTGAATTGTCTGTTGACAGTGTTGTCCACTTTTCCACTGCAGTTTCAAGTTTTTCCCTGAGAAGATGAGAAAAACTCATTTTAGGGGTATTACAAGTACACAGTTAGAAAGTAGGGCTGGGTAAATGGTTTGGAAAAAATCCAAATTTTATCATGCATGAAAAGCACAGAGCGCAGAAATAATGCAAGAAAATAATTTCTTATGCTACTTTAGCCATCCTGTGTGTCCACATTTATCTGAATACTAAACCCAAACATCTTGGGTGATTGATCATTGCTTCATGAAGCTTCTAGTCTGGATTTAGCTTGCCTTTATGCAACCATGCAATGACACAAAATGTCATATGTGATGGATATGGCTTTGAGAAAAACACAAAGAACACAGAAACAGCATTATGAAGTTTTCTCTGTAGGATTTTGATTTATTTGTCATCCATTCTGAACATTAGTAAAAATAACAGAAAATACATTGTCTTTTATCTTTGGAGGGAGGTTTTGTGAAAAAACAGCCTTACCATGAATCATGGAATCACAGTATCATTTAGGTTGGAACAGACCTCTGAGACCATGACCATTGAGTCATCTTCCTTTGTCTTTCCATTCCTCACTCCCTTGAATACATATCCCAGCTGTAGGTGAATTTGAGATGTGATGGCCTTCTTGAATCAGACATGTCAAGGTGTAACTTTCAAAGCTCTTGGGACTGAAGTCTTTTGCCCTGCTTAAAACCCAAGCACTGTAACAATACATGGGAATACATGAAGACTGAATCCTCTGCTCGGTTCAGAAATTCTGTGTGACACAGACACCAAGTGATAATCATATGGCTGCTTTCCATTTAGCACCACTACAGGTTGGCTTGCAGGGCTGTGAGAGCATTTCGGCCGCCACCACTGCACTCTGCTGTCACATGGGATCCTTTCCATCCTTGTCAAGTAAAAAGATCATTACTTAGGTATTAGTAGAGTTGGCAAGAAAACAGAAAATGCTGTCTATTGAGAAATTCCTACATTTTGAATAATTGTAATTCCCTAAGAGAATAGAAGCCAATTTTTCAAGGCATTTTATGGATTCAAAGGGCTCAAATGATTTGTTTTGGAAACACTGATGTAACCCTTCAAAACATTAGACCAAAGAAATATGCTTTAAAATTTTAAGTCTAACGAATATCTAGTTAGACTGAAGTACAAAAACTGAAACTGAATATCTTTTTTTACTTTCAATCTTATATGTCAAAGAAATAGAAATATTTGTGTCACACTTTTTTATTATGATGGAATTTTTTAATCAACTTGATCTCTTTATTTTCCTTTTAATTTTTTTTCCTATTAATTGCTAAAACTAGTCGGTCGTGTACTGATCCTCATAAAAATGTGTAATAGGTGTCGAGGGCATTTGAGCAGGTGGAAAATGAAAATGGAAAAAAATAACTTGAAATACCTCCCTTCATAGTAAGTGCAATCCTTGCAAGCATAAGGCACTAGTTGCATTTGTCTGGAGGAGTATACACAATTCTGGTGAAGTGCAGAAAATATTAGTTCAGACTGATTACTAATATGAGAAAGGTTTTGGAAACTTTCCAGCCTTTTCTGTTGGAAAATGTTTCAGCCAAATAAAATCAAAGTAGACTTATTTTAGCTAAAGAATAAATTTAACAGTATAATAGAATATATATTGCCAATTAATAACTTCTGTCCATAAATTACAAGCAGGTTCTTAATATCTGAATGTTTCCCTGTTTCAAGTGTGAGTCATAAGAAGAGAGCTGAGAAAATATGTATTTTAAGTTGTAGTTTCCTAAATTTGGGACGAAATCGTATGATATGTTTGCTTACAATTGCAGGGATTAAAACAAAATATTCCATGAGCTACTGGTGGTGCTTCAATAAGTACCTGAGGTTTTTTATAGCAAGCCAAACTTGTTTGGCTTGCAAATTTTCTTTATGTGAAAGACAGGACAGAAGGGGAATTTCTGATAGAGAGAGAAGGAGCTAAAAACTGCAACCATTAACTTAAAAGCACTCTCAAATCCAGTAATACAGAGGTAGCCATTAAATGCTTTTCTAGTTCTATATGCTACACTCTCATGTTGCTAAAGGACGGCGTGCTTTAGCATGCCAACCAAGGAGTATTTTAAATGAGGTTTTTAAACAGCAATGTGGTGAGAAGGCAGTCTGCTGTGTTAACACCTCTGTTGTTAAAAGATAAGGTCATATTTCTCATTGTGACTTTAATGGCCACTTCTTACTCTGTGTTTCTGCTCCCTGTGTGGTCTGTACTTATATCTACTACTTTAATAACTACAGCAAATTTTTACCATGACCATTAGCACAGTAGAACAAATGCAGCATGAAAAAACTGCTAAATTATTTCTCCATCAATGTAACACCAGCAAATTTGCTTCTTGTTCTTTTATTATTGAGTCCATATCCTTTATTCAGAAAGCATAATTTCTAATTTCCATCTTGCATTTTTTTATCTCAGAAATCCTTCAGAGTCAGCCAACATGCCAATAATAACATATGGACTATAAAAGAGGATGTCACCTTTAAAAGTCATAGATCTTTAATGATATATTTTATGGTTGTGTTTGATTATGGGTTAAATTGAAAATAGGGAAACTGGAAAGTGACGCCTTTTATTTTTTACATCCTTAAAGAAAGTAAAAGATAAGAAGCATTTCTTGGTATTGTTTTTATGGGGTCATTTTCATTGTAATAGTTACTGCTTTTTAGATTATTTGTTTTCCTTGAGTTATTCTTTGCCTTCTCGATATGCTTAAAGTGAATTCAGATTCATACAGTATATGGATGGAAAGAACCATTATGATTATCTATTTCAAACACCTGTGTAGCAGCCCCTAAAATCTGAACCTATACTTCAAGCATCAAGTTCATATCTTCTGCTTGAGGCACAATAGATCTTTTAGAAAGACACCCAGTTTTGATTTAAAGTCTTGATTCTCTGTGATTAATGTTTGCACCATTCTAACACATGCAGCAGGCTTTGAAACAGGCTATAAGTAAATGGGATCTTGAGGTTCCCTCTCCTTGAGCTTCATGTTAGAATTGTTCATTTAATATTGACTTTCACAGTATTTTTAATGCATTCAAAAAAGAAAAAAAAATCTCTTGTAGGTACTTCAGATTAGCAAAAAATGTTAAAGAATGAGTGATGGTATCTACACAAAACATTAGAATAGAATAGAATAGAATAGAATAGAATAGAATAGAATAGAATAGAATAGAAGAGATATAGTATAATATTTGAAAACAAAGAAACAAAAAAACCAACCTAAAAGCTGTTACTTTAGTTAGAGCAGCTACAGACACAAAGCCTGCCTTACAAATTATAAGTGAGTGTTGGTCAGAAAGCCCACCTTCATCTTTGTCCTTCTTCCTTTGATTGCTAAATTGCATGAAGTAGATAAACACTTCCATCAGTTCTGCTAATCCTTCTTATAAGATTGTACTTACACAGGTTTCTTTTGTGACTAATCAAAGGAAATATCTGAAAATTTTGTGAAAGTGAACTTTTTTTTGGTGTTCACTAAGAGGCATAGCAGAGACTTAGGAGTAGATTTCTGTTCTTCAGAGATAAAATAATTTACAATAAACAAAAACAAATATACAAACAAAAATTAAAATTAACTTAATCAACTTGAGAAAAAGCAATATTGCCTCATGATGGACCTTATTTTGGAAGGCATACATTTTTTTCTTAGATGAAAGGAAGAACAAAGTTTTTATTTGGGATGAAATGAAAGCTTTTACATTCAAGAGTCTTGCTAAATCTCTTGTCAAGAAAGAAAAAAATTTTTTGTCTAGCTACAAAAATCTAATGAGATATTACATACCCATTTGCTTTACCTATATAGGAAAGGTGACATCAAGGCAGTGATAAAACTTGATAAAAAAAGCTCTGAGAGATCACCCAACATGCCCCTTAGTCCAAAGCAAGATTAGCTACCAGTACATCATTCCTGATTGATACCTCCTCAGTCTGGTCTTAAATGCTTTCAAAGACAGAGTGTTAACAAGATCTTTATGAAATCTATCCTGAAGTTTCCCAGTTCTTACTGTTGCACGTTGTTTTCTATACATCTGAACTACAGCCCAGGTACTACACTGGCCTCTCCAGCTGTGCTGCCTCCAGCTTGCTGGGCACGTTGCTGGCCACTGCATGTCAGCTCAGGCTCGAGCAGTGGTGAATAAGCACAAGGATTACTGGCTGTGTTCTGCAGAGGAGGCTCTGCTTGTACACAGCAGTTTGATATTTGCTCTCTTTGTAACAACATGACACAGTTGACTCATGCTCAAAGAGCAATCTGCTATAATTCCCAGATCATCCCCATTTGGCCAGTTGTTTCCCATCTTATATTTGTGCAGCTGATGGTTCATACATAGCTGGAGTACTTTTCACTTGCCCTTTAATCTTGTTTTACTGGATCAAATTCTAATCATCAGCTGTTGTATTCAGTGTTCCTTGGTGACAGCTACTTGAAGTATTGCTGGACATAAATTAATTTTCTGTGGGCAATTATTTTCTAACAGCTGATCTATGCAATATTGTGTCTGTACCTCCTTATTCCTTTTCTTCCACAGACTATAGATTCTTAAGCAGTGACTTCCATAGATTTGCTATATGATGCATATCTTTTCAATTCACATTATTAGGCCAAAGAAATGCCAAAGAAGGCGTTTTTCTTTTTTTTTTTCTTTACCTATTTTCAACACACTTTGCTGGTTAAGAGAAAGACAAAACAGACCTGAAGGATCTGACAATCATACTACTGTTTGTAACCTCTTTTAAATCATAAGATGAGATACAATTGCTAGACTAGGATCCTTGTCAGGACTTGTCGGAGGAAGGTGGTGTTATTTTTTGCATTAGTTATTTCCTTCTGCCTCAAAACTGTTTTTACTCATGTACACAGATGCTGAGTGAAAGGCTACAAGTGTCACTGTCGTGTGCACCTGGGGTCACTGCAGCAGAACTGTGTGCAGCACAGTTCAAGGGGGTTTATTTGTACACCATACTGAATAATTTACTAGGCTGCACCAAAAACATATGTATCATAAAGAAAAAAAATATTAGATTGTATGCATGATTAATCAATGTTTTAATACAGGCAGATAGTTCTCAGCATCACTGTTATCAATATGAGTTTTATAAGACGCTGTGAAGACAGTGCTAACTAGGACACCATATAAAACCTCCAGAATTTGCCTAACAAATTTGAACTACTTTGTTTTCCAACATGTATACAATTTCATATTTTATGTATTTTCTATTTATTTTTATATATCAATTTATATAACTGTTTTTAGCCTTACAGTAAATGTGCTAAAATAAAATCTTTTGAAGGCTATTTGTGATCCATCTAAATATTATTAGAGTTTTTGTTATTATTCTTATTTAATATCAGCCAAACATATCAAGGTGCATCAGTACAGATGAACCTTAATACAAGAGCAAACCTTTTTGATGTGAGGAGGATATGACTGAGTATCAGAAGGATTAAGTGTTCTGTCAAGGATGGTGCTGCAGTTCTGAATTATTTACAAAACATGGAATTCAAAATACTGAAATTCAGCTTCTCAGAGTCACAGTTTTCAAACTGCACATCTGAGAAATACACTTTTTGATGCTTTCCAACTTTGGGGGCAAAGTTAAGCACAAGTCATTTCTCCAGACTTGAATACTTCTATTGATTTTGGACTTTGAGTAAAAGAAAACTCAGCTGAGGTCACAAAGTTTCTAGTGTGGCAGCCACAGTGCAAGTGATTAAAACCCTGTCTCTCACCTTAAGTGTTCCAATTCAGTCCTGTGAAGTTTAACACCTCACCTCAAGTCCCAGCCAAATCTCGAGGGACTTTGAATTGACATCACAAACACACCTCCAAGTTTAACAAAGAAGCCTAAAAAGACAAACAAGGAAAAGAAATACTTACATGCCAGGAGCAGCTATTCCACAGAGATTCAATCCAAAGGAAAGCTGGAAGAAAACACTGCAAAAGCACATTTTTTACTTTCAAGGGCTGTAACTAGCCCCTTCTCCTACCATACTAGGGCTCAAGACTGTCCAGATAAAACACTCTCATCTTTTACCTTAATGAACTCTGAACTGACAAGTCTTTTATGACAAATTCAGCACTCTAGGAGTAGCTTCAAGACTACGTGAGATTTAGAGCCCCATTTGAAGCCATATCTGGTGTGTCTCGCCTCTGTGACAGGTTCTCACAGTTCTCATCTGGGTCAGTAAATGGAGATCCCATGATAGGGAAAACTGACATCCCATTCATCTTGCTTTGCATGAGTGCTTTGCCTGTCAAAACAGCCACACAACAATGTTAGTTTTATATACTCTTAAGAAATGCAGCCCCAAATTGGCTGCCAAAACACAAACAGGAAGAGTGCAGACAGGAGCATACACTAAGATGAGGAAACAAATTGAAAATTTAGATGACTACAAATAAAAAACAGAGGCATTGTCATCCTTACTTTTTTAGCCAGAGAGATGTATTGCCTTCTCTTTCCCCCACATGCTAGTCAAAACCAGGTGCATGAAAAATGTCCTAGAGTTTGAGGTCAGTAAGGATGATCTGATCATTTAATTCATCCTCCCCCCAGGGTCTTATATCTGTTCCAGTACTCTTTAATATAACTCAATGACCTTGGTTAGGATCAGGCTTCTTTGTCAGCATACCAGAACAATTGGTATAGGCCTGCATTTTCGATAAGTGTGGGAGAAAGTGAAACGCTCCAGGAGCAGATCAGACCACTTTTGTGCAGGGGAATAAAGTGTCCTAACAGACCACAGCACATGTCTGGTTGAAGGTAGTGGGGTGTCTAATTTGACTACAATTTTTCTTTATTCAAAATGATAAGTAGTAGGGACGTGTTGAACAGAGTGATTTTTGCTTCCAAAGCCCTTAATAAAAAGAAGTCAACTACAGCTTTCAGAGAGCCACAGATTATAGAGCCAGAAGAAGACACCAGGCACTCTGCAAATCTGAAATTCAACAGAATAATAACTAAGCCAAAATTGATTTTCAGTGAAAAATCATCATTAAAGGGGAATGCTGTAAGTAGCACTCAGAAGGCTTTGAAATTCCTGTTTTGTTTGGGGATTTTTTTTCTCTTTTAATTTGAAATAAATATATAATTAGTTAAATATATAATAATTAAATTGTGCAAATTACACTAATAGGGGAAGTGGTAAATCATGTTGAGCATAAGGCAGCTACAGAGATTTATGGCAAGAATTTGTTAAGCTGGTCTCAGTAAATGTGCATATATGCCTAGGAGCTACTCATTTTCACTAACTATCTCAACAAGGTAAATGTGTTTATCTAGGGAGCAGGAACGCATTCCCACTAAACAGGAAAAGTTGTTGCTTTGAAAGTGACTAAGGTATTTAATGCAGAGGAAACTCAGATGACATCTCAAAGGCAGAAAGACCAATATGTTCTTTGGGTTCACAGATTGCAGAATTACTACTTCTCTGAGCAGGAATAAGACAACAATGTGTCTCCTTTGGAGTTGTTTGGCATATGGGATATTAAAGATAACAAGTAAAGTTTTGCTGAGGTCCTTGAAAAAAAATTCAAAGACTTAAAAGGCTGTAAAAATAGTTCCTGAAGAACAACAGCAAAAAATCACTTTGAAAGCAGCTTATCCTGGGTAGTTTATCAAATTGAAAATGGTTTGTTTACAGTGTTTATATTGTTTTATATTAGCAAAAACATTGTACTATGTTATCAAAAGAATGAACAAATATCTTTGCTGTGTCATCATACTGAAGATACACAACCATTTGAAACCTAGGTTTTTTCCAGAAAAAAATTATGGGGACATACATGTTTGTAAAATTGTCAATTTGTGATATACAGCATGTTAAACAGAAATTATGGTAAATCCTTTCCCCCTAAATTCTATGTATATATCCAGGAAATATAAATTAACTAAAAAAGGAAGTGAAAAACATACTGCTTGTGCAACAAACAAATATTCAGTTATAGTAATTTTAACTCTCATGGTGGTAGAGAGGGGAAAGGAGTGATGAGAGAAGAATTCATCAAAATGAAATACGTTTCTTCTTGAAGGCTGTAGGATTCTTTCTCTTGTTGCATTATGATTATGTAAAGAAGGATAATTGATTTTATTTTAATTTGCCTGAAGTAGGAGATAATTCTGTTTTATATAATATATAAATAAAATGCACACACACACACATATATATAAGAATAGGTAGTAAAATAAAGCAGCTCAGTTTTTTTGTCTATTTGGCAAGATTTGACATCATTTTAGCTTAAATAAAGGGAATGGTTTCGTTTGGAACATTTAGAAGACTTCATGCTACCCTTAATGTGTTGCTTTAACTAGTGTTTAAAGGACATGCAAGTCAATTTAAAGATGCCATTTGTCATCTGTACCAATAAAGTGACTCATGCACAAAATTTAAAAAAAAATTTGTCATCACACAGTCTTTTATTTGCTGCTTCATCTTTATATAACATGAGCAAAAAAAGGCAGAACTACTTAGACTTTGATGAAATCTGAAACAGATTATAAGGCAAATCTAGTCAATTGTGAATGCTTATCAAAGAAGAGTTTGAAAGGCATAGTGAATTTACTAGGCTCAAAGATTACCAATAAAAAGAAGATTAATTGAAAAGGGTAGGTATATGATTGGCAGGCTTCACTTTACAGGCAAGGCAAATACAAATAGACTTAAAATTTCAAAAGTTTATCTTTGCAAAATTTTGGTATGTTTTCTACTGAGATCTATTCCTCTTTACATTTCATTGCAATTTTTTCTAATTCTTTGACCATGATAATGCTGACAGCTATGTATGAAATTGAATATAACAGTTTCCTAATATATGAACAGACATGTCATATTTTCACTCTAGTTGTTTAAATCCCAGAGGACAAATTTTACAGTTGTTCCACACTGCCTTGTATATCAAAAGAAAATACACAAACAAACCCAGCCTTGCCCACATCTCTGGGAAATTACGGAAAAGAATTTTAAAAAAGAACATTTGCAATCTACTTATGTGAGATGAAATTCAGATATAATATTTTAGCAATCTCATTACAAGCTTACTGACTAGCATGGATAAGGGCCGCTCATTAATGTGTAAAATACTAAAGCAGTCTGAAATTTTCATATCAAGTCAAAGTATCTGGAATTCCCAAGAGGCTGTTGATTTCAGCCCCATATCTTCAGAAGGATGTGGCATCTCTTAGTGAACCAGATATGAACTCTGTTTTGTTTTCTTTCATGTTTTCCATTTGTCATCATAATGGTGATGTCACAGTGCTGTACAAGTCAAAAGGACAACATTACTGTTATAACTAGTGTCATCAAATATTAACAGTGTCTTATTTATAGTTAGATATTTATTACTGTGCAAATGTTCCAGATATTTTTCTGTACTGGTCTGGATTCTAAAATGATTTTTTTTTTTTGGTACTGTGAAATCTTCACAACACAGTTATAAAATAGGTTTGTCTATTTTTGCTCATATCAGTATAGTTGTAAGCATGCTATTTTGTCTGTAATTTTAATTTGGGTAATACTATAGTGTTTCTAAAGAAACAACCCTTCTTTAACTCATTCACTACAATGAAATGCTTGCACATCTGGTAGTCTTGAAAAAAGAGAAAAAGAAATCCCTCAAACCCCACATGTTTCCATAACAATCCCGTTATAGGTGCACTCAGGAAAACTGCAGGTGCAACCTGATGGTTTCAATGCAATGACCTTTTATGATCTTCACCATAAAAAATGGGAAGTACTTCTATTATCACATCTTTATCACTGTCATGGTCCTCCTCATCATCATCGCATACATTTGTATAAACATTTTCAGGACAATGAACCTTTGCTCACCTGAAAAGGTTAGAAATTTGTGTTATGCCTCATAATGTATGTGGAGTCAGGCATACGTCATATAATGATGAACAACAGTGGCAACATTTAATTCAATTTAAGGATGTGAGAAATTGAACCCCAAAACCTTAAACATCTAAAATACAAGTTGTTTATTTGGTTAGGTTTTGGAGGGGTTAGCAAGAGAAATAGTGATTTTCTTTTTAGCTTTGCTGCAACTGTCATGAAAATGAATTTACGTGTTTGGTTAAATGTTTGCCAAGGGCATGGAGAATGACAAACAGGATTCTCTTAGGTATGGTAACATTACAAATGACAATAATTGTTAATGTAAGCTCCAAATTAATTGTGCTGTAGCCTGAAAGTCAAACTTTATGGAAAGTGTGAGTGTAGATAGTATTTTATGTCCAATACACAATTGTTCATTCTTGAATGTTAACAAAAGATTTGTTTTCATTTTGTCTCCATTCTTTTTTTTTTTTTTTTTTGTCTTTGCTTTACATTAGTCACTCTGCAGCAGCAAACGAGCAGGAAGGTGGCAGATAGACTTGTGCTGAACAGATTTTTCCTGCTACAGTGTCTTGCAACAGTATGTTGACCTGAAATTCCACAGCAGTAATTCCAATGAATGCTACAGAAATTGCTTTCAAAGGTAAATTAGTGCCTGTTGACACTTTGCTCAAGGCCTGTGCTTCCTTCTTCTGTCTCTCAAAGGGGCCCTCAACTCTTAAGCGCTAGAGCTGGGCCCTCTCTCTCTCTCTCCATGGTATCCATACATGTAGACCGTACCAAGGTATCATAGGAACGCACTACAGCTGAGCCATGCAGCTCTTAATCCCAGATGAGTGCTCCCACCATTTTAGGTGAACACTGAGCAATGTTTTTTCCTGCTGTTTTCTATACTGTATTCTGTGGGGTTATCTATGATACTCTCAAGTTTCAATAGTTTCAAGAAGATGACATTATATATGGAATTTTAAACAGTCTCCCCAAAACACTGTGTTCATTTTTTAAAAAGTAGAATACATCTTACTGACTCAATATAATTTCAAACTATACTGGAAAAGACAAAAATAAGGTTCTGCATTTTTCTTTAAGACTTAATGCCACTGGGATATTGGCATTCCTACTTTTCTGGTAGGATTCAGTGGGGTTTGCTTCTGCCAATAGTTTAGAAATTACCCCCCTGAAAAAAAACTTTAAAAAATTATGTAATATTTAAAACCTCCTATACTTAAATCTCATATACTTGTCTTGAGTTAAATTAATGTAGAGTTTTACAGAGGTAAGTAACGAATACTAACAGCAAATACCCCGAATTCCCTAAGATCTTTTCCACAATGGTTTTCAGTGGGCACGTGAAGAGGACGATGTGTGTATGGTTATGTTAGCAAAGATTATCCAGTGGACTGTAATTCTTTTATGGCTTCACTATCAGATAATAATATGGCATGCTGATAAAATATTTTTATGACAACATCCTAAGCTGTATTTCCTAAATATGAAAATTTGAAGCTTACAGGAAAATATCAATTTGTTGGTTATGCAATCTACCTGTGACAATTCTGGAAAGAGTAGTCCTTTTTATCTGCATAAAAGGCACAGAACAAGAAGTGTATCTGCAGACTTCTTGCCAGTGTTCCACAGTCTTGACCCCAGGTGGCTACTTTTTGAATTGAGAGTGGAGGTCTGATCTTTCACATTCATTTTTCTTTGCCAAGTCTGCTGCTGAAGTGCCAGCAACTTTCTAAAATTTGAAGTGTTTTCAAAAAAATTATAGTTTTAAAATCTATCTGAAACTCTTAGTGCAAAACTGTCCAATGTACAAAGCCAGTGAAAGAAAAGAAGCAAGGAAATCACACCAGGTATGGATGCAGTTACTTACCTTTTTAGCAGTTTTTAGCTCTTTAACCTTGGTGAAAACATGAATGCTGTACAATTTTTCTATTACTGAATAACATGCACTTTATTCTTTCCATGATAGCATCTTCAAAGTCAAATACACTTGAAAGGGTAATAAATCAAATATTAGAGAATAATATACCTATACACAGATATTCTACAACCACCCAGACAAGCTTTGTCATGCAAGTCCAAACAAATCAAATGAGATTTATCTTGCAGCCAGGCAGGTGACTCTGGATGTGGTTTTCAACCAAGAAAAAAAGGCAACAAATTTCTTGTCTTCCTGAATCCTGTTTATTTTCCCAAGTTTCAATGTAGGATTTATTTACATGTCGCACATTACAAATTTACTTACTAATTAAGGCTTGTACAATTTGATGGGGGAAACCTGTTTTGTGGGAAAAAAGCACAGCCCTCCAGGTATTTCTGTTCAGTGGAACTAGTGTTTATTTAGGACCTGCTCAGTAGAATAAACAATTAATTCTATGCTCTTACTTGACTGTGTCTGGTTTGTAAATTAAACCAGCTTTAACACTGTACTGTTTTACTTTTACCAAGCAGAATTTAGTTTGGATTAGGAACTCATGGCTTTTCACTTCACAAGTTTTACTGCTGTTCACTGCTGTAGTGGTTTCATCTGGGATACAGCTAATTTTCTTCATGGTAGCTTGTATGGTGCTATGTTTTCAATTTCTGATGAAAATGGTGTTGATAACTCACTGATGTTTTGGATACTGCTGAGCAGTGCTTGGACACTGCCACTTTTTGTTCCTCACTCTGTTTGATGTTATGACATTGGTCTTTCCAGGTAAGAATTTTGCATCCTGGAACCCTCCTTCCCTGGAAATGGATAAACATCTGCCTGACAAAGGAAAGCAGTGAATGAATTCCTTGTTTTGCTTTGCTTGCATGCATGACTTTACCTATTACTTTATCTGAATTCACAGATTTTCTCTGCTCCTGCCCTTTTGATTCCCTCCTCATCCCATTGTGGGGGTAGTGTGGAACCTGTGTGGGGCTGAGCTCCATATCAGGGTCAACCTACATCTACAAATATTTAGTTCCATTTTAAACCTAGGAAAGTTTTAAACATAGTAGGATAGAAATAGGTACTTTGGATACAGCTATCATGGTGAGTACAGATTTCTGCCCTAAGTAGGGGTAGAGTTCTACAGGGTTTTGTACTTTGATGACATCAGCAACTAAGACTAGCTCAAATTAAAAATGCAAATGTTAAAAATGTTAATGAAAAAGCAAATGCAGTGTGTCAATGAGACCTGGCAGAAAGCAGATCCTCAGTAGCCCATAGGCACTGTTCTCTGTTGCAAAGGCTTATGGAAGCTTGTGCAAAGAACAATGAAAATACTAATTTTCTGATATCAGATTGACCTTTACCCACATTATAGGCTGAAACGAGCTGATACAATATCCGGAATGGAAAATATAGAATTGTAGAACAGAATCATGGAACAGCACAGGTTATAAAGGGCCTCAAGAGACCATCTTATCTAATCTTTTATGGGGAAAGAGTCTGGATGATGTTACCCAGCACCCTCTTCAATTGCACCTTAAAAAACCTCCATTCTACCTCCACTCTGCTCCACTCTTTCTGGAATATTGTACTGGAATAGTGTGATAATTTCCCTCTCAATCCTTCTTTTCTCCAGGGAGAAAAGACCTAGTTCCTTCTGTCTTTCCTCACAGGATCAGTGTTGCAGCCCTTTGCTAATTTTTGTGCTATCCTTTGGATCCTTTCTAGTCCCCACATCTCTCTAGAACTGAACGAGACACAATACTCCAGGTGGGGCCTCCCATAAGCCGAGAGGAGTGAAATGACTGTGTCTGTGTCTCTGCTAATAATGCCCCTGTCCTTGCTCTCCAGGATCTGATTTGCCTTTGTTGCTGCAGCAGTGCACTGACTTGTGTTCAGCTTGTTTTCCACCAGGGCCCTTGGGTTCCTTTCAGAGTGACTTCTCCTCAGCCACACAGATGCAAGCCCATACTGGCTCTTCGGTTATTCTGTCCCAGGGGCAGGACTTTTCCCTCATCTTTGTTCAATTTCATACTGTTTTTCCTAGGCCATTATTCCCACCTGTGCAGCTCTTCCTGTAAGACATCTGTCCTTTCGGAGGTGTTTGTCTCACCACACAGTTTGGTGTCATCAGCAAACTTGGTGAGGGTGCTCTCAATCCCACCATCCAGATCCCTTATAAAGATGTTTAAGGGCCCAGTACTGATCCTTATTCTACAGCATGTATAAATGCAAAATACTGCTATTTAATAGAGGAAAAACATGAGTCCAGTACAATGTTACTGATATTTCAGTGTGCCATGGTTTTGTGGAAAATAAACAAGAAATAATGGAAGCCATTTATTTTCATCATTTTAGGCATCATTAAGTCATATCAATCTAAACTGGTAGTCAGAGGGCCCTTATATATAGCCAGTAGAGGAATAGTGGCATCTCTAAAAGGGGTTTTAGGTACTCACATTAGGAAAGAATGTTGACACCTATTTCTCTTCTGAAAAACGGAGAAAAGATGACTGGCATCAACATAGATAATTACTCTTTAGCTGTCTGAAGATATGAGAGATTAATCTCATTCTGTGAAGTTAATTAAAACACCTTACAAAATATGAGGCTGTCAAATTATTGTTTTCATATACATTTCCTCATCATTTTGTCTTTTAAGGGTTTGTCTTCACTCACAAGAAGACAAGCAAGCAAACAAGAAGTTGTGTTTATTAACACCTCAGGGAAACTGGCATGAGTAATATGAGGATACCTTGAATGCCTTAACACAAGGCATTTAACTTTTACTCTGAAGTAAACTTGTCCAAATCACTTTCAGGGAGAGTAAAAGGTTGACCTTAATGTGTTTACACATTTCTAAATTTCCCATCCTTTCTGCATAAGAGGGCTGACAGCTTCTTTATGCTTCCTCTGTATTATTACCCCTTTCATTTTGATATTCACTACCCCCTGCAGTAGGACAATTTCCTTTTGATTATACCTTTCAAAAAGTCTGTATGAATATGGGATTCAAACAGATTTCCTAGGCAATTCACCTATATCCCTCCTGTGAATATTTACCAGATTTCAGGAGAATGCCTTTGCTTGGAGTGATTGGTGCATGGGAGTACAGAGAGCTCTTGCACTGGTGTGTTAATCGTGGGTCAGTCTCAGCCTCTGTCCTTGGTCCTTCAGTTCACCTCACTGCACCCACGTTGATGCAGTACTGCTCTGCCAGTCCAGCTAGCTTGGTTTAGTGATGTGGCTTTACAAATTTAGATTCTGTTGCCTGAGTTTACAATTAGATGCTCTAATGTGACTGCATAATAGAGGATGAGAATCCAAACTGAAGCTCAGTGACTGCATGTGGGCAGCCCTCTCCCATTTTCCTTCACAAAAATCATTTGACTTCACAGTACTAGAGATTGGGTTTTTTTGTGATTTCACAATACAGCAAGAAATAATGAAATTCTAACATGCATATTTAGGAAAATTCAAAATTTAGCAATATATGTTCTGGTGAGGAACATAAAAAAACTTATCCCCTTGTACTCTTTTAGAAACATTTACT
This sequence comes from Fringilla coelebs, assembly GCF_963513975.1. NCBI lineage: Eukaryota > Metazoa > Chordata > Aves > Passeriformes > Fringillidae > Fringilla > Fringilla coelebs. The sequence goes on from NC_140029.1 coordinate 57,626,985, forward strand.
TGGATATATCATATACACTAAAATAACAACATTCCTCTGAAATCCTGCTTGAGATTTTTGAGTTCTAATATGCAGTTCTGTTTATGACAATGAAATACGATGGTCTACCTCCTTAAACAAACACCTTTGCAATCTAAGTTCATAAAGAATCTTTGAAGGGATCTAGGACTAATTATGCTTTTATTGACAGCATATTTCATCTTAAATGAGAATATGTTTAAAAAAAAAAAGTTTATGAGGAGAATTTCTATTTTTTTTCAACCAGATTTGCTTTCCTCTTATTGCAGCTTAGACATAAGTATGACAAATGCCATGATTTTTACACCAAATCTTGGTCAGCTATAAACAATTCAGAGTAATTGTCTCATCTTAGTGGAAAGGCTCGGGTTTTACCCTGGCAAACAATGGAAAGGAGCGTCTGACTATTTATTTCTCTCCTAATTTTATTAATCTCCTCAATGAATGCAATATTGGGTTTATGTACTAGCCCACCTAGTTTTTGATTCTCCTTAAATAATGTTATACTTTTTTTGCTAAAATTAAGCTGGAAGTTAAATCAAGGAAAGTAGAAACAAAGTATCATAATTCCTGCAAAAGTGAAATAGAGAAACTTGAAAATATCAAAATGCAAGTTTCCATCAGCACTAATTAGAGCTATGAATACAGTTATATCACAGCTATAAGAAAAAATGCCAGTTTTTAAAAAAACACAGGTTTTATTCTTTTCAGTGTCATAATTATTATTCTGCCACCTTCTGGAACCATTATGAGAAAAGAATTTAAGTTACTCTGTCAGACCAGGAAGAAGGACAGTTTTATTGTGTCCCATAACTTCTTATGAGACTCATGTCATTATGGTCTTCTTAATCAAATCTGGATTGGAAGATCATTCAAATCTACCTGTCATTTTAAATCAAAATTTTTAACCTTGAGATGCAGCTGACAGTCGTGGTTTTGTCATTCTTTCAATCAAGGAGATAAATTAATAAAAAGAACATTTTTACAAAATGTGCACAGATGTTGGTCCCTTTCCTATAGCAAGAAGTTAAATGACTTTTTTTTTTAATGATCACCCAGGATTAAAACCAAAAAAACCCAATGTAAAACAAAACAAATCAAAACAAAACAAATCAAAGCAAAACAAAACAAAACAAAACAAAACAAAACAAAACAAAACAAAACAAAACAAAACCTAAGACTATAAATTGGTTGGATCTATCCCATAAAGCAGTAGCTAAATTAATTTAAATATTCTATTTTTCAAACCCTTAGATAAAAAGAATATTGTAAATTTTAATTTTCAACTGGCAAATTAAAATATAGGCTCTCTGCATGGTGTAAAAATAAAGATTTATCAGGTTAAGTCTTTATTTTTATGAAATATTGGTATATGGATTCTCGATGTCTCCCTGGGACCAGACTTTTGCCCTCCTTCAATTACAGAACATCTATCCAGTATTCAAAGAAAATATTGTGGTTTGTTTTATTTATGACTCATTCTTTTCCTGCCATATTTTGGCTAGGTTCAGACATAGGTAAATGAAGTTACTGCAAGAAAACAATGTAGACAGCATTGAAAAAAATAGTGTTGCAGTAAATGATTAAAAAAAAAATGAAAACTTGTCTTTGAAAAACAAAAAGAAAAGAGAGAAAATTAAACAATAAGTAGATTAAACTGGGGAGCTTAATATTGTACAACAACAGATGGAAGCTTTGCCTACAACGTGAAGGAAATAAGGTAGTAAACCAATAATACCTTTAATATGTATCTGCATTTACTTATCATGCTACATGAAGCTAGCTTTATTGCTGATGGCCTGAGGATAAACATCTATGTTCTCAGAGCCAATATTACCTTTAGCATTTATATAAGGGTTGAATTATGTGTAAAACTAGAGAGAGATTAGTGATTTCTGAGCATCTGTTTGTTTGGCCTTGAGTGTTTTGGTTTTTGCATTAAACTATTTTTTAAAATATTATTTTTAACTTAAATTAGCTTTTCAACAATATGAAAGTGGAGTTTTAATTCTCCTTTTATCTCTAGAAGAAAATAAATGCAGTAAGACAGAGAACAGAGCTCATAACTGTAGCTTTGCAGCCTGTTTTCAGTACTTGTGATGTAGTATCCAAACATTTCTGAGATAAGGGAGGAAGAATAATATTTATGTGTGTGCATGTGTGACAGTGTGTGCTTGTGTGTGAGAGAGGAAATTACAAGATAAATCATTGCATGACACATGCTGTCTGAGGTAGTCTGGTTTATGTGTACTTATCCATGTAGCTGGGTTATTGTCATTGTTTAGAACACACAAAAAATAGCAATAGCAACAGAAAAGTCTTTCTTGCTTTCTCCACAGAGCTGTTTCTCTAGAAACATTTTCTAATGCAAAATTGAGGTCAACACAGCTTGCTTGAATGTAACTTTTAAGACAACATTTCCTGTTAAATGAAATAATTTGCGGCTGAAGGCTTCAGATCATCCTTTGTTTACTGTACGTGTAAAGCTCATAGATCACACAGAGAAGAACATTAAGGAAACCTAAAAACGTGGGGAACAAAACCCTTTAGTTATCTCTGTGAGATCCCTCTGTATTCAGAAATAGGGGCTTCAAACCATTCAAAAAACCCTGTGTTAGTGACTTAAAAATCTGATGCATAAGAAATGCTGGATGCTGACAGCTTTGATCTACGTTTTTCTTCTTACTTTTGAGTAGGATTTATTTTTCTCCTGAAAACTCAGCAACTATGATCTTGATAGAGGAAACCAAAGTAGCTTTGGAGAGAGGAGCATCACAGCTGCTAAGGGGGGAAAAAATGTAATAGGAAACTAACTTGACAAATGTAATAGGAAACTAACTAGACACATGGAAAGAAAAAAAATTGCTAAGTGGGAGACAAGAACTGCTGCAAAGATATTCTGGAAATTTTTTTTGGAAATGACAATTAATGGGGACAAAAGCATAATTCTTATCCTTTGGATTTTTCTCACAGCTTTCAGTATGCACACTTTCCTTTAATGTCAATGTTGTCAATGCTCAGGAAATTTAAAACACTTTTGCAGACTGCTTTATTGTAGGGATGAGGAAAGTCTTAGAAGAACAATTTTTGGGAATGACTGTTCTCACTCCACAGGTAAGAAAAAGTACTGCTGAAAAACCTAGCAGATTAATTTGCTAGTTTTCTTATTGTTACAGTACACTGGTAAGGGGGAAAAGGACAGGGAAATAGTTATAAAATTATTTTAATTGTTTTCTTTTGGTCCTAAAAATTAGGAAGAATCATAGAAAGCACAGAGACAAAAGCAGAGGGAGTCACAAATATTAAAAATGGTATCATGCAGATGGAAATGTTTAATGAGCAGAAAGGATGGGAATTTTGGAAGACAGAATACATCTGGAGACTGCAACTGAATAAACCGGTAGAAAGAATGTTCATATTTTCCTTTAGCCCATTTTTTTTTCTTCCAAAGGGATAAAATTTCTCTTGGTAATACTGGTTTGGAAGATGGACAAGTCTTATGAACATACATACACCCAGAAATTATTCAAATTAAAATGAGATATTAGGATATGCACTTATCAAGATTCATACTACTGTTTTCTACTCTTTCCTTCCCACTCCTCAACACAATCACCAATACAAACTGATCATCCCTCAAACCTGTTGAGACTTCCAGAAAAAATCTTGTAAGGGAATTCTAGTCTCAGTAATATGCTTTCCACTAGGACTAAGTGTCCCCAGCGTTTTCAAATCTGACATTTAGAGCTATGTGCAAATTATTTGTGACTGAGCAAATTAGCTAATTAAATAATTGGCTTAGGGCTTCATAAAATTTGGCTGCTATGGAAATGAGACTGTCTGAACTTACAAGCTTCATCTAAGCATTAAAAGTATTTCATGTCTTTACTTCAGAAGAAATTGAGGTAGTAGCAGATTTGTTTTTAAAATGGTGGTTTATAGATATCTTCTTGCATAGTTTCCAGATCAATATGCAGTGGGATACGTCGCCTGAGAAGCACTGCTCCCAAGTAAGACTGCAGTCTGCACTCCTCAGGATGAACTTCTAAACCACTGGAGCAGAGAATATCCTCTAGAACTGGGTCATCTTCTTCCACATTCTCCCACTCTCTTGACTATCTACTATCAGGGCAGATTTCAGAATGACCTTTCTCAAAAACTCTTTCTTGACCCTAAACATTTTGTGGGCTACATTGAGGAGACTTGGCAAACATAGCAACAAAACTGTGCTTTCCTTAACATCCAAAGGGAATTAAAAATTCTCAAAAGCTGTTGTAACAGGCCTGAAGGAGGAATAGGGGGTGAAAGATTGGGGGAAGTCATCCTTCCCTGTTCCCCCCATAGACTGGGTACAATTCCTAAAGGTAGAACGCGAGTTAAGGGTAGGAGAGCAGAGCTGAATCCACTCCAAAATGACCCTCATTTGTCCTTGATGTTGCCGTGCCGTAAACTGATACCACGCAGTACAGCAACAAAGTAATCCTGTTACCTCTCCCTGCTCTGAAAATGATCCCTGCGACAAACCCATGAAGAATATATATATACAAGATTAGGCACCACACCCACATGGACTGAACAAGCCACATTGTAACCAGTGGTTCCATAACAAACATAGCAAATGCTTAGAGCAAATGCTTAGATCAAATTTATTTCCAACTCAATCTGGGCAGATCTGTTGTTATCTCAGCCCTTCTTGCCCAGCATTGTGAGCCAATTAAGGCTCCCGTGGTTTAGGAATGGTATTCTTCAATTTGCACCTAAGGCATGCTGGCATCCTCTTCTCTTCCCCCTCCAGCTGGAAGCACAAAAGCAAAGATTACACATTGAGATGAGAATAATTTACTAGAAACATCAATGAGATAAGAAAAGGAACAGAAACAGAAACAATATGAATAACAAAAGTGTACAAAGAGAAGGTGATTCACATGCAAAATGCATGCTAAGCCCAGGACAATGAAAAGCAATCATGGATAGATCCACCACCCCACCAGGTCCTTCCCTAACCAGAAAGGAACATCCTCTCTTCTGGGAAGCCAGAGTTTCTTTTCTCCATCTTTGGCAGCAGTGTCAGATGGCATCAAATAACAAATCTACTGGCCACACCACCTCCCTCTGATCTGGGCAGGAACCAGAACAGTGACAACAGATAGGCTAAGGAAAATGTGGGCCCATTATTCCATGGGATGTGGGACCTCGTTACACATGACAAAGGCCGAGGTACTAAAGGCTTCCTTTGCCCCACCTTCACTACCCAGATTGGCTTTCAGGAATGTCCAGTTCCAAGAGACTGTGGGAAAGGTTGGAATCAGGAAGATGAACCCTTTTTAGAAGACAATCATGTCCAGATCAGAGAATATATAATCCAACTAAAAATCTGTAAATCCATGGACTCTGGTAGGGTAAACCCACAAGCCTTGAGGGAACTGGCAGGTGTCATTGTGATGCCACTTCTGATGATCTTTGGTGGATCATCTCAACTGGGAAAAGTTCCCAGTCACTGGAGGAAAACAAACACTACTCATATCTTCATGAAGGGCAGCAAGGAAATGACCTAAGGAAATTAAGGCTAGTCACCTTGATCCCTGATAAAGTGATGGAATAGCTAATCCTGGAATCCATTTCCAGGCTCAGGTACTAAAAGAAAATAATCAGTATTAATCAGCATGGCTTCACCAAGGGAAAGGCATGGTTGACCGACCTGATTAATTTGTATGATGACAGGACTGTCCTGGTAGACAAGAAAACACCAGTGGACACCAGTGCCTACCTGGACTTTAGGAAGGCCTTTGACAGTGTCTTCCCTGAGATTCTCATAGAGATGCTCCTAATGTGTAGACTGGGTGAGCAGACATATGAATAGCATAAATATGGCTAAATGGCTGGGCCCAGACTGTGGTGATCAGCAGCCTAAATCTTAGCTGGAGACCAGTAATTAGCAATGTACCCTAGAAATCAATATTGGGACCATTCTGTGATTCTCTGACCTCTATATTCCCTATAATTTTAATAAAATTTTGTCAGTTCTGAGCTTTTTTCTTAGTTGTCATCCAGGAATACAGACACTGCCCAAAAAAATAGTTTTATGTTGCTGACTTTAAATTGAGTAATATTTTGAGTTTTGCTAGCTAAGCAACTGCAATATATGGGGTTCAACTAAATTTTTATTTCTATCTACATCTGCCATGAATTTATGGATATCATATTGTAAAATATTCGTATTTGTCGGGTTTTTATTTCCTTGCATATTTTCACTCAACATTGAAAGCTTTCTTTGCTTCTTGTACTGCTGAACTTAACAGTGGGAATGGAGGAGTAGACACTCCATGGCTTGGAATGAGATGGAGCCCTATCCAGTACTGCATGAATTATGGAGGCAGCTGAATCTTTGATTTTTATGAACAGGTGGTGAGATAAAAGATTTACATATGGATATAAAAATACAGGAACTTTCATGAGTAAATAAATTTTCTTGGCTGCTTAAGAATTATTTCAAGAAAAAGCATAGCAGTCTTTGTTCTTTTTGTGGATATACCTGTAGCCCAACAAATATGACTGGTGCAATTACTAGTAAAAGGCCACAGGGGTTGTATTGACCTGACACTGCAGGGTCTCAGCAGTTATCTGGACTTGTCTTGCCCTATGCTGGTTTTAGCTGCTAAAACAATTGTCTAATGGTCAAGTGACATGTTGACTACAGGGTAACACTTTTTAGCTTAACTCTGTAAGTGCTTACACATCATAGAGCTCTAACAAACCCAGTCAGTCATTTTACAACAAGCAATGGCGCTTTATTTTAGTCCCTTATCATTAACTGAGGCCATCAATTGACAAAGAGGTGAAAAAACAATTAGGTTTATATATAAATATATATATGCATACATACATAGATTTCAAATTCTATGTGGCTTTTTCATAATCCTATTTTATTACATGTGAAAGTACACATATTCTTTTTGAGTACAGCACCAGTATCTATCTTAGTAACTTTTTATGAAATTTTCAAAGTCCATCTTTGAGGCAATGAAAAAGATACCAGCAATAAGAAAACACGTAAAAATGGCCCTAAGCTGACCCCAAGACTGAGACAAAAGTTTCCAAGCTGTAAGTGTTAATGCATCCTGGGCACTGTGATGGTGGCTTCTCATAAGGCTCCTTTACATTTTATTGGCAAAACCTAACACTGCTGACCTGGAGAAATACTGGGAAGGGATCCAGAGAAGGCAGGAAGGTAGCAGGAATTTCATGTATAGCACTTTAATGGGAATATTTTTGATGAAGTGACTAGATAATTTGCTCTAGAATTAGTGGCATCCATTGCAATTGTAGTAATAATTACCGTTTGTACTTTGGGTGCAAGGTTAATACATCATTTATACTAACAGTAAATACCTGAGTACACCATACATGGTGGTTTGCCTTTTACCCATAACAAGAATTTAGGGTAGCATATCTGATTTATCTATTTAATTTTAATTTGATTAAAAATAAATCTATGTTCTCATTTCTGATTGAATGGTAATGCTTTCCTAGTGACCTTTCAAACCGTAGTTACTTATTTTCAAGTATAAAGCATTTTAGTCTAGCTACACTCTCATAGCCTAGTTTTTCATTATTACATTTTTTTATTTAAGGAAGACTAGTATCTTCACTGCTACAAACATTTTTAAGCTATATATTAAATATATGAAAAATAGCTATTTCCCATCTAAATTGTTTACTTGAAAACTCTACCTATCTTCTTCAGGGTACAGCAAGATAATAGAATTCCCTCCCTATGAGTAATAAAGAATCTAATACTGTTATAAGTTGTAAAATTAGTTTAGAACAACTATTTCTCACTAAACACATAAATATTTATTGATTTGTCATGCACATATTTTAATGCGACAAGTGAGTTAAGATTTGTCTGTTTGCATTGCAGTGCTGGCTGGAATAAAAGCTATTGATTTCCAGAATCACTTCACTTACACCTGAGGCTCACAACATCAGCATTATCAGAAGGAAAGAATACAATCCAGCAGGTCTAAAAGGACTGTTTGTATTCCCTGTAGGCTCAACTGTCGTTAAAGCCTTTTAGGACATGAAGAGGGACATCCAGGATACCTCAATTATTTGCCTCTCTCTTCAGCTTGATCACCTAAAGATCTTCTTTGCTTCTAATGGGTAAACTAGTAAACATATGCTAGTGATAAAAAGTTGATCACTTCAGAGAGATACATATTCCATTTCTCTCCTACTGATATCTTTGGGGTCATCTACATTGCAGATTAGGGAGCCAGGACACTAGGTACTCAGTAGGTTAAAAATCTTCATTGCAGCTGTATTTCTACCCAACAATTTTGACAATATTTATGCATTGTGTGCATATGTAATATGTACACAAGTTTAAGTCATTTTCTTATTCCTTATTGTATGTTTGTTGATTTGTTTATTTAGTGAGCGCTGTTTATTGTGGTTGGATTTTTTGTATTTGTTTTTTTCCTTTGTCCTAGAGTTAGGCTTCATTCATTACAGAGAAGGGCCATTTATGTTAACTACCTGTCAGAGAAAGGAGATAAAACAAGCCACAATTTCAGTATTAAAGGATTTTTAAGAATTGATGACTGAATGAGCATATGCTTTGTTCTTTTCTCTTCCATCTTCCCAAGTAAGCAGCAACACTTTTACTATTCATTAAAATCTATAAATTCAATTACCACTCCAAAACCGTGAATAAAATAATAGCTTCCCACTCTGAAATGGACAGGAAGATATGAAGATTCCCAGGGTCAACAAGAAATTTAAAAAGTCAAAGAGTGTGCAAAAACTTTCAGTTTTCCATTTCACATGGAAATTGATATGTTGGTACCTTATATTCTAGTATAATGGGCTTTAAAGGGGCAGGGTGAAAGGAGAGGGAAAGGAGAGAGGGAGAGAGAGGAAGAAAGTAAGAAAGAAAGTAAGGAATGAAGATCACCCATCCTGGTTTAAGCATTGATACAGCTGATGGGATGTCTTGGGTCCTGAGTCATTTGCCTGGGATTTCTAAGGATATCTTTTTACAGGTTATTAAAGCTTATGAAATTGAATAAGGCCTCTCATTTGGCTGTGTGAAAAAAAAAATCTGAACTTATTTAATACTGTTAATTTAACACAAATAACTGGCTCTTTGTTGAACCAAGGCTAACTGCTGATTCTGGATAGAGCTTGGCCATTCTTCAGGTCAGTTTATCAATATCTGTGGTACTAAAAACCTTAAGTAATAACTCCTTACATGAAGGTTTTCCCGTTTAAGGCTTCCTCTGTTGCAAATATCTGATGGGGCCTAGTGCAAGGTTGCACTGGGTGCTGGTGCCAACATCAGCTGTTTGGGGGTGCAGGGATGGTGTGACCGTGTTCACAGGGGTCTTAGGATGAGGGAAGAGATGAGAAAGTTGACTCCATGTTCAGAAGGCTTGGTTTATTATTTTATGATATATATTATATTAAAAACTATAGTAAAAGAATAGAAGAAGGATTTAATCAGAAGGCTCAGCTAAGAATAGCAAAGGAGTCAATAACAAAGGTTCAGACTGACCGAAACAGTCCGAGACAGGTGGACTGTGATTGGCCATTAATTAGAAATAATCAGATGAGACCAATCACAGATCCCCTTGTTGCATTCCACAGCAGCAGATAAGAACAGTTTATATTTTGTTCCCCTGAGGCCTCTCAGCTTCTCAGGAGGAAAAATCCTAAGGAAAGGATTTTTCATAAAACATGTCGGTGACAGGATGGTGTCTGTGCGGAGAGGTTGTGATGGACATGGATGTTTCCATCTGCCTCCAAAGGGCCAAGCAGAGGACACAGCCAAACCTTGAAACCGACATCTAAGGTGATGATGTATTTAAGAAAAGGCAAAAAATGCTCTGGGCATGAGGCAGGGGTGGTGTGGTGCTGAGTGAGGGGAAAGAGCAAGAAGCAGTGGAAGGAACAACAGTATTAGAGAAGGAAGAGCATGTGGAGGTACTCCACAGAGAAAAGATAATCCCTGAAGCCCATGGAGAAGCACAGTGTAGCAGCTTTTCCTCATGGACCCATGCTGGAAAAAAGAAAAAAAAAACATGGAGAAAAAAGTGGCAGACACGAACTGCTATGGACAGGCTGTACATCCCATTCCCCATCCCCCTGCATTGCTCAGGGAGGACGAGAAAGGAGAGTCAGAGGTGAAGGAATAAGGAACCTGGGAAAATGGAAAGAATAGTGATACTTTGGCATTTGCCTTATTGTTTCCCTATACCTCCAAGTATGTATTGTGCTTTGTAGTAAATTAAATGAACTTTTTCTAAGGCAAGGGGTTTTATTTCCCAAGACAGTAATTGGTAAACAATCTCCCTTCTCTAATCTTAACCCACAAGTGTTCTCATTACTGTTCATATATTTTTGCTTTGTCCTGCTGGTAGGGTGAGAAGACAAGAGAGTGACTGGGAGGAGTTTGAGCGCCCAAGGGTAACCCTGCATAATAATATTGGGATATTTGTTATTACAATAATGTACTTGGCTCTCCTTGCATATGGGATGACTAAGAAGACAAAGAAAGCTGGAGACATTCACGTGAAAGTTTATGTGTCTTTTGTGAATAACATACAGAAAAGGACTGTCAGTCAAATATCAGTCAAAGATATAACAGAGAACAAGGTTTGCTTTTCCTGATATGAGAACAAGAGTAAGAGTTTTGATTTAAATATATATTGTAGGAACACTGAATTACCCAGTTTAGATTAGGGCTGCATATGTAATGTACAAAATCTTCTTTAATTGTGATTTGTTCCAGTATTACTCCATATGTGAATATATTTTAGGAGAGCAGGGAGAGATGGAAACACCATTAAGTGTCATCACAGAGAATAGGACTGATGGTAGTTTTAATTATTTTGCTAACATCATTGGAGCCATTACCTCATAATAACAAGTGCTGAATGGTCACCTTTTCCCAACCTTTCTTACCACTTATCATCAAAAATCAAAGCATAATGGGCAACAGCTGTTTCTGCTATTGCATGGATTTAGCTACACTCCCTAAGTGAGCAGTTTAGTTCACCAACATTCATTACTCCACAAGTCCATAATTACAAACCCAAAGTTAATCTGCAAAACATTGGCATCTATTTTTAAGACAGATGAAGGAAGGCTTTTAGTTTTCATTATGATAATTTACTTTTGTTGTTTGGCCTTTCTTTTTCTTTCCTTTGTCTCATTTCAAGATTCCGCTGCCACATCTTTTCTCTTTTTAATTTTCAGCCTTATTATAATTCTTTCAGCCATTTCTTTTTCACATCTTTAAAGTCAGAAAGTTAGAAAACTATGCTTTTGTGTTTGCTGGCCTTGCATCTTTGTATGTCTATTTTTATTTTGCTTTTTTTTTTTAAATTTTGTTTTGCTTTTTTTCCCTGATTCTGAGGCAGTACCAATATCTGGGTGGAAAAATTAACAAAGTCTAGAGAACATGTACAAAAGTTAAGGGAACTTATACAGTAGAAAACTACAGAAAGAAAGCTGCTTATATATGCAGTAAGTAATAAACATTGTAAATAAAATGTTTTCATTCTAAAGAAAATGTACTGTTGAATTTGGGTTTTTAAAAGAGAAAATATTTTTTGCTCAAGGATTTTTTTTTAAGTTGGGATGAATTTTGCAGGGAAGATTTTTCTTGTTTAAACTATAACTGAAATTAGACTTCCTCAGTTCACTATAAATATTAATTTTTCTATTATGTGAGATACCTAAACAGAATTATCTCAATTTTCCTTCTTCATCTAGCAGCCTATTTTTCAAATCTCCCTGGGACTAACTGGCAGTTTGGGTTATGTTCTCTCACTGAAAAAAAGAAAGATGTTGGCTTTTGACCATTTTTTGGCATGTCATAAATAAAAATTATGAATCAGATGCAGTAAAAATCTTTATGTCTTAAAGATGACTTAATTTTCCCATTGCACCAGAGGAGTTAACTCCTGACTACATTATAGAGGTACTGCACTGTGTATCCTGCAGTAACAGTTCAGAGAATTGTGCAGCTCTCTTTTCTCTTTCAGTCCACAGGTTTCCTTTTCCTGGAAACAGAAGCACAGAATGTGATCTGGCTGAATCCTAAAATCATGTCAAAGACCCGGCCAAATACCCAAACTAGATACCTAATGATGTATTTTGAAGAACAGTTATAGCCTCTGGACTGAGTTCCTAAAATAGAGATAACTCAAATCAGTCCTCAATCCTGATTGCTTTTTTTTAATTGGGCGTCTCACTGAATTTCATTACTCAAAGGAAAAAAAGGGATACTTTATTTCTTAAATACAATTAGTGTTATTTTAGTTTATTTTTTTCTGTACACTAGTCTCTTTTCAAAGCCATAAAGACTGTTGTCACAAAAAGGATTTTAAATGTTGAGGGAAAAGTGATTTTTACTATGCAGACCTACTTGAGATGTTTTCTCTAATTCCTACATAAATCAGACAGGTTTATAGCAAAACACCAGATAAAATGTAGTTCTTTTTAGTCCTCCAGGGCATTACTGGAAGAGTAGTAATAATGCAGATTTTCAGATGTTTTGGAAACTGTTGCTTGCATAAACTGTTGTTCAAAGATCATTATGATGATGAGAGCTAGTTTTTCACAGGATTTTGATTGTTATCAGTGTTGAGTCCTATACAAACTATGACACAGTTACTAAAGTCCTCCATAGCTTTTAATCCCATTTGAATGGCAAGGCTTACATTATGAATAAAAGTAATACACAAATTAAATACTTTTTATTTTTACAGCAGTGATGAGCTCCTTGACCAATTTGTTAATTGCCTCTCTGGCTACCAGAGCTCTCGTCCTGGCCTGTCACATACAGGGGAATGAAGGACTATTAAAACACTGGCCTATAGCTAGGATGCAAAGGACTGCTTTTTGTGCTGTTACAGGGCAATCTCTTTCATATGTGTAAGGCTTAAACCTTACACATATGAAAGAGATTGAAAATGCAAAAGAACATTTCCCTTCCATAGAGAAGAGTCAGGAAAGTAGTCACTGTAGAGCACTCATGCTCACTGGTGATAGTAATGTGGCAATTTGTGATGAGACAAGAAATTTTTTGTCTAGCTCTACAGTTGAACTTGGTACAGGAGTGTGACAGTGAGCTTCTAGTTGTTGGTCCTATAGAACTTGTCATCTTTTGGGAGCATATATGTGAACTGAGAAAGGAAGGACCTTGTGCTATCCTCATGAAGTCAATGGCAAGCTTTGTAATTTCAGGGACATTGTGATTTAGTTTGAAAGAAGAGGGGATGAGCACTTCTATTTGATTACTTACAATTGCTCAGTGTTTCAGTTCCTTTTTTCTTTTTTTTTTTCTATTGAGTTCCCTGACACTGAATTAATGATATTTTCATCAGTATTTTTGGGATAAAATGTAGAAACCTCTTTATGTTTAAATGCTTCTTTTAATTTTTTTCCTTTTTTTTTTTTTTAATTTGTTTTTTTCAAATATATTGCATCACAGTGACTATCTTCTTCATGGAACATCCTTAGACCTTGAAGGAATGCCTAATCAACCAGATTTCCCTGTCTAGACTGGGAGGGGGATATAATCCATTCTTTGTATGGTTATTTGGATTTTCCAACTGAAAAATGTTCTGACTTTCAGCATGGTTAATCTAGCACTAATCCTTAGAAACCTTTTACCACAATGCTTCAAGGGAAGACACAAAAGTATGTATTACTCATTGTATACCTATTACTCATATGTTAATTTCATTTTTCTTACTTTTCATTTTGAGGAACAGCTGACCTCTCCAAAAGTGGGTTAATAGAATGGTTCTTAATTGTGTCAAAGAATTACAAGGTAAAGAAAGGTAATTATCCTGTTTTCTTACTGCAGAATAGAAAAGATGAAACTGCTCACACTGCAGGTGAAACTTGAATGACATCCTACTTTTTAAATTCCTTACATCAGTTTAAAGCAGAAAAATGTAGATTTTAAAACCCACAATTTTGGAAAATGTTCCATGTTTACTGCATAAAGTAAAAAAGATCTCTTGGAAATGAAAGTTTGTGATTTTCTATTTTATTATAATTTTTTTCTTCTTTTTTGCTCAAATCCCTTAACATTCTTTACTGAAAGGAAATTATGCTGTTTGTCTTCACAAACACAACTCTTATAACCTTGACTTGTTCAAAAAGAAAAAGAAGATACTTTTTTTCAGTTTTATGTTTTAAGTTGGTTTTCTTACTTTTGCTTTTGATTTTTTTTTCAAAGATGTTTCTGAACTACAAAGCAGAGTCGAGCAATGAGAATTCAAATTCATCCATAAAATGCATACAGCAGTTGTTGAACTAAAGACTTACATTATTTTTTTCAGTTCAAGAGCACACAACCATTTTCCTGAATTCATGTTTTTTAAGCTTCCCCATTTCTGCTGATGTGGGATTTTTTTCTGTTTATACTTCAGCATAGAAGAACTGGAACACATTCTGTCGTAAGGTCATCCACAGTAGATGTATATGTTCCAGTCTGATTAACTTAAAAATTTCTGATCTCAAGCTTAGGGTCTGGGAAGAAAATGAAAAAGGTAAAAGAAAAGAAAAAAAAAATCTTCAATTATAAGAGAAACAAAAGACCAAAAAAACCCACCCCATCCCCCCACCCCAGCCAAACAGATGGTCAAAAATGTTTTTTAAAAAAAGTGGTAAGAGATTGCTTGTCTCTAGAAGCATTTATAAACTCATTTCCCAGCAAGCACAGAGGCTAATTTTGGAAAATGGCCGCAAGAATCAGAATTTGATCATAGAAAAATGTCTGTATCAATTTATTAGGGCAATTATGTTTCATAAAGGCTGTTGGATTGAACTGTTTGTACATTGACACTTAAATATCTTAGTCTCCAGCTCATGGGAACTCTAAAATGGCTCATGGAATTGGCTAGACTGTCGTAGATGAATGCAGTACACAATGTGTCTTAAAAAGGTGACATTTATTTATTTTATAAGCATGGATGCTTTTAATTTCATTGAACAGCTGTTGGTAGATGAATCCTGGTGACAAGTAGTTAGACTGGTGAGGTCCTCCCTGACCCAGAATATGTAAAAACCAAAACCGGACAAAGGGACCCGTACCAATAAAATTGTTTACTTTTCAGGCAACAAACCATGTCCATGCCTGGAAGCAGTAAATGTAAGAATTCAATCTCTTCAGAGGACTGTCAATGGGAAGAGTAGATATGGAAAAGAAGAAGTGACTGATACTAAAACTCTGGAACATTCAAACAGATGATAAAGAAATGGAAAGATTTTTTGTTGCTATTGTTAATTGTGGGGGTTTGTTCAATGCAGTAATTTTTTTTTGCCTTTTTTTTTTCTTTTTTGTTTTTCAACTCAAATGAAGATATAAACCAGAATTTGATACTCAAATTTTTGATTAAGAATTCTAGAACTTAGCTGTACTCTGAAGTGGGCATCTGGTGCCACTATAACAGGAGGCATCTGTTTCTCAGAACAATCTAATATTGAATAAAGTATACAGGTAGCTAAAAGAACAACACAAGACTACTAAAGAACACTACGTGAAATTCAGGACCAGAAAGGTAGAAAACACATTGTTTCCTTTTGAACAGTGAATAATAATGCTACTCTGTATTCAAATACTAGAAGTACCCAAGGCCAACACAGGGACCAGTGATATTAATTTAACAAGACACTGAATTGACTGAATCTATTTTTCAATCCTATTTTTCCCCACAATATTCTCTGTGTAATGGACCAAATCCCACACATTTCTACTTATTCGTCACAATTTGTTTTGGTTCTCCTTTCCTACTCTGTAAGCCTGTAGTCAATACTACAATAATGTCTTATATTCCCCATGTTTCAGGGTGCACTTCTTTCCTCAGTCTATGTTTTATCAAAATGTTCCGGGAGCAGCATCTAAAGTAGTTTTCCTAGCTTCCTTCTATGCTGATGCAAATGTGTGAATTGGATAGTTCAAAGACGTTTGTCATAAAATTACCCTGTCCCTCAGTGGATAGCTCTACTCTGTTCTGGAAGTGCATCTTTTAAGGTATTTATGGGGAAAATATTACTTTTCAGAATATGTTGTCCTCTGCTAGATTTTTTTCAGTTTATTAAGAGTATGCAAGTAGTTGGGGAAAAACACCAAAACAATATTTCCTCATAAACCTTTGAATAAACTAATCTGAAAAGATATTTCAGGACTGAGAAACTCCCAGTGAAGAGGGCAGGTGCAGCATGACTTCTGTAGATCCAAAACCGCTTAACTACAGAACACTTCCAGCACCCTTACTTGCAACTATGCTTTCAGGGAAGTAGTCAGTTTGATTGTAACTATATTTGGAATTCAATTTCAGTATAAGCCCAGCCTCAGTGCTGAGCAACATTATTAGATTGCAAAGTATTAGTGATGTAGGGTAAAACCATGCAGAGGGCAATATAAGGAAATGTAGGCAACAGGTAAGAAAGAAGAAATATTATTGGATCAAATCTATAGCAGTCAATATACAACATACTATGCAATACTTAACAGAAAAAAAAAGGAATGATGAGCAGAAGACATCTAACTGAGATATTGTAAAGGCACATATACAGGTCATAAAAAAAAATTAAAGCATCAGGAGAACAAACCATCAGCTAATCATACAATGTCACAGCAGAAAGTGCATATATATAAATTTTAAAATTTTATTTTAATTGGATCAAATGAAATCATATCATTATCTTTATTTTGTTAAATGTCTTTGGATCTAAATAACTACTTTACTTGTATGGGTATGATAAAATGTTTCCTTTAAAAAAATTGGGGGAAAAAATTGATTCTGTAGTTTCTAATACTTATTTAAACAAGAGAACATTGGAGTCGAAGATTCTTCTCCTGATAATTCCTCTTGGAGTATTTTAGTAAAGTGGACAAAAGGAAAAATAAAGGGAAAATAAGTGACATGACTACACAAATACATAGGATTTTGGTTTTTATAATAAAATCAGTAATTACAAAAATCAGTAATTAGAGATAGTTTATTCCTAAGGTCTTTTCCCTGATCTTTTGCTGGCCATCATTATTTCTGTTTTCAATTAGCAGATTTAGGAATGGGTTTAAAGATTTTTAAAACTAACACTAGGTAATCTGAAAGACTTCAGTACTGTTTATTCATACACTGAAAATTTTCAGTCCATATTGACTCATCACAAAAAAAGAAATTGTAAAGATTGATTTATTTGGGCCATGACAGCCTTCAAAAATGCCCATTATTTTTCACACCTAATTCAGTGAGAAGAGCAGGTGGAAGAGCAGGTGGATATCTGGAAACAAACTTTGGCTGCTATGGCTACAGGTTCTTGAAGGAATTGATCTTGCAGACAAAGTACACTATACAAGTGCTCTATTATGCTATAGAATTGCTGCCCTACTTTAAATGTAGCTGTGATTTTTAAAGGGACTTTTTCTTCATGCACTTCAGGTCCTCTATTGTTTTATGAAAAAAAAAATCTATTCATAGGTTGACAACTAAACTAAATTATCATAAGTTATTATGTCTTAGAAACCACTGGAATAGAGATAGGTTGTCCTGTGCTATCACCTAAATTTTCCTAAAATATGATGCCAATGTATTTCTTGTTTCAAAAGTAAGTCATAGAAATGTAGGATCATTTATATTAGAAAGGACCTTTAAGACCATCGAATCCAACCATAATTCTAACACTGCCAGGTCAACCACTAAAACATTTCTCTAAGTGCTACATCTACACATCCTTTAAATACCTCCAGGGATGGTGGTTCAGCTATTTCCCAGAGCAGCTTATTTCAATACTTAACAACCCTTCCCACGAAGAAATTTTTCCTAATATCCAATCTCAATCTCCCTTGGTACAACTTGAGGCCATATCCTCTTATTCTAGCCCTTGTTATTTGGGAGAACAGACCAATACCCATCCCACAACAGCATCCTGTCAGGTATTTGTAGAGAGCAATAAGCTCTGAGCCTGAGCCTCCTCTTCTCCAGAATAAACAGCCCCAGCTCGCTCAGTATGTCCTCATCAGATTTGTGCTCCAGACCCTTCACCAGCTGTCTTGTCCTTTCTGGACTCATTTCTCAGTGTCTTTTTTTGAATTGAGGGGCTCAAAACAACACAGGACTCCAAGGGTGACCTCACCAGTGCTGAGAACAGGGGGACAATCACTGCTCTGATCCTGCCAGCCATGCTGTTTCTGATACAGAAATAACAGGATGTCATTGGCCTTTTTGGCCACCTGGGCACACACTGGATCATATTCAGCTGCTTTTGACCAACACCCTCAGGTTCTTTTTCACTGAAACTCTTTCTAGATATTACCACTGCAGTCAGAAATCTTTCCCAGCCTATAGCACTGAAAGGCGTTGTTGTGACCCAGGTAAAGGACCCAGCGCTTGTTTTACCTCTTAGAATTGGCCTCAGTCTATTAACCCAGCCTGTCCAGATCCCTTCGGGGAGTCTTCCCACCCTCCAGCAGATCAACACTCCTGCCCAACTTGGGGTGCTTGTCAACCTCAGGTGTGGGTTCTTTGCCCTTAGGACTGCTTCCACCAGGTTTTTATAATGTTGCAAAATCTGTCACATAGATTTACTGCTACACAGTGGCTTTTTAGTGCACTGAGCAGTGTACAATACAGAAATGCTCTTTAAATCTTAGTACCTCTGTCAAGGTTTTCTAATGAAGAAGTCACTATTACGATGTTCCTAATTTCTGTCCGCCTTCATTGATTCTATTGTTATTCTCAGCAATTCGTGGCTGCTCAACTCTGGCATTCCCTCTTCCTGCAATACATTTTTAAAACTGTTAGCTACAGGGAAGAGGTACCCTTATTCCTCTCTTTCTGCATTGAGTGTTGAAAGAGCCTGGAACACAACCTAAGCCATCACAAACTGTATTGGAGCTTCTTCTGTAGCCCATTTTGAAGTCTTCCTGTTTTGGTACCATATCTAAGAGGTTGTGTAGAAGTCCCTACACATTGTACTCCTTCTGTTAAAATTCCTGTCTTACTTGGGAAAAGGGATTCTTTGTGTGGGTTTTTTGGTTATGCTACATCAAATATAATCAGCTGTCTCAATAATGCTGTTTGAGAGCTGGATCTCAGTATCCAAACACATTACTTTTTATATTTCCTGAACAAATATATTTATATCATAATTTACTTATACACAAGGAAACATTAAAAAATATATTTATAAATATATTCTAGGTTTTTTACAAGGGGTTACATATCTAAGGCCATAGTAAGGACCATGATGACAATGCTACCACTACCTTTTAGTAATACATGCCAGTACATCGGCTGCACCTAGCTGATCCAGACTACTGATAAAGTGTTCTTACCTTTCATTTCTTGTCATCTCTCTGTGGGATACATCATAATAGTTTTTATGCTGGTCCCTTACTTTAGTATCTCTTTTAAACAATAGGTATTTTAAAACTGAAAAAAAGTTAGCTATAAAGGGTAAGATTTTTCAAAGTAATATCATAATTTCTGCCTCTGTCCTAGAAACTGGTGGGTGTGGCAAAAATTTCTCCCTCAAGTCCAAACAATTTATCCAGCTAGTCCATTTTTATTCCTTTGAGTGTTTATATGAAAAGACAGATTGTCTCTAAATCCATTACACACTGAGTCATCCCACTTGGGTGAGATGACTATTTTTTAGGCAAGAAAATGTCAAAGTGAAGTGTGAGAAAATCACCCTTAATGAATATTCATGCATCTATCCCATAAAGGAATTTGAGATCTCATGGCAATTCTATCAACAGATTATTTAACAATATACTTGTGCTGCCACAGCTTTGTTCGGAATATTTGCTGCCTTTTTCTCTGGAAAGCACCATAATGAATTAACAGAAGAGATGCCTGAACTGAGGAGTTTGAACAGACATTTGAAATGTGACTTCTTGAGTAATAGCCATGGCAAGTGGCAAAGGCTGTGGCAGAATGAATGGGTCATCACAGTGAGGTAATTTGGTTACTCATCTAGAGCTAGAACTCTGATGCAACATCATAAAAAAAATCTTTAAAAATAGAGCCATAACATTTGCAGTCTTAGTTAATACTTTACAGTGCTGCAGAAAAAAAAATGTTTACATGTCTTGAAAAGAATATTTAACTCTTTAATTCCACTAAAAGAAGTCTATTGGCATTCTGCTGAAGTGTTTGTGATTTGAGATTGATCTGGCAGCAGGTGTGAGAGAGAAACTGAGATAAAGTCCAACAAAAAAAAGGCTGGTTAAAGGAAAGACTTAGTGGTCTGGATTAGAAAGATTAATTCAGTGCACTGATATTTTAAATGACTCAGCTTACAAATAGGAGAGGATTTAGATGTTCCTTCATGGCATTATTCCAAACAAGAAAGATCCCTGAAACAACCTAAATTTTTTTTCCTGTTTCAGGTCAGCAAGTAATAGATGAACACAAGACAGCTGCTTACTAGACCACGTCCTGGTTCTGCTTTGCCCCCTTCAATCTCTTTTGCCACTTGAACCAGTACAAAAGTAGGTAGAAAAAGATCATAAATCATACTTGAAACATATTACAGTTCTTTAGTAGAGTGTGCAAAATAATGATTCTCTGCCCTATCAATTTTATATTGTCACAATGCTCTTTATTTAAAAAAATCTTATTCATAAAATTTGATGCAAAGGAGTGAAGAATCAAATGAATATTTGCACAGTTAGCCATTAGGCATATAGACATGTCTTATGGAAATAAGTCAATTTCAAAACTTTCCATAATAAATTCTTTTCCCCCTGGGAAACAACAGACATGGAAAAAAAATCCTCTATTCTTACAAAGAGAGCTGAGATAAAGTTATGCTTTCCAAAATCAATGAATTCTCCCGTTTATCACAATGACCAAAATGGGATCTAAGTATATTGCAAGGCTTTCTAATATGAAAAGCAATGCAAAGGTTTTCTTATAAAGGGATTCATCTCATTTTACCAATCAGTTGTTTACTCCCCCTCTGGTTTTTCTCAGTCTTCATGAGGAACTTCACATTTAAGGGTCAGAAAGATGAATTACTTAAACGTGAAGTGTTTAAAAAAATAGTGCCACCAGCCCAAGTGGCAAACAAAATCTTCTCCCCTTTCATGATGCTAGCTGGATGGGTAGTATAAAAAAAATAATTTTGAAGGTAATATTGCTCTTTTACTCAGTGCTTCAAAACCTAGATGGTGCAGCAGACAAGTAATGATTTAACTAGATGCTAAGCTTAACTTTTCTTACTTTTACTTAAAAACCCTAACTAGACATAGTAGTCCTAGGTGCATAAATAATTCAGAATGAATAGGGAATCCACATCCAACAAGGACAACTTTTTTCCAACATCATGTAAGGACAGTGCATTGAATCACACTTGTTACTGGTGGTGTACAGCAGCGCTGTGAACACTTGAGCTCCTCAGCCAAGTGCTTCACATCCCTGCTAGTCTCAGTATGGCAGTGTGGCGACCCTTTGGGGCCCTGCAGCTGAAGGCACATCTTCTAGGGATGCAGTGAGTGCTACATAGCATTCCTTCTCTACGTGATTTTGCTTTAGTAACAGGCACAGTGGGAAAGAGTCAAAATAGAGACTGAGGATACACCAATATCAGGCATTGTGGCTGATGAGATTTGGATTTAGGGGAGAGCACACAAAGTGTAAATATGCACACAGCACTACGTCTTCCTTGTTGAACATGGCCCTGCTGAACATCATTATATGTCAGGAATTTAAAAACTTCAGGGTTTTCTGGGTGACATAATTACTTCAGAGGTATATTTTAGCCCTGGAGGGAATATGCAAAACTGGTCTTCCCAGCCATTTGTCTTATTTTTCCTAGAAGCTCATCTAGGAGTGCCATAGATAATGAACCACAGGTAGAAAACTGACTCGCTCACACTTCCTCCTACAATTCTGCCAGATTCTAGTGTAGAGCAGCAGTGAGAATGGGATGACTAATGAAATGGTCTTTTTCATCTTCCTAGCACAATTCTTTAGCTAATCTGGCATAATTAGAAGGCTTTCTGTGCATCTGCAGTAGTCAACACCTTCACAGATTTGCTGCTTTCCAAGTTGGTATTAAAATATGTGAATTTCCTCTCAGTAGCACTTGTGCGGAGAAAGAATATTTCTGCCGAGATCAAAGATATAAGTGAAGCCAGATTCAAATTTATTGTCTTAGGACCTCATTGTTTTCCACTCTGTATCTTTTGCAGTTTTTTAACAAAATTCAAAGATCACATGAAATTGTACATTTGTCTTCTGCAATACTTTATACTGACCTAAAAAAAGTAAGCAAATATCTTGAGTCTGAGAGATGTAAACACCCCCCTTTTTTTTTTCTTTTTGGCAGTGAAGAGTGGCTCTAAAGAATACATGGAACATAACTGTGATACCTGAAATATATAAAGGTACTCCACTGGAACTGTAAGGTTTAACATATGAGGCCATGGAGAATCAAACTCTTCATCTAAATTTTGGACTTCACAGAGTAGAAAGCCCCAATTAATGTTTTAGCAAGGCTTAAAAGCTTCATTTTCTGTTGGGAAAACTGATTATAGCATTAAAAATACTCAAATAGGCTTTTCACAGGGGAAATGAACTTTTAATGCTTAAAAAATTTCCATGGGGACTTCCTGTTTTGAGAACTTCTAGCACAGATACCCACTGTTGCCTTAAAAAAGGTTTTTTAATAAACATTAAAAAACTTGAAAAATAACAAATTGAACTTTCAGTTAAGTTGGAAGAGGCATTAATTACAGACATTTATGGTAACAGGATATGAATGTCTGCAGTTATAATCTTCTTTTGGCATTTTTAAAGCTATTATGGTCTTAGAGGGTGTAGATACCAGTTATGCTGGCATCCAGTACTGCTGTGCAGAACAACAGGCCTTTTTAAGATGTAATTCATCTGACTTTAGTCATCTGGTTTAAAGATGAAAGAAGTTACATCTCACACGTTGGACCAGTTGACCTTGCAGCATCCTTTCCAACTTGGGCTGCTTTATGATTCTGTTAGTTGATGAAAACATTCCAGTTCCATGCATTGATTGAAAAGGCTTCAGGAGGTGATCCCACTGTATGCATCTGTATTTTGTCAGATTAAACTTCCCATTCTAGAGACTGACATAACAGTAATTTAAGTTTATACGTTTTACTGTGTAATCATTAAAACACATGGAAGCAAATGAAATTTCTGTCTGAATAAAATGTGTACACTCTTCTCTCCATTCCAGAACATTGCAATGTTTCCAGAACAGAAAAAAGGCTGTTTTGTCTCTTTTGTATCCAGCAGCAAACAACTCTTCATCCCAGCAATTTTTTTTCTCTGCATAGAGATATGCTAATATATCTTCTTTTTTATAGCCTCAAAATGGTTACAGAGAAATGTACGCATTAAAGGATTTATGATGCATTGACATCTATAGGCAAATTTTATGCGTTGCTGACTTTAAGTATCTAGATATCTATCAACATGAGAAGAAGTTGTAAATTGGCTGAGGATATGAGACTACTCATCAGACTGAAAAAAAGATCACAAGTCTTGTGGTAGATCCCAAGCAGCTAATGAGGAGTGAAAGGTTGCTTAGTTTAGAAAAAATTTAAATAATTCTTAGTTCCTGTATATTAGATTATTATTCTTTTTCAATTTTTCATGTTTATTTTTTCTTCCTTTGTATGTTTCTTGCCATAAAAATTTCTCTTTTTTTTTTTTTTTATTTTTGAGGGAGCAGTCTTGCCAAACTTTCAGTCATTCCATCCTTGGAGAACTGCAATGTTAATTGTCACAGACTTTCTGTGCCAGTACCTTAATTTTCACTTGGTAGCATTTCATACTCTGTAGCAATGGAAACTACCAGCTGTGTTGTATCAGAGAGAAGATTCAGGTCTCTTAAAGAGCAGATTTCAAGTCCTCTTGTCTTGATAGTAAATGACAGTACTGATGCTTATCAGTGGAAAGAGAGAAAATCTAACAAATAGAAGCTGGATACTAGGCTAAAAAATAAGAGAAAAATCTGTATCCCAAGCCAAACTCATCTCTTGTATGGAGCTTGCTTTGGTAAAGGAACTGATGTAAAGTGAAGGTAATTTTATGATGCCTTTGTGTCTGGATCCTTCTCTGGTCTTTGATGCATGTCAAAAGCAGATAGGTTTGGAATATACACAGAGCTGGCATGACCTTTTCCTCCCTCTCTTTTACCCTCAGGAGCAAATCAAAAGGGAGAAGGTAAAACAAGGTGGAAGAAAAGGCTGGGAAGAGCTTACTTTCACCTCTTAGCATGAAAATTATTGAGGTAAAATTTTCGTGCTAGGTTGGCATTCAAATTTACCGTTTGTATTTTTCTGTCTTTTCACACTGGTAGATCTAACAGTCCTGAATGGTCCTTAAGTACTAAAAATTACAAAGGAAATCCACAAATAATTTCTCAAAAAACCAGGGACAACATTTCTCAACAAAAGCATAGTTGCTGCAGAGTTACATGAGGAGTTCATGGAACATATCCTAGGTAAACTGTAAATTTAGAGCGGGCTGAAACTGGCTGCTAACACAAGAGCATAGGTCTCCTTCCTAAACCTCTTTCATAACAATTGCAAAAAGACAATTTGCAGGAATCTTTTTTTCTATAAATCTAGATAAGTAGTGGACATACATTTTTCATGTGTGTCCATGGGGACATATATAAGTACATATATCTATATCTATGAGTGTATTATATCTGTGTATGTATGTATACATACAGAATAGATCCAAAGATCCCAAAATTGTTACAGCAATAAAAAATTAAAATTATAGCACAGGACTGAATAGAACTGCATAGGCCAGAGTTTGCCACAGGAAGGTGTTACTTGAAAAAAAAAAGGATATCATGCTTTTTAATATGCCTGAAAAAGCAAAGAAATCTTTTGTCTTTTTTTTTTTCCCCTTTGTTTTTCACTGGCTGTTCAATCCTCCGGGCTAAGTGGGGTTTTGCAGGGCCCCATTTTAGGCCTGTGCTCTTCAACACCTTCATAAATTACCTAGACTCGGGACTGGAAGGAATACTAAGCAAGTTCACAGATGATACAAAACTGGGAGAGTTCTGAGTCCTTTGAAGAGAGGGAGGCCCTGCAGAGAGATTTCCAGGAATCAGAGGGCTGGGGAATCACCAACCATATGAAGCTCAACAAGGGAAAGTGTCAGATCCTGCGCTTGGGGACTTATTGATGGGGCAATCCTGGATTGATGGACAGACTGGGGAATGTGGAACAGTGCTGCAGGAAGAGACTTGGAGGTCCTGGTCCATGGCAAGCTGGACAGGAGCCAGCAGTGCCCTGGCAGCCAGGGGGGCCAGCCCTGTCATGGGGAGCATCAGGCACAGCATCACCAGCGGGCAAAGGAGGGGATTGTCCTGCTCTGCTCTGAGCTGGGGTGGCCTCACCTCAAGGGCTGTGTGCAGTTTTGGGTGCCACAATGTAAGAAAAGATATTAAGCTATTAGAGAGGATCCAATGAGGATGGTGAAGGGCTTTTGAGGGAAAGCTGTATGAGGAAAGGCTGAGATCAATTGGTTTGTTCAGCCTGGAGAAGAGGAGACTGAGGGGAGACCTCACTGGAGTCCACAACTTTCTTATAAGGGGAAAGGGAGGGGCTGGCACTGATCTCTTTCTGTGGTGACAGTGACCAGACCTCAGGGAATAGCCTGAAGCTGAGTCAGGGAACATTTAGGTTGTATATTAGAAAAAGGTTCTTCACCCAGAGGATGCTTGGGCACTGGAACAGGCTCCCCAGGGAAATGGTAACAGCACCAGCCTGAAAGAGTTTAAATAACATTTGGACAATGCTCTCAGGCACATGGTGTGATTCAGGGATGGTGCCGTGCAGGGCCAGGAGCTGGACTCAATAATCCTTGTGGGTCACTTCCTTCACAGCCTATTTTGTGATTCTGTCAGCTTGACTTTGTGATCAGACCGATGAGAAGGTCATTGCATCAGAAAATTTATTGCTTGAAAGTTGGAGATTAGTGTGGTCTTCCATGTTTCCTAGGAAGTGTTTGCATTTTTGTAAAGTATGCATCTTCACTTGCTCAATAAAGTATTATACACACGTTTTCAAATATTACTGTGCACTGTACATGCACTAGAGCATGCCCTCAATAAGTAAAATTCCTTAGTAAGGGCATCACCACGTGAAGAACATTTCTCTAATCATATTAGAAATAAGAAAGCCTGGTCATGTTAGCTGAGCTTTGCCTTAAAGTCTAACAGAGGTGTTTCTTTCTATTGTTCTTCTCAGGTTGTTTTAGGGCAGAAGGAAAAAAAAGGAAAAGTGAAAATAAAAGTGTGTCTTGGCTTTGCCTGATAAAGGGAAACAAATATGCTTTTCTGAGAATATTTCATCCTTAAACCCTAGATTTTTCTTCACCTTGTCAGGCCTTGATTCCTAAATGTTGCAGCTCTTCTTGCTACACAAAATCAATGCTTTGGTTTTCTAATGGGCACAGTGCCATACTTTTCTTTTCTACTTGTTCCCAATGCATTTTTAGGCCAACAGATTGAATATCTCTCTATTTAACACTTACCTGCTTTTCAGTAGTTTTCACATCAGAGTATTTCCATAAAGATAGAGTAAGATTTTGTTTGTCAAATCTTGTTAAATATCTGGAGGAGTGAAAACATCGCTCACTCTATTTTACTAATAGCACTCCTTGTTATTCTTATGGTTAAAACCATCTTTGACTAATTATACTAGGAAAATCTAGACAAAGACAAAATCACTGGTACCTTGAACAGATGCAATATAATTTATTTTCATTCAGAAATGTTTTACCTCTCTGCAACTGTGCTAATTAAATGTTACTTAAATCAGGACCCAGAGATCTCATCAAGCAGTTGATAACAGTGGAATTAAAGAAATAATCCCAATTCCCTTAAATAATGAATTTTTGATTACTGATAGAAACCACAACATTCCATCTGACTGCCAAAAAGGGATGCATGCATTACACACCTGGGTTCCCAATATTCTGGAATTAGTGAAGGAGAAAAGCACAGATTCAATGCTAACTCTGTCTGATGCCTGAGTTGCTCAGAAGAAATCTCCCTATGTGAAAGTTCATTCAATTTTTGAGTGGAAGGACTACAAATTCAGAAGGAGAAGAGAAGTAAATGTTCACATCTGACTAGGTGAGGCTGGGTCCCATAGTGAGCCATGTAGAGCATTGTGGGGCACAATTCATCTCAGTCTGAAGCTGTTATCTACAATTGGCCTTAAACATCAGTGATTTCCCTGATGGATACTCTCATGTCTGATAGCAATTTCTGTGGGTCATAACTCGGTTGTCACAGAAAACTTGAGCCAAAGGATGGGACAATGACATAGTAGCTGACATCCAGACAGGTCTCATACAGATGGTGTGGGATACAGTCAAGGTATTACAGTAAGATTTAGCTTAGTGTTCTTTTCTGTGACAGATGTTATTGCGTTACAACATATCGGTAAAAAACATCCTTTTATTCTAAAATCATCTCTAACTTTGAAAATAAAGAACACCCTCTTCATCTAGATACAGAATTAGGCAACAAAGCATTTCTATAAATCCCTATTTACAATATGTTCAAGACAGGCAATTATCTTCATGCTATTTGGTAAAACTTTACCAGCTGATAAGCAAATTCTCAATACCTGATAAACTGCTAGAACAATTAATAAAGTAGATAATTTGTAAGCACCTGGAGGAAAATAACTTGTAACTATTAGGCAACACGGACTAATCAAAAACAAATCATGCTGAACTAACCTCATTTCTTCCCCTGATAGGATAACAAGCTTAGTGGATAAAGAAAATGCTGTGGACATACGTCTTGATTTTAATAAAGAATTTGATACAGTTCCACATGACATTCTCACAAGGAAACTAGAGAAATGTTGATTAAATGCAATCACTGCTAAATAAGAAAAATGCTGAAGAGCAGAAAAAAAAATTTAAAAAAGAAAGGAAAAAGAGGGAAGAAAAGCAGCCCACAGAGCAATTATTAGGTGGTTCAGTTAGGGAGAAGTATCAAGGGTCACCAACAGAGGTCCACTTTGGGTCATGAGTCTAATTCTATTAATATTTTCACTGTGTACTTGGAAAAAAAATAGAAAACATGGTAATAAAAATAATAGTAATAATAATACAATAACACAAAACCACAAAAAAACTGCCAAACCCAGAAAATTAAAAAATAAAAGCAAGTTATATTTCCTTTAATATCTATAAATACTGTCACAAATCTTCAAAAAAAATCCCAAAAAACCAAAAAAAAAACCCAAACAGAAAACAGACAGGACAAATCCCTGAAAAAGCTTTGCCTACTCTTTGAATTGTCAGCAATGTCATAAGAAGGAATGATAATTTTGCCTGGGCTGGTTCAGTCAGAATGTTTCATTTCCCCACACAAGAATCTTCCATTCAAAGTTTGGGTTGAATCCAAACTGACAGGGCTTTTTAAAATTTTTTTGGGAAACAATGCACTTCACAAAGAAGTATATCCTGGAATGCAGCCAGATTGGGGTGAACTTTGTTTCACAATCATTCCCATCTTTCTGAGACTCTTCTAGTGCAGAATACCCTTGTTTTTCTGATCTGCTGAGTTTGTAGTATATGAAAGATGTTGCTAGAAATGGGATGGTCAATTTTAAGCACTAGTTAGTAAATTTTAACTAGTTTTACATAATTAAAAAAAAATCTGAGAAAAAAAAATTGTATTTGACCAACATTACCAGTATGAAACAAGGCCAGGCCCATGATTAACTAAATGTGAATGAACTGTCTGATAATATTACAAATTCATGAACATTGCAAAGTAGAACAAAGTACATACAAGAAGAAAGAGATTTGATAATTACCTGTTTGATGCTGATCAAGTTTTAGACAGAGTACTGCATGCAGTTTTTGGTTCCTGATAAAAAAAATAAAACAGAATGAGGAAATGGAAAAGGTTGAAGGGGAATCCAAAGATACTCTATAAATATATGAAGAGATATTAGGATGGTGGGGAATATTATTCTTACTGATTGATAAAGAAAAAATAAAAAATAATAAGCTTGTGTTGATGGATGAGGAGGAAAGAGAGAGAATGTGAGAATATGTATTTGGGTAAGGGTGATTAAGTGACAATGCTATTCTAAGACAGAAAAAAGGTATAGGAGAAAGACAAAATGCTCTGTTAATGACAGAGAAGAAGGCCTTATAATTAAAAAATAAACAAAAAGTAGGAAAAAAAGGAGTAGAAAGCAGTAAGGGTAGAGTAATGGGATAAAGGAATTGTATGTTAGAAATAAGGAAAAAGGTACTGGAAAGAGTGAAAAACCAAAAATTGAAATTCACAGAAGTACAAATAGATAGAAAATAACTACATATGTACTTAAATTTCTGGTTAATTAAGGATAAATGCAGTTAAATTAGCAATGGGTGCTTAATGTCAGCTGTCTCTACTAGTTCCTTTTCACTGTTGTTGTCTGGCATGGCTGGGATAATCTTTATGTGAACCACAGGGTTCTTCCGTCAGGTGAATGAGAAAAAGACTTTATATTTATGTAGCCTGTCCTGGGGGCTCACAGATGATAAATATTCACACCAACATATTCCAAACTCTATTTTTGAAAGAAACCTATAAGGTGCACTATATTCCTTCTGGTGCTTCTTTCTCTCCATCAAATTTTACTGAAGTACTGGCCATTTGAGGAGATGTGGTACAGAAAAAAAGCAGATGGATAAACAAGAAAAATCTGTCAGACACAAATACTAAAATTCTAAACATGTGTTATCCAGAACTGACAATAATCAAGAATTGGTCCTGAGAAAGTTCATAAAAGAAATAAAGAAAAAAAAAGGATACTTTTGGAGAAAAACTGTATGTCTCTGGTTTAATAGTGTCTTACAGTATACTTCAGCTATAAAGTTATTAGCTGGCACCTCCTAATATAATTTTGCATGACATTTTGTTTTACTATTTAGTGTGTGAAATTCAGTAAGTCTACATTTTCAGTTTACTCCCCCAGTTTTATTTCCTTTAGTCATTAATTTTATTTTGAGCTATTTAGGTCTACAGCAATAGGTTTTCAGTGCAATCTTTTACCAGCTATATAAAAGAGTACAGAAAGATTCCTCTCTGTTCTCAATCATACAGTTTTAGTAAGAGGAAGATGACAGTATAATCTTCTAATGATAAGTCATGTAGAAACACTTTCACAATCTTAGGAGTGAAATGTCTTTGTTGCACAGTCAGTAAATGAGGAGATGTGCAGAAGATGTGAGTGAAGCAGTTCAGGGCTTTTCTGCCAGTTTTTCTATGGGTTCCAATATTGTCTCTAGTGTACATCAATGCAGAATTAGTTGTATTAATGTAAAGCAAAAGTATTTTTCCTTTTCTCAG
Organism: Fringilla coelebs; assembly: GCF_963513975.1. Lineage (NCBI taxonomy): Eukaryota > Metazoa > Chordata > Aves > Passeriformes > Fringillidae > Fringilla > Fringilla coelebs. The sequence continues at coordinate 57,657,414 of NC_140029.1, forward strand.
TGTAACTAATAGAAGAATGGATGTTTTTTCTGTGTGTATGTCTTTTTATTTCATGAAAAACTCATCTCTCATGTATGCCTTCTGTTTTTTGTTTTTTTTTTTTTAATAATTATACCATTATAATACCCACTATTGGTTGCAGGTATAGAACAAAGATCTGAAAAGCAAAAAAAAAAAAGAGAAATTTCCACTAAAGGAAAGCATAGGGGCACACATGCTGATTGCCTAAATGCTCTAAAATTCCTAGAGCCAAAGGAAACGCATGTAAGTATTTGTGCACAGCTGCCGGATCTTTGCTGCTCTCACTGGATGCTGTACAGCAAAAGCATTTTTCCCAAATGATTGCTTTGAGGAGTCTGCCTCCAAATATAGTAATTATTTTTCTAAACTTAAATAAACTACCAGTTTATATACCTTCCTTCTATGCTACCCTAACTTAATCCAATGACACCTACCAGAAGAAAAAAAAAATAAGGACAGAACATTGTTACACAAAAGGGGATCATGATTTTCTATTTGACTACCTGGGCAAGTTTTTTGAGGAGCAGCTGAGGAGCTGGGGTTTTTTTAGCTTGGAGAAGAGGAGGCTCAGGCTCAGAGTTTATCACTCTGCACAACTCCCTGGAAGGAAGCTGTAGCAGGATGGGTACTGGTCTCTTCCTCCAAATAACAAGATGTTTCTAATGGTGAAAAAAAGAAGTGGGAGAAAGATGATCTCTCAGGTAACAAGGCATAAAACCATTTAAGCACTTCTAGGTCACAATCATCCTTTACTTGTCAAATGAGCATTTTTTTAGCTGCATTTGCACGTCAGCAAAGTAGATATTCATGTTTCTGGAAGAAACTCCAATTGTTAATGAGCAGCTGAAGTTTCCCTTTGAAACAATCCCATTCTTAGTCATAGCAAATCTCACCTTTATATTGAAAACATATTCTAGTGCTAATGTGGAAAACTACATTGGAAAGAAAAGACTGCCATTTTTCCCATTGCAAAGAGCACATTTCATCCTGTGGCAGGAACATCTTAAAACACTGGTTCAGGTTGTGGTCATTTGAGACAAATTGTATGGTGTCTAATAGAACTATGTGGAAAGAGTTGAGAAGTTTGAAATTACTTACTTAAATTCCCTTAAGTTTTTACAGTACAATACATCTATCTTGCAGGAGGTGTGATTTTTGGGGCACCTATATATAGAGAAGACAGAGGTAGGAATTTGTGAAGAGTCTCCATTAAATTATATCATATTTAGTCAGAACAACTTAAAAATAAGGAGTCAGGTCCTCCTGAATAGGCTACCTCCAGGTATCTTAAATGTATTTTTTCCATCTAGTTTAGAGTTGAGAGGTGAGAAACCCCCATGATGGACACAAAAATACTATGTGAGATAATGCAGTATCAGGTAACAAATTATATCCTGGCAGGTGAGTGTCACTGCACCTGAAGTTATAGAGACACAGAGGTATATTTACCCTGGAGAACCTCCTTGCTCCCTACTTCAAGGAAGAGTTTTTATGCTCTTCATGTACAGTGCCAATTACCAGCTGTCTTTTGTGTTCAAGTGAAAAGTCTACCCACACTGTGTTCTCTTCCAGAACCCATTCTGATGTATTGCAGCAGAGCCATCACACTCCCTCTCAGGTACTTTGAGCTGAAAAATTATGCAGAAGATCAGAAATTATATTTTAAGACTAGAACACAGGGTTGAGAGGAGACCTTGATCAAGTTGTAAACATACTCATTTTTCTGTGAAGAGGACTAAATTCAAGCAGTGTGATCACAGCCTTCTCTGCATGTCCTGACTTGAGGCCCAAGGTTGTTCAGTGATAAAGGTGTAGATAAAGTCACACAAGATGAATAAATTACCTGTAGCAACAAGAAACATACCCTCTGATTTGAATACTTCATGCATAAATAGAAAGAATGTAGTAGGAAGCTTGTGTTATTAATCACCTGAATAACATAAGTGTGTTAACTGGGACACACCAAGGGAGATGAGAGACATTACAATGGCAGAGATGCTAGAAATAGTGAATTCAGTTTTTACGATGAATAGTGGTAAAAAACAATTCTGGGACATGTTCTAAAAACTAATTTTAGATACTACAATGATTGCCTCTTGGAGTGGTTATTTTTTTAGGTAATTCTAAACAGAGCATAAGAACTCACTGACATTTTTATTACTTAATGGCCATGCTTACTAAAGTGCATTCAATTCTTCTCCTTACAGGAATTAAAAAATAAATTAAAAATTTACAGATCCAAATGTATAAACAAGGGGACGTCTATAAAAAGTAGTGATACTAGAAAAAAAACCCAAGAACTTAAAAGAAGGAGCTAAAAGAATAAAAAGTATTAAATATGTTATGAAAATTTTTTAAAGTCCAAAGTGATAAACATACTTATGATATTGGTAAGTGGCAAAATAAAGAAACTCTTTAAATTAAGTTATTCTTAATAAAGTAGAATTTATTGCCAGGTAAGGAACATCTGAATATCATGAGCTCTGAAAACCTTAATGTAGAATCAAGCTAAGACCAAAAAAAAGATTTAGAGAACAAGCTTGTGAAGGGCATGAAAACTAATAATAAGCCTTTTTTTCCAGCCCATCAGAAGCAGAATGTCTGCCAGAAAGCCCACAGAGCTGATAGGTGATGGAGGTGTAATAGGAGAACACAATGAAGATAAGGCCATGTTAGAAAAATTAAATGTGTTCTTGACATTGATACTCACTTCTGAGGAGTTTAGAAAGGTTCCCAAAGTGTCTTTTTTCTCTGTAAAAATGTACCGGAGGAGCTATCTTAAATTAAAGTGTCAATAGAAGTGATTTTAGACCAAATAGATAAATGAATAGTAACAAATTGCCAAGACAAGATAGTATACACTAAAGGGTTTCTAAATAACTCAAATATGACCTTGTAATTTGATCATAGATCTTACACAATTGCTTAAGTCAGCTTCTGTATGAGAAGAATAGAGGTTAGGAAATTTTATGTCTTTTTTTAAAAGATTCTTACAGGAACTTGGCAGGGAAGACACTGGACAGATTCAGGAAATTAAGAAATTGTGCACCTGATTCTTTGCAAGTGGATTGGTAGAATAGGATTCATAGACATATAGATAAATACAATAAAATGGGGGTGGGAATGAAAATAAATTTTGTAGATTCTGGCACTTTAAAGGTTTTACAATAGATAAATATACAGGTGAGGGTGATCTTTATTTGGTTGACACACTGTGCCAGGAATTTCAAAAACTTTTGACAAGGTTCTCTGTAAAAGATACTTAAAAAAATGTGGATTATAAAAAAAAGAACCTCCATCTGTGGATTTCTAAGTACCTGAAAGAACAGGGTATTAATAAATATATAAATGACAGGAAAGGGACAGGTGAAAAATGATTGGTTCTAACAATGAAAGTCCCACTATTTGTGAAAGGCTGGAAAAGTTACTTGCACAAGTGACTGGGTGATTAAAAGAAAGTGGCAGTACATGAAAAGCTGCGCACGCAGGAAAAAGACAAACAAAAATTCTCACTGTCTACAAACTGAAAGCTTCTAAACTAGGCATTGTTAATCCAGAAAATATATTTGCAACTACTCCAGATACACGAAAATGTCAGTTCACTGCTCACTGACAAATCATGCAAAAACAACCAAATACATACCCCTAAGAGTTATTTGAGAAGAAAAAGAGAACAAGGCACTCTTTTACCTGGCATAAAATAATTATGAGAACCATTAGGTGAAACTGTAAGCTAATAGACTTAAACTAGAAAAGAAATATAATTTTTTCATTTAACATATGACTAAATTTTGCAACTTGCTGTTACAGGATAGATGGGGAACCAAAAGTTGAGTTCAAAAATAAGTTAGAAAAATAAGTGGAAACCTATCAAGGGCTGCTAAACACTGATGAGATACAAGCTTTAGATTAGAATTAGATTAGATTAGAATAATGATTAGCAATCATTATTCTGTGATTGCTCTTTTTTCTTGAAACATTTTTATAAAACATTTTAAGCATTTTATTATTACCTTAAGTAGACAGCACTACTGTCTGTTTTACAGAAAGGGAGATAGGAACGGGTTTGGATCTCTGATCAGAATTGTCTTCAGTCTGCTATTCTTGTGACACCAGAATGCTAAAAAAAAGTCATCCTTTCAATGCATACATTCTTTCAATACTGCCTGAGAACTAGCTGCTCAGGCAGTGTCAATCAGCATCATACTGAAGTATCATTCTTTGGTAGGTTATCTTGGTTTAAACTGTGTACAGACCTGACCAAAGTTTCTTACTTGAGGCATAAATTTTTCTACAGCAAGGCTTTTGATTTTTACTCCAGACCATATGCAAATGTATAAAAATACAGATCTAGAAATGAATGTGAATTTTAATATTAATGTAAAGGCAAATAATATATTTATAAACACAAATACAAGCATAAGTGTAAAAACAAACATATATATATATATAAATACTCCTTGTGTGTTTCATAGCATAATTTGAACACATATGAAGAACCTAAGAAATTTTTCAATAGTCATTATGAAACCACACACAACTCAGATAAACCATTCTTCTACCCTGGAGGTACAGAATAACTGTGGATTAGACAGCTTATTTTTGATGCCTACAAATACTACTTAGCAATAACCCAATTACTGCTACTTCTTAGGCCAGTGATCTAGGGAAAAAAAAAAGGTTTTAACTAGAATTAAAGAGAAAATATTTTAGAAACAATTACTAGCTTTCATTTTCTTGCCTGATGAAACATGTTTTAAAGCTTTAGCTGCTCTAGGCAACATAAGCAGAATTAGAAGGTAAATGCAAACTTAACATAACAAAAAATGTCAAATAGGTAGAAATAAGTATGTCCAATTGGATGAAATTTATCATGGTTTTGAATAAGATGAAGAATACTTGTTTTGTTTTGTTTCCATTATGGAGACAAGTGTATTGAGTTATCTGGATCTTTGTGATCCAGATAATATCCAAGATAATCTTATATAAACAAAAAAAAATTTCTCAGGTTACTAGAGAAAAATGTCTCCAAAAACAAGGTACAAAGGTGGGTTATGGGATATCAGTTGATGATAGAATGCTAATATTTGTTTTTAGAAGGGTGTGATTTTCTTCTGAGAGAATTTCATGACTATTGAAAGACTTGAATTCTTTGACACATTAAAATGGTGAATAATTTCTGAGTTACTCATATTTTATTGCTGAAATACCTGCAACTTCTGTTAATGGAATTTTAGCTTTTCCTGAATGTGAAAATCCTTGTTTCTTCATAAAATTGATTTGCCTTTCTTACTCTATGCCATTTGTCATCAGTCATCTCCAATTTATTTACACTTATTTGAGTATCACATTTGCATTTAAATCAGTTAAACTGATGATTTTGCATGAAATTTAAAAGACCAAGCTCAGAAAATACCAGAAAGAATCTTCCAAAACACCTCAAAGCATATTAAAGTGTCTATCAGGTTAAAAAACTCTTGAATATCCAACCTATCCTTAAACATTTCAGGGATGGGGCATCTACCATTTCTCTGGAGAGCTTGTGTCACTATTTCACCACCCACACAGTACAGAGTTTTTAAATCTACCATCTTTCCATTTAAATCCATTTGCCTTCATCCAATTACTATAAATCCTACAGAAAAGTCCCTCTCCAGGTCTCTTTTTGGGCCTTTTAGGTAGTGGAAGTGGTTATAAGGTGTCCCAGGTGTCTTCTCATCTCCAGGTTGAACAATTTTAATTCTTTCAGCCTGTCTTCAGAGGAGTGGTGGTCCAACCCTGTTATCATTTTTATATCCTCCTCTCAACTTGCTCCAGCAGATCCATGTCCTTCTTATGTTGGAGGCCCCAGAGCTGGGTGCAGTACCCCACATGTGGGTCTCACAGAAAAAAGGGTAGAATAAGAATGACCTCCCTTGACCTCCTGGTCATGCTGCTTTTCATGGCACCCAGGACACAATTGCCTTCCTGGCCTACAAGCGCACATTCCTGGCTCATTCCCTCTCATCCAGCATTCCCAAGTTCTTTTCAAGGCATCTCTCTTAACCCATTCTCTGCCCAGCCCCTAATTCTGGTTAGGATTGCCCCTACCAGGGTTCAGGACCTTACACATGGCCTTGTTACACTTCATAAGCTGCACACAAGCCCCCCTGTCAAGCTTGTCAAGGTTGCCTGGGTACCATTCCTTGTCTCCAGGGTGTCAACTGCACCACAGTCTTTAATGTCACAGCAAACTTGTTAAGGGTTCCCTCCATCCCACTGCCTGTGTCACTGACAAAGTTGTTAAACAACTCCAGTCCTGGTACTGATCCCTGCTGAATGCTACATGTTGCTGCTGTCCACTCGTACCTGGAGCCATTGACTGCAACTGAATGCAGTTATCCAGCCAATTCCTTACCCACTGAATGGCTCATCCATCAAATCCACATCTCTCCAAAGAGACAAGGATGTTGTGCAGGATGCTGTCAAATACTTTGCACAAGCCCTGCTAGATGACACTCAAGGTGACAGTCAAATAAGATGACATTTAAATAAGCTCTTACCTAAATTACCAGTTGCTGTAACACTGTTGTAGGAGGCCAGAATACACCTTAAAAACTACTGTGCAGAGTGCTCAGCATGCAGTATTCCCACTAGTGAATTGTTAAGACTGGCATGAAGACAGACCTCAGAGGGGTCCAGCAGATACATGATTTAACACCACTCTGTCTTGTGAGGACAAGTAAACAAAAAAAGTTTGTAAAACTTTTTTTGCAAATTTTACAATTGTAAAGCAAGTTAAAAAAAAATCCAGTTTTGGTACCATGAATTTCCTATTAATTTCTGGCCACAGTTGGAGGTGTGAATATTGATCTTGGAATTCTGTGTAATTCAAGTCCTTGATAGCTTAGACATCACTTCTGATCACGAACCCAAACAAAGGAGTTGAAGTCAGCAAGTTCATGCCTGGCATCTTATTTATGCATCTAAGAAATTTTGTTAGAGCTTACAGAACAGGTATTTACCCAGGACTAAGGGCCACTTGTACTGGAATTTTATTCTCCATTTCTAGAAAAAACACTGATATTAACTTGAAGGATAGAGTAAGGCTATGTACCTTGCCTTAACTTTTTCTAGTGTAGATAAGCAAAATCCCATGTGTTTATACTTCTAGGGGATCTGAGTTTTAATTTGATAAAACTTCTCATTTGTAACTTTTAAAATTAGTAATTGTCATCTGAAGGCAGGCAGACACAGAAATTTAAAGGATATGTGTTTTACAAAGAATAAAATTTGTTGTCTACCAAAGAAATACATTTGCTGCAGAATAAGAACTTCAGAAAAACATATATTCTATTTTAGAGAAGAAGTGACAAACTGGACTTTTAAGAACAGGTATTTATAAAGAAAATAATTTAAGGCATAATCTATTTTAGACCACATAATAAATTTAAAGACACTTGAACTGCATAATTTCATTAAGTGTTTTATAATTGCGTAATTTCATCAAATTATTAACTTCATTATATAACTTCATTAAGATTTTACTTCTTTAACTAGAAGAGGTACACAGCAGTTCATTTAATGTTAACATTATTGCTATTTCTCAGGCTCTTCGAAAAAAGAGCACAGCGTTGTTTTGACAAAACAGAACATTAAACTAAGGATCTAGAAATCACCAGTTTAGTTACCTAAATTAAGAATGAGCAGCAGGTTTTCAGAAAGCCATATAAATTTGCAAATTGAGCCACTCAGAGCTTCAGGAGTAGGTTTCAGAAGGTTATAAAGATAGGACTAGGTTTTAAATCCTAGATATCATCTTTTAAGTGTCTCAATTAAATTACCTTTTTCAGAATTACCTTCGCTGAATGCCTAGCAATAGGTGATTTCACACAGTATAACAGACCACTAATACACAAAATAGATGCACAAAAGAACATTTGGCTTGAAAATCTTCCGAGATGAGGCATTTAGAATTGCCCTAGGAACATGCTGCATGAATCTAGCTGTAGCCAACAAGCTGAACTGCATGTGTGATGAATTAATTACTATAATTTCACTTGTAGATAGGATTCAGGGCCGAGCAGGGAGAAGATTATAGACAGACAATCATAGGGCTCATGAAAAGGTTCTGAGGAAAAAAAACCCCTTCCCAGTCATAAATAGAGCATCAGTAAAGAGGCAATAGAAAGTGTTCCCTTTAAGCTGATTGTATGAAAATCAGGCTGGACCAAGATCAGAATTTTTTTGTTTACAGTGCATGTGTCATATCTCTCCCACTGGGATATACCCATATCTTCAGCCTCTTTTAGTCTGTCTTTCCTGTTTATTTCTGTGCTCACGTCAGTGGTGACGCTTCACTGCTCATCTGAGTGCCTCCATCTGCCTATGAACAAGAAATCTTTCTTAAAACATTTAAAGTACATTTCTTATTCTTTCTAGGATAAATATCAAGTTTTATGTAGGCATATATATTTGGTAAAGCTTAAAAATCAGAAGCACCAATGGCAATCTGAGATCTGCAACATTTTCTTTTTGTTTTATTATTTTTTAAACTTGTAACAGGAGTGATTTGATTTCACATGCAGTTTTAACCAGCTTAGTAATTCAGTTTTTCTCTAATTTGTTTTGAACTACAAACAGAAAGGAGTAGTAAGACCTTAAATTCATCCTAAAAACCAGAAACCCTTCAGGTCTTGCTGGATAAAAATAAGAGACATATGGGATAAATTAGTTGTATCTCCCATTCTGTGATGTCGACAGAGTGCTTAAGAGTTTTCTGAGATTAGTGTCCTGCCAATGCCAAATGAATTAAGAAAAACATCACTGTACAGGCTTTTGTTTATTTATTTATTATTTCATCTGTAAGAGAAAAAATAAGAGCAGATGAGGATAAATCTGATCATCCTTAAGTCAGCTGATAATGTGCCTGAAGGACATCAAGGAAAACTTGAAGCATTAATAAACTAATGTGTACTGTATGCCCTACTTAATTTATTCAACTTATACATTCTTCAAGCATTAAGCATTTGTGCATTTATTCAATTTCTATTCAAATATGCTTAAGTAAATAAATCTAAAATCTAGATATTCTTTCTTGTCTCAGATATTTATTTCTAGAGAAATGCAGCAGTGGCTAATTAACTATTTGCATAATTTGCACTTCCTTTACTTAAAATAACCTGCATGTACTATGATTTTTTTAAATTTCAATTTTCTGATCAAAAACATGTGTAATCAAGACCACCCAATCTGCCTTTACATGTTACAGACTTAGGTTATTCTTTTGTCTGCTGAGGCAGAATGTAGGACAGGGAAGTAACCAGTCCTCTAATCTGTTCTATGATTGTATACTGAATTATTACTGAAGAAAAAAGATTATTGATTTGAATGCTTAGATGTATTTCTGTACTCTGAACATATGCACACACATGCACACCTATAATTACTCCCTTTCTTTTGTTATGATGCTTTCCTCCTGGTTAAGAATTAATAAAGGCTTCTGACTAGTGATATTTTTTTAGCTGACTGCACACCCATTTTGACACACACAGAGACACACATTCTGCAGGTTTCATTATTTCATATATCTTTTAAGAAAACGAGGCTTAAAATTTGCAAGCTGACAGTAAATCATTTAATTTGCATTAATTTTATGACATATGTGGTTTCTGCATTTGTAACATCTATAAAACATCTTAACTTCCTAATAAATCCTGAGTAATACTCATCTTTCACCTTTTTTCTTTTTTCCTGCTGTTTTTTCTTTTTTCTTTTTTTTTTTCAGTTGGAAACAGTGCACAAGTTATTACCTAGGGAACAGTTGTTTCTGTCTCCTTTACAGATCCATATCATTCTCAAATTTGCATTCTGATGAAGAAGAAACAAATGTTACTTAAATCCCATGAAGTGTGTTAATTACACTGAGCTCCATGAAATTATGGGTGAGAGAGCCAAAAAAAATTCTACAATTGCATCGTGGGTCTCTTGAGCATATCTTGTCAGATTAATGTCTTTGTCACTCACATGATAACCTTAAAATTGCTATTCTCCCTAAGTAATATTCCCTGAACCTCAGTGATATGGAAAATCTCACACAAAGCTGACTAACAGATGCAGTTTGTATTGTTTACATAAGTAATGTTGGTACTTTTATGAAAATAAATAAAATGCTTAATTTCATTAGCAAGTACAGTTTGCTACTTTCACTTAATTATTTTAGAGTCCTTCTTCTGTGTTTCTCCATACAAACCATGGTGCAGATGCCTGAGACAGTCCCTCTTCTTAGTATGTCCCCAGAGCACAGGCTAAAATCACATAACTACCTAGGATGTAATGCTTTATTTTCTTTTGCTTTTTTTCCCCCTACTTCTTTAAAAGCCCTAAATAGTTAATAGTAATAGCTGACTCATAACTTGACTCCAAAAATCACTGTGCTATGTAGCAGGAACAGACACCGTCCATGAAGATTTGACCACAGGGATACGTGCCCACAGCTCAGCTCAAGGTTTCATAAACACAAGTAACAGGGAATATTTGCCGTGCCAGATCTTGAGGTGCATGCTTCAAATTCCCAGCAGGGGACATACTCCACCCTCAGAAAGCTGCAAGTCTTCTCACAAAGTCACAACTATGACTGGCGAAACTCAACCCATTGGAAATCTATATTAGATGTCAGACCCATCTAAGAGACAAATCTAATCCTTTTGGCTAAAAAATAGCTCACAGCAGTCTGCTGCTCCTAGTTTACTGATATTTGGAAGAATGGTTTGGTTTGGCAATCAATGTCCTAGAGCCACCAAAGACCTTGATATTATCTTTTTTCTTCAAGCCCTTAAAGAGGATTACTAGGAAGAAAAAAAAGAAAAAAAAAGGCAGGGAAAATAAAGAAATTTTGTGATGTTATATGAATGCCATCAGTATTTAGGTTTTTCTTCCATAAAAAAAAAGCCACTAGTAAAATTTTAATTACTTATAATGCATTGTAAAGATTAGTAAGCTTTACTTTGTTAAATGAGAGAGATGGTGCATGATCAGGGGTGTCCTATGCTATAAGAAATTTTTAATCAAGAAATTTCTTTTTGTCATATCAATACTTCAGAAATAGTAAGTGATAAAGTCAAAAGATAAGAAGAAAATGTACTAAAATTAAAGAAGCATGTCAATTTTCACTGGTTAAGAAAGCAGCAAAAAATGTTTGAAAATGGAAATCCAATTTTCTTCAACTTCCTACTAAAAAATGCTTTTTGCCAGTCACAATAAACCAGATTGGCTTTATATATCAATTGTAAAACATGACCATTTAGGCTTTCTAATTCTGGGAAGGAAAGAGTTATGCTTATGGAAGTCCATCCATCCAGTCTCTGCAAGACTACCAGATCTATAAATAATGGAGAAAGGCCCTCAAGCTAGGAATGCCAAATTTAGTATCGCCTAATGAAAAGATAGAAGTAAAGTCCTAAAATCCCTTTTCAATTAACTTCAACAGAAATGGGGACCCAGATTGAAATCTAGAAACCATTGGTAGAGGTTTCTTTAACAATCTTTATAATCTTTGTACAAATAACTTCTTCAAGATCACAATTAAAATGTCTGTTCTTGCTGTGCTTTTAAAACTATATCTGTTTTTTCAAATCAAGGCTTTTTGAGCTTTTCTTAAAGTCACTGTAAGAAGAGGAGGGGAGAGACAAATCCTCATCATTACTTTTAAAAATTACTTAAAAACAACTGACGGCTGAATAAAAGAACGTCTGTAAGGACCTTTGTGGAAGTCTGTCTACAAAGTAGATTGAAAAAGTGTTTTGTTCTAAATCCTAATCTCTTCTGTGGTCTCAAGAAGGCTAACACAAGAAGATTGCCACAGAAATGAGTGATGTTTGTCACTAGACATCTGCTAAGAAACAACCACAGTGTGCTTTCCTTGATGGGTGGCATGTAATGGAGGTTACCCAATCCAATGTTTACCATGAAAATTCAAATCCAGTGTTAAGAGATTTTCTTACTGTAGTTCTTAATGAAAAGCACCTTCTGGATCAGTTATATCAGCAGGCTGACAGGAAATGAGTGGGATATCAAGACTTGAAAGCAATAGTTTTTAATCTCTGTGATTCCCAGTTTTACCCTACAGTGAATAAATTACAGTGATGCTGGCAGACAGTGATAGGATGAACAGGGGTCTGAAATTATTTGTGCATAAGCCCAAGATTTGTTATCTTGAAATCACATAAATGAAAATCCTTTCTTTGAGCTCAGTCCCACACACTCTGTTCTGCATCGCTGTGAAAGTAAATGCAGAAGTGATATGCTACATGGTTTTAGTGTCTTGTGGAGAGATCAAGAACTGAAAAGCAGAAAATAACTTAAGAATAGGTGAGGGACTGATAAGAAGTTAGTCAGGGTTTAGAGAAAGGGCGAATGACAATGCAAGCACTTAACCTTTTGAGTTTTACCCAACACTAATCAGTGGAAGTAAGTGAAATTATATAACGAAAGCTTTATATGCCTAAAAAATTCATTATTCTTGTCTTCTGCTTTCACCTACAGAAAAAAATATACCATCCATTGCTGTACCCTGTTATGCGGCTAGGGTTACTTAGATTGGGTTCAGTGAGGAAGGCAGGCAAGCTGTAACCCTTAAATCTTTCTTATTCAGGAAACCCTGTATTGAAATTCTCAAATTCCACTCTAGTTTTCTTTCTGCATCTCATTCTCCAGGTTGATCCTAGCAAACTCTCATTCCCCAGCCACATCTGATGTGCACCCTTAGCAAATTTAGATGATACCAACCACTGTGGTGCTGTTGACGCCTGAAGGGTGGGGATGCCATCCAGAGGCACCTGGACAAACTTGGGAGTGGTCCCATGGGAATGTCATGAGATTCAGTAAGGCCAAGTGTAAGGTGCTGCACCTGGGTTGGGAAAGCATCAATATCAACACAGGCTGGGGATGAACAGATGGAGAGCAGCCCTGCTGAGAAGGACTTGGGGGTGCTGCTGGATGAGAGGCTGGACATGACCCAGCCATGGGCACTCACAGCCCAAAACAGAAAGGCAAACGTGTGCTGGGCTGCGTCCAAAGCAGCGTGGGCAGCAGGGCCAGGGAGGGGATTCTGCTCTGCTCTGGTGAGACCCCACCTGCAGTGCTGCATCCAGCTCTGGGGGCCCTTAGCACAAAAAAAACCTATTAGAGTCTAGAGGAGGGCCACCAAAATGATTAGAGGGATGGAGCACCTCTCCTATGAGGAAAGGCTCAGAGAATTGGGATTATTCAGCTTGTAGAAGAGAAGGCTTCTGTGTGACCTAATTGCAGCCTTCCAGTACCTGAAGGGAGACTACAAGAGTGATAAAGAGAGACTTCTTGTAAGTGCAGGTTATGAAAGGACAAGGGGGAATGGAGTCAAACTGAAAGAGTGTCAATTTAGGGTAGATATTAGGAGAAAGTTCATTGCTGTGAGGTTGGTGAGGCACCAGAACAGGTTGCACAGAGAAACTGTGAGTCCCTTATCCCCGTAAGTGTGCAAAGTCTGGCTGGATGTACCTCTGAGCAGCCTGGTCTAGGGGAAGATGTCCCTGCAGGATCTGGAACTAAATGATCAATTAGGTACCTTCCAAGCCAAACCATCTATCATTCTATGATTCTGTGTTAAGATCTCTTCTGTCTGTACCCAGAATGATGGCTCACAGAAAAGCAAGGGCAGTTTAAGTCACACTTGTCATGAGTGTCTTGTCCTGATCCTTCGCTGCACCAGACACAATAAACCAAACACACTCTTGTGCTGTTAGCATGAGAGGTAAAAAGAGAAAGTCCCATCCTTGTGGTTATCAGGACTGGTTGGTATCTTTACTTTGCGTCTGTACTTTTCTGTCTTCTTTGGAAAGCAATTTACTACAAATAAAAATCAAAAACTATGTAAAACAATGTTATATGTTATATATATAACATATAACTATGTTATATGTTTTTCTACTTACTACCTGTAAAGGTCCAGGTGGTCAATAACTGTTCTGTTATAAAGAACATCTGAGTAACACTGTGTTCCACTACTGCATCCCAAAAAATTACCCTACACGGGGTTCACCAAATGAATTATACAACACAAACTGACAAATGTCTCAAAAACTGATTTTGCAAGCAAGGCAAAATAAGCGTGTGAAAGCAAGCCACAGTACTACAAAATTGCAGTCCTTTCCATTTATCCCTTTTCCCTGTTACTGCCATGCAAAGATTTCAACTGATCTTCCCTAGTGCTATAAAGAAGCACTGATAAAATAGTGCCATAAGGAAGCACCGATAAAATATAGAAACAATCACATCATTCCGTATATACAGATACATACAGATACAATCTTTCAAAGGGATTTGCAGATAAAAAAACATGCAGATGTTGTGTTTTAGGGACATGTTCTAGCAGAGAACTTGGCAGTGCTAGTTGGTGGACTCAATGACCTGAAGGGTCTTGTCCAATCTTTATGATCCTGTTTTTACATGCATGTCTTCTTTTTACAGATTATAAATATACATTTAATTGTAAATATCCTCTATTTCAACTCTGTCTCCTTAAGAATTCTCACTCACATAAATTTAAAAAGGTGGTGGGGTAGAATGATTTGGGATGTATTCACAGTGTAGATACCTTCTGCTCTAAAATTGCTGCTGTTCCAAAGGAGCTAATGAAGTACTGTAACTCCACTAGCTCAGCCTGACAGCCATTACTCCCAGCTCTGCAAACACTGCTTTAAATCTCTGTGTATCCTTGGTGACTGTTATTAGTAGTCCTGGGTGCATTTCACAAGACATTTGGAATTCAGCTAAGAAAATTTTCAATCAAAAACAAGCTATAATAGAGCTAAAGATATTACAATCACTCTCTTTCTCAGAAGAAGGGGAATAGGAGAAGAAAACAATTCTTTCTGCCTAGAATTGTTTGATTTTGATAACACAAAATTTTTAACAGTGCAATTCCCATACCAGCATCTTCTCCCTTCACCTTACCAGCAGTGTGCAGGTTTCTTACATGTTTGGGCATGGGAATTGCATTTCACATAGAGTTTTAAATAATATCCAGTACTCAGACCCTTTAGAGCATCCATCTTCCAGCACCTTAAGTCTAACATGAAGAAACTGCTTAGACCTTTAGGCCAACATTCAGTTCTTACCAATCTGATCAACACAATTATCTATAGGAAGCCTCCAATATAATGATATTAATATTAATATATTGAAATTAATATTATTTCTATTCCCATGAAGAAATATATGATTCCTGACACCCATTGTTTTAGAGGAATTTCAGACACTGAATTCTGGTCTCAGCTGAATATCTGAAATGGAAAGGAATCAATTGATTTTAACATGCCTTGGTGCTCTGGATCTCTGTGCCTTAATTCCTAACTCAAATTTATCAATCTCTTTTAAGTACTACAACCCTGGATAAAAGAAGTTAAATAGAATATACTTGATTTTTTTTTTCAAGACATATTACCATAAGTTTGCCAGCATTTCAGATAAAATGGTACTTTTCTGTACCAGAACTCTTACTTCTGATTATGCCAATAGCACCCTTATTTTTTTTTCAACAATAATGAACCAGAGGTTTTGTATTCTGTTAGTTACTTTGAAATCTCCTGTTAACTGAACTTGGGGTAATAATTAGTGTATTTTTGATTTATCTTTATGGTGCTGCTGACTTGCCATAGCCAGTTACACGTGTGAGGTTGTTCACAAACTTATATTTATTGATAAATCTCAGCTGTCTGACAGCATTGATCCCTTTGAATGTCCAAAGTGAGATTCTCAAGAACACACATGGGGTTTTGTTCAACTGCTAGTGATTTCTGGCTAAAAACTTAAATCTCTAGCAGCAGCATGATTCCCTGAGCTCTGCAGCAGGCAGGATTTTCATTGGCAGTGTATGTCTAGACTTGGGGTGAGATGCAGTTGGCCCATTTCTCTGCACAACATACAGTGCTGAGCCACAGCTGTTGTGCTAGTCCCTTTAAACTGGAGTGACAACCTCTTAAATTTTTTCATGAGAACCAGTCTCAAGAACCAGTCTTGATTCCGAGCAAAGTAAAAGTGTGAACAACATATTTTTTATTCTTTACATCTATATTTTTTATCTAAATTCTTCAGCTTGAGATGAGTTCGGCCTGTTTTCCCTTATCTTCCCGTAAAATTGAATATGGTGCTTACAAAACAATAAATCTCCTGTGGAGTTTTCCTCTAAACAAATTTTACCAGTGGCATCTTTTGCAGCAAAACAACAGGCTTTCTATCCCTGTCTTGAAACTGTTCTAAAAAGCAGTGCTTCTTCTAGAAAACTTCAAGAGGATTTGAGATTAGGCCATTTTTTTCAGTTGTTTGAGCCTTAAATTGAAATTAAAGGTGAAAAACAATGTAGTCTAGTCTGTCTTTGCTTGCACTTTTAAATATGACTATGAATGTAATTCTGGCTCAAATCAGAATTTTCTGCTCTCCTAGTTGCTTGATATGGAGAGAAGATTTTTTAATAATTTCACTGTGAAAGACCCTGGGGTTTTTGCCTTCCATGAGACCTTTTTATTTCCCTTCATTTAAAACAAAATATTTGGCTAGTCAGAGTGACAGTGTAACCCTCTGCATCCCACTTATTTTATTCTTTTCCCTCATGGTTTATTCAGGAGCTGGTTCTGCCTCCAGTGAAACATCATCAAAACTCAATTTGACTTCTGGGAAATGGGAATACCTGTTTAAGTGGCTATTAATTCCAATGCTGCACATGCAGTATAATTTCCAGGACAACAGGACCACCTTGTAAAAACTACTTCCTCTTATTCATAAAATAAAATAAAGTAAGAGAAAAAAATCCTTGCTCAGTAAGACTGATTTGATTATGAAACATTTCCTGTGACAATAATGACACATGGATGCATTTGGAATTTGTACCTTAATAATTTTATTCTTAGATAGGGTTCACACATACATGGAATATTTATAAGTCTTTATGAATGGAGAGTATCAGACATTCCACTTTTGGCTTTGCATGTGAATAGATGTTTTCCTTTCATCCCCAATAGTTTTATTTATTTACCTGATTTTGGGTCCTCCTTTTTTTTTTTTTTTCTCATAGTTTCTTTTCCTGTTTGTGATGGATAGAATTAGATAACTAGAATCCTGCAACTGACACAACTTAAGATGAAATCCTCTAGAGAAAAATCAAAGGCAGATGTTAAGAAATGTTGCCTTTAACTCTGACCAGAGCTCTATGTAAAGAACTGTGGCTAATCAATACTGGTCCTATTAATTCTTATCCTGGACAGATGATCATTGCTTCTGTTCTTTCCCCAGAGCTAAATTACTTTGACACAGAACAAAAACTACTCATATGAGTTAGTCCAAAGATACAGGAAAATATTTTGTTCCACACTGCCAAGTATAGCTCATAGTTTCACAAACTGAATAGAATTCGGTTTTATATTTCACTCCTCATCAGCTCCAAGTACCCTCAAAGCAGTTTGAAATTTTGAAGTATTAGAAGAAGTCAGTGATTACACAGTAAGTCTGTAAGCCATAGCTCAGCAACAGTACCACAGAAACCTACACAGTAGAACCTGTTTTGCTGGGTGATGGAAAAGCTGGGCAGCCTTCCTTGTGGGATTCTGCACTTCCACCTACCTTGCTAACTAGCAGTGGGCTGCAGGTGGTTCATTTAAACATTTCATTGAATGGCACAGCACATCCTTTACGCAGCGGTGCCCACATTAGGCATGAGTAGGCATGCCAGCGAGCATGACAAAGGAACCATATTAAAGTAAATCTTTAGGTAAATATAAGGAACTCGAGCTTCAGCTGGAGAATGTTGGTGTTGCTTCACTGCACCCAACACAACTCTGTTGATTTCCACCAGCTGAGGATCTGTTTGTAAGTTTTGACACTGAGCCAGGCCTCTTTCGCAATTGTCTTAAGTCATTAAGCTTTATACTTAAGTGTGTGACCTTATCAATTGTATTTACATAGCTAATTTATCAATTACTTAGAAGTTCAGCTCTGTGAAGAGGCAAACATTTTTAGGTAGGATTTTCCTCTTATCTCAGCTTTCATCTCAGCACAGAAGAAAAGTAAGAAAAGGAAACAACATTCATTTACAATTTCTTTTTTACCTTTTATTTTTTTTTATTGTTTGGAAATCGAAATGTAGGGGGGAAAACAGCACTGAACACACATTCAGAGAAAAAGCATAATATCATTTTCTAGAGCCTATCTTACTATTATTTTATCTATTCTCCCTTATAAATATTCATCAATGCTGTCAATGCACATTTAGAGGATTGCTTACAACCACAGAATCCAATCATGCCTGTAAGGTATCGTCATGGTATTGCAGTTAATGGAATTAATGTTCTTCTAAAAAAAAAAATAGGCGCATCTCCACCCTAAATATTGTGATGATTTGGGTCTATGCCTTTCTAACTTGCTCTTAAACAGTGGAATGTGGCCTGCCTCCCTCTTAGCAGCTGGAATTTTACAACAGCAAAGACAACTCTGTCCCAAAAGCAAAGATATTTCAAGTAGTACTCAACAGATAAAATCCATGTATCTCTCTGAACTTCGTCTTTGAAACAAAAGCATTTCATTACTCTAGTGGGGAGAATAAAGAAAGATACCACCACTCCTGGCATTTTTGATGTTATGATAAGTTTACCCCTTCAACAGGATGGGGACAAAATAAGATGACAATGTTTGCGGGTTGAGATAGGAAGATCACCCACCAACTACTACCACAGGCAAAACAGATAAAATGTGAAGAATAAAACTTATTGCCAGTTAAAACTTGAGTGAGAAGTTAATACAAAAACTAAAACCACTTCCTCCCTACTCACTTCTTCCCATGTTCAACATCACTGTTTTATCCTCAGCTCTATCCTTTTCTCACTAATCTGAGCAGTGCAGGAGAATGAGGAGCAGTGGTCGTTCACTATGCTTTGTTTCTGCCTCTCTTTCCTCCTCACATTCTTCCTCTGCTCCAGCCTGGGGGGTCCT
Source organism: Fringilla coelebs (assembly GCF_963513975.1). Taxonomy (NCBI): domain Eukaryota; kingdom Metazoa; phylum Chordata; class Aves; order Passeriformes; family Fringillidae; genus Fringilla; species Fringilla coelebs. The sequence goes on from NC_140029.1 coordinate 57,676,431, forward strand.
TCAAGAATTTCTCCAACAGGAGTCCTTCCCACAGACTGCATCTCTTCAAGAACTGCTCTAGTATGAGCGCTCTGCCATGGGGTATGGTCCACCAGGAACAGACTGATCCAGTGTGGGCCACCCTAGGGCTGCACTTCCTACCAGAAAATCTGCTCCAGTGGGGGTCTTCCCCACAGGATGTCCACATGTTCCAGCACAGGGCTCTTCATAGGCAGCAGTGTGGATATTCCCCTGCAGTCCTCCATGGGCTCCAGGGGGACAACCTGATCCACCATGATTACAGAGGAATTTCTGCTCTGGTGCCTGGAGCACCTTTTCCTTCTTGTTTAACCTTGGTGCCTACAAATGTGCTACTCATGCGTTTTTCCTCATTCTTCACACTGTTGTGCAGCATTTTGGTCTTTCTTAGTACATTTTCTCTGAGGTGTCACCATCTTGGTTGAGGGGACCAGTGGTGCCCCCCAGTTGGTTTACCTGAGCTATCTGAAACTAGTTGTTATCTGACACAGGGCCTCTATTCACATAGACCAACCTTGCCACCACCACACCTGCAGTGCTAAAAGCAAGGCACATAAACCTAACTGAAAAAGCAAATTTGTATTTCAGGCATTAAAACATTAAGCTTGATAAGGAAAGGAGCAACAGCTGCCCTTTCTTTTGTAAGACAAAATTTATGAAGAAACTGTATCCATTGATGATGGAAAATCTGCTTCCAAACGCAATTTTTTGACCACTGTTTATAGCTGCTCAAATTATTCAACAAAATACTTTCCATACTGGTGTTAAGATTTGTTCCAAAAAAAACCCCAAATTGATACTGAAAGTGACTGAAATTCCCTCATCAAATTTTAGACATCTGCGAACTGGTGACCTACAGCCACATTGAGCCTTACAAACACTCCTGACAATTCAAGAAGGAAGAGAGTCTTCACTCTTTTTGAGTGAAATTCTGACCAAATACAGATGGCCACCTAAATGTAGGAAGGCATCTTCCACAAAAAGTGTTTGTTTATCTCTGACAAAGGTACTTTAGCTGCCTATCTTTTGTCACATAAATTCCACCTCAAGTATTCTATGTTCAGATTTCTTGATATTGAGATATTTAATAAAGACCAAAAGTTAGAAGGAAGCTCGATGTATGAGCACCATACATCATACATCATACACATGCTGAGCAAGCAGAACCATCTCTTTAGCATGAAATGCTGAACTGAGTCATAGACTGGTGATAATTAGTAATCTAGAGTGAGAGAGAATGAAATTCCAACCCATGCTCCATAAATATTGCAAAAATTTTATATAAGCAGAACTTTTTTTAAACAGATGAACTTAAGAAGACCTGGTTTGAATACCAGAGTATTGGTTGACAGATGGCTCTGGTGATATGGGTTCAGCTCCCTACAGCAGCCTGCAAACTCAGACAGAGTCTTCTAGGGGCATAGGTGTATGCTCTCACCAACACATTGCTATGCAAAAACTGGAGATGACATCTTCCACCAACAGTTTTCAGGAGGTCTAACTGGACAGACATAATCTGAGAAGTGAGATGAAATGAATCAGTCTCAAATGGGCAATTCAGAGAGGAAGAGATCTTGGCTTCTGTCCAAGTTCCTGCCAGGAAGGGGCACAGTCAGAACCCAGAGGCTATTCTATAACACCTCATGTCATTGCTGAGAGCAGGGAGAGGGGAATCTGTTCCAGGGAAGAGAGGTTCCGTTCCTCTTGAGTAAGGAGGGCAAGCAGAGCTGTTCAGTATCTGTTGTTGTCCAGGGCTTTTCTGTGTGAATTTTTCTCCTCTCCCTTATATCTTCTGTCATTAGTAGTGCTGCTGTTACCATTCTTTTTCTTATGCAATTGATGTTTCCTGTCAATTGTTCTTATCTCAACCCATGCTCTTCGCCTTTTGTACCTCTAGTTCACTGCAGGGAAGAGAGGAGGGGGGAACAAGTCATGCATAGTTTTAGTGGAAGTACTAAATGGGAGTATACCATTCCTAAACCATGACATTTTTACTTTCTGACAGTGCTGAGATATAAACCAGAGACTTATCTGTTTAGTGCTCCCTAGATCTAGGCAGTTTTGAGTAGACATTTAAGGTTCTTAAACTACTTTAAAACATAAATGTAGGGACTTCCAGTGTTAGGCAACAGGTTTCCAATGTGTAGGCTGTAGTTCTTCAACTGGCATTTAAGGTTTAGCATATATCTTCCCATTTCTGATATGAAAATGAGTTACAGCTTTTCTGCCTATACATATTTTTATTTTATATTATATATATATATATATATATATATATATATATCAATGACAACTTTAAAATTAAATAAGGTGAACAATATTTGGGAATATTATTATTCTATCAAACACAATTTGAGGGTTTTTACCAGAGGAAAATATACTTGCCTCTCTGATATTGACCTGTATTTGAACAAAGGAGGTCCAAATCTGTAATATTCTTTACCCTTTCCTGCAATTAATTTAGTTGCAGAAGGAGGCATGTGTTGGTCTTTGCCTCTTCAGTGTGATGTGCATTGACAAGGTGAAGACCTGGGTATTATTCTGTGCAGCCTGTGCACAGCCCCACATTCCCTAGGTTACTGCTTGCTTACTTCTTCATGTGGCCAGTAGCAAAGCAGAGCTGCGAACAGACTCTGAGAGCATTCAGCAAGGCATGATAATGTGCCATCCTCTGCATGTCAAATGTGGTACATAGCTCAAAGTTCACCTTGTATGTATAGCTTCTGCTGTGGTCATAATTTATAATTTTTACAGCGCCCGAAAGAGTATTCCTAGGCAAGGAGTAATTCAGCAGCCCAGCAGTTTCAGTACTGCAGAGTCAGGTTCCTGTTTTCAACACATTTTACCTTGCACTTGCAACACTCTGCAGTTCTCCAGGCAGGATGAATGCTTAGATGTACAAAGGAAATATGTTGCCTTTTAAAAAAACACAATTTCCATAATTTCTCCCTGTGAACAGACTTAATTCTTATAAAAAACTAACAAAAGCTCCTTATCTCTAATATGAGACAACTTTAGCCTCCCATATCAGTGACATCTATAAACTATTTGCCATGTTCTTACTAGCCAGTCAAGTAAAGGAGAAGGATTTACTCCTTACAGATTAAGCCATCACTAGACCTCTGTTGCATGCATAAAAATGCATGTCAAACTTAAAGTATTTTGGATGCAAAAATCTCATAATTCCCTTTTGCATAAAGGCTTTCCCCTTGAAGGTAGATCCACAATCTTTATAACTGTAGAGACTTCCGCTTTCTACTCTGGGTTTACATTGCTTTGTTTGAGGATTTTGTTTTGTACTTACTTTAAAACCTTTCCCCCTTATTTTTGTACCTTTTTTTGGTGTCATCTTCAAAAACTATGCTCTCCTAACCTGCCCTTTCCAGTGTTCTAAATATAAATGTAGAAACAAAGAAACACATATTAATAAATAAAGAAGCACAGGTGTGCCTTGCAGACAGTAAGTTTTTTAAAGTCCTTCCTGAATTCTTGAATCATTATCCCTGCATAATTTATACTATGTTACCATGTGCAAACACTGAACCTGGCCCACAAAGAAGAGATGCGAGGTGGTTCAAAACCTTCTATTTTCACAGTAGAGGTCGTAAGCTATTTATTTAATTTTTTTCCCCATATTTTCTAATCAAGAGAGTGTGCAAGAAATATAGAAAATATGCAGTTCATTATTGCCTTTTCACTTCTCTTGCTCAGAGGCAGAGATCAACTATCAGTTGATAGTATACTGGTTCAACATTGAGTCCTCTTCAATATCATTATTTTCCCATGAGTTTAAGACTTTCTTTATAAAGTAAAAATGAGGAGGGGAGAAAACACTGTCAAGAACCCACCAGATTCATGTACTGAAAGAAAACAAAAGTAAAACTATTTCTTTTTGCTAATTGCATTGACTATAAGCACAGCATGGTACACAGCCTGGTCCTGAGAGCAGGTATATTTTCTGAAGACATAGTTTAGTAGACAGATTCAGAAAAGTGACAAAAAAAGAGGCTCCTTTGTGTTCAAAGTAGCTTTACTTTGCTTCCCATGAAGAGAATGCATTGAGTATAGTATCTGAACTTCTTTCTCTGAAATCACTATATCAACATGTAGTGAAATTGTGGTATATTTTCCTCTTTCTGAGCAATATTTCATGGGGTTTGTCTCTTTTTCTTCCTTGAAATAGACCTCAGTGTGATGAGATACCCTTGGGTACCAGCTAAATGTTCAGAGAGTTGCTCATTTATTCCTGTCCTCAGCAGAACATTTGGAAGCGGCTGTGTCTGGCATGGGGTGACCCTGGCCTCTCCTCCGAGAGCCACTCCCACTCCCGACAAATCCTACCGTGTGTAGGTAACATACTGAGACATACAGGATTTGTTGGGTTTTGGTTTTTGTTTTTTTTTTTATTCTCTTTATCTGGTGCAATTTGAAACCAATGTAATGATATTTAGAAATAAAAATAAAGCTAAAAATATGAGATTTAAAACTTGAAATTGTTGAGATTTTTATCACTATTGATTTGAAATGCTGCATTTTAGAAATGTCAAAATTAAATCTGTGATTTTTTTCTCTTTTACTATTTTTATCCCAGGCTATATTGCAGTGCAATTTTATAAAGATTTTTTTCCCCTCTGCTACATGGAAATGACTCACTCTGTGTTTTTCAGAATAGCTAAAGATTTAAGCATCTGTCTAAAGTCCACATTGTGAAATTGCCTTACAGCTATAGAGAATCATTTTCACCTGAAAGCTGAGAATAATATCTGTGAGGAAACTAGAGACATTACTACTGAATATAACTCAGTTGCTTAGCATTTTACTTTTGATGAATCAACATTTTCTGCTAAGGATTTTTTTTTGCTCTAAAAAGATGTTTGGTTAATTTTATTTTAGGACATGTCATGTTATGTCATGTCCTGTCTACAACTTCATTGACCCTACTTGCTGAAGCTAGTTTTTACCCTTTTTAGTGATGGAAAGAGTAATATTTTGATAGTCATATGCATACAGTATCCAGTGAAGCAAAATCAAGCCTAGGTTAATTTTCTTTTCAAGTTTTTTCTACAATAGTTTGTGGGTTGGTTGAATGTTTTTGATGCCAGCAATGTAAAATCATTTCCACAATTTGCAGTTTGAAATCCCTTGTTAACCAGAATGTCCTAGATGAGAACAAATAGAACTGAATGAATATCAGCTTCTGAGTTGAGGATGTGGTATCAGAGGGGTCAGATATGCATCTTATGTTTGTACAAAATATGGATTTCTGCTTCTTGTTCTAAATTTGACATTATTCAGTATGGCTATATTAATGACCAATTAGAGTTTTTGGTACAGGCATAGCCATTTGGTGGATTTTAATTTCTGAAATAGCTTTCAAAACCTTGATTGGGCTCCTAGTTTCAAACCCATTTTTCTTGGCAGAAAAACATTGTCTCAATTTGTGATTTAGAATACTCATTCTGTCATCTCACTTTTAAGTTTTTCTTTATCCTGTGAAATCTCTCTGGATATTTTTGTATCTCATCCAGCTTTTCTTTATCCACTCCTCTTTTGTAGTGTTTATTTCTCCAACACATTAGAGTCAAGGAAAGAGCAGAATTACACAGAAGAATATAGGAGTGTCCAACTAATTTGCTTAAGCTTTTGAATGCATAGATCCACATTTGGGTTCTTTCAGACAGTTTTCACTGTGGTACCCTGAGGTGCATGACTAATAATTATTGACTGTTTTTCAGCCATTATCTCATCTGGGATGGAGTAGCAACGAGCACCACAGATTCTCCTAGTAGGCTCAGGAAAGCCTGCTCACAATATAAATAAGTCATCAACAGTCCACTGCAGGTAGAGCCAAAATACTTTGTCAGGTGGATGGCTTCCTAGATGCAAACCAAATTATTTTATGCATGGTTAGGTACACAGTATATTTCTACATTTACTTATATTGCTATGCTGCATTTAGCTGACTAATGGCTCAAGAACTTTATTTGCTAACTTCATCTAAAACACCTGCTCAAGGATTGCAAAAATATAAATAATTTCTATGGAATCAACAAAGGCAAAAAAACCAACAGAACCACAAGCAATTTCGGCTACATAAAATTCAATACTTGACACAAAACACAATGATTTCTTAATAAAATCACTGTAAAGATCTGGCCAGAGGACCAGTCATTAGGGAGAGCAGGACATATTGATGTACAACTCTCAGTGACACTTCATGGCAGATTTGCTGAGGTGAAGGTAAGGTTGTGGGGATGTAGCCAACCTATCAACGTGTCCTTGGGCAGCGTGCTGAGATGTGACATGGCAGTAACCTCACAGCTGAACAGTTGTGCTGACCATATTGATGCTGGATCCATCCTGATGTTATCAGTGGATAGATACCATGGGATGGTTTGCCCCAGTCACAATATGATAACATTTAAGCATATTTTTAAGTCTTTGCCTTTTTGACAAGGCAAAACAATAGCTGTCTTCCAGTAGAACATTTTTAAAGATATATTAGTAAAAGTTATTATTTGTAATTGTCTAACTGCTTCAAAATATATGCCAAATAAAAAACTTTATTATTCTCATTTTCAATCATCTTCAGTCTTCTTCTGTGTGGTAATCTATACTGAAATGTAAACAAATAATTTTATGGGGTAGTAATTAGCAACTGAAAGAAAGACTGTGCCCAGATGTTAGCTTGCACAAGAACATTGACAGCGGCTGTAGGAAAGAATGGAAAAAAAAAATAGATTTCTTTAGAACTGAAAATGATTTTTCTTTAAGCTATACTATTTTAAATAACATATGTACAAAGTGCTGTTATGGCACAACCTGACATACAAACGTGTCTTTACTCACATACAGGCAATAACACAAAAGTGTCTCATGTTCAGAAGACGGAATTTTATAATAATTGTTTCATGACTCTTAACTGAAAACTATCTATGCAAAAATGATAAACTGAGCAAACCAAAACCATTAAAGCACCAAGTGGACAAGTAGAACAAAGGATGTACGTCCTCTGCATGATCCTCTACTCAATGAGCTTAATGCTGTCATAATACTCCATCTGTTTAGACTGACAACCATATTAGATTGACACAATTGGAAAAGGAAGTGAACCTTATGCAGTCCAGCTGGCATACAATAAAATAGCTGACTTGATCTTCGCTCTTCAATATAAATTAGATAAACTTTGTGATTCATATTGGAGGAAAAGTATTTTCTTAAAAAAATCTTAAACCCACTGAAGATGGTCTCATGTGGAAACAAGCTGACTTAACCAGTGAACATTTGACATATATCAATATAAAATAAGTTTTCAATGTAATCTATGCCTTTAAAAGTGACAGTCATCCCTTCTGACTATAGGCTGGACTCAACCACAACATAACACAGGGTATCGCATAAAATATCTTCTTTATTGGCAACTTCTGCAAGGAGAGAACACCAAGAGCCCAGTCAGCTGATAGAGAAAATTCGTTTTCTCAGTTTAATTTGAAAATCATGCACTTGACAGTTTTCAATGTGTGTTTTCAGAACGACCACAGATTTAAAAGTTAGCTGACATTTATCTGAGATGACCTTTCCAGAGCATTCTCAAAGCCCCAACTTTGCTGATTGTTTCCTTAAATGATTGCCCTTATTCAGCACCATTATAATCCTGTGAAAAGTAAGAACAGACTAGAAAATATCCCGATCTTGAACTGTGTTTGAACAAATAATCTCAGTGAACACAAGAGATTTGTTTTTTAATCAGGAATATAAAATCAGGAATATAAAATCAGTCCTTCTTTTATTATTGCAGGTGCACTTCCATAATAGAAAATCAAGCTAGAGTCAAAAGCTTCAATGCTATTTACTGTTTGACCAGCATTTACTTTTTATTTTGATAGAAGGTACCACTGTATCTGTACTGAAGGGAACCCATAACTGAATGGTGATGGGTGTTGTTATCGGTCTAAGTCAAAGAAATACCTCCTGGAGATATTTGTATGGAGGCAGTCATAAGACCCAGCTTAAACCATTTAAAAGCATTCTAGCTGATCTGCTCCTCAGGGCTCCACTCCCCTGCTTTACATTTTCATTGCTGAGAATTAATCCCTGTTTTGCTTTTCTATTCCTTTAAATAGATAATGAATGCATTGATAAAATATTACAAAATGGCTAGCTTTTACAAGACACATCCCTAAAGGAGTAAAATAACCTCCTCTGAAAAGGACAGCAGAATTCTGATAAATGTACACTGAATAGAAGTTTTCTAAAAAATGCCATTCAATATTGAACTACTGGGAGAAGAGTTAGACTACATCTATATATTTCTAAAAGTATGCTTTATTATTCATTATTGATATTATAGGGCCTCTATATAAAATCTAAAAGCATAGTAAATTTAGAAAAAAACTCATTATAGCATGATGTGGTTTTCATCCCTTTGAAAAAATTTCTTAGTATATGTAATCAGCTGGAGAAAAGGTTTTCTTCATTTTACTACTTTTTAACATTTCCAGTCTGTACTTACTTCTCCCTGTCCTAATGCATATATTTTAAACCATTTGATGGCATGTCTCTTTTCACTCAAAATAATGCAGCCTTCTGAGAAGTATCACTGATAGGGCAGGATGCAGCTGCTTGAACTGTAATCAGTACAAAATGAATTGACCATATTACATTAAATCTTGGTTCATCAGTTTGCATCAGCCCTAGGGTTTTGTCACTGATGTATGATAAATAACAAAATCTCTTGGATTTTTTGACTCTTTGCATTCCAGAATTGTAGCTTATATCATCAGCTAGAAAGTTTTCATAGTGCTTGCTTTAGGAAGCTCCTTTTCAGTATACTTCAGTAAATAAGACTCCCCACTATGGAATATTGGAAATTAATTTTACTTTTTTTATTTGAAATTCCTATGGCTTTATTCCATTTCTCGTGCTTGAAATTATGCATCCAATATGTTGTGTGGTTGTGTTTTGAGATTTAATTCCCTACTGACTAAAGAACTAAACTAGTTGTCAGCCAATTATCTGACTACTAAAAAGTTAAAAGTTCATAAGTTAAGACTACTGAACTTCTGTGAGATTTTTATTTAATTGAAACAAAATTTCAGGACAGAATTCTAGGTATTTACATATGTGCAATTTTAAATACTGTGAATAAGATCCACCTATTTTTCTTAGTCTTCCATATAAACACATTTAAATACACACAACTTTATTGTCTGATTAATATCAGACTTTTTTTTCCCATTTTTATGAGAATATAATTCCTTTTAAATATTTATTTAGAAATCATATGAATACTGTAAGAACTCTTAGAAAGAAAGATACTAAGCCACTCCACAGCATTTTCCACTCATTTAGCATGTACTGCATGAACTGCCAAATCCAATGATTTAGCATGTGCTAAGATTACAGAGGCTGAAGCATGAGCCTATGTGTCTCTTACATAGTGTCTCTAACCTGGTTTCAAGACAGCCCATGGCAGCTAAGCACACTGTAAATATCAAGTTGCTGCTACATGGCCTACTTACAGGAAGAAGATCTGTATTTTCACAGTAATCTCCCTTTTTCTCTCATTTAAGTTCCATAAGTAACATTGTGCTTCCAGGAGTTTCCTTTGAATTTGAAACCAAAAAATGAATAGTAATATACCACTGTCATAATTTAATATTTGCTTAGATGCTTAAAAATTTCTAGTCTACAGAAATTTTATGTCCTGTGATTAAAAAAAATGTAACTGCATGTTACAAAAAATGCAACTACATGTATGAATTATGAATCACAGAATTACAGAATGGGTAAGGTTGGAACAGACCACTGGAGGTCACCTAGTCCAACACCCCTGCTCAAGCAGGTTCCCCAGAAAACAAAATAATAATAACCCTTTTTAATTGGTAGAAATTGAATAGACAGAAAAAGTAAAGGGGGAAAAATTTCAGTATCTACTGAAATTCTACTTTAATCTACTCTGATTTATAAGCTTAATTATAAATTGATCATCCAGATCCCTCAGAAAGTGTGCAAGAACTCCAGTTCTGTCTTGCCTTCCATAAACTGGGGCATTATAGAAATAGAAAACATCATCGACAACTGTCTACCAAGTCAAAGAAATCTAGTATTGGACATGAACATATGTCATGACCCACAAAACTGAAACAGCTCTAGAGACTGAGGAATTAGTTAGCATCTTGATTCTTAGTTGATTGGGAGACAGGAGACAGGTTCACTTTCCCACTTGCGACATATATGGGCATTGCTCAAGTAGCTCTCTGGAGAAGAATGAGACACCAAATAAATCCATGCACAACCATGTCAAAGTAATTTGATTGGTTGTATGCATGTGTGGGACAGAGGAGTTTCAGGATATTAAAGGTCAGGAATGGGTAGCTTAATTAAGCCTAGGTTTAGGTGGATTTCATCTAGCACTTAGAAACAAAGCAAATGACTGCAAACATTGAGTGGAAACATAAAATGTTTTCAGAACATGTGCTCACCAAAGGGAAAATTTCCCTGGCAACCTAAGCAATGGACCTGTGACATTGATCACACCTGTTCTTTTCCACATGCTATATTGTACTTTTTGAATTAATGAAGTCAGAAAAGTGGGTCACAGAGTGGAACATTTGCACTGAAAGAAAATGTCATGTAAGTAACGGCAGATTATTTGCTGTAGTCTGAGGTCAGCGGGGCATCTTGCTGAAGCTGTTCAGAGTGTTTTATAGCTGCTTTTGTACCTGGCATATTTCTATTTTATAATTGTATCAATGTACTACATTGATAAAATGATCCTCAACAGCTTTTTTACCTCTAAGCATCATACACCTGTCCAAGTTTCCACTTACAGGGGATCTTAATTATTCTATGAAATTAACAAAAACCTAAGTTATCTTATCCAGTGAAAGTTCAATAGCACTTGCAAAGCAGATCCTGGCAGCATCAATTTGAAAAATTCAAGTAGTGCAAAATCAGCTTCCATCTGTTAGGATAGATAAAGCAACAGTTAACACATTGAAAAGATTAAGTGGGTATATTGGCCAACATTCAGTAATTATAAGTCCTTAAAAAAAAAAGTAAAAAAACATCACACAGTGAACATGGCCTCCTTAGGTAAGGAATATTTATCCAATGGTGAAATGGAAGATGCAAACTAAGGTCTCATCAATCTATAAGTTTGTTGGTATCTATTTTGCCAAGAGATATTTTTCATCATATAGATATAGAATATATAGTCTTAATTTTAAATAAACACTAAATAGAAAGGAAACTGATAAAAATTTTTGAATGCCTTTTAAATGTTGAATTAAAAGCTAGCATTTTGAACTACGCTGTTATGTACAGGGAATATGAAGCTGAAACTTCCTAGTTGTTTCTAATACAGAACTCTTGGAAGCTAAATTTTAGCCATGTGGTAACTCTCCATCACCATAGCAAGGCAAAATAGGTCAGACTTGTGTGAGGTATACCTACATAAAAAAAAAAAAAAGAAACAAGTCCTTGGTAGTATATTTAGTTAGAAGATGGTCTAAAAGTTCTTGTGACATCAGAAAACTTATATAAAATGCTAAAAACACTAAAATGGAGAGGAAAAAAATATAGATGAGCATCTGATAAACAGGATGGTGTCTTCCAGTTGATGCAGGATAATACGGATGTGTCGTAACAAGGCATTTTTGCAATCTACCACTCCTTAACAATATTTAGCAGGCCTGTGTAAGTAAAGGCAGTCTCTAATTGAATATTTATACTGCTCAGGGTTATTGCCTGACTCTACCACTGATAGGAGCTATAAACACACAGAGCATTTATTAGTGTTATGATGTGCCAGCAATTATGTATTAATGTGGTGGAATTGCAAAATTTTGCACCCTATTCCTCCAAGTTGAATTTGAATAAAAGCTTTTGAGATCCAAATAGAAGTGAGATACATACATCAAGGAAGTTTGGGACAGGACAAATGGTCAATTATTTGAGCTATATTGTTAAAAATGTTGGATATGAGGAAAACTTCATTCTTGCTTAGAAAGGAACTTAAATAAGAAGTTGATGACACTTTTGTCCAAAGATATACAGATGTCTTTAGCCCAATGCAATGTAAGTTGTATGCTTTATGAAATACTAGTTAAAAGCAATAGCAATATTGGATACTGGAGAATCTTTCTCTTGCTAGATTTATTCATTCCAACTTGAAGCTCTTGTTGTGTTAGCATTCTTAGTTAAGAAACTGGGAGCCTTTGTGAGGAGTGTTTTGCTTCTGGGTAATGTTTAGTTAGAATAGAGGCATGGTATCCCTGAAAGCTTGAAACCCAATGGTAAGACTAAAATGTAATGATTTTAAAGGAAATACAGGAAAACCATGACAATCATCGGGCTGGAGCACTATTCAGAGCTGTTTGATCAGTGCCAAGTTTGTCAACAGTATAATGAAGAAGAGAAAGGAGAACTGCAGGAATAAAGGTTAAGTTTTGTAGATATTAAGAAGAGAAAATATGCAATTATGGGAAAGAAATCTCAAGGTACTCATTTGAAAGCCAGACTGAAAAGACCATGTAAAAATCATTGTAAAAAAAGTCTAGGTTATAAAGAAAAATATATAAAATGTGACAGAAAAGGGGAAGAACATGAGAGGTCTTAGTTTCACGTACAGAAGACCAAGACACAAAAATACGTGAAAATGTTCTGGATATAAAGCAGGGAAAGATTGCAGCTGTTGAGGTTAAAGGAAAGGATTCTGTCATGACAAACAGCTATTGTGACTCTAAAAAACCAAACTTGGCCATGAAGATGTATGTAAAAAGTTGTAAATAAGACCTTAAATCAAAAGGATCCCTAAAATGTAGCTTTTGCAACACATCCTTTTCTATTCTATCTCCCTTATCTCTTTGCCCATATAAATTAGGACTCTCCTCCTATAACCTTACAGCTGGAAGAATTATTTTTTTAATTAATTTCTCAGACCCTGACATAGCACTAGAGCTAATGAAATTCACAGCACAGCACCACAGAACCTTTTGGTCAGTTTCAGTCTGGAAGCTGGGATTAGTGAGACTTTAGCCAAAACTGAACCGATTCATTTCTCAGCTACAGAAAAGGACTGGCAAACAGACTGCTCTAAATGTCCTCCCTTCTTTCCCTCATAAATACATCATAGGAGTGTTCATGTTTCTATGTTTGTGACAAAGGAAATGAGAACTCAACTTTTGTTTATAAACCACAGCTATTAGCTATGACTATTTCAAAGTGCAGTAAAAAGTAATAAGTTGAGTCTTATTATTAGCTTAAAACAAAGGAATTAAAATTTAGAATCCTAATATTTTTTGATTTTGCAAGTTGGAAAAGAACTCAAAGGGAACCTTTGAAGAAGAAGGCTTTTAAAGATGAAAATGTTTCAACTCAAAAGCACTGAAGCATAAGATTTATTGTACAGCTGTTTTGTTTTTTTTTTCTTTGTGAAAGTTCATTGAAGTATACTATAATAAGTTAGTGATTTTGTCACTGTTCTTCTGTGAATGAAAACATTACTGCCAGAAAGATGAGTATGGTCAAGTGTTGCTAGAATGAGAGGGGGTCACCAGCATGTTCTTCTGCACTCCAGAACAGCAGCTAAGGAACTTTTCTGGTGGAGAGGAAGCAGAATTACAGAGAAAAAAGGGTTAGTCACAGGGAAAATGAAAGTGCAGAGAATTGAGAGAAAATGTATGCGGACAGAAAATTAGAGACAGGAGAAAAAGGTCTGAAGGAGCAGAAGATCCGCCAAGGCTGCAGATGTGAGATTCAATTTAGTTTGAGAACAAAACTGTGTCAGTAGGAAAATGAGAAGACAGATTTACACTGGAAGATGTCAGTCAGGTCACAGGATTTGCTTCACACAAAAATGTATTCTTGCTTACATACGCAAAATGTCTGTTGCTCTGGGTCAAAGTATTTTGCTGGTAGCAGATTATTTTATAGGAATACAGTAACATTTTGAACATCAGTTTTTGAATTGCCACCTCCTTGGGACATTTTTATTTGGCTATGAAGCCTCCCTGTAAGCTGTTCTGCAAATAGATAGGTCCATTGGACACTTTATCAATCTATCCTAATGGTTATGGGAAGACAGGAATATTTTAAAATCCTTAGTTTGAAAAACTTTGAACTAGGGATTTAATTCTAATAGGCAGTTATAGAGCTCTTAGTGAAGAATCCAAGCCTCTCTAAAAAATAAGTTCTAAAAAACAATACTAAAATAGTTCAAACTTAAGTATTTTCTACATGAAAATTGATTTTAAAAAATGTCAAGCAAAATATTAACAGAAATATTTCTGCTAGAAATTATAGAAATTTCTTGAATGGTGTAATTCTCCATGAAGAGAGTGTCCTCAAATAAATATTTCCTTGTATAAAATATTGGAATATGTAACACATTTTGATGAAATAATTTGAAAAAGAAAATTCATTTTGGTTGAAAATAGAAATATTTTTTTCCCAATTAATATCTTTCATGTAATTCTCATAACATTTCTTATTGATAAGCATAATAACATTTGCAACAATAACAAAAACTGTAGTAGTGGTGGTAGTAGTAATAAAAATAAAAATTAAAAAAAAAATAGTAATAATAATAATAATGGGCAAGAAGTTTATCTTTTCTTCTCTGTCTTGGTTTCTTGATCCACAAGGCATGTGTGATCACAGAGCGTGGTTGTGTCTCTTTTGCAAGTGCAGTCACAACAGCACAGCAGCCTGTGAGTTTCAACTGTGTTTCACATACATCTTGAATGGCCCTAAAGTTGTACAAAAATAGGGTGCAAAGACTATGATGAAAACATTCACAACTTTGCCTCTCAAGATTTTCTTAGTTTCTCATGCAATTTCTGCAACCTCTGCCAAAATCATTGTAGGATGATGGCTACAGTGAAAGAAAAAGGAAACTGTACATGCTCTGAGAAGTCCTTTCCTCCCCACATACAGCATTTCCATGAGCTCTAAAGCCATTATCTTTCCTCTGCATCTTCCCCACCTTGAAGTAAAATGCTTCTCATATCTCACCTACATTTCCACACCCTGCTACTTTGTTCGTCTTTGAAGGAAGCAAAGCAGATCTGTTTAGAGGTTCCTGATTCCCTCCGTGCACTGTGGTTAGAGATTTCCTGTCATTCATTTCTTCTGCATATTCTAAAGCCCATTTAATTCCTCTATGTTAACCTCCCTGTGTTTCTGGATGTTTTGTTCCTGCCATTGTTCCTATGATGAGACAAGATACTCATCTCCTGACCATTTGCCTCTATCTCTGCAGTTCTCTGGTTGGAGAATTTGGGGTGTACCCAGAGCACAGTGAAGCCTCCAAGCCCACTAAGCAGTGTGCAGAAGGAGGGTATTTCACACACCCTGCAGTGCTGATTCAATTTCCTGACTCATTCACAATCCTGCTAGGACATGTGAGTTGGTCACCTGTGATATGCCTCTCACTGGAGAGGATGGGATATCTGAAGAAAGAGGGCATTTTAAAGGCCTTTTTATTAATAAGACACCAAATAAAGCAAAAAAAATTGCAACACTTTATCATGGCTTTTTTTTCTTTCATATTGTCAGAATTACCTTCTCCATAGGTAAATGTGCTAATGTTCCTAGTATGAGGTATGATGAAAGTCTTCCTTTTCAATATGACCTGAAATACCAAGGCAAGAAATGGTACAGGAGCAAACTGGCTGATATGATGCAAGACCTGATGTCCCATTACCTATGGCATCCAGTCACAAAACACCTTGAGATCATTAAAGAAGAAAAGTGGCCAAGCACCTCATCAGAGATCAGAATTATCCAGTTTTATATCACATGGAGTTCTCTCTTATTTTAACCCTTCTTCTTTCCATCTGAGTACTTCTCAGGAAGGCAAAAGACCCTGTAAATAAATTTTCATGGAGCACTTTTGAAATTACAAAAGTCTGAAAAATTGGAAGCAAGAAAACATTAATTATTATAGTCTAAGTGACTCATTGGTAATTATCTTTGGTACTAAACAACATTTTAAATGGTGAGGCAACCTCAATAAAGTGAATAATATGTGCAAAATTAATTTGATTAAATAGTAACAAAAGGTATGGCTGCATTAGTGTATTTTAAAATGTTCTTCTTTAAGTTGAAAGCTATTTTTGTCTTTATACCACATCAACACTTTCAAATAGAATTGATTTCAATCATTAATTGTATGCATCCAATAAGGCACAGATAAAAGTTTATGATAATGCATTTTGAATTATTGGAATACTTCAGTCCTTTTATACCACCATTCTCATTCTTATCCACTGACATTTTAATAAAGCTGAGGCAATGCATTTTACAATTGATCTGTGTGACAATTGCTCCCTCATTTTAATGTCTGTTGTGCTAGTTTAAGGATAAGCTGACGTTTGCAGAGGTTGACTGAGGTACACCAAGCTGCTGAAAACTCATTGCAATTTATAAATTACAGTCAGTCTTGGAAACTTGAAGGAGAACATGGGAATCGCATCTAAAACAGCCATATGGCCCATACAGCTACACCATATGACACTATAAGAGTATCAAGTAATTAATATCTCAAAATGGACATAGCTTAAATGCTTAAATAGCCTCATATTAAAATATCTTGAGCTGTTTAACTCAAAGAATATGAAGATCCTGACACCTATTGACACAGCATTTGCATCGTCTCACAGTCATACATCACTTTCATGAATACTCCAGAGAAGTGAGAAGTTGCTGAAACTGTCTGATAGAGCAGTCTGAAGGAAATGCAAAATAAGTGACACTACATTCTCTATTCTTGCTGACTTTTTCATCAAGAAAATATTATCTGTCTTGTTCAGCATGGTAGCTTACAGTTTTCTCCATTGCCTATTATGCCTAGGAAAGACTGGCCTTCCTGAACTCTGGAGAAAACACTTACACACCCAACTGAAGAGAAAACAAACCTTTTAACTGTCTTCTCTTCCAGCTTAAAAGTCAGTGAGTTTGAGGGAGCAGAAGCTAGAGTAATTTATTCTTTTCTCAAGACCCTTTCCTTTGTAAGTTTGTCTTTCCCTTAACGCCTAAGGTAGCTTAAGAAGATTTTTCTTCTGTAAAATAATTTTATAAACCTACTGGTGCCAGGAAGATGCTTGTCCATCCATGAATTTAGAGAGGACGACTGGAAGTGGATTTTGGCCTCCTAGAAGTCATAATGGTTGTGCATGCTGGTGTAAAATGTTCTCCAGTCAACGTGACACCAATTCTATCATCTCTGATCATGTGAAAAGGAAATGCAGTTCATAGCAGTGAAAAGAAACCGTTTTATGGTTTTGACATGGGACTTTAGGCAATAGTTGTAAACCAGTGCATAGAATTTTTTTTTCTGCCTCAGTTTGTATGAAGAACCAGAGTAAATGAATCTTTTGATTCCTTCCTGTCTTCGTTATCTTTTTTCACTTAGGCTGGGCTAATCAACCATGGTCTATGTCAGAAAAGGCTATAACAAATTGTCTGTTGGAATACCTGACTACAATAGAGAGGCTTCCTGGTATTTCTCTGGGTCACTTATTGTAGAATCATAGAATATCCTGAGTTGAAAGGGACCACAAGGATCATCAATTCCAGCTCTCAGACCTGCACAGTTCAATTCAATGTGTTTGAGAGCATTGTTCAAACAGACAAACAGAAGCAACCAAAAACTGTTGTTGCAACAACACTAAGAGGTTGTGAACAGGCAGTAGAAAATTCCAAATCTGTGTTCTGTAGTATAAGTCTTTTAGTGCCGCTGAAGTTCATTGAGGAGGATGAGAATCAGCAAAAGTGGCAAAGAATCAACATCTACAGATACATGGCACCGCGATTTCCATCATCTCATGGTAGTTGTGCAATATTTCCAAAGGGAAATGATTGTAACAGGCTACCTGCCAGTCTGCAGTTTCTTTTCCAAACTAAGGTGGGAGAGCACTGATGTCCTGCTGTGTGTATTGCACTGTTGCTTTGATTTAAAGTTGCTTTGGATTTATGATCAGAAAAGATGGCGTTTGTACTGTGCATTTATATGGATAAAAAGTTTGCTCTATTGTGGCAATCTTTCATCTACATGGAATTCTAAATAACCTATCAGCATAAACACAACAAAAGCATCAATGCATGGTTAAAAATATTTTATAAAAGAATACGTGGATTTTTCCAGCACCCACTCCTGACCATCAAAAGACAATAGTCACACACTGCATCCAAATGTGGATAGCATATATAGCTGTACAGCTCTATGGAAAATTAACTGGGTATGGTCCATGAGTTAAAGCACAGGATTTACCTGGAAGTTTACAGATTAGGTAATTGACTTCCTTAATTTCTGAGTGTTGTGTACACTCATTTCAAACTTCCTCCTTGTTTTATAAAGATTTGTATATACGTAACATTTGTCACACTTCAGTGTTTTTTTCCTTAAAGTTACTATAGATGAACTTTCAAAAACATTCATATCAAAACCCCCAGGAAATACTCAGTGTTGCAAAAAACAATCTTGTGGTAAAATTTTGGGGTATATTCTCTTGTTTTCAAAGTGTTATAAACAGCAACAAAGTAAAAAACCAAAACAAGCCTGAAAATGAGAAATACATTGGCAGAGATTTTAAAATAATAAGTACACAGCAGGGTGTGGGGCTACACTACTGTCTAGTAGTTGTTAATCTGAATAAATAATATGTTTTTAATCATCAAGTGGCATTTAATTAACCTGCAATAACTGGCTTATTAATTCTCAATTAAATCATTATTTGAAACACTTAATTTAAATGTGAATGATTATATTTTCTGCTACCTCCTATAAGGTATCTCACTATTTGTAATTAATTGTAGTTAAAGTTTGGCATTTGCTCTTCCTCCATGAACATCAAGGACAGGTTTAAAAAGCCTCATGCTGTTTGTTAATTTAAGTAAACCAGAAGAGCAAAAGATGGGGAACTCAGAAAACAAAATAACCCAATTACCATACACTCCAGTACTGCAATATGATTTATTTACACTTAATCTCACACTTAACCAATG
Organism: Fringilla coelebs; assembly: GCF_963513975.1. Classification (NCBI taxonomy): domain Eukaryota; kingdom Metazoa; phylum Chordata; class Aves; order Passeriformes; family Fringillidae; genus Fringilla; species Fringilla coelebs. The sequence goes on from NC_140029.1 coordinate 57,695,460, forward strand.
CTCAGGGTCAGATCCTCAGCTAGAGGAAACCGATAATATTGACTTCAATTAAGTTACTTACTAAGATATTACACTATCTGGCTTGTATTTTGGGGTGTTTTTTGTTTCATTTGGGTTTTTTCTTTGATTTTGTTTAAATATAGGCAATCTATGTGTTTTGCCTAAGAGTCCAAAGCAAAAATTAATTTCTGTTCCAGGAATCTTATGGTCAGGAGTACAAGAAGGGGGGATAAAATATTCTGGTCCTGTGGTGGGATGTCCATCCCAGTATAAATAGAACTTTTACGAACAATTTGAACAAAATCAATGACCTGTAACTGGGAGTAGAGGAAACTGGGCAGAAGAAAATATGGCACTAACAAGAAAAGCTTTGAAGGGTTAGTCAGAAAGACAGACATACCCACGAAGGGTCATTTTCTTGCATATCCTCAGTGCAGGAAGATACCTTCAGTGATGGTTCAGAACTTCTTATGAAACATTTCCTTTGTGGAACCTACTTTTAATTAAAGAAGATACTTGTGGAGACTCATTTTCCTGGCATAAGATTTGTCTTTGGCTATTTGAGGGAAGCTAAAGGAAGCTATTTGCAAAGATAAATGCTGGAGAGGTCCAAAATGGAATTAAACTACATTCCAAGACAATGCACAGCTTTCTTCCATAAACTCCTCAAAACCCACCCAACATAAATAAATATCAGTTTTCAAACACTGCGCAAAAACTTAGTTCTGAAAAGGTTGTGTAACTTTTAGCAGACATACACAAAGTGGTATGTCTGCTAAAAGCTGTAATAATGAGCTCGCATAATAGAACCTATTTCTTGCATTCACAGGACATGAACTCATCACAGGAATTTATGTTCTATGTAAGATGAAGTTACTATTTACACCCAAACTGAAATTCTTTATATTTTTATTGTATCCATGTGCTATCAAGCCTTTGCTTTTACATTTCTTTTGCTTTTCTCAAATTTTTGATCTTCGCTTTTTCTTTCTTTAATTTTTTCATCCTAGTAAATTACCTTTTTTCATTTTACGGGCAAGACATTTTTCAATTTTTTTTTCCCTGGCAGTATAGGATAATTGCCCCTACAACAACCAGTAACATGTCAGAAAATCTCCTAGCTCTAAACTAAAATGACTGCCTTTTTGTTATACAGAGGGGGAAAAGTTAGAAAAATAGTAAAATTTTTTAATGGACATGGTAGAACAAACATGATTCAGAAGTTTTCTTCAAAGTCATTTATTGGTACAGGAATGAAATTAGACACTAATTAAAAAAAGAAAAAAAAAACCTAGTGAAAGCTATGCCCTTCTTCCTTCTCCCCAATTTGTTACTCTTCCTTCCAGATTCTTTCCCTTCCAGAAGGTGATGCAGAACTGCAATAATCAGATTCACTTCAGGACACCACCCTTCCTGATGTGGGTGTATAAGGAAGTAGAGGGATAAAGGGTAAACAGAAATCTCCCTGAATGTTAGAAGAGGCACCTTTAGAGACCGTCTATTTTCAACTAAATTCTTCCCATTTTTCTTTTTCTGTATTATAGCTGCAGCCAATACCTATAAATACAGGGTGTTTTCTTGTTTCTTGCCGCTGAAAACTTTTCCAAGAGCCTCTTGTTTCAGGCACCAGATGCAATCAATGAATACTAAACTTCAAATCAGAACTACTCAATTGTCTGAGGTGATGGGGTTAGAGGAGATAAAAATCCTCACCAGTAGAGGCCCGTCTTCTAATTTCCATCAAGGGATACTTTGAAACAAGTTCAGGTATTTTACTACCAGCATATCTCTGCACTAATGTAGCATTTCACAGAGTTTCTGCAATAACTGTCTTTGGGTCTTCTCATAAGAGCCCTATAATAGTCATAAATATTCCTCAGGAGAGCCAGATAGACTCTGAAAGGCATATAATAGCTATCATAAATGAATAATAAAATGTAGAAAGGACAAGCCACCATGAAAATGGCAAATGAATATGATGACGTGTGTGTTGTACATGAGTTAATTGTCTGAGTTTTATATTTACAGAAAATCCCAACTGTTTTCTGCTGTGCCAGCAATATTTATGGAAGAGGAAACATCCTCTGGAAGGTTAAGACTTTTTGCAGAAAGTATGAAGTAATTACAGAGTGGAAAGCTGCCACCACTGTTCTGTGTGTACTTCTTACACATTTTCTTAAATTGTTTGCTGCAATGACAAATTCTGGGAGTTACAGTCCAAGCATCATTGTCCTGCCAGATGGTGCAGATAATTCTTACTTCAGCATAAAAAACAAATCAGGGATTTCAAATATAAGTTAGGACATGTGGAGAGAATAATACTGCACTTCAAAGCCTTCCTTTGAGCCTTTTTTGAGCCTCCCTTTGCCAGTACTTCGACTGAGTAAGAATATTTGTCAGGCGCCAGGTTTCCTTAATGACAATCAAAAATTTGATTACCTTGATTCAAAAGTTGCCCATTATTTCCTGTATAACTTCATCAACTTCAGTCCAACAATGTATGGTGTAGCAGACCACACAACTTAGAAAATGGTGCTACTCTGTAAGTAGTCCAAATTAAAATCAAACTCATTGCATTTGCAATGAAATCTTTAGTTTTAATTAAGCTGTCATAACCAGGCTTCTTAAGGGGATAATATAGCTTCATAATCTTGAAAAGACAGCCAAAACAGATGGCTATATACAGAAAATGTATACAGAAAAGTAGAAAGGGAAGAAAATTCAGATTACATCAGTGTACAGATCTGAGTAGCAAAAGTCTTGAAATCTCAGACCTGAAAGAAGTTAATCTCTTCATCTATGCAAAGAACAATATAGGAGCTTCTATTTTAAAGCAGCTGTGTATCTCAGCATAAAAACACTGACAGTAAAGCACATTGTAAGTAGAAATGCACCATGACTGTGTGCATAGAGAGTAAGGGGAAGTTTGGCTAATAGTGGCTAAATATTCTCCAAAATTTATTTGCATCCTCAATTCAGTCATTTTCAACTTTTACACAGACTAAAACCTAACCTTAAGGCTACTCAATCAGCTTCTAAAGACTGATATATTCCTTTTTCCTCAGCTTTTCATAGCAATCCTAATATCTTTTAGTAAATCAAGATAATACTGTAACCATTTGAAGTATAGGATGGTTATAGAAAGCAAGCACAGCTGTATGTTGAAGACTGTTCCTTATATGGTTCACTTAGTTTGTGTTATGAGCATGAGGCTCTTTAAATGGACAATGCCACACAAAGACTGAATTATACAGCCCAACTCAAAATTTCCTGCACCTGAAGGGGAAGGTCTTGAAAATAGAAAACCTGCTCTTTTTATTGTAGGGCTTATTTTTTCCTGTTTTCCTATTTATGAATATTACTTTCTCTTGAGTATTGTTCATCTTAAAAAATAGGAGTAATTGAAGTCAAATCTGTGTTTAATTATGTGTGTAATTTACTGATATTTAGATATGTTTAACCTCATGCTGCGTCTCTGGCTTGTTTTATAAAATCAAAGGCACAGTTGTACAGAGGTGATTTTTGTTGGATGCGAATTATTTTTTTAATGGTACATTAAGCCCTGGCTCTACATTGATTGCAAGTTACATGAATCTGTTTTGCATACTGAAAATTATGGTCAGTAGCATTTTGTTTTCTGATTCACAGATTTTGGTTTTCCTCTTCAGAATTAAAGTTTCCTTTGTTTGACTGACACAGAAGGTAGCAAAGGAACAACAGAAAAAAGAACAGACATGGGTTTAGAGGAACAGGTGAGCTGAGGAATGTCCCTGATCCTTACTAAATGGCCTGAAGCCGAGTCAGGAGAGGTTTAGGTTGGATATCAGGAAAAGGTTCTTCATCCTGAAGGCAGATGAACATTGGAACAGGCTCCCCAGGGAAGTGGTCACAGCACCAGCCTGAGAGAGTTCAAGAGTTTGGACAATGATTCTTGGGGTGTTCTGTGCAGGTTCCAGGATTTGGACTCTGTGATCTTCCAACTCAGCATATTCTGATGATTCTATGATTTAAAGAGAATAACTTTGTACAGAACTGGATATTTAGATGGACAGGAATGAATCTCCATAGCCATACAAAACACACAACTGCCAGAAAAGTGAATCAAATTTGAATTTATTTGTCTTTTCATATTACAAAGTAAGTGCCCAGCTCCTGATGTCTCCCCTAACACTAAAAAAGCATCATTACACAGGCTGCACTTCTCTTGTTCTAATTAAGTTCACCTGCAATATAGGCTACTAAAATGTTATAATTTGACCTGTAAAAAGTGAGGTTTTAACTTAGATGTCTGTAAAGATACCTGATTTTCAAGAAAAACAAGAGCTTTCCTCTGTTAGGATTGTAAAGGGAAAATAGGAGAAAGCCATGAGGCTTCCATGTAAGACTATCTGTCAGCTCTTCTGACTACACTGTTTAGAACCATGTGAAACCTCCAGCTGTAGGATGAAGATTAGAGGAGAGAAACTGACTCTGCTTGCTCTGTATTTTTGTATCCTGGTGGAATCAAGGGCTGCATGATTAGGCCAATTTAGCACAGGTATCAAATCAGTAATATTGACTGTCTAAATTATGTACCCTGATTCAATGGGAGAAAATCTATAGGAAGAAAATACAATTATTAACATGTTTGAAAAATAATAGACAATAATATTTGAAACTTTTAGTCAATACCTTATTACATCATATCAGAAAGTTTTCTTCAGGCATCTAGGATCAACATTTCAGAAGTAAAAACCCCAAGCTTAGGTATTTAAATTCAGATTTAGCTTTTAGGAGCTTACTGTGCATCAAAGAACTCCTATTCAGGTAATTTAGAATCTAGACAAGATGATCATAAAACGAAAACATACTTATTACTCTAACAGTCTTTCTCTGCTTTTATAATTATTGTTATCCATCTGCAGACATGCTCTTCTAGTCTGGGTATTATGGTTAAATAATATAAAACTACATTATTACTTATGTTCAGAATGATAAGTAGATGGAATCTGTTCTTTTTTAAACTTTTCAAAAATGCCTGTGTAATTTGGAGAGGACAGTTTGTGAAGAAACAGACGCTTGGAGATCACAAAGGCACAATCCATATGTCTGGATTGTATTATGATGTAGAGCCCAAATGTAGTCCTCCTTCTAAATAATTTCATATGTGTCATTTCTATTAGGAAAGGACAAAGTATGTCCCATTTTTACTAAATATTTCAAGTAAACTTTTAAATTGTATCTTGAAATAAAACTAGGATATTTACATAATTTTTTATAAAAAATAAAATAATAAATAAAGAATTTGTTTGTGTTTGTCTGGATGTTGTCCTTTTATTATTTACCTTGGGAAATCTCTGCAGATGTGAAGCAGATAAATTAGTGGTGTCCATATTTGAAAAGCTCCAGACAGATCTGATTTCAAGAGAGATACCTTGGAGAAATGAGCTTAAAAAAAGACTTTATTTGCAAGTGGCATGTTTGGTTAGTCTGTGCACTAGAGGATTACATTTTTTTTTCTTTTTTTTTTTTTTGTTCAGGGCCTACCTGTTCAGTTTAGGAAAGCTACAATTTATACTAATATATCAGTGAGTATAAAGGACTTCACTTCCTCGTATTTTGACATTGATGTCAGTATATGTAGTGTTTAGTAATTTTTGCTCATTAATTTCTTATTGTCAAAGATTTTAAAATTTATGATACAACATCCTTCACACTCCAAACACAAAGAATCAATCTTTGGTAGGAAAGTATCTCAGAATCTGCATTGGCTTGTTTCAAAAACATTTACAGTTTAATTATCTTAGATCTGTTAGGTAAAATGTAAATTCTGTAATGGTTTTGGGATGCCCCACCTAAAAGAAAGAAAACTCTCTTGTTTGCTCTGTGTAATAACCTTGAAATGCTGCATCTACTAGCCACAGACCCAAAATATGATGTCTCTTACTTTTTCTGGAAAAGCAATGCTTGTTCATTCTGTGAAAGAGACAGGGTCTCTAAAAAAGAGGTTTTATAGTGAAAACTTTCACACTTTCACACTGGTTGTGAATACATGATATTAAATTACATACTTTGCTTATTTGGCAGGCAAGAAAAACTAAAGCAGCATTAATTTCATCTTCAAATTTAGGACCTCACAAACTGAAAAACTGATTATTTTTTTGCGCTTTTTTTGTCTTTTTTTTTCCCTTTGGGGGGAGGATGCATTTTTCCTTGCCTCTAATTCACCCTGCTGATTTCCTGTTTTACAGGTTTCATAGTTATGCCTTAGACTGAAGAGTACCTGTACTTCTCACTTAATCCAAAACAGGCATATTTTGTGTGCAATGGCAGTCATCAGAGTCCTTTTCTTTTTCCCAAGTGGTATTTTGCAAGACACTCTAGAAGCATATGCATAATTCACATACTAGATATGTAGATATCTGCCAGACCAGGGAAGGGGAATGTATTTCCAAGGGCTAATTTTTGTCTATAAAGGCTAATTTCCCTAGAGTCCCTTAGAGTCAGTAAAGGAAGCAAGTATGATAGTACCCTCCAGAGAACAGTTCAGAGCAGGAGGCTAATTAATCTCAGGGGGGGAGGTTGTGCTGGTGTTGGCTGGGACAGAGTTAATTTTCCAACAGTAGCTAGAATGGAGCTGGATTGTATTTGTGCTGGAAACAGTATTTATAATGCAGAAATGTTTTCTTTGTTGTGGAACAGTGCTTTCACAGTGACAAGGCCTTCTCTGCCTCTCACCCCATCCCTCCAGCAAGGCTGGGTGCACATGAACTTTCTCACTTTTGCCCTTCCAGTTCTCTCCCACGTCCTGCCAGGGGTGAGCAAACAAGTTATGTTTAGCTCCCAGCTGGGGTTAAGGCACAATAGAAATTAACCACCCTAGACTATAGGCAGGCTTGATGAATGATCCCCACTCTGGTCATGTACCTAGGTTATGTCAAATGCACAGACGTCACCCTCTCCTTTTTATCATTTATAATCCCACCAAAGACTATCATCTGCAAAAACTTGCCAGTAAGCATTTTCACATCATTACCATAGGCACAGGAATGGATTGAGATTTGCCCCCCAGGGGACTTCCCTGCTACTGTACTGATACCTGTGGCTCTGGCTGCATACTTTGGCTGGTTAACCTATTTATGTCATGCCACCTTTTCTCTCCAGATCACTTTTAGAGGGTAATTCACACCCATGTTCTTCAAGGCTGGTCTAGAGCAAACCAGCTGCATCCACAACAAGAAGAATTTGACACAGACTTGCCTTTCATTCCTACATGGTAATCCTTTCAACAAAAAACATATTTCCTGTTTTGTTGGGCTTAAGGTTTTTTCCTGTTAAAAACATAACTGGTGGTGTGAAGGCTTGGTTGCAGCCTGTCAGAGCTGGATTCCTTTAGCCCAAAGTGTGTTTCATGTCCCTGCAGCATGGTGCATTCAAGGATTTGTGGATCAAGCGCACATGGACAAAGTGTTAGGTAGAACACATGGCAACAAGCCTATGCTTTAACCCTTCAGCCTTTTGGAAGCTATCAGTCAAAAAAGCTATTCCCAGAACCACTTCCAGGTTTTATTTTAGAAAGAGCTTTTTTTTTTTTTTCCTCTACAAAAGGAAGTTTAAATGACATCTCTGCAGGAAAATCAAGACACCAGATATGGCTAGCACATAATTCTGACTATTGAGTCTGATCTCAATCTTTTTATATAAGCAAAAGATATTAAAAGTAGAATAATGTCTCATGCAAAATTTATTTAGCATTGAAACATTGATCAGTAGCCTGTTTTATCAAACTAAATAGGAAGAAAAGTGGATCTTGTAATCCTGAACGGAAAGGAACTATCCCTATCCATGTAGCAGTTTCTCCCTTTAATATTGACAGTTCTAAAAAAAAATTTATCCTTAGTGCTTTAGAGGAATATGTTGTTTTTCTACGAGTGTAAGCAAATTTCATTTACACACATACCAACTACTCTTTTGCTCTACATCTCTCTGACAAATGAGAAAAATATCTTGCAACAGAATCCTAGCAAATTCTCAAGTGGACACATGCACTCTGCAGAAGACAGTTTTTCTGTGACAGAGATACAGATAGTGAATCTCTTCTGTTTTATCTAGAGTTAAATTTAAATAACAATATTGTTGTTTAAATCAGCTCTATGTGTTTCATTTTGTTGTCACAATGAACAACCATATGCACGAAAAAGCAGATTTTTAGCCTCTGGACACAGAAATATGTGAAGAAAATCTAAAAGTTGGTAATCTCCAAGAAAAGTCTGACACATAGTTTGCATCAAGACCACACTGACAGGAAAAAAAATGTAGTTTAGTGGGAAACTTTTATTTGTACCCTGAAATTAAGACAGCTGGATGAAAGGAAACTTTGCTCCTGTAAGGATCTAATGTGATGAAGTAATTTCTCCAGCTGCTTCTACCTGATATAAAGATTATTCACAAAGCCTTATATAAAGTCATATAATTTTAGCTATTCTGCAGACATGGAGGTGTGTCACCACAGCAATTCTCTCTTCTTTAACAAGAAAGAATGTTACTAGAATGTATGCACTTACAGCTTTTGTAGACAGCAGCGATTGTCTCCTACACATTTCAATGACATCAGGAGCATGGATTTCAAAAAAGCAACAAGGATTGAATTACCAATGTCTATAGGCATTTCAAGAACACAATAAATTTTCTTGATCCAATGAATAATATGAAATGTGCATCAATGAACAAACACTAGCAATTAAGGATAAGAAAAAAAATAAAATTTTATAACACATTATTTCTGTAAGGTCCATGGAGACAAGTTGGGTTTTTTTCTCAGCAAAAAAGGCTTATAGAATCTCACAGACTGAAAAATATAATGTCCAGTAATTACTTATTAAGTTCAAGATACATTTCAATCTACAAGAGATAATGAAGTTCGTTTTCATCTTCAGGTACTAGTTTCTTGGCATGGATAAAAAAAGCAAAAAACATACATAATTATTTTAGAAATTAACAAAAGAACCATGAAGATCTGTAAAACTCTGTTTTCCCAGGAAAGTTTGGAGTATAAACAGTATGTAACAAAATTCTCTTAGACAGAATGTTTCACCTAGAAAGATTCTGTGTGGAACTTGGAAAGCACAATGTAAAATTTTCATGGCTTTGTGGCAAAACATAAGTGATTTTTAACTGATATTTCCATCATTTTATAGGAAGGCACACCCACAAAAGTATATATTTTTTCTATTTGATATAAAACCTTTATGAAAAAGCATCTGAGTATCTTGTTGTGACTGCTGAAATTAAAACAGTTTTAGGTCTATGATTCATACTAGCACAAAGGGGAAAAATGTTTTAAATACATTTCCATATCTTCTTTCATAACTGATCTTTAATTTTGCTTGAAACGTAAATCTGGCATTCTTAATTTGCAGCTTAGATGATTATGAAAATCTTTTTCATAAGTGATGAGAAACTCCTTTCTCTTGCCCAGAAAATATCTGGCCACCTTCATTGCAGCTCGTCTCTCTCATCTTGTATCTTTTTAAATGCATTTAGAATGTTCCACTTTGGTCTTAGAAGTCCAAAAACTGTTTTGGTTTTTTTTTCTGTCTTTTAACCGTGACTTGATCAGTGATCTTAATCTAATCCCTTAGAGCAGCAAAACACAAACCCACGTTTTTTTTATTTGAATAGGACTTAATGTTTAGCATCCACTTGAGTATTTTGCATTCTGTTGGTCTGTGCCTCCCATCTGTGTAAAGAAAAAGAGAATGTTTATACCTTCTTTTCTTCCTTCACAGATGTTGCAAGATTTAATCAGTTTGAAGAAAGATGGGGTTTTAATTGCATTGCAGGGAATTGAATGGTTATGATACATGAGAAAAGATACAGTCTGACCAGCAGCAAGACTCATAGAGAAAAGATTGGGTTGAGGAATTTAAAGTACATCTTTCAAAGACTAGTGAACATAAAAGAAAAGGCAATGTTGCTTCCAGGCTCCCTTTTTTTTTTTTTTTTTTTTGGTGAAAAGTTTCCTTATTTCATGCGGTATTTGTTTTGAAACTTATTTAAGAAAAAGGAAGCAGTTAAATATTAGTATTCCCTAAAGATATCCCCCTGCTGGATTTTTTTTTTCCTCAATAAACTCCCGAGTTAAGGAATGCCATTAGTATTAGTATTCACAAACAAGGGGGATGTAAAGATGAGATATGCATAAAATAGTTCCTTTCGTCCAAGAAAGTTCCCAGGGCTACTGGCATTCCGAGAACTAATCTTTCTTTTCCTTCTGATGAATTATAAACAGTAAAAATATTAATAATTAAAGGCAACCCTCCCCACTCCAAACCATAAAATCCAACAAACCAGCCATGAACAAAGGAAAGAAGTTCGTAAGAGTCATTTGGGACTGATTTGGAAATGCTTCCTGATATTTTTAAATGCTAAATCTTTTGTGCATATGTATACATAACACTGATGCCTTGGGGAACTCAGCTGTTGGAATAAGTTTTAGTAATCTATTTTTGATACTCAGGGAAGCATTTCTCAGTCTTCCTGCTTCCATCTTGCAGAAACTTGTATGTCACTAGGGGTCACGGGTGTCCTTGCAGATGTGACATTCTGGATGGGATCTTTCAGAAGAACAATAGAATTAAATGTCTGGAGCAGATGACAGGAAATATAAAGTTCCTTTTTACAATGTAATTAAAATCCCATATTTCTTCAAAAGGAAAAACACCATTGTTTATGACCTATATGTTGATCTTGCTCACCATTCATAAAATAAAAGTTAACTCCTGAGACAGATTATCTGGGAGCTTTTATTGAAAGTATTAATGAAAGACGTGTTTTTAAAAACTAAAGATGTGGGAAAAATGGGTGACTGTAATAAAGACTGGAGAGATGATGCAGTCCACAGATAAAAACAATATAAAAGGTCAGAAACTATAACATATATAGACACATAGTGCTTTTAACAATTTGTTCTTAAGGGAAATATGAAATAATTTTAATGTTATCGGATTTTATGTCTGAAAATTACATTGTTTTTTTCAATAGCAACCCTTGGTACTAAGGACAACTTGTGAAACCTGCATGTGCTCTTTCTGAGTGATAAAAGGTCTGTTAAATTCTGCCTTGCCTCCTAAGCTAAATAGAGACTAGACCCAAAATAAAGAATTATTCTTGCATTATGAATGTTTAGGTCAGCGTACTAGAGGATTTCACAAAGATAAATCTTATTTCATGGTGCTTGGATTATCATGGCACTACAGCTCTGTTTATGTAGTTCATGTAAAATTTTGGTGCCTGTTCCTAAAAGTAAATAAAGAGGTTTATTTTTAAATCTTCACTTTATTCAAGATACCATTATCTTTTTCACAATGAAAATAAATTAATTTAATGGGTACAATTATTTTTTTCCTCTGAGGTAGCAGACTGAACAGAGAAAGATCTGCTTTTTCAAATGTGCTTCTTAAATGAAAAATAGTAGCAAAAATAATGCCAAATCTCACTCTTAATCTCTTTTCAGGAGGGATTTGACCTTGTCAGCATTTGTTCAAGAAACACAATAGTGTGGATTCTTATCAGTTTTAGATTACAGTTCAGAAATTATGGCATGCAGAGACCTATATTTAATACACTGGTATATCCTCATGGGCATTGTCTCACCTGATCCAGCTCAAGTTGTAGATTTGTCATTGTCTTAAGCAAAAAAGGCCAAATGACTGCACAGTGGGTGTGCAACAGATGTTGAGCACTGGGTACGGGTGCCTCTGAGATTGGAGATCTAGAGTGTGTGTCTCAGGGATCCACACCTTTAAATGTTTCCAGAACATTTATTTCCTATCTTCCAGTTGCCCTGCTCCAGCAATGCCCCAACAGGACTTGTCTCTGGCTCCCAACATCCCTACTCTGCCTGCTCGTGGGCTCCTAGTCCTGGCCCAGCCTTGTCCTGTGCCCGTTCCCATGGCAGAGCCTGATACCTGGTGCTGCTCCAGTGCCCCCAGCTGCCCTGCTCATGGCTGGATGGTGGGATCCTGTTTCAATCCCTATGGCTACAGCACCCTGACAGTCACACTGCTCTCCAGTCTCGAAACCTCTCTTTTTAAAGGTCTTGAAATCAAGGAATTTTAGCGATATCAAATACAGGACTCTGACCAAAATCTGACAGAGTTCTCATCTGCTGTTAGTGACTGATAATTCAAGGCTCTAAATAGTATTCTAGATATGATGTGTTTTCCCCCTTATGAACTCTGATTATCCATGGTGCCAGGACAGTTTGCTATGGGAAACTTCTTAGACTCTGATCCCAGTTGCAGAGCTCCACCTCTAAAAAGGTGTCATCATTTGGCCCTGTAGTCAGAGTTTAGCAGTGTTAAGAGTTTTATACTCAAGCCTGGGCTCTTGGGCTTTCCAGGTTTTTGGCATGGAGATGTTGAACTGGATGATTGTGACAATTTCACACGGCTAACAGCATCGGTGGACCTGACAAGAATGTTAATTCCAGTGTAGCAGCTGCTGGAGATCAATGGCATGTGACCATAGGAAACCCCACTGGGCAGATTGGCTTTGGCCAAAGATTCTAAGATGTCCCTGTTCCTGAGCCAACTCATTCCCCAGCCTTTTGATCCCCCCAAGAATTTAATATTTGCTTAGCAGGTGCAGGTCCAAGCTCATTTATTTTACTTGATGAGGACAGAAGGAAGAAGGGGAAAATGCCTTTTGTTCTTCTTCAGCGTTTTTGTTCATGCAGAATTTAAAAAAAAAATTGGTTTCTGCATGATTTGGTTCAAAACCAAATACAGAAATACCATTATGTAGGTTTTATTACACAAAACAGAGTATCTGAATTTTGGCCAGGTGCTGTTCCAACCATTCCCATCTTCCCTGAGACCAGCATGTAACAGAAGCAGGCTCTCAGGACAAAAGTAAAAGATTGTCTGGTCTTGAGGGTGAATCAACCATTACAGAATGTTAAAAAGCAAAGCAAACAAACAGCAAACAAACCAGCCAACCCACTTCCCCACACCCCCCCAATAAAAAGCCCAAACCAAATCAAAGAAAACAAAACACAACAAAATGCAACAAAACACAACAAAACAAAACAAAAAAAACCCCACAAAAAACTCTAAAAAGCTTTCAAACTAGACTCTGACATGGATTCTTTATATATTCTTTTATTAAAAATAGAGATAAAAGATCTTTGATTGAAAAGCTGTATCTAGAACAATAGCAAGAAAGCAATATAGTTATTTCACACAGCCATCTGGTCTTCTCAGGACTTCAGCTGTTAGACCCTGTTAACCCTGATCTAGGTTTATTTCTTTTTTTATTTAACTTTCTGTTGTTGGCAGAAAGTGCTTACACATGCAGTATCAAGCCATTTTGTACAAATCTGTACTAATACTCTTAAAACCACACAGCACTCAGAATCCAGGATTAAGGCTTTAAACCAGATGAAATATATATTGGGATTCCAAACAAGTTTTCTTTCTTTTTATAATGCAAATGTGTTAATGCTCTGACCTCAAAACTGAGAGACCAAAGCCTAGATAACTATCAAGAATCTGGTGAGGCACTGCTCATCCTGTATAGACCCTCTGAAAACCAGGACTCCCCCCTCCTAATTAACAACAAAGTGATATATCAAGGACTTATACCACAGTAACATTATTTTGCTTGCCTTCTAATCATAATTTGAGGTAAGAGTATTGGAATATGTTCAGTTTACTGTCTGTTAAAACAATCTGCAATTTCACAAAGTACAGTATTTTTTAAATCTGTTGTTTCTTGAATGAAAATATTTAGCAATTGAATGCAAAATACTGAAAAAGGCTGAGAAACTTTCCTGTCCTGCAAGAATTTATAATAAATAAATGATAAATAATAAAATAGTTCAACAGTAGCTTCTATTTTTGTGATTTTTAAGCATACATATTTTGTCTTTAATGAATGTATAACTTTTAGTATTTCCTTCACTAATGTAACAATCCAGATTTAAAAAAACCTCCACATATACTCAAACCCAGCACTACAATGCTACATACAGTTCTGTGCTTAGCCAAATAAAATCCAGATTCTTGTACATTGGACATTCTGGATGCTTGGAAAGTGCCCTTTAAATAAAGAGAAATATTGATTTTGTTAATCTTTTTTCTATGTTTTCTATTGTTTTCAAACCCCCCCAAAAAAGGAAAAAGTATAGATGCTATATATACCTCTAAGTGAAATAAATATCCCACATTTTTTTATGGACAGGAAAGAATGAAGGCACTACAGAAGTTGTGAAAGGCACTCTAATTTAATGACTCTTTGTTTCTTACTTGCAGCAAAAGTAACTGCAAGTGTTTTATATGCATTTCAGTATGATGCCAGCAAACAAATATCCAGTCTCACTCTATTTTCACTTTGAAGGTTTCTCAAATGTTTGATCATCAAGTCATGTCAAACCTGTAGAACTGGCATCTTTGGTCTACGGTGCAGTCTCTTTTCACTGAGTTTGTTCTATTCTACCAGAAGGCTGGTAACAAGAAGAGTTCTGTGTGAGTCATGCTTCAATCTGTCCTGCCAACATCTTTATCTTAGCTTGCAGAGATGAAGGAGTGAGTTCTCACAGAGTTTGCAGATGTCATCAAATTGTGCCACGCTTGGGGTAGTGCTGCTGTAGAGGGGCACTAGGAACAGGCTGCAGGAATGGACCAACCTTATGAAAATCAACCAGGACAATTGCAAACTCCTGTCCCTAAAAGGAAGAACTGATAGCACATCAGGGGCTGACCAGCTGGGGAGTAGCTCTTGTGAAAAGGACATGAAGACCTCAGTGAACCATGGGCTCAGAGTGGGCCAAAATTTTCCTTGGAAAATGGCCGGTAGTTCAAGATAAGGGGTTGATGCCCTCTATGTATTACCCATTAGACCATCTGTAGGATACTGAGGCCAACTTGCTGCAATTTCCCCTTACTCCTGCCAAGGACAAGGAAGAGTTCATCTTCTTCAGCAAAAAGGTAGAGCCAGGTTCTTCATGGGGGTGCAGTGTGGGAGGACAAAAGACAATGGACATAAATTGAGTAGAAGGTATAAGTTAAAACTTGTTCTATGGAAAAAACTTTTTACTATGAAGACAATAAAGGCATGGGACAGTTTCCCAAAGAGACTGGAGCTTTCAGCCTTGGAATTTAAAAGATGCAGCTGGATAAAGACCTGGTTAATAACCTGGTCTGACCTCATAGCTAAAGCAGGTTTGATGTTGAACTAGAAACTGCCTGAAGTACCAGCTAGCCCACAGTGTTCTGTGATTCTGTGATGCTGCTATATTTTTAAAAGTTCCTTACTATTCAGACTAATTGTCTACTTTTTCCAGTATCATGTTTCTGACAGGAATCAATGGTGGCTGTCTGCACAGAAGTGGAAGAACATGGCAATTATAGTAGTAGGGCAGCTCCAAGAAAGACTTCATGATCAGACTTTATGCCAGGATTCTCTTTTTGTTAACACTCCACCTATTGGATTCTCCATACCGCCCTAAAACTTTTCCCTGTTCTTCTTCAGTATCAAATGGTCAATGAAGGCCTCAAGTTAACAGCAGAACAGTGTAAAAGGGCCCAGTTAATTATACCTTGCCTATGTATCCACCACAAATAATTTACAGCAAAGAGATCTCAGCAGTACTGAGACACTCTCTCAGATCTTCTACATTCACTAATTAGAGACCATCCGTATTTGCAAGCAGTTATCAGCTTTCATATTTGTAAAAATTTTAGATTCCCAATACCACCAAGGCAGTCAAAACTTAATCAAGACAATGTCTGAAAATCATGTGCAGTAGCACTCATCACTTAGGTGGGAAAAACCAAATTTCTTAAGGAAAAAATGAGATTCAAAGTTTAACGTTGACTAAGTAAAGTGCAAATCCCAAAACTATAGGTTAATAGTGAAAAAATTGGTAGCCAGGCTTTGCCCTTTAGCCAGAGCACATCTATAAAGATACAGCCAATTTTTTTTCTTGCCAGGGAGGGGAAAAAAATGCATTACCAGAATTTAGCATGCTATATGATTTTGTGAATAACCCTTCAAGCTGCCAGTCTTGGTGCCAAAACTACTGTGCGACAGCATTAAGCAACAGGAGCATGGACTCATTTCAAGCCCAGGTGCTGAGCGATTTTAAATGCATGAGCTCCTTGTTGTGAAACAATCATTCCCTCTGAGGCTGTGTCCTCATCACTCCATGAACTGTGCTCATGGTGAATGTGCATTTACTTGTCTTGTAGCTAGTGTTCACATGCAAATTTCCAAGAGAACAGAACTACCTCCTCCTTTCTTTACAGGATGCTGGCCTTGTAAGAAATAGAGCATCATAAAAACAACTGAACTGGAAGGTTCAGCACTCAGGGAAAGAGTAACAAAAGAAAGTTAGAGAGCAGGTATCCTCTGATCCATGCACAGCCCATATACTTGTGTCAGATAATGGCAGAAAAAACCTTCCACATTCAAAAAGAAACTAAGAACACTGACAGTCATAGAAGTCTTAGGAAGTTACAGTAATTTATGACCCATGCAAATATGGTTTTCCAACACCCAAATGTTTCAATTATTGCAGGATTTTTAATAGATCTTAGAAGTCAATTTCAGAATGAATTAAGGATGAGTAAGCAGTATACCAATTCTATAGCAAAGTTCAGATTAATTTTCAATTCTTAGAGCCACATTCATCCATCATGTAGTTCATCACATCCAGATTCACTCGTCTAAAAGTTACTTGTCTTAGTTAAAGCTGCATCCCTTTATACCAATGAGGCAAAATAGACAGCTCAGGATGAGATAAATCACCTTACAGGGATGCCTATTTCTTTCTTTTTGACTGTAAAGTGGGAACTAAAACAATGAGTTGAAATGACACAATCTGTGATTTCTGAAGTATGTACTTGGCAATTTGTGGAGTTAGACAGTTTTTCCACACAACTGCTTTGATGTGTCTGTAAACCGTAGGGTTAAAGAGTGAAGTAGAAATTGCGGCAGAAGAAAAAAATATGGCTCTGCAGGGAACAGGAATGCTTTCAGGTGGTATTGTGAGCAAATAAGGATTTTTTTCTAACTTTTAGATATACATATTAGATGAGATGAAAGCATTCACAGCATCTCACTTAAATGAAGTTGAAAATGTTGCACTTATTTACTTCAGAATTGAAATTTCATTATCTATTTAAAACATCTGTTTTCTATTGTTATGTGAAAATTACCACATAGTGGATTGTGAGAATGCTTTAACAAGCTCTGACAGCAGATCTGGGCCAGAGCTGGATGCTCATCAGTGAGTTGTGCTTCCATTGGGCAGCGCAGGGTAGCTGCAGTAAGTCCATCCTCAAGTTCAGGGTCATGCTGAGAGGGGAGTCCAGCAAGAGGTTTTTGTAACATATATCCTGTTGTATTGGGTGTGGCTGAGATGAGTTCATTTTCCCACATCAGCCCTCACAGTGCTGTGCTCTGCACTGGGAGCAAGAAGGGTGTTGATAACACACCAATATTTTCTGTCCTGCTGAGCAGAGCTGGTGCAGCCTCAGTGCTGTTTCACCAACATTCCCTCAGCATTAGGCTGGGGGTGGGCAAGATCCTGGGACAGGACACATCTAGAACAGCTGACCCATATTAACCAAAGGGATATCTCATAAGATAGACATCTCATAAGATGTCTACTCAGATATAAAATCTAACAGGAGGGGGTGGAATTCTTTATTTACAGTGTTTGCCTTCTGGAGCAACCACTGCATGTGCTGCAGCCCAGCTTCTCTGGAGGTGGCCAGACATTGCTTGCTGATGGAAAGCAGAGAAAAAAATTCTTTTTTTTTTTCCTCTATGCTTGTGTGCACACAAACTTTCACTTTTGCTTTAGCAAACTGCCTTATCTCAACCTACGTGTTGTTTTCCATCTCATTTTCTCTCCCTCGTCCAGCTGAGGAGGCAAGGGATAGAGCAGCTTGGGGGGCACCTGGCATCCAGCCAAGGTCAATCAAACATGTCTACCCAGAAACAGAGCAGAGTAATAAAGCAGAATGAATTAGTATATCATGTACACCATCATCCAGTTCTAAAACCAGAAACCAGATGTATTTATAAGAAGGAGATAATATTTTATATATATATATATATATATGTGCAATATAGTTCTATTATTCTTAGCTTTGCTAACATACCTTCAGAGGAAGAAAATAATAGTATTGCCAAAACTCAAGTCTTCCCATTACTCACAACAAATGCTATCTTATTACTTAAAATCATAAAACTTCTATAAATACCAACACAGCCCTAGCTCAATGAAAGAAAGTTGTGTCATTAGTGTCCAACTATACATCAGGCATTGACAAAACGCAGATGAGTGAAAACCTCATCCTATTATTTGTTGCTAATTCATGAAAGAAATAATCCCCCCCATACCAAATCCTACAAATAAACAAAAAAATAACCAAAAAAAACCAAGCCAAAACCAAACCAAAACAACAAAACCCCTAAAAAACCTTTCAATACAATCTATTACTGTTAGCTAGCTATCTGAGTATTTTCTCTAGATAACTGTTGGGAGTAAATGACAACACTTTGGCAGGGAGAGGCTGCAGAGGTGGTTTTTGTGAGAAGGGGCTGGCTCCAGCAGACCCACTGCGGTACAAAACTGAGCCCCTCTGTCAAAATTGTGGCACTACTGGAAAAATGTGATAAGGAAAGAAGAAAGTGTGAGAATACAGCCCTGCAGACAGTAAGGTGAGAGAAGGAGGAGGGGGAGGAGGTGCTTCAGGTGCAGGAACAGACATTTTCCCCCATGGAGAATCATGGAGGACTGTGGTGGGTAGATATGGAGCTGGAGCCCATGATGGACCCCAGGCCAGAGCAGCTGGACAGTACCTAAATGGAGAGCCCAGTCTGGAGCAGAGGAAAGGTGTGAGGAGGGAGGAGCAGCATAGAGGAACTCTTATAGGCTGACCCCAACTGCCATTCCCCTTCCCACTGTGTTCTTCATGGAGCTTCAGGTGGAGGAGGCTTAGAGAAGAGAGAACTTGGGAGTGAAGGAGTGAAACGGGAGAGGAGGGAGCATTGTTTAAATGTTTGCATTTGTTTTCTCATCACACAACTCCACTTTTAATTGGCAATGAATTAAATCAATTTTCCCCAAGCAGAGTCTGTTCTGCCCATAACAGTAATTGGTGAATGATTTCCCTTTTCTGTCTTGACCCATAACCTCTGCCATTCCTATTATCTCCCCCTGTCCTGTGAGGAAGGGGAGCAAGTGAGTGAATGGGTGGTGTTTCTGGCTGAAGGTAACCCACCAAAATAGCTTACAGCAGATGAAGACAACATTTGAAAAGCTTCACCCAAATTCCCAGATACTGACATATATTACTAGTCTTACAGACAAGCAACAGACAAGACTCCCTAAGAGAGTTTAGAACACAGCTTGTCCTGAAATTTCCTGTACAGGAAATTTATAAATTGCCATTATAACAGAATGAATTATTCATCTGTCTATAACTAGCTTGTCTGTAACAAACAGAGCTGGTGCAAATTGGTTAGGTGAAATACATTAGAAGTCTCAGAGGATATTTTGCATAGAATTTAGTTGTGCATAGAATTTACTTTCTTTATCCAACTACTTTTTTCATTTATACTGATAAACATCCATAGTTCCTGATCCTAGGAGAACCAAGATTTGTTTTTCACATTCTCTAATAGAAATTCTGAAATCTCATATGAAAGAATCCTCTATGTGTTCCACAGTAATTTTAGGAAAGGACCATATTAGACACTTTAACTAACACCTAGAATTGTACTAACTCAAATCCATTTCCTGGTTCTCAGTAAATCCTCAGTCAGCCTCTTTCTAAGGCTGTCTCTATTGCTCTTCAGAAATCTCATCAAAGGACTTTTCTCTCTCTTTTGACTAGGAAAAGGTATTTAAGGTATTTAAGTCTCTAAATGCTTTAAAAAAAAACCTTGGTCACAGGTGTATTCTTAGAAATAGAGATATCAGCACGCAGAATAAAAGGGAATTTGTACTACACTGAGACTTGTATTTGGAAGTCCAGAGGGGAATCACAAGTTCCATTAAGGATGTTCTCAGAATGCATTACTTTTAAGAGGAACTGTAAAGCTACAGTCACTGATACTGTTCTGTTTGTTATTTGGTACGGTTACTGACTTCTCTAAGCTACTGTTTATAATTTTAATAGTCTCTAAAGTTACACTTGCTCTACAAATTTTTTTTCAAGTTTTGCTCATATTTTAAAATTTCGTTACTAAGAGAAGAAAAAATTATATGTACTAACCATTAACATGTCAACATCAGCAAGCTACACCAGAAAACTGTGAAAGAGGAGCCATGTATGAGTTGTGCTCATGTAACATATGATTACAGAGGTCAATTTTATCTTCAATGCAGTACCCCAGTTCCTCAGAACTCTTATTTTACAGTAAGAAGTCTTAGCTCTGAAGAAGAAACTACTGCTAAAAGAATTATTTGCTTTTGGTGTCAAAGGGTGGACTGGTCCAACTGGTGTTCCAATTAGATTAGGTCAGTTATAAATACCTATGTGATAGATTTATTACTAAAAGAGACCTGCGGAAAGGTGAATCCTTTTTTTTTTTTTTGAGTGATTTCCAATCATTGTGTACAGCACAGTGTACTATGCTTCCATGGCACTAAAGGAAGCATAATATTTACTCTAAAATATACTGAGAAACTGCACCTACCCACCCATCTTCACTGCATAGCCATAAGAAATAATGATCAAACACAAATATTCGTTTAATGTCAGAAGACATAGAAGGAAGTTTTGAAAGGGATTGTGATGACAACGACTGTAGCTTGAAGCACTCTAAATACAAATGTAAACTATTAATCACAATGGAAAGGAAAACATAAAATGCAGGTTGTTATTGAGAGACTGCCAAAAGACTAAATAAAGAATTTCAGGCTGAATATCCCTTCCATGCAGTATAGTGGAAAATATAAAATATCAAACATAATATGACAAAAAAGCATCTTTCACTACAAAAGCAAAGATTTAATCTTCAAAACAGAAAAAAGGGGATGAAGAATCACCCTTTCAATCCAGACTGGGAAAAAAGTGTGTTCTAAGTACTTAAAAATACTACTCTGTGTTTCATGATTGGAGCTGTAGGAGCTCATCAACTCTAAGATCAAAGCACAAATTTTTCAGCTTTGGTACATGAAGATGGAGATGCAAAATTATGGTGCACCATTTTCCCCATCTCTAAATATGGCCTACAAGCATTTTTCATCTTACAAGAGGCTTTGCAGCAGTTAAATGATTATTTGTTTTAATAATATCTATAATATCCATATATTTCTACTTCTATTCTCAAGCTACTGAGTAAACATTGTTTTACAATTGAGCCACCCTTTTGTTGAAAGTACCACTGTACTTTCAGTTATCCATGGGTTTAACAGTGATGTTTTCATTGTCATGAAGACATTCTTTGCTAATAGGTACCACTTTCTGTGTTATTTATTTGATTGACTAAATATTTACAGAGGCAATAAAAATTTTTTAAAAATTAAGAATTAATAACTATAACAAAGCGCTAAATTAGTGAAAATGAGAGCTATATGCAGATGCTAAATGAGGCATTTGGGCTAGAATTGGATCAAGCATTGTGTGTATGGTTTTTAGGAAATATCAAGGGCTATGTGTTTAGTACAAATAAACATGTTTCCTGTGGTTCTGACCCTCTTACTACATAAAAAAAAACTCAATATAAATCTTTATGTCATAATATTTAAAACTTGTTACCTTGATAAAACCAAAAGCCACAGACAATTGTAATGTTATCAATCAATGCTTCCAGCACAGCTGAGCATCTTAAGTCTTATAAATTTAGTCAGACTTAGTTACATGTAAATGTCATAGATTTCACTTATATCAATCTGTTTGTACAGTACAAATGGATAATATATTATCTTTACGGTGTCTGTTGATGATTTCCTAGAAATAAACTTTCATGGGTTTGGTGTGACTGCACCTAATAGTATTAACTATTGGTGGCCTCTTTGTAAGAACTTGGATTTGAAAGATTCACACTTAGATTAATCCCATCTTTGCTTTTAGAGATAGTTATTAAAAATCCCAACGCCAATAAGTTCAGTTGTGTTGTCATGTAAAAAACGAAGTGCGAGTGAAAGGAAACAAGGAAGGGGCATCTGCATTTTTCTAGAATTATAATATCCCTATCACTGCATAATTTATTTTTAAGCAAGTAAAAAAAAAAAAAAATCACTATGGAAGCAGTAGAAAAAGTGTGTTTCTACATGAGGGTACTTATGTATGCCCAAGCATGCAAGTAACTGAATGAAACATGTTGGTAGTTCTTTAGAGTCCATTGCTCTAAAATGATATTTAGATTTGTGTGAGAGTAATTTCATGTAAATATAAACAAACAGGACTATCAGGCAGTTCTTTCTCAGAAGCTAAGATTCTGAGATTTTTAGACAATAAAAGACACTGATGTGATGAGAACTTCCTCTGAATATTGGTCATCTGTCTTCCTCTGGAAGCAGGAAAAGGAATGAAAATTAGGTTCCTAAGTAAATAATAGGAGCACTTTTCTTGAGGTCCTATATTGCAGCCCATTGACAGATTTCTTCCTTAGAGCTTGGTGAGATGATCAAACTGGTTCATCTCTCACTTTGTCAGTTATTGTTTCAGAGTCCACTTTGAGCATAAAGAAATATCTAACTTGACACCAGATGAGATTCTGTTCTTTCATATCATATTTCCCTGTGTGATAAGTCCTGACAAAGAAATGGGAACTAGTATCCGAGGTGGTTGTTTCCCAGATATCTGTTACTTACCTCCGGAGGGATGTCAGAGAACTCTGTTTCATAAGCAATGATTCTGCTAATAACATCTTATACATATGTTGCAGGACATTTCAATCTAATTTTTCACATGAACAGATATGGTAATTTTTTTATTTTAAAGTTTAAGGTCTCCAAATAGAAGTTTAATTCCATGCTGAAACAAAATTAAGACTTTTAAGCAGTCTGCCAGAGGGTCCTAATTTCTGAGGTAGACACCTAAGATACCCAAGACACAGTTGCCACCAGCTCTGTGTTTAGATGCTGGGGAGAGAAACAGAGGAGCAAAGGTAAACCAGATAAGCATATGTGTCTTCTGTGTGCCTTTCACAGCCCATTCAATCTGTCAAAGATCAGGGTTATAGAATTCATCTTTTCCAGATCCTTTCTGGCATGCTGCCCTAGTTCAGAACTTAAAAACAGGTTCATAAAAATAGTGTCTTTTACTTGATTTTGAAAGAAAGACCAGAAAGTATCCCTTCAAATAATTTTCAGCTTAAAATAATGATTGTTCATGGCTCAGCTTCTCCTGTTTAATCTTTTTTTTCACATGAAAAGCTCTCCTAATGAAATCTTAGTTAGACTAATGAATATTGCTGGGCAAAAGAACAGAAAATGCTGTCAAGTAAATAACAACTGTCTCTTCCAATGAGCAACTTTGAGGCAAATTAGAGAAGATTGGGCATTACATATGTTACCAGCCTTGAGCTTTTTCAGGGTCTATGTTTTAGGTTTTCATTCAAGTTAGATTCCAGAGCTTCTTGCATCTGTGATATAGGAATCAGAGAATGATCTGAGTGAAAGCAAACTAAATGTGATTTACTGACAAAACACTTGCTGAGGTAAGAAATCTCTTGTTTGAAGGTGTGTTGGCACACATGTATCATTGAGTAGTAGTACGTGTTCAGCTTCAGACAATTTGCTACAGAGGTCTTACTACTGCTCCTGACAGATTTGAATTTTCAGATGGGAGATAAGGTTCATGATGGTTCTCATTTTAAGAGTCTGAGATGCAGCAGCTGCTCCTCCTCAGCCTGTGAGGAGGCTGAAAAATTCAACAGGAATAGTTAGCTGCCTGTTTCCTCAGCACAAAGAATAAACACATGCAAATAGTGATGTGTAAACTTCTGCATTGTCTCCACATCGCCTACTATCAGGTGCAGATCAGTTTACTTCTGACTCAGGCAAGTTAGAAGCAGGACAGACCTATGCAAAAGGATTTTAAAAAGACTTAATTTTCAGGCAGAACAAGGTGAAAAGTAGGAAGTTCTCTGGATCTTTAATGTTACTGTTAGTACACTAATCTGTCAGCGTATCCAAAAAAGCTTTTAACTAATTTGGAAGCTGTAGCAGATAAACACATCAGCCTAGAGCTCAGGCTCAGCAAAAGAATCATTCTTCTCAGTTATAGGAGTTTCCCAGTGATGCCTTTGCATTTCACTTTCCAGAGCTTGGCTGATAACCTCTGAACTACCTCTGTTTCACCTCAGTGTGCTGTATACAGGATTTGTGTTGTTAGTCTTTTTCTCTGTCTTTTTGTTTGATTCTTTGGTTTAATTTACTGAAGAGTTCTTTGTTTATGGGGGAAGATTACTATGGCCAAATAGAGGGAATGTTTCATTTAGTAGTTATTGTTGATGTTCATAATGGTAATTTCATCAGTGACCAATGTTTTATACACCTCTTAATCAAAAATACTTCTTATGCTATCAGTTGAGATTCCCAATGAAATTTTATCTTATATACACAGAGAATTAGATATCTACTATAGTAAAATATGTTATTAAATGTTATAATCACATTATTGCAAGCAATATAATCTGCATAAGCTGTAATTATAACTCATGATTTATTGCATATAACTATCCTGTTTATTTCATAATGTGTATTTAAAAATTATTGCTGCTTCCATTTATATTCATTTGACAGCAAAAGGGTTTCCCCCAAACTGTATTTCTATTAAAAACAGAATATTTAGTTTGGCTTTCTATAACTTTATTCTAGACTCTGAATTAGTTTGGGTCTGCTGTGCATTTATATGCTGACTGCTGGATCTAAGATAATAAAAATAATTGTCATTTTGTGTGAAGATAATCTTGCACAGAAGCTGGAATATTGACTCAAGTACACAGCTACCACTACTCCCTGCTGGTCTAGTTATTGAGCACAGGTCTTGTTTAGAATGCTGTCATTATGGGCGAACATTTAAGAAAAGAATATTGTCAAAAGACTTGTCTACGTTATGGGTTTTTTTTCCTATGGGTATTGTTGCACCAACATATGGTATATTTACTTGCTTTAGAACACCCATACTGCTTTGACTTGCTTTCTAACTGGACTGAACACTGAAACAGTGGAAATTCATGTTTCCCTAAAGAATAGTAGAAAGATGAACCTTCTAAGAGACTGAAGTTTTATTCAGGGACCTTCACATCCTTTTTTAATTGTGTGTCCTAGAGTTCCACACAGTATTTATGCTGAGGCTGCACCAGTGCTGAGCACAGCAAGAAAATTAACTCTTTGGACAGTCTGGTGATGCTATGTCTGGTTTTCCCTCTTAGCAGACAGAGCTGACTCATACTGAGTGTCCTGTTGACCAGCACCTCCAGACCCTTTTCTGTAGGCTGCTTTCATGCCACTCCTCTCCCTTGAACTTGTGCCTAGCATTACTCCATCCTGGGTGCAGAATCTGGCACTTCACCTTGTTAGATCTAATCCCATTATTTTTAGGCCACTGCTCCAATCTATCTAGAACCCTCTGCAAGATGCTGCTCTCTGGGAGGATCAAGGGCAGCTCCCATTTGGAGCAGCTCCCATCAGCAAAACCTGCCAGTGATGCACTCAACTTCTGCATACAGACCATTGGTAAATATATGGAACGGGACAGGACCTAGAATTCAACCCTGAGGAACACCACTGATGATCAGTCTCCAGACAGTTGGAGCCCCAGTCTCTACAACCCTTTCAGCTGAGCCCTTCAGCCATTCTTCACCCAGCACATCATGAACCTGCTCATTCCACAGCTGGACAACTTATGTGGAAGAAGGCTGTGAGGGAAAGTATTAAAAGCCTTACTAAAATCCAGTAAAATTACATCCACTGCCTTCCCTTCATCCACTTGACTGGGGACCTTAACACAGAGGGAAAAGAAGTTCATGTGTCCTGTGGGAGAGACCCCAAGCTGGAGCAGGGGAAGATCATGAGGAGGAAGGAGCAGCAGAAGCAAAGACACGGACTGACCCCAAACCAATTCCTCATTCTGCATTGTCCAGAGTGAGAAGGTAGAAGAGTCATGACTGCGAGCCTGGGAAAGAAGAGAGATATGGGGGAAAAGTTTTTTAGACTCATTATTGTTTCTTATTATCCTCCTTTGATTATTTGGAAGCAAAATAAATTCATTTCCCCGAGCTGCTCCTGTTTTTGCCTTGACAGTAAATACTGAGTGGTCTTCATGTTCTTATCTAAACCCATGAGCTCTTCATCATATTTTCTTCTTCTGTCATGTGGAGGGGGAATGATAGAATGATTTGATGGCATCTGGATACTAGCCAAGGTCAAAACAACACTACATAAAAAAAAAAAAAAAGAAAAAAAAGAGTTTTCTGATTATCTAGAATGTACTATAGTACATCTCTAGAGTTAAACTTTCCTCATAGACCTCAAGAAAAGTTAATATATTAATCATAGCTGCATGGTTTCTTGGACTGCTGAGTATCTTGGTACTCATGTAAGAAAGTGGTAGTTATTCGGTACTACATCCTATTTAGTATGAAATGTCCTTTCTGTTTTCTAATCTAATCCCTTTTCATCTAGATAGCTGAAACTCTGAAAATACTGCGTCTGTATTTTCTCCATAAGGACTGAAATATATTTCCTGTGGCAGGTATTTGCTAGGAAGCTAGGCTAAATTCTTCAGTGAGTCATTCCTCTCACTCATTTATGTCCCTAATTTATGGGTGATCCTTTGGATTGTTTTTTGGAGGTACTACTCTCTATTCATTTCATAGAGAGAATATTTAGATGAGAGTTTCAAATTACAGGCATAGCTTTCAGACAGGAAGATAAGGCAATGGTAACTTTTCTTAGAGAATATAGGGAAGATATCGAAATCAAGATAAAGAAACATGAGATCATTGAGTGACAGTAAAGTTTTTCCTTTGTGTTTTTGCACTTTGACATTAGGAAAAATGAAAGACAACATAAAATCCTTCAACTTTCTTGAAGGTTCTTGGAGCCTGTGAAAGTCAAATTAATTCAATCTTTAAGGGAAAATTTGAATATCACATCTGTCCCTTGTGTATGCTAATGATTTTGACACTTATAAATAAAATGAACAGTGCAGTGCAGAATAATTGCTTATTTCCAAAAACTTCATAAAGATTTTTATTATGTACAGTTACCCTGTGCGCTTGGATGAGTGCTTTAAACTCTCCCTCAGCAGGCATTGATACAGTAGACCATAGCAGCACTAAAAAAAACCCATTATAGCCTATTATGTCAATGAACTGTGCATGAAGAACTTCCTTGGTAGTATTTATTGGTGCAATACACCATGACAACCGTAGAATGTGTGGTAATGCATTTGATGGAGGAATCATAACAGTTATATTAAGATCTCATGGAAATTAAATAGCACTGTCCCATGCACTTCAACCAAAATCATAATAGCTCTAAAGTGTCTCCTGTGATCACCATGGGGGAAATTGAGAATAATTGTTACTGTGGCAGACCTGATCTTTGAGTATGAGGTTTTCCATTATACAGTGTTTTTCAGTAAATGCTAAAATAATACATTTAAATGTGCAGCAAGTTTTTATTTAAAACTCCATAAGTCAGATTGTTTTTATTTTCTCCATATTTAACTAATTACATTGCACCTTGAACTATTATAGGGGTCTAAAAAGGCTGTGTGATCTTATTGAGCATGTATGCCATAATCCTCCCTAAATACAAAAGCTGTGTAAAAATAATCCAACAAAAGCCAGGAACTACAGAACTAAGGCTTCTTACTCCTACTATAGTACATCCTACATTTCTGGGGGTTGCATTTGATTTTCTTTGGTTCTGGGCAGACTGGCTGGTAAAATACAGAGCTGACTCTGGACGAGCCATTGTTAATCCTCTCCTTTTAACCCTCTTCATGAGAAGATGGAGGATTGTCTAGTTTTCATGAACTAGCAAAGTGCAAACTTAGCATAACTTTCCAATAAAAACTCTTTCAAACTCTTTCTGTTTTCACAAGAACTAAGACTCAGTGTTTTTTGTCTCCACAAATGCCTTATGTGGAGTTCCTAAAAAGAAATTAGGTTTCCCAAATCACTAGTCACTTCTGAAGCTTTCTGACATCTGTACTGCTGTAGGGAAAAGTGAACAAAGGTTATAGGGTTCTTCCTCATAGCCAGAGATAGAGCCATTAGAGATGTTATTCTTTATAACAACTCTTAGGGAAGACTGGTGCAAAGGACAAATTCTGCAGTGAGATTAAAATGCCACGCTGTTTCACGAAGCTCTTCAAGTATACAGAAAGAGCACATAAAAAATTCTGGCTGTATTGGAAGAAACACCTGTGATTTTTTCAAAGTGAACATTTCCTTTCAGAGAATGGAAAAAATACCCAACCAATAAACACTAATTGATATTTTTATTCTACTCATATAATCCTTTATGTGAAATACTGAGGTAAAATTATTCTTCACCCTTTCTTTGCTTTTGTTTTTATAAAATATTCAAAATATTTTTTGTTTTGTGCAGGTTGATACTATTTGGAGGGTTTTTTTTGCATAGACAGCTTACCCTTTTTTTGAGTGGTTTTTTTTTTCTTCTCAATGGAAAGGATATTTCACAGTGAGATCTAGCTTTACTTCTGCTCTAAATTAATTTACATATCTGCAAAGTGGGTGAAAAATAATTTCATCGCTTGGATGGTTAAAATTTGTGAGCAGTCTGTGCATGACTAACCAAAGTCTGAGACAGTGGATAATCAGAGTGAAAATACATTTTAAAAAATAACAATTCACTAACTTTTAAAAATAATTAATTATTCATTAGATAATGGAAAAAGGGTATGAAGCAGCTAAGTGTGTACAACATATTTTGCAAAATTCTCTTCTGCATTCATGTTACTCAAGTTAATCTGGGAATAAATCTATTCCCCAAATTGAAACAATTTTTTTTTGATACAGCAAAAGGTTTCTGTATGGAAACCACTGCTGAAAGCCTCTGTTTGTTAACTACTAGACAGTGCCTTGGGAACACAGTGATATGTTTTTTCAGTCAGAAGTTGAGAGCTCCCTATAGCCAGGCTTGTAGAAGTTCAGCCTCTTTTTAACAGTGGAGTGTAGAAAGGATGCAGTGAAGGAACAGAAGCGTTTTTGTAATATGGTCTTTTAAAAACACACGCTCTTTCAGAAGTTGTCAACAAATAATTGAAGCTACCTCTGTAATTTGATAAAGGAAATAATTTGTTCTGTTATTAACATCTGTTTTGATAACAAAAAAATCTGAACTAAAACTAATCCAATCTTTTTAATTAGTTCATTCTGAGAAAAATCAAGCAATCAAGCTCTATATAATTTATGATTTTATTCAAAATATCATCCAGCATTTGAAGGGGTTAAGTAAAATCCAAAAACTAAAACAAAAATAAAGTTGTTCTTTCAGGGATGGCCTCTCCTCAATATTCTTAAATATAGGCCCTAAATGGACTTTTTAAAGAATGACAATAATCCTATGTAATACCTTTTGTAGGACATAAAATAGGATCAAAATATTATCCTAAAAATTGAAAAAGAAAGTAGCAATTACCGTTCAATCATCCCAGTTACAGAGCTTCTACTTACTTATTTCCATATCCTGCACTTATTGCCTAGAACACCACTGTTTCCTACACCATCATAAAATAAAAATAAATATAAAATATATGCAACTGGCAAATGGACTTGGTTTTGAAATACTTACAGATTTCATGTTGCTCACCAAAGATGTAGGGGAGAAAACACTTCTGTGCTTTTTGTGAGTCCCTAAAGAGTCCTTGTAGAAAATTTAATGCAAATGTTATTCTATTTTTATGTCACATACTGCGTTCATAATAACTGAACAAATTATTGATTTTCAGTAGGGAGATTATTTAAAACACTTATTCTCTGCTTTCTGGATTAATACTAACCATAAGCATGAAGAGCACTCTTACTTAAAATGTGTAACTTACTATGTCACTGGAGAAATTGCTGAGTTTACCGTAACATGCTACTGACATTTGATATCACTGCTCTGGCCCTTTTATTTTAAAAAAGTGAAATATTTATAAGATTTCTACATATAATTTTACAATAGTGTAGTTTAAAATTACTATATATATATATTTCAAGTCATGAAGTGCTTCACCTGTGGGACTCACAGCTGCAAAAATTAAAATCATATTACCATCAGAAATGCCAATAACTCATTCTAGGTGGGACAAGGAGGATTCAAAAAACTCTCTGGTTATCAGATTGTCTGGAAGAGCAGAAAGAGGGCCATATTTCTCAAGATATAAAGGCTCTGAAATCCCGAAACACAGAGGATGAGGAAGCTAGCGAGTGCCATCCCCTCCTGCATTTCATTTGCCTTGATATCCCTTTTTCCAGCCCCATTCACAAACTGATACCTTCCCTTGCTTTAGACCCACGCAGTCAGCTACACCTCACCTGCACCTCAACCTCCAAAGCCTCCTGATAAAGGAAATTCTCATGGCCTGGTCACCCACTGCAAACCTATAAACTCTGTTTGCTGTTGACTCACAGCATACATTAATTAAATAAATTCTAAGGAAGGTGAGCAGTTTGCACAACTATTGCAAAGCTTGGGACACTTGTCAGAAATATGGTTTTGCTGGTCTATAGTAGTCACACCTCAAAAAATGTGAGACAGAATAATTTTGGGCTGAAAGATCAGAAGCATTCTTTTTTACAGTAGAAGCGTGCTGTGGTGCATTAGTGCCACAACCAGAAGTACATGAAAGACACACCTGTTGTATGAGTGAGGATTGGTCACTTCTACTTGTTGTCTGTCTTGCAATTCAATATAAGGACACAACAATGTACATCTAAATGTTACAGGCAATTGTCTATTACAAGAAGTCTGTCTCTAATTCTACCTGATAAAAAAGAAATGCTAGCAAGGGCAATTCTCTGTTAATTCATTCTGCAACAGGTGGGACCTGTTTTTTTTATTGACAAACTCTCTGGACCAAACAAGAATTTATGTGTATAAGTGTTTTGAAACCATATCATGAGTCTCAAATTAGATTGTAGATGCTGAAATATAACATAATACAATTCTCCACTGTCCAGATTTTCTTCCCTCATGTTTCTATGAAAGGACAGACTCACATTAACGCCAGTGAAGGTCATGAGTCACCTATTTCATGTAGTAGTATCTGTCAGGAGACAAATTTTTTCAGATGATTCAGTCTGTGTGTGAAATTTAATCTGTGTAATTTCTGACCACTGAAGTTGAAATTATGTTGAGAGGTAATTTTTTTAATGCAGACATTGATATTGCTTCCTATTAATTCTGTTAAGTGATGTGGTAAGAGAGACTCTCCAAAGATTGCTTTGAACCTTTATGTGATCAACACAAAAATTTTAGTAGAATATTTCAGCATTTTACCTTATGATCATATTATTCATTTGCACATAACTACAGAAGTGGAAGCCACATCCAAGCTTATCTATTGGAATATGCCATTGTTTGATATATTTGGTCCCTTTATTTCTCTTGTATAAACAAACTGCCCATCCTCAGACTTCCAGTTGACTAAAAGCTGCAGCAACATTATTTTCTGCATTAAAGGACACCAAGTGTGAATACACTTATAAAAGTTTGTATTTGAAGGATATCAGAAGCCAGACCCTCATGGCTTTTGTTAGATGTCACTCATGGTTTTAACTTGCTCTCCTTCAATATGATATCATCTTTATTAAAAGGAAGTTATGGATTATCAAAATATGCATATAAAAAAGGGAGGATACAAGTGTTTGGTAGAGAAGGACTAGCAGCTTTATTCTATTTTATTCCCACTGAAAACTTGTCATTTGTTCCTGAGACAAGGGATTTCTCTAATTATTATTAATAAAATGGAAGGAATAAGAGAGGTTACCATCTACATTTTAAAGTAGACTTTTTGTCAGCCTGCAAATGAAAACCAACACCAAAATCAAATGTAACACTTGTACCCCACTACTTCAGTCATTAGTTCACAATCTGTGGTGAAGAAAGCATAATGTAATTTTTCTCAATGTGTTAAAATTTCTCCTAATGATTGAATTATCATTTGTATTTCAAGTTTTAAGAAATAATTTTTCCTCTTTGTTGAGTGCTCAATGTCATCTTTCCTTTTGTTAGAAAGTAAATTGAATAACTCAAAGAAGCTTTGTGCAGAAATGTTTGCTCCTTTGTTCAGTCCCAGAATGTTGGGAATACAGATAGCCTCCTTTCTTTGCAACAGCAAGTGTAATAGCTTTGACAAGAACATGAGAAGGATAGTTGTGAGCAAAGACAAAATGCAAATAATATGGCTTAGGGCCCGGTTAGGGAACAACTAGCACAAGTGTGAGCTATTATTGCTGTGTCAAGCTTTGCTGAAGTAATTTCAAGCTTCAAAATATTTATTTTGGAATTGATATGAAAAAAGTCTGAAAAATAAAATAAAATGGGGCTACTTGCCAGTACTTTGCTGATAATATGATACACAAAACAGCTCTTTCCTGAATTCAGAAGAAATGGGCTTGACTTCTTTTTAGTAGAATTTCCAAAATGAGTGCTTTCCCTAATTGGGCAAGCCACTAATATCTTCTCATATACAAATAGCAAAATCTTTATGAAATCTTTTTGACTTTTCTTTGTTCTCCTTTGAAATCACACAAAACCAGCTAAGCAAGAAAACTTATGGGAATTTTGGCACATAAACTCCCAGATACACAAACTGTAGGACTTCAAGGGATTTAGTTCACACTATTAGTAATTTGTGTACTTCTTGTCACCTATTGTCTAAAAAAAAACAAAGTGTTTATTTTTCCCCTTGTATCATCTTGAGGTAGAGATGCTGCATGATGGAGCATGTCACAATGAATAAGTACAATGGTCAAGACTTTTTTTACATAAGCCTTGCTCACAGTTCAGCTGCCAGCCCCTCAAGCCAGTCCCAGGGCTTAACAGATCTGCAAAACTTGCTTAGGCGGCAATTTCAATAAGAAGGAAAGGAAAAAGGAAAACCCAGGAAGCAAACAGCATCTTGTTTAAAATAGAAGCACAGATCACATTCTAGCAGCACCAAAACCTACATTGCTGAAAACACTGCCAGTACAGAAAGAAATAATAATTTTGGGAGATGTGATTTAATTTTCCTTCCCTAAACAACTCCAAAAGAATAAGAATATCTTAGGTACCTTCTTCCTTTTTATCTCTTGCGACAGAAAGCTTCATGGGTTTCTAAGCTGTTCCTACGGTTCCCCAGACTTTGTCAGTGCTGGTGAGACAGAAGAGGTGGAAGCTACACAGAAGAGTGTTGACAGCTCTGCTTGGCTGCGTTATTTTTCCCCACGTGTACTACCTGCGATGTCGCATTGATATAACTTTCTTTTCGCGGCACTCCTCCATTTCCTGAGTTATACTGACTGCCCTTCAAAATCACAGCCCGGAGGTAAATCAGCAGTGTCTACTGGGCCTATTTTAAACAAAACTACCAGAAAGATGCCTCATGAAAGCATTCTCTGTGTGGCAACACCCTGCCAAAAATGGGCCATCCTGCTCAGGAAACAAGCTTTGTCAAGTCTGACTACATTTCAAGAATGTGGAATTATGATATTGCCCTCCTTCGTGGCAAATCCTGCTTATCGCAATCATCGCTTGGTGAGGTGTTCCACATTCGGTGATCCAACAGCTCAGAACTAACAGTGTTTTATTTTAAACTGTAATCTAAATTGTAACTGCTTCAGGGATCACTTCAGACTATGATTACAGGTTGCACTACCAAAAATCAGTGATACAGGTGTTAAATTATCATGATAATGGTCTCCTGGTGCAGAGAAACAGACCAGAATATATTTCAGCTCCATTTTCATAACACTTTGGAAGATTCTTTTGCATGGAAGTGAGTGAATTCTTCCTGTTTTCAGAAGTATAAACAGCTGGTGACCTCCTCTCTCTCTGCATTATCTTACAGCATTTTAACTTTAGTGGAGATTGCAAATAATTATCATAATAATTATATTTATTACAGCCCTGCAGAGCTGATTTGGAACTCATCAGGTAATATGAATTACTTTTTAAAATAAAGATTTAGAATTAGCTACCAGAAAAAAAAAAGCTCTGAAAGCCTCTAACCAATGTTTAGATGCATTGTTTATCTACTGAACTAGTCACATCTAGGTCTTTTATATATATCAAGAGGAAAAAAAGAGAATTTAATGAGCACTATGCTCCTGACTTATTTTTTTCTAATTACTTTGCTATAAGATGAATTTACATCCAAGACTTTCTATTTCCTTCTACTAACTACAAGTGGAGCTGAAGGTGCCTGCTCTGGATCCAGACATACTTGTAAGATGAATCTCCTCCACACTATCAACATAGCAGTACTTTCTTAATGGTAGGCTTGACTGCAGGGTCAATCCAGTCCAGCTGTGGAGAAAGGAGCACTGTTGTGGAACAGCTAAAGCCCCACAAAATCACAGGTATTTACTCTGCAGTGGATGGTTTTAGAGGGAAGGGAAGGGGAGAGATAAAGGCCCTTAGTCTGATAAATCCATGTTCAGTTTTAGCTGGCTCCACAATATTTCAACTCAACTGCTTTCAACACCTGAACAAGCACCATTGCCTGTGCAGAGAGCAGCCACCACCATTTTATGTGTCCTAACACATCTCTGCTCTATCCATATGGATAAGTTAAATGTCTCTGCATCTGTTTTCCAGTACTGATGTGACTGGTGTGGGACAGCCCTAGTTTTTGTGCTATTGTCCATACAACAACAGTGTTGCTTTAAACATGCAAACTTGCTGCTATCCTTGCTGGCTCAAATTCCCCAGCCTGGTGAAATAAAAGGGAATACTTTTAAGTGGCCAAAATTGTTCCTGAGAGTTTCCATCAATTTGGTAACAGAGAGCGCCAGGGTCTTGGGGTCACTTGCACATTTTGCTCTCCCTGCCCAGACTCCCTTAGGGATTCCACCTACCCTGACCACTTCTGTTTCAGCCCCAGTTGAACTGGCAGAAACTTTTTACAGTTGCTGCTAGAACTGCTGCTGAGCAAGAGCCTGAAAAGACATTTTTTGCACCAAATTATCTCATGAGAATAAATCCCATTGAATTCAGACTAATTAATGTACATAGTTGCAGCTACTATTTGGTGAAGCAACAATAGAATGCAATCTTATTTCTTATTTTCTTTCAATAATTCTTTCAAGAATTTTAAAATATATTAAAAGCACAAAGAAGTTTAGAATAAATCTATTGGTTGATGAGGTCAGTTGCCTCACAAGTAAGTCTCTAACACTGATGATGGACACTGGAGCACCTGGAACCTTGTTTTGGAAGACTATGACTAGGGGGATGATAAACTCCCAGATGAATCTGAACTTGTTTGAGACTTGCTGCTCCCCCTGGATGCACATGGGGCCTCATGGGAGTCATCCTAAGGTACTGAAAGAGCTTGGTGATGTTACTGCAGGACCTCTGTTATTTCTCAGGGGTCTTCAGAGTCTGCATTTCCCCCTGGAATGCATATTGGCAAATGTGACAATCTTCAAGAAGGGTAAGAAGGAAGACCCTGATAATTACAGACCTCACAGTGGTAAAATTATGCAGTTACTGACATATACTGAAAAACACTTGAAAGACAATCTTTGGTTATAGAAAGGTTCATGAGGGGAAAGCACTGCTCAACAAACGTAATTTCATTTTGTGACAAGTGGACCCATCTAGTTGAAAAAGGGAAGCCAGTTGAAGTGTTTTATTTTAGTAAAGCTTTTGATTCTGTCTCGTAGAATTTTTCTGGACAAGGGATCTATTCAGCTTAAAGAAAAGAAGGGGTGGCCTCATCACAGTCAAAAATATCTTCAAGGTGGGCAGTAGAAGGGGAGCTGCTGATCTCCTCTCTCTGGTGACTAGCAATGGGATTTGAGGGAATGGAAGGAAACTTTGCCAGTGGAAGTTCAGCTTGGACGTTAGGAAAAAGTTCTTCACAGAGAGGGTGGTCAGTCGCTGGAACAGGGTGCCCAGGGAAGTGGTCATGGTCCCAAGCCTAGAAGAATTCATGGAGTGCCTGGATGATTCTCTTAGCCATATGATTAATTTTTAGTCCTGTGAGGAACAAGGAGTTGAAATCACTGCTCCTTATGGATCCCTTCCAGTATGAGTTATTCTGAGTGTATGCTTTAGAAACCAATGTGGAAACTACACTGATGTTCCAAGACTTAGGTTTTATGTAGACTGAAATGTAAAAATGCATTTCATGCTAACCATTAATTATTATAAGCCATTTACTCCTAGTTTTCTTTTGCCAATATCAATTTCTAATGATATAATACTGTTTTGTAATACTTCTACATTTGCATACTTACTGTGAAGGTGTTCCACTTGCTTATATTTGGCACTGAAATTTTAAGACCCTGTATTATCCATGAACAAGGTGATGTAATAATACCAATTTAATTCTTCAAAAGATGGACACAAAATTGAGTGTGTTGCTGTCTGTGGAAGTGTTTATCCAATTTAAGCTTATTCTCACTGAGGTCATTTCAGTCTATTGAAGAGCTCATAATGCAGAAAGCAAGACAGACTTAACAAGGGAAAGAAAGAAGATTAAAAAGAAAAAGAAGGATTACTTAAAGAAGATGTTCTGTGGTGAGGAGGAAGCTTTGAGCCTTGTAAACTGTGAGGTTTGACTTACAACTCAGCACACAGTACTCATGTATCACATATGTACATGTACAAATATTGGTACCGCTGAGTTAGTGGCCATCAATATATTCTGACTTCACAGAACACTCAGTATCACTCAATAGCTGAATTTATAATTCAGCTATTTTCAGAATAATAACTAAAGAAATTTAATCTTTAATTAAGGAACTTCAAAACACATCTTTTCTTCTAATAGGCAGCACCTGCAACACATGAAAATGATTTGTTGGGATTACTAGATTTTTCTAATATTACAGAGACAATTGACTGCACCCAGATGCACATTTAAAATGTCTTTCAATGAAAAAATGCATAGAATTTGCAAGGTGATTCATTCATGAAAAAAGAGGGAAAATGTTCAGTAATGCATTATAAACATAGTTAATGATTTTAGAAGAGATCTACAGCAGTGCTGGACAAGATAATAAAGATTGCAGGTTTTATGGCTTTGGCCTTCAGAATATTTAACATTAAACCATTTGGTAAAAATTGCCTCAATGACATATATAGATGATATTTTATCTCGAGCTGAATTCCATAAAATTTTCTATTTCTATGAGTTTATGGGTATGCCACAGAATGCTAAATTTTTTCATCCAGTTTCTCACACTGGCAAAAATAAAATAGACTATTCACTATTTTTATTCTAAGGAAAACAGTTTGGTTTAGTTCAGATTTCTAGATCCAAATCCATCCAGTGACAATATATATTATACCACTTGGAAACAACTGTTGGACTATACTTCCTCAAACTGCATTCAACGTAAGGGCCTGGTTATGATTAAGGATAATTCATATTTGTAAGATTTTGAAAGCAGAGGAACTCCCATGACAGAGAAGACAAATGGGAACAACAATGTTTTGTGAATTACATAGCATTTACCATCCTACGCACCTAAGGGCTATCAAAATTTACATTAAACCTTAAATAAAGTTTCTATGAAGTAAGTTGTTTTGTTATTTCTACTTCATAAATGAAGAAACTGAGGCCCAAAAAGAGCAATTAATTTTC
Source organism: Fringilla coelebs (assembly GCF_963513975.1). Taxonomy (NCBI): domain Eukaryota; kingdom Metazoa; phylum Chordata; class Aves; order Passeriformes; family Fringillidae; genus Fringilla; species Fringilla coelebs. The sequence goes on from NC_140029.1 coordinate 57,733,235, forward strand.
TGAATGACACATATAAATTATTTCAGCAAATCAATACAGGCGATAGTTTAAGCTCATAATTTTGAATCCTTTTTAAACACTCTGAGAAATAAATATCACATGCTTCGTTACATTAAATTACACCTTTTATTATTGTTTTTGTTGTTGTCTCTGTTATTAGAAGGAAAGTAAAGTTTATTACTGGAAAAGTAAGGTTTTCTCAATTATAAATAAAAAATTCTCCAGAGAATCAACAATGATAAAACTGAAGTCTCAACCACATGACGGAAACCCCTGAAGCTATTTCCAAACTTTCAGGAAATTCTAGCATACTCCTTGTTCCATCCTGTAATAAAATACGAGCATGACATGCAGGTATAAAAGCCCCAATTTATAATTTAATTTCCATTTTTCCAAGTATTCTTGCAGGTCATCCAGCAAATGGTTGAAAGCTAAGTTAATTCCTGCATGTCAGTGCAGTTTAGCAAGGAGAGGAAAAGATAGAAGTGAAACAAGTAAAACTTTTGTAATCATTGATTTCTCACCTTAAGAGAAGCGTGCTAGTGGCCAGAAGAACTGCTCAGAGAAAAAGTGGTCTGCTACACAATATTCTGTGCACTTTCTTTGCAGTGAGTGGGAAAAATTAGGAATTGATCCTATAAATCAACAGCTGTGAATCAGAAGTTGCAGCAACCTTGCAGACCAATGCTTTCTAGCACCTTAGCTCACTCCTCCAAGAGTAGGCATTGGCATTTCAATGAAATATTTGATAAAGTCTTGCTTTCTGTGGAAAGACTACCAGAAGCTAAAGACAGACAGAATGTGAACAAGCACTGTGCAAGTTCCCAGTCTAAGCTTATCCATGTGATTTATTCCTGATCAGTAAGATTTTGCATTTCAGCTCTTCTCATCAATGCAAATTGCTAGATATCCTCTGTTGCTCCAAAAAAAAAAGCAATATTTAATGTATTAACTCTGTATCTGCTTTCTTTCTGGTCATCTCCAGAAGTTCCATCAAAGTCTTAGTACTGACATTGAGCAAATCCTCACATGGAATCACATGGATATCACATATAATAAATATGTTCTAAGTTGAGTTGTATTAGAAAGACAAATAAAGGTACAACTTTTTCTTTTGAGGGCCTTCTGTTGTCTCTGAAGGCAGCAGCACACAGCAAAGAGGGTGTTCTTCACTTGATAAAATAAATATTTAAATATCTAATGTATTTAAGAGAATACAAGCCATATAAAGTGTGTGAACAAGAGTTTTAACAATACAAGAAGATAATGTTGTGGCTTTTTTCTTTCCCTGATGCAAACCTAGTGAGGTTATTGGCCATTTCTGGCATGACCTTTCACACAAATTGCAGATGAATGTGATGGGTTTATCTGCTTTCATGTGAAAGCAAATTTCAATCTTTCAACACCAAAGTTAATGTGATTTTTTTATTGTCTTGCGATTAGTCAGAATTTTGTCTGCTTTTGTGAAACAAAGATGCATCTTACGCATTTTTTTCACTGACTCATACTTGCTGAGTTCTTTGCTTTCATCCTTACCTAGATGGGCATCTGTGGGCAGCTACTAATTGTTTCTTATGACTTCATTGGTGTACTTCAGCTGAGAAGGCAATTCAATACTTTTTTGTGATTGAAACATTCTATAGATTTATTTGCCCTATATTTTCTGTTCTTTTCATAATAAATGATTTTAGAACAGTCACTGTTGACCTAAATGCTTATTGCTTTTTTTTCTGCCCCATTTTTTTAATCAATGTGCCTACTCCATCCATTTATGGTGCTTTATAAGGGGTTTTTTTAGAAATTTTTTATAATTTATTACATTTATTTTAGTCTTTATTTTTAATAATTAATTACAATAATTTTTCATTATCATTAAATTTTTCAAATGTTTCTTTTGTAGTTCCTTTAAGCAGATGTACTGGGATAAGGTCACATTTTATGAAAACTATTTGTACTGCCAATAACTGTTTACGTTATTCACACTATCATGTACATAACTTGCTACAGATGTTTAAAAGCCACTGATACTTTCTGCCATACATGGAAAGATTTTATATATATATATATATATATATACACATAAAATATGTGAAAAAAAAAATCTAGTTCATGTACCTCTGTGCTTGGTATTTCTCAACCAGTTTGCACAGTTTTCCTGTATGTGAAAATATGGATGTTGCATGATATCTGGCTCACCACCTCCAAAAAAATACATTGCACATCAAATAGTCTGAAACAAAAATATAGTAGTTTACAACCCGTGTCAACAAATAATGCCTTCCTTGGGGCATGAATGCCAGGGCTAGAGCATAGGCAGTTCTTTTATTCTGTAAAGCAAATGCTTTTAAGCATGTCTCACATCCATTTCTATATAATTATGAGAAACAAAGCAACACAAAATTGTGAACATTATGAAATGCTAATTAAAAGTAATAGACACAAGATAACAAATCAGCAATTCAACACCATTTTTGCTTTGAACTAGTTGGTGTTGTCCCTCTAATTAATACCATGTCATGTTTTCATGCTTCATGTATCCAATTGCTGTGCCAAGTCTTCATCCGTTCAACCACTTCCCTCAGGGGTTAACAATTTTAGTCTCAGTATATTTTGAATGATAATGTTTGTATTCTAAATGCAAAGGGCATTTTCATCATTGCTTTGAGTTCTATATGAGCAAGCCATCTTTTTATTTTTAACAAGATAAAAGGATACCTGTGGTTTTACTGAAACTGTATAAATTCCTGATATCTTATTTTGCTAAATCACTGAGCTAATTTTATTCACATACTAGCAAGTGCTTTGGTCAGAGACACAAATATTTGCAGGCATACATGCAAAGCTGTTCTAACACTTTCAACAGATAGTAAAATATTTCCTTTCTTACACTGAAAACATAAACATTTTAGTCCTACATAAAGTGATGGAATCTTTGTCCATGAACCTGCATAAGAAGGTAAATGTTCAAGGGTTTATGTACTCAGTGAGAAAAAAATTTAACCATATGAAACATCACAAGATGACAAAAATAGGAATTTAAGCGGACAAATAACAGAGGGCAATGAGGACATCCAATCATATAATTCTAGTGCCAAATTGAATGTAATCTTAATAAGAGCATACGAATATAATGCCCACCAGAAGAGAAAATTCTGATCCTCATACTCTTGCAAGGAAGCAAAAGGATGTTCACCGTGATGTTTTCCCATGGGCAGGCAGGTGTTCAGCCATCCCCAGGAAAGCAGGTCTTCATCATGTGTAAAGGTGATTTGGAAAAATAAATGCCATCACTTTGGAAGGCTATCTCTTTCTTCTTCTTCTTCTTCTTCTCCCTCCAGCTTTATATGCTGAGCATGGTGCCATATGGCCTGGGACATACATCCCTTTGGTCAGTGGTGGTCAGCTGCCCCAACTAAGCCCCCTTCCAACTCCTTGCACACCCAAATCTACTCACTGGTGGGGTGGGGTACTATGCAGAAAAGACCTTGACTCTGTGTAAGCACAGCAGTAACAAAATCATCCCTGTGTAATCAACACTGTTTCCAGCACAAATTCAAAACATAGTCCTATGCTGGCTACTACGAAGAAAATTATCTCAGCCAAAATCAGCATATGATTCAAAAGCAGAAGGGAGTGCATGATATAGTGAGAAGTATCCCGCTGAGTAGCAATGCATTTGTCTTCTTGTGCTTTATAAAGTTCAAAATAAAAGAAAAAGGCACCTGGAGAAGGGGGACAGGTAGATGTACAAAAGGAGGAAAGACAGTTGAGGGGAAAGAATCAGTAGAACTAGGACACCCAGAGGGAGAGTCTGGTCCACACAATTCTAGGCATCACACCAATGAGAAATATCAGAGTAGACTTCCTTTTATACCCTACTGCAGCAAGTCACCCAGTATTCCTGGCTTTCAAGGTGGTACTGTCAGATTGGAAAAAATGTTAGGATGTATATGTCACTGTATACTCTACACCATGAATTCATGTGGACAGGACACCTATAAAGATCTGTCTCTTTTTCTAAATACATACATGTATTTATACCTGTATATATACATTTATACAGCTGTGCATGCATAATCAGTTTTCTCTCAGCTTTTGCAGACAACAATTCCTTTTATGAAAGGCATTTAAGATTAGAAAGGCATCTCTCTCTTCCATTAACTGTGGCGAAGATAGATGACTAGTTTTAACTGGATACCTAACAATTTCATAATTCACCTTCATTGTAAGCATATAAACTGTGTTCAACTCTTAATTAGGCAAAATTGTACATCTGTATTTTTACTTAAATAGTTATGAAATAACAGTTCTAAATTTCTGCTCAGTAGCCAGGAATAATTGTACAGGATTAATGAATTTGAACTGGTGTAAAAAAAGAACCAGAATTCAGAAGCATAAGTTATCATTTCTGTTCTTACACTGTTGTTCAAAATAGGTTTCTTCTGTTTCATTTAAGTTATTCTTATATTAAAAGAGTGAAAAATCAGCTATAGTGTTTTTTGGAATTTTTTATTGGAAAATAGATTAATTTCTTGTATAGCTATTTTTTCAACTTATATGTCTTAGAAATAAAACTTTGCTGTTTTTTCTTTTCTATTTCTGAATATAATGCAGAAGTCTAAGTGTATATCAGCTATCATACACATTAAGAGATGAATCTACAAAGAAATCATCATAGCACAGGAAGAAGTACAGACTATATGCAGTTGAAACTGGACCATAATACTGAGATCGACTCTTCTGTACAATTCATCAAATTTTGTGATGATAACTATATTAGAAATCAGCTGTCAACAGCTATAGATTTTCCAATGAGTACATGTATAAATCAGAGTTAAAATGAAAAACCAAATGGAAACTGAGCAAAAATAACAAGACAAAACTTACTGCTTGAACTGATCATTGCTACTACCACTTCAAAAAATAAATGGCTGATAGCAGGGATTCTGCCTCCTGCTCTTACACCTTTATATGAGAGCCCTACAGAGAGATGTGCTGTTTTCTGAGCACTGAGAGGGATAAGGAAAGGATAATATTTTAGTGCCTTGACACAGAAAACCTCAAAGAACAAAGGAAATGAAAAAAAACCCAAACAAATAATGCACATGCAGAGCCCTAAAGGGCTCTCCCAAAGGCATAGGGAAGACTAAATCTCACAGACACTTTACCCTGATGCTGAGCAGACAACACTGTCCAACTGTTGATGGAATAATGCAATGGGAAAATGGTGTATTTCTGTTTAGGATTCACACATCTGCATTAGAGGGAAAACCTTGTGCCACTGTACTACTTTTGTATCAATATCTGGCATATGCAACTGAGTGCGATGCAGATAATTCCTAAATAGCTTTCAGTGTCCCATAGTCCACAGAGCGCAGAGTTGCAGCTGACAGTAAAGCCGAATCAGGTCCCTAAAGCAGAAGAGTGCTGTATCTGCAGTAACCTGCTTGGCCTCTTATAACTCAGATGTAACACCAGAAATGTGCTAGATTAAATATGGAGCTGAAAACGTTTCTTTTTATAATAAAACAAGACAAATATTTTATCTGAAAAGAAAATAAAGTGTTTGGCAGATTGAAGTACTTTATTCGAAGATGTTTTAAACTGAGCCAGAGTTTTGAGCCAATGATGTAATTCCATTTGGTCTTGGCTATACTGTCCTATCCACCACTTTATCACACATAGATGCAGTAGCAAAAGCTGGAGACCAGATGAAGCTAAAGTGAAGATGCAATAAAAATAGGAGCAAATGATGGGTTGAGATCCCTGCATTTCAACTGGTGGTAGCTTGTCAGAAAAGTGAATACTACACCCTGACAGAAACAAAGTTTTTCTTTAGATTTGATTGTACTGCTTTTATGTTAGTTTATTTTTTAATAGCTTGCCGTAAAAACCCAAGCTAGAATAAATGTGTTATGCAAAGCCACAGAGACATCAAAACAAAATGGAAGCTGTTTATATAACAACTGCAGCAAAATTGAGAATGCATGTTGAGTCAAATGTACCAGAGCAGGAGACAATTCTTTTTTGTGTTCAGAGAGGCTTGAAAAATTTTTTGAGTTAAATGTTCAAGCATTTGCACAACAACAAATCATTCTAGATTTTAGAAATGTCTGAAGCTATTATTCTCAGTTCTGCCCCTCAAATTACCCCAAATTTTCTGTTTCATATATTGCGCATCAGTGCCCTGCAAACTGAAAAGGACAAAACCAGCTTCGTTTCCTACTATTTTTCTTAGTTTTTATTCTTTTCAGCCTCATTGCAACCAGATGGCCTAAACTTAAATACATTGGAAACCAAGAATAGAAGTTTCTGTCGAAACTCCTAACTCCAACCCTTCATGCCTGCTGACTGGGTTTTCTCTTACTTGGTTACCAACTCTTAGACAACTAGAAATCAACTTTGAGGATTTGGGAGTATGGTTATCTTTATAGATTGTCATAATCACCACTATCTTCTGCAATTTTTTTTCTCAATATCTTAGCTTTTTGTAGGTTGAGAAACAGTCTATCATATCAACACTATAGTCACAGTCACAATGGCTTAGGTAGAGGATCACTGCTAGAACTTGCAAATACTTATTTTACAAATGGGAATTCACAATATAAAAGTTAAAAAATGTAATCTGTTTGAAATTTCTTGTATATACATACCTTCAATAGGCAAGTTGTCATGAGCACTTCCCAAAAAACTATAAAGATACAGAACTGAAAATGCTTTTCTTAACCCTTACCCTCTCTTCTCCTTTTAAGCTGCTTTTGCCTAGAGTTTGGTTTATATTCTACATTTAAAAATTTCTGGGAAGGATTTCATCCCATCAGCACCATTTACATACTGGTAATTTGACTATCAAAAAAAAGGAAATCAGTCATCGAGTCATACTAGTAATCATTTTGAAAATAAAGAATAGATGATTCTGAGAAAGATAAAAATAATAGGTCTTCATAGAAATAAAATAAAAACCCTAAAATATCATAATGTGGAATGAGGTGTTAAATTCAGTTGGGTTGTTTGACCTTTGTTTTTGATGGTAGACCTGGCAGTCTATGGCCCCACTGTGAACTCCTTCTCAATGTTATGGATTAGAAAGAGCTACCAGAAGCCTACTTCTGATGTCAAAGCAGTCTCTTACTCAGAGACTCACCAATTATCCCCCATCTGATTCTGATTTTTTTTTTCCTTCAAATAAGAGCTGCAGGTTACAGAGAATCTGCATTTCTAATAAGAATTTAATCATTGTAAACCCTACTGTTTTCTTCGATCTAATTTGCTTTTTAAACACTTTGGAAATTTTTTTATATTTTTGTCAATGCATTTGGCCTGAAGATTAGCCTTGCGGACATCTTGCATATACACATTCTTCCCTTCTTATCTCTCCAAGGAAAGGTCCTCTCAAAATCACATCCTAACTGTATAACTGCAACAAATTATTTGCCATTGAAATATGGTATTCACAATGAACCAGCAAAGTACAAAAAGGTTATGACTTCTGACACATAAACTAAACCCGTAGATCTATTGATTGGGAAAGGATGGAGGTGTTGAGAAAACTGTGATAGAGAAAAATGCAACTTTCCCATCCTTGTGACAGACTCATCTATGGGCATCCCCATCTTCAGCACAGCCATCTGTGCTTTTTATTTATAGGTATTTCCTTTTTGGCCATTGTAGTGTAGTTTCCAAGTGCATTATTTTGTCACCAGCAAGGGTCTTCAACTTCTTCCAACATGTGGACCATACTTTCAGAAAGTGATTTTCTGCGATCAATTACAGCCTTAGGACAGCACGTTTTTTACAGGGATAAAGAGGTTAACCAAGCTCATATGCAATTGAGGTATACAAGTGTTGTCCTTATAGAACCAGTTGGCCACACTGTCTGATTCTGTCCATTATTTAATGTCTCACTCCTGTCTGCTCTACTTCCTCCTCTTTCCTTGCTCCCTATGTCCTTAATCTGCACCATCTAATCTCTGTCTCCCTTTCATTCTTAGTGCCTTTTGGTTTTTTCTCTCCAGTTGCAGAAATGGAATAAAAATACCTTTTATTTCTCCCTTCTGTTATTTCATCTGTGTTATGCCAGAGCTTCTGATAAATAAAGTACCTGAATACATGGAGGAAAAAAGGCTTAAAGGAGGCCTTCTCGCTGTGCAGTTCTCTGGATAAATATGCTTTAGAAAGCTTTTTTCTCTGAGTGTTTATTATGTTAATTTATTATGTTATTAAGGAAACAAAGCCATCAAACATGCATTTTCATTACTCTCAGTGATTTTATCTGAGCCTTCAGACTGTAGGTAAGTACTATGGTAACTCCATAGTAAGTACCATGGTAACTCCAAGTATATAACTAAGTAATTCAAGGTAAATAAAGTAATGATTCTCTCAGAGTTTAAAATGAGATTTCCCTGAGTTCACCTCAGAGCAGGAGTCTATCTCAGCTGCTTTGGAGGAAACAATCTCTCCTCCCTGGTTCTCTGGGGAGCCACGTCAGAGTAGCTCTCCAAGTTAGTCACCAGGTTGACAGAACAGGTTCTGCCCAAGGCATGAACAAGCTCATGGGTCAGGCCCTGGAGCGATAGGTTGTGCACAGTATGAAAGCAAAAGTATGAAAGAAGGACGTACCACATGTTAGTTCTTCTGTCCTAAGGAAAGGGTTATCATATAGACTCACAGACTATTAAAATGAGGTGAGCACAAAGGATTTCATAACACAGTACGGAGCTCTGCTTCAGAAGAAATCCCCAATGGTTTTGCTATGGATTTGTCAGAGGGTGATCATGGCTAAAAAAGATCTAAAACAAGCAGAAAGGGAATCTGGCAAATGCATGGCAGAGGAATACAAAGCAACAGGCTTTGTTCTACTGAAACAATTGCAGTGGCAATGATGCAGAATTTCATGATGCAGAATTTCTTGATGCATGCCCAACCCAGCTGTGTGATACCTGTAGAGAGGGCCTGATGTGTTTTCATCACTGCACCCTCTTCACAATGGCTCTGAAAACTCTAGCCTCAGGGCCTGCCCCTGTGAGCTCAAGCATTGAGCTGCACCCGTTCTGTGAACAAAAAGACTTAAAAAAAATTGTAAAGGAAGTATCAAGTATATCTCATGGTCAATAAAAGATCAAAAATTAAAGTATGTCAAACCAGTTACTACGTATAGATTGATATTTACAGAATCTTTTTATTGAATAATTAGGCTGCATTTGTGACTATTAAAACCTCTATTAAATTATTATATATTTATATAAAATCATGCTTTTTCATCTAATTTTATGTGAGTAGACAAGGAACAATAAATTGTTGGCAATTTTAATTCAAAGAAAAGTACTTTTCCATAGCCACTGCATGCCAACTCATTTGTAACCTGCCCACTCATTCTTAAGACAGTGTGATACCATGTTCTGGGAATTAGTTATACACAACATGATATAGCAGAACACATTCAATAAAAGAATTGGACAAAATTTTGTCCTCACCTCTTCAGTAGTGGTAAATAAGAGAATAATTTCATCTGGTGGATTTGTCATTGTGATCATGCCATTATTAATCACATCTAGAGCATTATATTTCATTTGGCTTCTAACCTAAAGGGCTTTCCTTTCCCTTTTCCTTTTGTTATTTGGGTGGTTGCTGGTCACAAAGTATACCTACTTCTTGCTGTCTTTGCTTTGTGCAGAAGCAAAGGCTCTGAGGTGGGTCTGAAATCTGCCATATGCATTGTGATTGCATCCAACAGAGCTGTGACTCCACAGACTTGTCCATCGAGCATGGCCTGCGGTATCTAGAAAGGGATGCTAATTAAAAACCCATCATAGGTGCACCCCTTGGTGTACAGGTGTGCAAGACAAGAAAATTCACATCTGTAGTTTCCCACTGAAACAATATTTTATATAATACTGGCAACAAAAAAAATTACTATATAAAGTGGAGAAAATGTGTAGAAAGGGTGATTTAAAACTAGGCACTCACAGAAACATTTTGGTTGAAAAATACCCTTACGGTCTTCAAGTCCAGCCACTAACAACATTTTCAATCCCTAAGAACCATGTCTACACATCTTTTTAGTACTTGCAGGGTTGGTGATTCAACCACTTCCCTGGGAAGCCTGTTCTGATGCTTGACAACCCTTTCAGTGAAGAAATTTTTCCTAGTATTGATTCTAAAACACTTCTGGCACAAGTTAAGTATGCTTTTTTCTTATTCCATCACTTCTTACTTGTGAGACGCAGAGATTCTCACCTTACTTCAACCTTTCAGGTAGTTGTAGAGAGAGATAAGGTCTCCTGTCTGCTTCCTTTTCTTCAGATTAATTAACAGACTGTTATAAATGAAGAGAATTTTGTCCAGAATATTTAGCGTCTCATCCTTATGCAACACAGAGAATTTAATATATTTATTATCATACACATAACAAAAATTACATTTGTCTACTCATTTTCAGAAAGGAATTGGGTTTTTTGATTCAGAACTAAAGGAGTAGAAGAACTCCCTTTGAATTTATTCTGTGTGAGTCTCTTCAAAAGCAGTCTCTTAACAGGCCTTGGGAGAATTCTCTACAGGGATAAGAACAGTACAAAACTCTCTGAGAGCTACTGGAAGACAGAGGTGGTCCTAAGGAAAGTCTATTAGCATCCTTTGACTAGTGAGGGAAACTAACCTGACCTAGGCCATATCTACCTAAACACTGTACAATGCTCTCTAGTTTGGGACATTTTGGTCAAAATATTCATCCTGAAACATCGGAGTGGTGTTCTTTCTCAGAATATGGTAACTCATGTCATTGCAGCATCCATAGATGAAGAAAAGCAAAGATAAGATGTATCTCCATACAGGAATAAAGGCAGAAAGCTTTAGGGATGTGGACTCAGTTCTGGCCCCATATATATGGTTCCTCTCTCAGGTGTACTTTGGAAAATTCTTTCAGATAAACACAGGAATGAAAGCACTGCGCCTTGTTGTGCAGCAGTGACAAGAAATAGTGTTGAAAAATAGAAGTTTGTTACCGGATCAAGAATGAATGCAGCATGAAGGCAGTTATGACAATGAATACTTGAGAGAAAACAACAAAAGCCAGGAGCCTAGACCAGGCCCTACATCAGCAGTATCTACATAACACATCAGATCTCTTCATAAGTCTACAGACACTTCCTTTCCTAGGAGAGGGAGCCAAATCTCTGGATGGTGCTCTCATAGAGAGAACAGATGAGCACACACAATAGTTGAACAATATCCTAATGACCTGGATACTCAAGACAGAAATATCTCATCAGCAAGAAAGATCAGCAATGGAGTTCCTTTTTCTTGCCATTAAATTGGCAAGATAGATTACAGGTGATACCTTTTACTACTATTAATTTTAATCAATATTTTATAAAATTGCTTTTGCCTTACTATATCACCCTTTCTTCTGATAAAAGATTGGGGTCTTTTGAATGGGTAAAGAAATGTTTTCCCTCTTGGAAAAACAAACAAAATAAAACAATACAAAAAACAACCAACCAACCAAAAACTCTTAAAAAGCAACAACAAAAACCAAAACGCAACCAAACTTAAAAAAAAAACCAAAAACAAAAAAAAAAACCCCAAAACCCCAAAAAAAACCAAAAACCAAACTACCAAACCAAACAAAGAGCCACACACTCTATCTTCGTACTTCTCCTGGTGAGAGCAGAGACTTTGATTACTGAAGTTTTTCTATTATAGACTCCCCGAAAGAGGCATTTTAGAATTGAAAAACCTCTGTTGGAATTGTCAAAAAGATTAGATTCTAAATTTTTTTCCATTATTTTGTGTAGCATTACCTTCAGGCTTTGGATCTGGTTAAGAATTTCTCTTCTAGTCTAAAAAACCCCTGGACATTTCATGTTGTCTATTTGTGTAACAATTTATAAAGAAGGATGCCATTGCTTTTAAGCAGGAATACATCTATTTCACGCACAAAATTAACTTCCAGGTTGGCAGGCTGAGGAGAGATTTTACGTTCATTTTAAACTTAAACTATACAGAAATCAGTTACAGAGTCAACCTGCAATATTTAGATGAGGGAGCTTGAGGTTGCCACACAGATCTCTGTCCTGTTGCACATTAATTTGCTGTTGTCATAAAGGTAGAATTGAGATTTCCCCACTTCCAGCAATTTGTTCCTATTTTCTCACTGCTATTTGCCATTCTTTCAGTAATATCAGTACCACTTTTTATGGAACCATTTTAGTACCCATTGTTAAAAAAACAAAACAAAACCAACCAAACATACAAAACCTCAAAGATTTTACAAATGTAAAACGAGCACTTGGGAACAGGCATAAATGTCATTAACTAAGTCAAATTCCAGAATCAGTATTACAGTTGGTGACATCCTAAGATGTACATTCATATTCCAGCAGCACTGAAGATTCCAGGATGACATTGTCACCTCAACCCTTCAAATCTTCCGATGATACATATTTAGCATTGAAAGTGCAAAAAGAAAGAAAAAGTACATTATTGCAGGTTGTACCTTGTCCTGTTGTGGTGAGTTGACATGGGCTGCCCTTTCTTCAACGTGCTTCCTCCAAAGTGGCACCTTCTTGGCTGAAGGCCTTAGCCATGCCCTGTGCTAGCTCTGCTGGTCTTGGCTGGACTTGCCCATGTCTGGCACCAGAGAGCCCTGGCCTGTTTTCACAGAGGCCACCCCTGCAGTCCATTTGCTGCCAAAATTTTGTCACCAACAGATAATACAGTTACCCATAAGCTAGTGGGAGAAAAAAAAAAAGAAAACCAAAAAGGAATAAAAGAAAAGACAAATATACGGAAAAATTGGTTTGGGAGGGATTTTCTTGGTTGTTGCAAATTGATGCTTAGCACTATATTGTCAAGAATAGTTAAAATAGTGAATTGAGTATAAAGATTTGATAGGTCCAGAGATTTGGATTTGTTTCACGTATTTTTTCACTCCATCTTGTTAGTAGTGCCATTTCTTTGGTCCCTAGTGCAGTGCTAATACACCATTGATTCTTCCAAGAAAGGATTCTTTCCCTTATTACAAACTTTAATGCGCTTTAGGCAGAATTCTGCTCCCTGTCCTGTGTAATTCTGGCTTGTGTTAACCGGTGGGTATGGGTCCCAGAGAGCCACTGCATGGTCTGTGCTCTAAGAGTCATCAGCAACCCATCAGCAAGAATAAAAAATTTGGCTTTTACAAGTAAATTCTGTCTCCTGATTGTAATAGGCACTGTTATTTTAATTCAATCACAAGGCCAGAGGAATAAGGATTAGGACAGTTTCTCTGGACCTTATAAGAGAAGCTGCATATTAATTATTTACGCTCGAATAGAATTAACCTTTTTCACTTACTAAACTCCAGATATTATAACTCTTCAAATCATCTGAGGTAGGTTGAAGACTTTATCTAAGGGAAAAGGCCTTATGAAGGCCAGCCTGGATGGGCCTTTGAGCAGCCTGATCCAGTGGTCAGAACATTGCCCATGGCAGGGGTATTGGAACTAAATGATTTTTAGGATCCCTTCCAACCCAAATCATTCTCTTATTATATGAGTCAATGACATTAGGAAAGTGTCTGCCACCTACAATTTGGATGTTTTTTTCTCCTTTTCTAGACTTTAAATATAAGCCTTAGCTTTGCAAAAACATCTTTCTCCTACTTTTAATGTGTATTGCATTTCCAATTCCTTTTACCATAAAAATATATTTTGCATTACACAGCTCTTCTTTTCACCTTTATGGATCAATTAGGTTATGCCTCTCCTGTGTTCCCAGACAAGTGCCAGTAAAGCAATTTCCAAGCAAACACAGTAGTTAAGAGTTCTTGGCATTTTCCCCAACTATTGCTAAAAAGATAGCTACAGAGGACCTTAAAAGAGATGGAGCTGGGTTAAATCTGATCTGCCTAGAATTAAATATTTTGAAGATAATGAGGGGAGAAAAATGGTATTAGAAAATTACTATTCATTATCCTAGTGATGAATTAAGTAAAAAATAATAAAAATACAGACTTCCTGTACTGTAGAACAAATCAAGTAATCAGAAAAATTACAGAGGTGATACAAAGATAATAACTGATTCCAATCTACTCCAGTATTTTCTAGGACCAACCAAAAAGAGGCTTCAGCCTGGCCAATATTGAACTGCAAGAGTTTGCCAATTTAATACACTTAAGACTATTTATTAAAGCCGTATGGAATTTTTCAGTGAAATTTCTGAAATATCAGGATTTCCCAAACTGTAGTTTCATTCCAATGGTTATTTAATTATCCATACAGAAAGGAACAAGCTAGTAAAAATGAAGAGAGGATAGTTACCCCCACAGCAAGTAAAAATCTGCTATGGTTTTCACTGGGCTATGGAAAAAAAAGCCAAAAAAATGTCTTTAACTTTTATTTCTCACATTGTAGAAAAATAATCAGATCCTTTGATTACTGGAAATGTCAAGGTGAGTTTCTCTTTCACCATAAAATCCAGCCTGCACTGGAAGAGTTTCAGAATTTGCATTTCCTAATGGAAGCCTTTTTCACTGTGAAACTGATAGCGTATTTTACTTCAGAGCATTAAGCAAGAACATGTGACTTGCAGCATCAAGGACTATTCATAAAGAATACATCAGTTGTTTGTGGAATACCTCAGCATTTACAGCACTAGCTTGGGTTTTGGATTCCTACTCCGTATATTATCAGCACTGAGTTTCTCAGAAAAGCTCTTAAGAAGTATTTATGTGCCTGACTCCTAAATACAGCCTTTCTGGATCCATTTACTATACTATTCAGAGCTTCTCAGGGCAACCTCAGGAGCAAAATAACCTCATTGTTTTAACTTGTCAGTGGCAGAGTGCCCTCCAGCCTAGCGTGAGTTAATTCTCTCTGGAAGGTGTCGCTCAGCTGGTACCCCTGGGAGCATGTTCCCTATAACCCAGTCCCTACAGATTTATTGGAGATTGCCAATACTCTCTGGACCTCCAGACATGATGTAGTAACAGGTGTTTTCAGCTCATTCACTTCTTAGTGGGCACTAGTGATCTATACCTCCCATACTGAGTGGGTGGATTTATGTTCAATATGGGAAAAAAAGGAACCAGTGTAAAAGGGCTTCTTACAGAGCAGCTTCAGAGTGTCAAGCAGGTAGAAAGAGCCTGAACACAACCACAACCATAGAGCAGGCTGGGTCTGACAAAAGTTGTAGCAGCTGTTGCCAGTCAGGAGTTTGGAAGGATTGCATCAGGTGGATTGTCCTCGGTTTTGGGGGTGTTGTAGGACTGCTCAGGGGAAAGCCTGGCCTGGAACGATTATGCTTAATGCTAAGCCAGAGAAATCCTCTCTTCACGCCACTGCACTGGAGTGTCCTTAGGGGCTGCATTAAGAACTGACTGTGCCTGGGTAATTTATAGATGTAGTTTGGTGTGACCTTAATACCAACAGAGAACTAGAATATGCAATCTAATTGAATTTTGAGTCTTGTAAGACTTTGCAATAGACAAAGAAGTGTAGTATTTAGCTGGCAAATGAGGCCTAAACCTGTGGAAAATCAAGTCAGTGAATTTCTTAATGACATTTTCCACTTCCCCAGCGACCTTTATCTGATGGCCTAAAAGCACTTTACAAAAACATAACATTTATTACAACCAAAATTAGTCAGAAGATTATGTTATTTTGTTTCTTTCCCCATAGAAAATGTTGGCTTCTTGCTAAAAAATTAAAACTCAGAAACCTCCTGACTAAAAACTTTTGACTTGAAACAAAAAACTCTTGGTTCAAAAACTTTGCTGTAGATTTTGTTGTGAAGTCATATCCCTCCTTCTCCGCTTCTGCTGTGTGGACTGTGCTTGGTGTTAAAACTGTACCTTCTGCTGTTCTCCATGTTCTCCACTTCCTCAAAAGTGCTCTAGTGCTCTAGCAGGCTCTTGGCCATCTCTGGCTATGCTGCATAAGAACAGAAGTAATAAATCATGTTGAGGCACTATTTCATACTCAGAATCACTTTGCACTTTCACATGAGCACAGCTTCAAGACAGTTATTTAAGATATTAGAAAAATTCCTTATATAGTTGGATACCAATGGCAGTAGTCAACAAGATTATAGTGACTCACCCTAAATACCTCCAGAGCATCCTTGAGAAAAGTGAGGCAGCCTTATAAAACATGCTATGTATGTTTCTTGGCTGATTATTATAGCACTTAATCCTTTGGCTCTGAGGGAATGAGGTGCAATGACTGCCATGAACTACCTTTTTATGTGACAAAGGTCTGCCAGCCCAATCTCTCACTTTTACCACTTTGCCACTTATGGATGTATAGTCTGGCTTATGTCTGGCCCATGGGATTTTTGTCCAAGATCACTGCAGCTCCGTGGTGAAGAAAGAAACAGCCTCACTACACTTATCAGACACACACATTCCACCATGCACATTTTAAGATTGCTTGTGTGGTTTGTGCAATCAAATGAAATAAAGCAATAAAAAAAATGCAGAATTGGAAAATACTGATGACTAAATTAGAGAATAGAACTGAATGGGACTCATCAGTCAGAAGGAATATACAACAATCACCTAGTCTAGTCATCATGGTCCAGTCTAACTGCCTGACCAATTCAGGGCTGAACAAAAATTAAAATATTTTATTAATGGCATTATTCAAATGTTACTTAAACACTTGATTGTCTTGGGGCATTGACCACCTCTCTAGGAACTGTGTTATCGTGTGTGACTACCCTCTTGGTAAAGAAATGCTTCCTAATGTTCCATCTGAACCTCTCTTAGTGCAGCTTCAAACCCTTCCCATGTATTTTATCACTGGATACCAAGGAGAAAGGATCAGCTCTGCCTCTCCACTTCCCCTCCTCAGAGAGCTGTAGAGAGCAAGGAGATTATCATCTGCCTCCTTTTCCCAAATGAGACAAGCCCCAAGTTTTCAGCTGCTCCTCATAAAACATTCCTTCCAGTCATTTCACTCGCCTTGTTGCCCTTCTCTGGACACATTCAAGGACCTTCACAGCTTTCTTAAATTATGAGACCCAGAACTGCACACAGTATTCAAATTGACATTACCAGAATTATCTAGTATCTGACAAAAAAAACCCCAAAAAACCCCAACAACAAAATTGAAGTAATCAGTACAAAAGTTATTCAAAGACCACAAAGAGGCTGATGAAAGGTATTAAAAGAATGAGCATAACTGAAGAGATGATCTAACAGTGGAAAACACAGTGATCTGCTAGGAGTAGCAAAGATGTGAAATGAAAGGAAAATTGCAGAAGAGGTTAAGATAAATAACAATGGTTTTTTTTTTTCTTCAAGAACATATTGAACAAGAGGTCATTGGAAGAATTCTAAGAGCCAGCCTGGGTAATTCACTGACTGAAGAGACAGACATAACTAAAGCACAATCAAATGAATTCTTTGCCTCTGTGTTCACACACACACGGTTTTGGGATGACTGTCAGAAACAGACATAAATTTCCCAGGAGAGGAAGAAAAAATATCGAAGGAGGTTCCATTCAGCCAGAACAGGTGATCAAGGAATTAGAACATCTGAAGCATAACAGATCTCCAAGACCTGGAAATATTCCCTAGATATTTCTAAAGAGAGTTGCAAAATAATGGGAGAAACATTTCCAGACGGAGCTGAAACCTTTTTGAAAACAAGGACAACATGACTAGACTATATGAACAAATACAATTTGGACTAAATAAGGACAAAACCTGCTTCATTCTGCTCCAGTGAGTGTGGAAAGTGCAATCACAGCTAAATCAGCATGGTATTCCCACAGCATAAACTCAGTGAAACCACTGTAGAGAGGAATTTACTCACTCAGAATACAAAAGCCATTTGAAATTTTTTAGTGATTTTTATTTTTTTGTGTTTAGGAGGAGTTATACATTCCAAGAATTCAACTGACCAAAGGGAGATTTTTTCACTGGCGCTAGTTTCTTACTTCTCAGTAATTCTTTTGTTCAAACATGAAGGCAGAGAGTGTTAATCAGAATGTGCTTTAGCTGTATCTGTCTCTTCAATCAGTAAATTGCATCTTAGCTTGCTGCTGCGTCTGAAACAGTCTACAGTCAGTGAAAAAAAAAGCAGGCACTTCTAGGGCTTTGGTCCAGTCAGCCTGGAGCAGACAGCTAAAATTGGCCAGTTGGAGCACACCTGATGAGTGTGTCTAGTTCTCTCATTTGTCATTGAATAAATTTGCAAATAGTAGCTCACATGTACATATTCACATTATAGATGTCAGAAGGTGGGTAAGATAATTCCTGCTGCAAAAAAATTTGAAGCTATAAAGAGTTTCATGGGCAAATGTTAATTCAGCCAAAAGCTATTCCTCTATTCTTAGATCTTGCTGATGTGATTCCTCATCTTATTCTCTCTAGGCTGTGAAAAATCATAAATTTCATACTTAAAAATGATACTAGCATGTAAGAAAATATTATTCTAGTGAAGCAACTTCTCATCACAGATCAGAACTGTTGGAAGGGGAATTGGTCACAATGTCCATTTCAGCCATTTTGTGCTTGTCTGGTAACATGTTAGGGGGCTGGTCAGTATCATCTATGGTACTAAATTTTAGAACATTCTCTGGTTTGGTCTTCTCCCTCTAGCAGCTTTTGGGAACAATTCACAGTTATTTACCTGCAATGTCTATAAATGCCCCTGAATTCCTGCGTACAGCTAGCCAGAAAAATCAGACTACAGGATACAATATGGAAAATTACCTTTTAAACAAACAGCGACAATATTATTTCATTTGGATAGAGACATTGGTGAAGACTATGTTTGATTCTCACTTTATTTGAACCAGCTTGAGCAGTGTCTTTGGAACCCAACAATGAGAGCATCCCCTTCTATTATGCAGCACAAGCTGGCATCTGCTGTGCTTGTGAACTCCAGAAGGGTCACTGTTATTGGGTCACTCCAAAGGGCATATTCAATGACAAGAACAAAGGCAAAATCCAGATTATAGTGGACAAAGTTGGGAGAGTGAAGACAAAGCAGTGGGAGTCAGCAGCCAGTGTCTCTTTTTTTTGCCCCCTCCTGCAGTTTCCTTTATTATGTTTTCTGAGTTGTGTATTCACCCTGATGGCTTTTCACTTCAGCCACTCTATTAAAAGGTTCTCCATTGTTCATCTTCTGTATGGAAGTGAGTGAAAAAGGATTTCCATGCTCTGTAGCTCCAACTGCATCACTTCTGTGTGTGCCCCAAACAAAGATCAATGTACCACGGAATCTGCATAATGATGTCCTCTCTGACAGTAGGTTAGGGAGACAAGGCAGGCTTTCCTTGTCTCAGAGGAACAGCTTGAGTGCAGCATACCACAAGCATGGAGACAACTGCAGGTTGTGTATGTATTTTTCATGTACACAAAATAAAATATGCAAATTAGATTTTACCTGAAGTGTCACCAAAGGAAAGAGAAAAAACTTCAGAGACAAACAAAAAAAATCACAGTCATGTTTTTTGTAGAATCATATACTTCCATCCTCTGTTGTTTCAGAAATTTAAGAAAACAAAACTGTAGTTTTTACTTTTGTGCAAACTGTCGTCTTTCTTTTCTGTATTTAAAACTTTCTCTAACAGATTCACAATTAGAAGGGAAAGGGAACAGATATATAGAGAAACTATTGTTTTTCTTCAATACCTCTTTTCAAAAATGCAGATAAAAGAAGGATTTCACTCTAAACTGTCACAATAAAACACTACAAAAAGCTGAGAAACAGGATATCCATATTGATAGGAAGGGTAGTACAGCCAAGAAGTACATCTCCATAGAATCCTGCAAGCACAATTTCCATGTTGTTGCTATCATTTACCTCCAAAATAAATTAAAAAAAAAAGTAAGTTTTTTTAATTGCTTTCAAATAGAAGCTGCAAGGTAAATACTTACCCTAAGTATAGTCAGTCTTGTAAGGCAGAAAAATGATGCAATAAATGAGAGTTTAAAATACTCAGATTCCTTCAAGATAATTGTTAAAGTACTTGTAGTGTCAATTCATCCATTATCCCTCTCAAGTATAGCTGAGTTTCATGTAGCATGGGGTTACAGAACTCCTTCATGAAACCCCAACAGTTCATGGCTTCTGCTCATGAATGCTGGAGAAACAAGGGTGCTTTTTCATAAGCAAAAGATTTTCAATTTGCTAAAATTTGCTATCCTACCCATTTTCTCTCATAGACTGGATGTAATTTCCTCTTTAGTTAGGAATCAGTCTTCACCTTTTGCATGTGAATAAAAGTTTTGTGGATTCAACAACTGCAGAGAGTTCAAATAAAATGTAACTGAAAACCTGCATCCTCATCTTTTTTCCTACATCTCTCCTTATGAAGCCAAAAGTATCCTATCCTCACCTAAGTCAATAACAAAAGTCCTTGTTGACATCACAGGTGTATGGTTTTACCCTTTGAAAATACAAAAGTGCATGAAACTCACTTTACACTTCTACTATTCATCTCTTATTGTATAAAATTAGATGCTAATAAATATTTCTTAGCACTGACTTAGAGAATAATTTCATGTTAGCTTTTGCAGGCTTTAGTTGGTAGCACTAAAGTGTTGATCTTTTTCCCAGCTGTTGCAGCTATTCACGATTTTGGGTACTGGAAATCAAAGAGGAAATGTTTCTGGTAAATGTAATAAATAAAGGTAATGGTGCAAAGCTGTGAGAGGGCTCTAACATTAGTCTTGAGGAATGCACACCAGCAAAAAAACACTTGAAAAATCAATAGAAAGGTCTCACCTTTCTTCAGACATCTAAGTGAGCAATACTTTGAAGGGAAAGAACATAATTTGGAAAAGTCACTGTGATGGTCCTGTGGCTCTTTCAAGTGGGGATATAAAATAATATACCTTATTCTGAGCAAAGTTTCCAAAATGCAAAGGCCTTTTCCTATTTTCTGCTGCTTGCAGAGTTGCGTTGAAGCACTTACAGCAAATTTCTGATGGGTTTTGCTGTTAGAGTCTGCCATCAGTTCATATATTTTTAGCAAAATACACTGGTGATAGCAACCTGTGGATAAACTATTACAATTGAATTTGCTGCTCTCTGAGACTGACTCTGCTTTCTATGCCTCACAATATTAATTTTTGTGTTTTTTTTCTTGCTTTAATTGTAACAATAATGTGACAAGTAGCCACAGCAATTGAATCTATATAATAAACAATTTATTTGGGTATTTTATAATTTTAGTTGCAACTGATTTTTCTTGTCCTCCAAATTTACACATTTTTTCAAACATATTGGTGAGACTAGGACTGATGCTACACCATTGAGCACTGAGGTGAAGTGAGACAACTCACAGTAAATCTTAGCTTCAGTGGGAAAATGTTATGCAAAATGTTTTACAAATGCAAGTTCAGAACCCCTAGATTTTGAATTTTTATGGAAGAAAAAAAATAAATAAAGGGGTTTAGGCATCTGATTTCCTATGAAATCAAGTGGAATGGAAAGATTAGTGTTGAAATACATTTAAATCTTTGTGCAGAAGATTTTAAGAAAAATCAGTGAACAAGAGGACCGTAAAAAGCCAGTAAAAATATTTTTACAGTGCTTTATCTCCCAGTTAATTTGTCCTGGTTTTTCCATCTTCTAGATTTTTTTCCCTTTTCTTTCATAATGTATTTTATAATCCTCAAATTCTTATGTCAAACTCGAAGTATTCAATGGGGATCCTATCAAATAGACTCCTGTAGGACTTGAGATTTCAACAATCTTTAAATTATTTTCTCTCACAGCATTCTGTTGTGTATTTTGCATTTCACATATGGAAAACTACAGCATTGAGAATCTAATTATATTGTGGGAGGAGTGGGAGCTTCAGACAAGCCCTGCCTTAGCCCTGGATTTTGGCAACAGCTTAAATTTTAAAAAATCACTCTGGCCTGCAGGTTCTTATGATGGCAAATCAGGACTATTTATAAAAATGAATTTGTAACAAACTATCAAGAGATAACAGATGAAAGACCTTAATCAGAATTACTCACTGCACATTATAAAACTAAAGGAGCTGCTAGTGGATTACAGCCCAACATAAAACAGTGCACGACCCTGAGGTACCAATATTAAAGATAGTGAAAGAAATTGTATTGATAAGGAGTCAAGTGCAGCTTACCACCAAAACCACAATAACATAGACAGAGCCCTTTCACTTAAACCCTGGGCAGCAACCACAAAGCAGGTATCCCTACCCACAGGAGAAACTCCACACATTTCCAGGGAAGGTGTAGAAGATTTCTACTTTCTGGAAGTTTAGTGTTGCTTGTATAGTCTTAAAGTGAGGTGTCTGTTGGTCAGAAATCCAGCTTATCTTTCCAGATCTCTCTTCAGCTGTGAGATGTTTATTGGCAGTAGGGAGATGCCAGACCAGTGTTAACCCCATGGCACCGAAATCTCTCACTGTAAGACAGCCTGTCCTGTTTGAGTTATCTCACCGCTTAGCAAGCAATCAATAAGCTCTTGGTGGGGCCTGAGATGCCCTGCTACAAATTAATGGACCAAAACCATAATTCAGGCATCTAACATCAAATACACATGCAGTTTAGCAAGCATCATCCCCACGTCATTATCCTTAAGACTCCCCCTCAGAATATCTTAGAAATTCCCAAATTTCAATGATTCTTTACTTTGTGACCTTTAAAAAAATCTTCCTAGGCAACTGAAGCTGAATTGTAACACATGTATTTTAGCCACTCAAACTATAACATTTTTGAGCAACACAGCACCTAGACATTAGATAAAGCTATTTAGAGACACCAGTCATTCTTTCCCTTAAATTCCATGGGGAATTTGACCTTACAGATGCTCTAGGAGCAAGATAAATGTGCATATTAAGCTTCTAGTAGAGGACAGAACTTGAAAACAAATCTATCTGGAAGACCAAAGATTAATTTTAACACTGATATGGTCAGTTTTGTGATTGCTTTTTTTTGGGGGGTTTTTTTCAGAGCTGGCTCTCAGATCTTGATTTCTGACTTTATTAGTTCGTCTAGTTAGGGAATAAATAAATACAAATTATGAAGTGTATAGTTAGGCTCATGAAGTTTAAGCACTTAGATTAGCCAGGCCTTTTGTCAGTTAGAACAAAGTGTACCTCAGTATATTTCCAGTTAATATTTTTAACTGCAGTATTAATTAATTCACAATAAATTTTATTATTTTAAAGGAATATGTCATGAGGTAGAAGTGAATGGTGGGGGTAGAGGGACAACATAAAAGTGGAAGATCAATGGGATTTCAGAGGCTTTTTTCCCCAGTGAGGTGGCATCTATGTATTAGTTTCCCAAATTTTTTTTTCTCTCTCTCTCTCTCAGATGATCCTAAAGTCCCACATGCTATTACACATTAATTCCCACTTTGCCAATTATGCCTTCAGAATGTGAACATGCTGTTCTGAGAATTCATTGGTTTTTTTCCTCGTAATATTAATTTACAATTACATAGGCAATAATAATGTTTCTTAAATTCTTCCAGGCTTTACATATTTTAACAGCCTTTCTGAGTTAGAAAGCCTGCACACTTATACCTCATAAAATCTGAATCAGAGCTAGACTATGGGCCTGCTTTTGCTTTACTGAAATTTGGAGTTTTTCTGCTGGTTTCCACAAGAAAACAGTTTGAGGCCCAACTGTGGATAAAAGAAATCTTTCTGTAGCCAGTACATCTCAACCAGTCCATAATAACCTGTTGGGGTGAGAAAAGTTCAAGCCAAAAGCTGTTGATTTCCCTAGAGCCAATCAAAATGATAGATGCAGTGGTGGAAGATCACAGCTGACTGGGTTTAGTCCTCTCATCTCTAGCTGCAGATGGCATGCAATTTAGGGATGCCCATTTGGTAAAATTTACCAGTTTCTCTGGAGATCACACATATGGGTTTGCATTTAAAAAACAATTGTATCAGGAATAGCATTTTAAACAGCAGATGTAAGTATTGACAGTGAAAGAATGCCCAAAAAGCCAAATATATCCCCACCAGAGAATGGAAAGAACATGTGTTATGCTTTACAGAACTCCATTTGACATTTTAACTTTTTTTTTTTTTTTTTTAAAGGACAGAAAATGACCATAAAACTACAACATTTGCCAAACTTCATAAATTAGATACAAGCATTTTTCTTTACAGTTTGTGGCCTTTGGGCATTTGACATAATCTTTTTTTCCAAAAACCCACAATCTCAAATCTTCATGGAGCAAAGAAGAGTTCAAGAGAATCTTGAAGACAAATATGAGTTGGGCTGATGTCTTTACTTGCTTTGAATTCTAGATTTAGCTAAAAGGAAACACACAAACAGATTGTTTACTGTAATCTTGCTTTAATTCAGAGTAGATTTTTTTCTAGTGTCTAGCTTTGACCAAATGACTGGTGCAGAATTTCAGACACTTGCATGACTAAAATAAAGCAAAATATATTAATAATTAATCCTGCAAAGTTATCTTATCAGTAAAACAGCTGTCAGGGTAAATCATAATACTGAACAAAGATAGTTTAAGAAACAGTTATGTTCACTATAAAAATCCACCAAAAAAACCCCTCAATTGATTTCCTTTTTTCTGTTTAAGTGTAGGTGTGGATATTTCCTGATGAGAAGCATCTGTGTCATCAACAGCATAGGCCATTAAGTCTCTCTAAGCTAACGCTACAAATGAGAAGATAACATAACTGAGAGGCTGGCTTTGAGCATGTACCTTTCACACCAAGCAGTCCTTCATTGGACACAACTGTATGTATTCTTTTTCTCAGTCTCCTGATTTAAATAACCTGGGTTACAAGAAGACATGGTAATTATAACATCAGAAAGCAATATTCATAAGTTACATAACTTTAAAAAATGATAGGATTTGGTTCGGTTTTATTTGTGAGGTAGAAAGATGGGAAATGAATGTTCTGCAGATTCAGTAAATGTGAAATTGGTTTTTACAAAGGTGAAAAAAATTATCTCTGTGATGAAATATTTATAATACCATTATGAAAGGAAAACCATGAACAAGCAGCAATAGGACCTTTAGTATTCTGTAATATGTAGGCAAATCAGTTGCTGTCATCCATTTCTGCTATGTTGATATGTATATTTTTACCTAAAGCATTTTCACCTTAACCTATTTCATTGATAAACTGCTAGCAACTTTTGAGCATGCTAAATCCTGTAAGTGATCTTCATGTGCCTAGGCAGAAGTAAAAACATTTCTGTGGCAAAAAAAAAAAAAAAAAAAAAAAAAAAAGTAGAAGTCTAAAGACATTAAAAAAATGCAATTTACAACTTTTACTGATTTTGTTGAACCAAAGAAAAAAAGAAGTGTTAGAAAAGATTATCAAGTGACAAAAACATACAGGCTTCTTAATCTAATACAAACTAGATTCTGAGGACCATTACAGATAGTACAATCTAATCTGTACAATCAAGTTAAAAAAATATAATGTTTTGAGGCAACTAAATTAATTTAACTTCTCATTTCAGGGACCTTCTTCTGTTGACAATAAATAAATAAGATTAGATCATACTATGTTGTTCTTTTTCTCTTTTTTTTTTTTTTCTTTTTTTCAGGTTTGGCTTTTTTCCCCTTCTTAAATACTTTTGGCCAGATATGCAGCTGGCAAGGCCTGGAGGAGACAATGCAACCCGAGCCTGAGGCTGGGTCACTTAATGTTAAGTCACTCTCAGACTGAGATAAAACCAAGTGTGTAAGGCTATGAATAAGTCAGGGATAAGAAAGACAAAAAGTGACACACATCACAGACAGTCAAAACAGTTAATAACTAAAGATTGGACATTGAATTTACACAAAAATAATAGCTTTTTATTAATTCAGAACTTTGTAGTATAGACAGCCTCATAATAATAGCATGATTAATCTATACTATTATTGCTTTTTTAATAAACTGTTTAGGATATTTTGCAAAATATGAAAATAATGTGATGTGCCAGTGAACTTCTGAGCCTTTTGTAAATGAAGAATGATATAATAAAGGGAAACAAACTCATTGTCTTGAAGGCACCAAGCAGTCGGGGAATACCTCATAGGTCACAACAAACGGAGCATACCACGGACAAGGAAATAGGATTCCTAGGCTTTAGAATCGTGCTAAAAATGCCTTTTAAGATTTGTTAGAAATTTATTCAGTTATGTCCCCAAATACACAATTTCCATGTCAGAAAGGGAGGTAATTTGCAAATCAATACTGGAGGGAGACCTGCAGGATAATTGAAGGAGCTGAAGGGAAAGGAAGCAGAAGAACAGTGAGAGCCTCTGTAAGCATCCCTCACTACACCAAGGTCAACATGAAAACTAAATGTGCCTGTCAATATCTAGGATGTTTTTGGTGTGAAGGGGATATCTTGAGCTTTTATTTGCTGAAATAACTGGGACTACCAGTGGGATTATCCACTACAGTTGTACCATTGATGTCAGCTGAGTTTTTGTTCTACACTCTCAACTGGCCATATACAAATGAGAACCTAAGTTCTTAAAGTGGAATGACAACAAAGTTTCGATAATAAAAATGCAATCATGGTTCATCTGATCTCATAGGTGACCCAACATCCACAGATATTCCGCTGTTAGATTATCAACTCTCCTATTTGTCTAGGGACAGGTTCACCCTCCATACATCAACATGAAAATTAGGCACCTAACTTCCTTAGTTATCCTCTTTAAAAACTGGTGACATATAGATAGCCACAGAAAAGATAGCTACTTTTTTCTAAAGTCAGAATCCTAAGCTTTAGATTTTCTGTGTTCTAGAACGGAGCAGTTTTAATGTGGCTGGAAAATTTATCACACCTCACAGCTGGTATTCAGATGTTAGTCTTTCCTACTGTAGTCTTTCCTACTATGTTCATATTAATGGTTCAATTCAGAAGTTTTCTACAGAGCATGTGTAACACATCACATTCAGATTGGTTTCATCCCAAAAGATAGAGCCAGAGCTTCATCCTTAGTTTATAATGGGCTAAATAGTAGTATCCATCCTTTCCCTATAAAGCAGGACACATGAGCTGAAATTCTTTCAAGTCTGGTAACTTTCTATCACAATTCTATCATTACCCAACCCAAGGTCCTTAACTAATGGGATATAGTCTTTCTGAAATATTGGTACAGACATTCTTACTGTCAAAACTGATTGGGAAGAAATTCAAGATTCATTGGCACCGACAGTATTTATTATATGTCACTTACACTTACACCACATCTTTTCATACAATTTTTTCCAACACAAGGCACCAGTAATATGAGGCTGCTTAGCATCTTTTCATTGATTAGATCAATATCAGCATCTAGACTATTGTAGACTCTGTTAAACCAGGTGAGAGATGTTTTAAAGAGAATAAAAGGAACAAACTTGAAAATTGTTGGTGATAGGTACAGCACAAATTATTTTTAATATTAAAGATAGACTAAGGGAGATAAAACTGACAGAACTGGTTAATAAATAGAAAAGGTGAGGATTAAAAAAATGCCAGCAAATTAACAGAGAGGTGGTTTGTCGTTTCACATTAAACTCCATGTTTTTTAATAAATTTTATTAATGATCTAAAAAGAAGATTGTGCAGTGAGGTAGAAAGATGACACAAAGTTGGCAGTGAAGACTAGAAGGTATTGCAAAAATCATTAGCAATGGAAAAGCACCTGATATTCCATTTTAGGCTTCCTGGTTTCACAGATAATAATTGCTTCAAAACTACCTAAATCCATTGCCTACACTGGAGAAAGTAGGAAGACTGTGCTGCAGTGCATTTCCATGGCTTGGGATTTGTTTTTGTCCCAGCTGGAAAACAGGAACTCTGCAGACTTGGAAAGTCTGTAAACAAGTCAATGAAATACTTGCATCAAAAATGTCACCAAGTTATTTGGAGGAATAGCACGATAGTAATTAATGTGGTAAAAGCTAAGAAGTCTTTCCATAAATCAGTAGTGTGGTCTTAATTCCAGCAAGTGTTGTACAAATTAGCATCCATCAGAAATATTATTTGGGAATTAAAGTGTATAGAAGAAGCAGCAATAACCCAAATTCAGAAAAAAAAAAAAAAGAAAAAAAAGAGTAAAGTTTGGCAGAGGAAGGGCAATACAAAAAACGAGCTGAGAATTAGCTTGCATATTAAATTTGTGTCATCAGTGCACTAATAAGTCTTTATGCCCTGGAGCAGTCTCACCTGGCTGCTCAACTGCCACTTTGACCACATGCCCAGAAGCCAAATTCCATCTCAGTCCTGGGCCTCCAAACACTGTCTGGACTACATTATAGGGGTTCCTGTCTCCAGCCCTGCTGCCTGGATTGACCTCATTCTCATGGACGTCTCATGGATGGATCCCTTAGATGTACTCTCTGTCTTTGCTCAGGGGCAGTCTCTGTCCTGTGTCTTGCTGCCCCTGATGGGAGCCTGTGGATGTCTTCTGCAGCTGATGGATTAATTGCCATGTTGGGAGTTAATGATGGACATTACATACAGAGCCTGTAGCTCTGCCCACTGTGCTCCAGCCCTGTAGGACTGCATCCCAAAGTGAGAGCTCTACCTGCTCTAGGGTCACCATGGCTCCCTTCCAGGCTCCTGCTACTTCAGGAAGCAGCCTGCTGCTGCCATTCCTTATTCAGCTGGGAAGTGAATTTTTAGATGTCTATTTCTAAACCAGAAAAATTAGTCTGAGACCCCTTGTTTAGTCTACAAAATAACCTTATTCACATTAGTCCTGTTATGGAAAACATCTGGAACTGACAGTGTCTTGGCTGACCTGAGCATCTAGATACTACTCACCTAAACCCATTCATTCTGCTGGACTTCACGTCTAAACCAGCACCGCAGTAACACAGGCTGGCAGGGGTAAAGACTTGTTGGTTGGCTAGCTAGCATTTGAGACTCTAGAGAAGGAAGAGTCTCTGCTAAAATTAATAACTCAGTGTTCAGAGCAGGGTCAGAAAAGTGTGTGCTAAACAAGGCTTTACATCACTCATTTTGAATAATGACAATAGTCAATGAACATCATCCCCAACTTTGCATTAAATGAGGGAGAGGGTTGATTATGTCAATGAGGACAGTGCCACAGGAGGAGTTCCAGTTGCTGTAAATTATAGGTACATATTGTGCCTTAGCTTTGGGTGTTTAGTGATTATGTTCTCTTGAAATGAGTGGTTTTTAAATGGATAAATTGAGTGTCCTTGAGAACAGTCAGGAAAAGATTGGTTCCACCTATGTGTAGACATCTAAACATAAAACTGATTTAAAGCGACCTTATTACTGTCATTTTGCAACTTTGTATTTTTTGATTTTTGCATCCTTTACGATTATCTGTCAGATTTTTTTTTTCCTACAACATATTCAATATGCAGATGAAACATTATCTGTTAACATCCTGAATTGTATCTAAAATGTGAAACAGATTTCCTCTTCCTATTATTGTACAGTAAGGGAGAATCCCAGCCATTGCTAATATCCATCACATAATGCATTATATACTCTTTTCTTTTCTGGCTTCATATGCTTATCTCTTGATGAAATGTAACACTTCTTGTAAATATGATCCTCCATGGTCTCTTTTTCTGAATCGCTCACATTTATAGCAAAACATTAAGGTCATATGAGGAGTTACTGTGCAGAAAACAATTCATATCTTGTTTACTCCTGGCTTTTTCTTTTACTTTCAGGCAACTTTATGTATCTGACACTCTTCAACTTGTTTATTTTGCAACACCATTGCATCTTTCACAGCTGTCTCTGTGGAAATCTTAATTGCAGGTTTTAAGGTTAAGTTCCTGCTTTTAAAAGCTGCATCTTTGAGTGCTCATTACCATGCAGAGTGTGCAAAAAATCTCTTTGGATATCACTCCAGTTATCAACAGACTGGCAGGATTCAACCACTCACCTTAGCTTTACTATGCTGACTACAGTACACTCACTTTTTGGCTGAAATTAGTTGGGAAAAACAGCAAGGCATTACAAACAACAAGGTGCATGTTTTAACTCATAGAGAAAGGCAAATTATTTTCTTACTTTTTCTGTCAAAAATTTTTCATTTTTTAAAAACTCTTTCTGAGTGCCTGAATCAGTTTACCTTATCCAAAAACTCAAATTGGGGTCGGGCAAAACCCTCTTTCATAATGTGGTGCAGATAATACTGAGCTAGTCAGAGTTCCTATCCCAGTCTTTCAAAATCTCACCAATCCCAACATCTGAAAATGAACCTATCCTCAGATTCACTGGCACACTGGAGGCAATATTCCACACACACCCCTGGAGCCCCAACCCAACACTAGAGTAGCAACCAGAGAGGAAGTCCCCCCTGGGGGAGGGTCCCAGGAAGGCCAAAGGCTGCTTAAACCAAAGCATGAGACAGGTGCAAGTCCTGACCCAGCCTCCTCTTGGAAGTTATGTCAGCTGAACACTGCTGGAACCAGGGATGATAGCCATGTTTGTTCTCTTCATATCTTTTCTGCCTTACTCTCTTTCTCCTTCTCCTTCTCTTTGCAGAAATTTGAGTAACTGAAAATTGGGCAGGCTTGGAGTTTGCTAAGTTGAATGGGCCAAGTGAATGCTTTCAGATGTGTTTTATGTTGGCTGAATGCTGCTTTAAGCTTTTTGTCAAAGTTTTCTGATTTTCTGAAGTTGCCAGTAAAGTTTCTGGTTGTTTCGACCCCTTGAGAATATCCTGTTGGTATTTCCTCCATGAAGCTGATTCAGAATACACAAAAACCACACAAGCCCTTTCAAGAGGCTCTTTGAGGGACTTTTTTGGCAGTCTTACACAAGGATGAAGCAAATAATATGTAGAAGGGACTAACTTTGAACAGTTTGGACACAAGTCACAGTACTTGGCCCTGGAGAACATGGATCCCTCCCTTGCAGCGTGTAGCTACTGCTGTCTTAATATCATCTGAGTTAGGCTGATAGAAATCAATCTGAGTCAAATTTAAGGCATTATGTTCAGTGAAAAAAAGATAGAAACATTCTTAGTGTTCAGCTTAGGTTAGAAAAATGCATAAGTTTTATATAGAAAGAAGTATGCATCATGAATGTAAATCTGTATATATTTATTTGTATAAAACCAGTTTCTTACACCATCAGAAAAGGTAGTTTTCATTCAAGCAATTTGCATGGGCACTCTAGGAGAATACACTGTTTATTAGTTTATAGTTCTTGAATGAATGAATGAATGAATGCATCTCAAATGGTAGATAAGTCTATAAGGTGGCATGTGTGAAAATCCTACAGGTCTCCCAAGAACATTAGTGTCCCCACAGCAAAAAAAAAGAGATGATTCATTTAGACCAACGTCCCATAGCCTGCAGTGAGTGATTAGAGGAAGATGATGAACTAGACAAGGATAAGTGACATTTTCTCTGGTCTTGCTTTCCTGTTCCAGGCATCAACTGTCTAGGGCTTCTAGAATTGGAAATTTCATGCAGAGCTTTGTCTTTAGTAAGTACAGAAGGAACTTCACTTTCTGAACGTTATTGGCACTTCATGAAATTTATCAAGTTCCTCTGAAAATAAAAATCACTTTTTGAGTACACACCGTATGAAAAAATACTTCTTTTTGACCTTTATAAAGCTATTGTTTCTTTATCTGCTGAGATGCTTGTTAGATCTTGACTTATGAACAATTACAAATTAAATTCCCTATTCATTTACTATATATTTTTTTATTATTTTATCATATTCTTTGTGTATGTGTGTCTGACTGTTTGTCTTCTTTTTCTAAATCAGCTTTTCTGGATACCCATTAATTTACAATTGCTGTAGATTACATTTTCCCCACTCTGTTTTAGAGGGGCAATTATGAACCTTACATTTCAAACTCTGAGGGAGATATCCTACAACAGGTATCTATAGGAGCTGAACTTCTATCTGATCTGAACTACCTCTCTCAAGACAGCTGCTTTCTATCTTGAGACAGCATAACATAACAATCACAGGAACTCAGAGGATCAGTTTCCCATCACTTCTCTGACCCTGAAGAATTTGAGCACTGGTTCTCTTTTCAGATCACTGCACACAAACTCGAGTTCTCATTTCCAGGCTTTCTTCTGAGACTCAGTAAATGCAGCTGTGCTGGAGCTTGCAGCTCCCATAGATTTTGTGGTTTTTCCCAGATTCTTCTGGGTATCCTGAAATACTGTTCTTCAAGAGCTCTGTGGCTGTTAAAGGAAAAGATAAATATTTTACAGAAATGAACTTTTATAAAATAAAAATAGTTATCTATACCATCTTCCATTATGAAATGAAAGAAATGATGGTCAGGTTTCTTATAAATCCATGTCCATCATCACTAATGAGCACTTTTAGCAGACAGATCAAAGACTTCCATGAAGTAGGGATGAAGAATGTCTTCTCTCAAATCTCCAGCAAAGAGCCCCTTTGATAAGTTTTGTCATGACTGGTCAAGGCAAGGAGAAGCATTTGCTGTCAGCATTGCTTAAGAAGAGTAACCTGACTGGCAGCCTGACCACTGCAGGTAGCATTAGGCATAAAATTATTCACAAGGTGAAATGGAGCATAGTAGCTTGAAAGGATTTAGTACAATCCTTAACAAATACACCTCTGAAATACTAAAGGTGTTTGTTCTATAAATCATGTTCCTTCTGGTTTCTGTGAAGTATCTTGTCCTCATGATCCTCTTACTCCTTATCAGCCTGGATTCAAAAATACTGTTCTTGAACTTCTAGTGTGGGGTATCTGCTGAAGATATTACTTCAAGCAGTTTGCATTAAGACATTCTCCTTCCATCTACCCCCCCACGCCCCCCTTTCACAGGCAAAGATTTATGAGCAGTGTTGTGGGATCCAAAGGGCATCACACAGATTGTAGAAGACGCCTGAGGCTGAGGGATTTTTTTCCCATGAGACCAGTATATTCTTGAAGGACATAGCAAGCTGTGAAAAAAACAAATATGAGCTAACCTGTCCCTTGGGGCGCAGTTCTGGCCTCAATCCCATCTTATTTAGCAATATTGACACAGGGTACATGATGTGGGTTAGAGAAATATAGATAAGTGAATTTAGAGAGGAACAAGTTTTCTGTAATACTGGATGGCAGTAGCCTCAAATGGAATCCTTTAGCCACTGTATGATACTATGCCCTACAACATAATGAAAGATTATTTCTTTTTAAGGTAATTTTAAAGTGAAATGAATGCAAAAAAGCAAAACACCCACAAAATGCCTAAACATTTTCTTTGACATCTGTTTATGTACTCTTTGTACAGGCTTAAACTGCTGGTGATAACAGACGTTCAAAACCTAAATTATACAAAGACCAGGGTATTATAAAAAGCATAACTGAAAAAAAAAAACCCAATTATCCCTAAGGATTACTTTAAATAATTATGTATTTGTGTTGCATAAGCAAATATAGTGGTCAAATATTTATGAACAGAGTAAATAAGCCCATACAGAATCTTTGTTTAAAACAAAAAAAGTCTCAAGAATCTTTCCCTGTAGCACTCTAATTATATGAATCTTTAGATCTCCTGACTTTCTGGATCAGAGCAGAGGTCTGTTTAACATGATGTTCTATTCTGACATGTCCGGTGCCAAATGCTTCAGTGGAAGTAGCAGTAGTTCCCCAGAGTGAAAAGTTACTGAATAATCTGCTCATTAGAGAGTTTTCCTCCTGCCTCTCATAATTTGGAAACAGCAGCATGTTCCAAGGTATGAGGGTATCATAGATTCCTCAGAGCTGAGGCTGGAAAGCATTAGTGTAAACCATCTAGTTTGACCTTCTGCATATTGCAAAGACTTCTCTAATCTTTCTGTCAAGTCATTAAATAGCATAACCAAATCACCAGATTTTTTGTATATTTGATCCTATTTCGTAGAAAGGAAAATGTTCTTTATCTAAGTAAATTAGTTAAACTCTTTTGTTGGAGCTGACTGTAGTTTCTTTTTATTATTATTATTTTGTTTTTAAGGAACATTGGTTAGTATGGTTGAGTAATCATGTCATTATTATTTTAAATTATAATTTCAGTGTTGTTTTAATGTTCACTGATTGTTCCTGCTGAATGCACATGATGAACAAAATTTTTCAAAAGTGACTGATTATTTTGCAAGACTAGGAGCTATTTATTTAGGGAAATCTCTCTCATTTACATTTTTGCACAGAAAATTTCTAGAAGCTAATTCATCTTCCCAAAATTATTTTAAAAGACGTTATTCCAGCAATCTACAATGCCATCTGCCAGAAATAAAGATTCCTTCCTGAAATAAGGTGAAAAAATCCTATATGGCTGTAAGAGTTGTGTCAGATGTCTGAAAGGAAAGGCCAAAAGGCAGTCTGTTTCTGATAAAGCCCATGCTGAAAAATTGTTCTTCATTTGCAGACAGGATATGCTCTGAAAGCTTTATACAAAATGAAAATGCACCTTGTGTTGTTGAGTAATAAATTTTTTTTTGTTCACAGTCCATTTCTTTCTGTAGTACAATGTTAAAGGAAATAAGTGTTCCGTTCATCCCATGTGGCATGTTAGAGCCCATATTGTTCCATACAAAGGATGCATTTGCATCAGGATCAAATATTACCAGCAAAAACCTCTGACATGCATTTTTAGCCACATTCTACATCTAATACTAGCCTGGAAATAATTTGATATGCAGGAAAGGGGCTAAGGAAAGGAAGAAGCTGCTTGCTTTTATGACCAAAAAGCAAACCACAGGTGGATGGAAGAAGAGGAAGGAAAAAATTGATAAAACATCTGAAAGTTTGCTAAAAAGTTGCTGAAGGTTTTTCAGATTTTGTCAACAGAAGAAAGAAATTTGATGTTATGTGTAAGGCAGACAGCAGCTGTCAAATTTCTAAGCACTCAAACCCCTTCTTTGGGTGCTAGAAGGAAACGTAATTGCATGATTAAAGAGGACCTTCTGCATAATTAATACAAATAACACGTGTTACTTTATCTTTCTCTCTCACAAGCTCTTTTTTTTTTTGTTTTTTTAAGAAATTGTTTATTCCCAGGGTGAAAAAAATGCTGTCTTTCTGAAGTATCTTTTTCACCATAATATTAGCACATCTTTTGGACAGTTCATTAAAGTTTCAAGAAGTAGTCATGCAAATTAGCCTAAATATCTTATTTTGCCTTGCCACCATATTCCTGTTAAAACAGATCAGATCATTACATTAACTCATTATCCTGTGGCTGTGAGGTTCCAGGATTCCAGAAATAGTAAACACTTGTGGATTCTACAATAATTGAGAGCAACAATAAATTACATTTTAAGTGCTCACAAGGTGAGAACAAGGCACTTCATGACTCTTCATACACCCTTGTTAGGAATGTTGCCAAGCTGGAAGAATGTACAGGTTGATGTAGAAGGTTCTATGAGTGCTTTTGTGCCAGAGGAACCCAGTGATTTTTTTTAGAGACACCTCTTCTAGATTTTTTAAACAAACAAACAGAAGAGGAAAGTAAAAATAGACTTCCTTGGATAGAGATTCGGGCTAAAGCCTCTAATATATGATGCACTTGTATTCCAATTTGGTAATTTAAAAGGTGGCCTGGATAGTTGTTTCATTTACTTTGGGGTTCAGGCAGGATGAAATCCTTCATTTAGCTGCAGCTTCCTATAAAAAAAACTTCCCGCAGCAAGGCACAGCATCAATAACTTGACATTGAATATTGCAAATAAAGCAGCTGTTGCTTAATTTATCAACATACACATATGCTATAGAGTCGGTAGAAAAAACATTTTAGAACAACTGTCTGCTTTTCATACTTTTTTTTCACAGTTCCACCCTTATGCAATGCAATTAAAGGAGCTGAAAAATTTGCCTTTGGCTTTAACACAGCATATTAGCAACACACATTTTTTGGAATATCCTCTAGCTGGAAATTCCATTGCTTGGTCTTGAAAAATTCAATTTGTAAAACCTACTTGGTCTTCTCTTGCCATATATAGATAAATCACATAATCAAGCTTAATCACATGATAAATTAATTGCGTGTTGCTCCTTTGTGTTGGCTTTTCTAGTGTCCCACTATGCCTGGAATCAGATGATTTGGACCAGAAAAGTCCCAAGGGGTCAATGGTACATCTTACATGTGCAGTAACCAAGATGGGAAGGACTTGATCACTCATGCCAGGAGATGACAACAGGAGACCCAGGACATGGCAGGGCCTCATCTTTGCTTTCCCACCCTCGCCCCTTCATCTGCTTTCCATGGGTTTGGCCAAATCCAGTGCCTGAGGCAGCACTGCCCACAGCAGCCTGTCTTCCTAAAAGCTACTCTGGGCATGTGGGGGTTCAGCTCACTCTGGGAACAAGAGGGACAAAAGACTGCCACCACCCTTCATCCTCCTTCCAGACCATGGAGGCCATGAAGAGTCTCCAGTTCCTTCTTTATTGCCCATGGGATGAAAAGGATATATCCTGTATCTAAAATTCTTGTTCTTATAGAAAGTTTTGGGGTGGATTTTTGTCTTCTGATGGCTCTTCTCTCTAACTGTGCTACTATAGGTGGCTCCAGCTGAGTGGGATAAGAAGCAGATAGCAATAATTATTGAAGACATTATACAGGAAGTATTAGAATGAAATGATATTTTAAAAATGTGAATGCTACACTGAATGCAAATTGCATTTCTAAGATGCACAAGTCCTTCTAGACTGTGGTCATATATTATCAGGTGACTCAGATAAACCTTGGGAAAGCATAATAGACACAAAGATCCCCTTTGAGATATTCTGAGTGGAAATTGCCTTTCCTTTTATTCTCTTAGCAAAGAAGACAAACGGCTTTAGAAAAATTTTTGAAAGGTTTTGTCCTATAAAGATAAAGGCCTCCTGCAATCCAAGGCCTCCTACATATCTTGTTTCTTCTCTTTGCAGGTGACATGATTTGGTAAATTATACAGTTGGCTAAATTCTGAAGCATTGAAACAATGCTCTCAGGCAGAAACATTACCACAACATGGGTTTTGGTAAGGAAATCTGGCATTGTCTCTCCCCTATCATTCTTCCTCTTGTGTTAAAAAAACTGATTAATGTCATGCTGTGAGAAAAAACAGAGAAAAAGTTAACCATGAGATGATGGAAATCTGAGATTCTGGATACCCAGAATATGCATAGTTCTGGATATCCATGTGTATTTAATGAAATTCACAGGTTTCTGGATGTTAACTGCATGCAGTGAGACCTATTAGCAGAAACTGGACTGTATGCTCAGAGTTTTGACTTAACAAAAGCACCTTTGATTTCCTGAAAAATACAGTCAAGTGAGAAAAAAATTAAATTCAAACATGCTAAGTATATACTTGGTTTAATGAAGAAATCCTTGAAAGCAATGACTGAATATAAAGCAGAAATAGCTTGTTTAGTCATTTCAGGTTTAGAATAAATCTTTGTCTAATTTTTGTCTGAGTTTGATTTTGGTGAGGAATTGGAAAGTTCAGGAAGTTTCTGCTATCAGTTAGTCTCTCTCTTTCCTTGTTGACAATGAGACTTAAATGTTGTTGTGCCCGCTCACGGCAGTTTGATCTGGCAAAATGCTGGGTGCCCAAGAAAGATGCTCTACCACTCCTCAACTGGACAGGGGAGAGAAAACAATGAAAGGCTCCTGTTAGAAGATAAGGACAGGGAGAGATCATTCCCAATTGCCATCAGGTCTCAACTTTGAGAAATTAATTGAATTTGTTACCAATCAAAATCAGTGTACAATAATGAGGAATAAAACAGGACTTAAAAATGCCTTCCTTAAAAGTGCCTTCCAGACTTAGCTTTATTCCTGACTCTCTGTGTCCTTCCCCTCAGCTCCCTTCATTGCCCCTGAGATGGGCAATGGGGGTTGCAATCAGTTCATGCCATGCTGTTTCTGCTGCTGCTGCTTTGTCCTCTAGAAGAGTCCTTCCCCCTTCTCAAGCATGGCTTTCCTCTCATGGGAGGCAGTCCTCTACAAATTTCTCCAATGGGAATTCTTCCTATGGGCTATAGCTCACCCCTCCGTTAGA
Organism: Fringilla coelebs; assembly: GCF_963513975.1. NCBI lineage: Eukaryota > Metazoa > Chordata > Aves > Passeriformes > Fringillidae > Fringilla > Fringilla coelebs. The sequence goes on from NC_140029.1 coordinate 57,771,134, forward strand.
TCCTCCCCAATTCCATTTTTATTTCTCTCAAACTAAGTAGTCCAAAACTGGATGTAGTACTTTATATGCAGCTCACTGGTGTGAAGCAGAAGGGAAGAATAACTTCTGTTGATCTTGTGGCCAGAATTTCTTACCAGTATATATAGTATATAACAGTTGCATACTCAGTATGTAGTTTGTCTTATTCAGAAAGAAAGAGTGCTGTGGAATTTTCTCCAATCTCATATACACCATAACCCTCAAGCTCTCTTTAGAAGGGCTTCAACTCACCTAGTCCCTTCCTAACCTCTGTTAATGCATGGAATCCTTTCTCCCTTGGTTCAGATAATTTTGCTTGTTCTTATGGAACCTCAAGAGCTTTCTTTTTCTCTGTTACTGAAGTTTATTGCAATCCCTTTGGGTAGAGTTATGACATTTTTCATGGCCACAGTTACACTTTCCAGTTTATTTCATCTGCAGATGTTCTAAGTGCAGTTTGTGTTACTATCAAGGTCACTGAAAATGTTGAACTTAACAGGTCCGACTATGGACTTCCATGGTACTGAACTTCTCTCTGATCTCTCTAGAAAGACATTATACCATTGGTCATTTCTGTGGCTGAGTCCAGTTAATATTCATACCTCAAAACAAATCCACCTAACTGTTTTCTCAGCACATGCTTCTTCATGTGTGGAGAATGACAAAAAACTCACTAAAGTCAAGAAATGTCATACACCATTTTGTCTTGTCCTATACCAAATCATTAAATTGCATACTGGTAAAAGATTTTTTACGCACAATTTACTCTTGAAAAATCAATGTTGAGTATTCCTGATTACTCTTCTTGTTTTTCACTTACTTGGATGGGGATATGAATTCCAAGAGCATGTGTTTCTTGATCTTCCCAGGGACCGAGACCAGCCAAAGTTTCTTTGATTCTATTATTAACTTCTGAGCTGTCTTTAGGCTCTCCTTAAAAATTACCTAGCTTTCCTTGACATCCTTGTTCTTCATGGCAGCTACCCAAAGAATTCTCAAGCAACATCCTGAATTAGAAGAAATATGCAAATGTAAAGTTCAGAGTCCAAAATGGGCTGCTTGCCTTCCCATTTCACCTCCAAGTCCTTAACTTAATCATTTTGGAGATGCTGGAATTCAAGCCAGATCTAAGACTGCCAGCAGGTCTTTCCTATTTGTGAGTAGAGAACTATCCCTGGTCATCCCAGCCAAGACTTGCATTAGGAGATATGCTAGAAGTATAAATACACCATTCCTGGAGAGCTTTAACTTTTCCCCAAGGATATGAAATCTTTCCCTGGCTAGTATAATTACATTGCATGTAATAAGAATGCATGGTTAATGAGAAACAGAATTTTACACAGTTATGAACTACCTTTATTCTCTATCACCAGAGTTCCAAGAGATGCATTTCATGGCAAAGCGCAAAGAAATTTTTTTACCTATTAATTACATCTTACACACGGCAGTGTGGTCACACAGGGCAGTGTGTGCAGTACAGCTATTTTGTGTGCTTGCTTTCTAATATTCTGTAAATAATTTTCATTCGCTTAGTAACTGTACAAACATTTGTTATAATGAATCTACCTGCATGAAGAGAAACAGTAATTTTCCAGAAGAGCTTCAAATATTCCTGAAGATAGAAAATCTTTTTTGGCTAATATAAAATTTCAAATTGAAATCTGCTCCAAAAATCCACAAAAGTAAATATAGTTTATCTACAAAAACTGCCTCTGAGCCATTAATAATCAATGACATGTTGTTTTACTTGCAATCCAAAAAGAAGCAGCTCAAGGCAAGACAAGCCCTCCATTCTTTCCCAAACCAGGATGGCAGTAGAAATGTGGCTTTGGATGAACCCACTTGGAGCAGAAGGAACAGTTTCTTCTACTTCTGGCAGCCATGTAATAGATGCTCAAGGCTGCGGAATACCACAGCTGACAGAACATTTGGGAAGAGTCCATATCAGCTTAGAACATAATTTTCAATTCATCTTGGTACAAGAAGGAGGAGAATGAGGGGTTCCACTATAAGCTCTGAAAAGGCAGGGAACTTATTGAGTGGAATAGTTTTGACTAATATTGATTAGTTTAATGTTGACATGGAAGAAAAGGACAGTATCACCTGATAAACAGTCTAGTTTACTTAGCAGAGTTTTAATTAGTACTGTTTTTCTTGGAGAGGTCCCAAGAATTGGTTAGGGTGAACTCCACTTAGTTGATTGGATCTGGCACAACTATATCATGTAGTAAAATATTTTTTATGTACACTGAAGATTCAGACTGCAGCTAAAATGTAAATCTCTCACGGTCATATATACTCTAAAAAATCTCAGTGTCTGTCATCAAAGAAATTATAGTGCCTTAAAGAAGCAATAAAAATATAATGTGTGAGAAAAATTTGCAAAATAATTTGGATTAGTAATGTGGACAGAAACAAATAGCTCTGTTATACTGAAATGTTGATTATAATCCAGAATTTTGATTGTGGTAAAATAAGGGCATTTTAAATATTTATCTATATTTCAAAAATATTTCTTCATGATGAAAATACAAGCAGAAAACATTCACAGGGAAATAAATAATGTCTAGATGCCATTTAAATATTTGTAATTTAATGGATTCTCAAAAATGTGATAAAGATCCCCAGATAAGAATGACAAACTTTTGATTAGCTAACCATGTAGTAGTATAAAATTTGTCCCTTTTTATGGGTAAATACATCTATACAAAAGGTTTGGCTCAGAATGTATTTTAGCTGAATCTGTGCAACTCGGTTTTAAAACTTTTACCTTCCTGTAGTTCTTCTCCTTGAGTGTGTGCATGTTGCTAGATTTTAAATTTTAATTTTCACATTCCATTAAAAGATAGGCACCTTTTTCATGATGCCAGTTTCCTTAGTTACTCCGAAAGCCAAAAGAGAATATATTTCCTAATATTATTTAAAACAAAAACCTTGGCTCATATAGGGATTTTACTGCCACACTCATTCATGTTCTACTGTGTGTCAGATGCTAGTTTTGATATGTATCTTGAGATAGAAAACAAGCATAACCAAATGGTTTTATACAGATTTTTTGTGTGCAACAAAATTATAAATGATCTTGAATATTGTACACAGAGGTCAATTAATTATCTTAAATCAAAACAAGTAGTTACAGTGATATACTACCTATTTATCTAAAATTCTATTAAAACAATATTCTTCCTGCCAGAAAATTTGACTTTGAAAAATCCATAGTTTAAGCAACTATCTGAATCATATAACAAGACTCAATTACACCAGGTGGTATTGACTGATATATTTGGTAATGTAATAGAGATGCCAACCCTGACAAAATTTGTTAGTTTGAAAATAGGGCAAAATGCCATTTTATTGCAAAGCTAATGAAAAATATTGCTTACAGAATGATGAGACCCATCAAGTAGATTTATAGCATACGACATTTGTAAGATCTCAAATATTCCAAAGAGGTTGGAAGGGCAATATGACTATTGTCTACTCAGTATAATGAACCAAATAAAATGGAGCTTTGACATTCAGACTTGCATGATAGTGGGCTAGAAACTTTCTGAATAGTAGAACTCTTAAAGAGAGCAGGATGTTCCTTGAGCTTACACAGACGCTGTAATAGCTGGGCCACCACCTGGATGTTTTGCAAGCTCCACAATTCAAAAAGATACTGCTTGGGGGGATTAAAGACTGTGAGTCGGATTCAGCGAACCCAAATCCCAGCAGAAGTTTGGCAGAGGAATGAGTCAGTTCCTGGGATGCCAGCATTAATGGCTGAGGTCCAGACACTAATCTCAGATGCACGGCACGTGTCGCCTCCTATCTTGGTTAAGCCACGTCTGCGACTTGCACACACAGTGCAAGCAGATTGTCCAAGGCATATGCTACTTCCAGTGCCATACGTTTTAGTTTAAAATCTGGTCCATAAGGTATGAGTATTTTGTTGGGTTTTTTTCCTTCAGTTGTTTGATGAAGAAATAAAAACAAAAGAAAAAGAAAGCAAAAATTTATTTACAGCACTCACCCTTGATTTACCCCTCTGACTTCTTCATCCTCTCCTTCAAGAGGATTCAATCAGAACCACACCAAAGGTGCAAAGAAATTAAAGTAATAATAGAAGCAGCACAGGAAGATTATTTTCCTTCATTTGTTCTTCTGTATATGTGAGACATGACAGGATTCGATAAACTCGCAAGTATTTACTCTTTAAGCTAATTCTGCAGTGTTGTAAAACATGCAAACTGCAGGCCAGAGAGAAATAAGAGAGTCAGCATAGCAAAACTCGATTAGAAAGTTTGATTTGATTATCTGTTCCTTATTTGCATCACACTGCTGTTTCACTCCAAGCTACCTGACTGGAATATTTTCACTGCAATCTGAGTGTGGAAACCAAAGCTATCAGCAGAATAACAGGCTGCAGGAAGCACAGTGTTTTATGCTGGAACATTCCAGCACACTAATTGCTGCTTTGACAATCATACTCCAAACATTTTCTTGCTTCATTTAATCTCTTGGTTTCCAGTGGAAAATGTCCAGAAACAATGCAGTTGAGCTTAAAGATGGGAAATGGGAGATTAAGTGGCTGAAAGGTACCGTACGAGCGGACTGACGCAGTGCCTTAATGTACTGGCCTTGAACTGTACAGGCTTCATGGTGAATTCAGCCAGATTAAGGAGGGTGAGAATCAATCGGTTTCAGATGGTTCTAAAAGTTGCAATAAAAGGGAAGATGGTGGTCCATTCATTGTCTAAGACCTATGTGGAAGACCCTCTTGTGTAATAATAATTAAAAAGATTCAACTAGAAGGGTAAGTTTGAAAAACAAGGAAGAAAACCACCGACCCTTCTGTTCTGAGAAGAAAGCACATTAGCTAAATTATTGATTTTGTGCTTAAATTTTTTCTTCTTTTTTTTCCCCTTATTTCTCAGCAAGTATTGATCTCATTTTCTGTATTGCACTAAACACCCCAATGTACTATCAATTGCATACTTAGCCCAGATTGGGAGAGCTAAGTGTGAGACTCATCTAAAAAAGTCCAGTCATATAAATTTTCACTTTTTGATAAGCTGTCTTTAACCTTTCACATTAAATCATGACAGGCACCAGAAAACAAGCTGCTGTTAGCTACTTTTAAATGAAAGTTTGTACAGGTTGCATGCCAGTTTTTAAAAACATGTGCCTGTTTTGCTCATGTATAACCACCAAAAAAGAAATAAACAGTTGAAAGGAAAGGGACACAACTCTGCTTCTGAGGTGATGTAACAAAAAATGATCTTTACTGTCACTGTCCCTGATTTACAGAAATTTCTGTCTTGCATCCTGGAATCATATATAATCTAGATGAGATTGGTAGGGCCAGAAATCTTAATTTATTTATTGTATAAGCATAATGTCAGCCACCTCCTGTTTTCATTATACCAATCTAATGCCAGCCATTTCCTGTTTTCATTAGACCATTGTAATGTTAGACTCCTACTGTTCTCATTAGTGCAGGACTGTGTAATGGCAACCACCTCATGTTTTCATTATAACAGAACTGTATGGTGCCAGCTGCCACTTATTTTACTTTACAGAAGAGCATTTGAATAGTCTATATCTTTTTCAAGAAAATATATACAGAGATGTCAAGGACCCTAGGGGTCTAAGGCCCCTGAGAAAATGATGGGAAACACCCTTCCTGACAATTTTGTGGCTGGAAGAATAGCAGCATTCATACAGTATGTACAGAGAAGAGGTTAAAGGCTGGGGTTAAACTGTTGTGGAACAGGTTTAAATTCTAGGAACTGCCTTTCTGATCCATACCCTGTCTGATCTTCCTGAAGAAGATAAAAAGGTAGCTGCAATAGTTCAAGGTCTGGATTAGAATAATAGGGAAATGCAAGTCAAATTCCTGGTTCCAGTACACATTGCCTGTGCAGACCATAACCTATAAATTATGTCGTATTACTCCAGTTGTGACTGGTCTGGAGATAATAAGATTTTCACTATCTGAAATATTGTTTTGTTTTGCTTTGCTTCGCTTCTGTAATACTTTTTCAGTATGAAACATTCCACTGCTTATCAGTAGTGCTTAAAAAGAAGCTGTAACTCCTTCTCTAGGGTCATCCAATGCTATTGTGATGATATTAAATAGTACTCAGTACTGCCTGATGACACAAAAATTTTCAATTGAGACTTCTTAAAAATACAGTCCGAAAGCTGAAAGGGTTCTGTTACTAAGGTACAGTTAAGTTGTTCTTACACTGCTGAACATTAGGGCTATACTTATTTTTTGTAATAGGTATCAGAATAAAATTTCCTCTAAATAAAATAAATAAAGGAAAAATATAAGATGCTGTAAAAGTTTTTTTTCTGAAAGAGTTTTTTGTATTATTATAAATAATTTATATCTAAATGCTCAGGTTTCTGTCCATATTGAACATGATATAGGTGTCAAAAAACCTCTCCAAAATATACCACTGTCATTGCTCTGTAAAAGCTATGTAACTTCTATGTGCATACCTTGTAACATCACTGCAAAAACCTGGTTTACATAAGGGGACTGCAGCCTCAGTTCTATAATGAATGAATGAACTGCATATTAGTCTGGTAGAGCTACCACATCTACTGGTACACACACATCTGCTGCCTCTATTCTGAAACCTTGGGAGCTTCAAATGCTTGGTATCACAACCAGAAAAAGCACCACAGTGAAGGCCATTACTCTGTACCTGACCAAAATTATCACTTCTGCACAGTGACTTTGATTTTAATTATTTGTGTGATGTCAGCTTGTCATGTTTTATCGGTTGTATGTTTTAATGATTTATAGCTTCCCTGCAGCTCAGGAGAGGAGAAGAAAAGCTCTGTGGACATGTATTATGAAAATAATTTTTTCCTGTTACTATAAATGCTGGATGTGGTGGGTTGACCTTGGCTGGAGTCCAGGTGCCCACCAAACTGCCCTAACAGTCCCCTCTCCAGGAGGGCAGGAGAAGGAGAAAATAAGATGCAAAAAACCCTCATTGGAAAAGATAAAGACAGTTTAAAATATCAAAAGCAAGACTGTGTGCATTAGCAAAAGAAAACAAAAGATTTATTTTTTACTTCCCATCAGCAGGTGATGTCCAGTCCTTTTCTGGGAAGTAGGACTTCAGTACATGCAGCAGTTGCTCCAGAAGACAAATGTCATAAATAATGAATTCCTCCCTCCTGCCTCCTCCTTTCTCTCAGCTTTCATGTCTGAGAAGACATCATATAGACTACCCCTTTGGTCATCTGTCCTGGCCATATCCTGTGCCAAGGTCTTTCCCATCCCCAGAGTACTGTTGGGGGCGGGAGTGTGCGCGGAATGTTGGGCAGGCAGCACTGATGCTGTGCCAGCCCTGCTCAGCAGCAGCCAAAGCACTGGTGTGTTACCAACACCTTTCCAGCTACCAGTGCAGAGCACAGCACTGTGAGGGCTGCTGTGGGGAGAATGAACTCATCTCAGCCAGACCAAACACCCTGGAACTTACACTGATTTGTCTGGGAGAAAAGAGCTCTTCCAAAGTGTTTTTGTTCGGTGTTTCCAATCTTGATGGAAAAGTTGTGTTTTCAAGAAAAGAAGTGTTCTTTGTCATTCTCGGATTGCTGTATTATTAACATCACTGAATAGAGTAATTGACAGATGTGTATAAGTGTTGCTAAAATGATTAAAAGCTCTGGAAATCATAACCTGTCAGTGTTCCCTGGGAAACAAAGACCTTTCCATCTGTTAGGGGACTCTGTAAAGGATTTTAATGAGTCACCTTTAAAATGACAGCTGTCACCCTTAGGATTTGAGCCTCAAAGGAAGTGGAAAAATATAAAGAAATACATATAAACCGTCAATCAAAATATCCTTAATTTGTTATCATTTTGATCACCTCACTCTGGGCAGGGTGTGATAACTTGTAATTTTTCTATGATCTCTAGTGTCTGGATTAGCTCCAAGTCAATAGGAAAGCAGTTACATTTAGCAATGTTATAGCTTGATAAAGCACCATATCCCTGCATATGTCTTTGCACATTTTCTGTCACAGTCTTCACAATGAATAAAATTTTACAAGGATAATGGCATGTGATAGCAGCACATTTGAAAATTACTTCTGAGTTTTGGAAACCCAATAAAATAGAAACTGAGTGATGGAACTGAAAGATGTGAGGGGATTGGTACACTTTCAGTTCACTTGCAAAATGGTATACTCTATACATTCCACCACACCTTCCCCTTTTTTATTTGTTTTAGTAAATGTAAGTGGATTGTCATTCTTCTGCTTGTGCCATTTTTCCTGTTTCTGATACATTTTCTGAACTAAGGCAGGTGGAGTCATAACATTTTCTGTGAAATAAAATGCAAATTCTGTTATGCTAATGGACCACTAAGAACTGAATTAGATTAAGCAGTGGTGGTAAATCAGCAATTATGCTGCTTTTTTTTTTTTCATAGCAAGATTTCAGCAGAAATAAAATTCAGTGGTAGTCACCACTAGAGGAGAAAGCCTAGGGCTGTTGATGTGCTTTACTGAATTTAGTATACATTTTACCACTACTCAGATGCAGTCTTTAAAACCAAGGATGCTGAGCAAAGTGCTTTGAGTCAGCTGGTAACACAGTATATTAATTACAGCTCATAATAACTTCCATTTTTACATAATTGTTGCATGGTTTTACAAGTTATGCCAAATAAAATCCTCAGTCTTGACTGGTGATTGTGATTAATATTTATGCTGCTTTTAAAAATGAGCATGCTTTTAGCTTCACCGATGCTGAAGATTTTCTGGATTATTTATAAAATGCAACAAAAACAATAACTAAAGAAATTCCCAAACTTAGGAAACAGGTGGTTTCTTCAAATAGAGCTCTGATTTTTTATCTGTCTGCAAGAAAGCATTCTCTGTTAACACACACAGGCATTGAACCAGGATTGGTCTTTCTCCAGACCACCCTTCAAGGCTTGGAAGTGTCAACTAGCATTTACTAGTATGCCTTATAAACACTCAGGATGAAGGAAATAAAGTGAATGAGGGGAGCTGGCATGCACTTACAAGAAACTATGGGATTCAAGATTTGGTAGCTGCACCTGGTAGCTCCTTGCAGTTGCGTGTTGTCATTGCCCATGGAAGCTTGAAATTTTTCCAGGCAGGAGGTGATGTGAACATCACCTTAGACTACAGGAATTACTGGCTATCAGCAGAGCTGTCTCAGGTTTACATTCTTGATCCCACAGTAAGCTTGGCAAATCTCCATGAAAGCTTTTTGAACAAGAGTGCTTGAATCAGACGTCCTCCAATTGTTTGTACTTCTCCTCCTGTTGCCATAATATGATGGGCCCCTGACATTTCACCTCTGCTAAAGGGATAAGATGTAATAGGAACTGGATGTTTGCCTAAAGCATAGTATTCCTTTTCCTTCTCTATCTTGATTTCTACTGCCAGCCACATTAATACTGCAGCTGCAATGGTTTTACAATTTAGGAGTGCACAGAAGGTTAATAATAAGTGCAGAAGTAGGAATCTTTTAAAAGAGATGATTCATTTGGAAATTAAAGGACTGACTGTGCTCGCTATCACTTTACAGGCTATTTTTTTTCAAAAAGTGGGTGTTCTTTTCCTTTAGAAGGATTGTTTGTCTTACTTTGACATATCCAAAAAGATGTGCTAACAAAATCGACCTTCTGTCCATATTGGATCCCTAAAGAAGTCACCTAAACAGACTCTGCTAAGGTAACATCGGAGCACTGAGCGGCAGTGTAGCAGTGAGCTGGTATGTACCAGGGAGCTTGGTTCACTTACACTGGCTGATGGAGGTGCAAAAAATTATTATGGAAGCATAATTGCCAGCCTCTGGAGTCTCTTCTAGAAGAAGACAGCCCAAAAGAAACCTAGAGTCTGAACAGAACCCTTATTGTGGTACTCTCCACTAGTACTACAACCCTCAAACTTAGGCAAAGCCACAGTTAAGAAGCTTATCTTGTGGTCAAAGATAAAGGCTTATTAACAGTTGCTAATCTCTGTTCTAAATCTCTTATAATACAATGGTACTATAATGGTGTTAAAATAATTTCACATGCATTCTGCTCTACTGTATTTACTATATTCACATGGCATTCTACAAATACTTATTAAATTATATAGGAGTGCTTATACTTCTTTTGTTCTCAATTTAAAATGAGACACAAGGGAATACAGAATCATTCATATAGCCAATGCATCTTCAAGCATAGAGACTCAAAGGGTATTCAGAGTAAATACAATTTCTCATCTGGTCTAAGATGAGGTAAGTCCCTAAACATATACTCATAACGAAATACAACTACTTTGAACTGCATTGTAGTTAGAGGATGCTAAATTTATTAGTTATCCAGAATACACATATTAGATTTTTTCTCATAATTTCAGTATAAAAAATCACAAAATAAATGACTTTTCACTCTAGATGAAAAGGCTATATGTTTAGTTATCAAGAAAAGATTCTTATTTAGAACTGACTAGTTTCTTGCAATACTCCTAATGAGATTCCCCATGGAACTCACAATAGTGAATGAAGAATTTGCTCATAAAAATATAAGTATTTCAATTGGAAAATAAAAATATTTTTTAATATAGTTTAGCAGCTTTATTCAATTTTTAAATCAAAGAATTTAAAGAAATAAATTGAGGTCTTATCCACAAATATTATGATGAATATTTTTTATTATATGGTAAGAAGTGTGAAGACAAATAAGAAATCTACTCTAAATTCTCTACATTAGATAAACTTTCCGTGTAAAGAATTTTAAATTGACGTATATAAAGAAAGCAGTGATGACTAATAGGGTCACTTGTAGAAATCATTACCGCATGCAGCATCATAATTGATGCCTGTTGTAAAATGCTTAAAAAATATATGCATGGAACATTTTCCTATAGGCAGTAATAACAGAAGTAGATGTCATTTCCTGACGGTCAGACACCTATGGTGTTTTTATTTCAGTGCTGATGGCAGTCTAGTGATCCATTTTTATTGCTCTCAAATCAAACCATTGAAAAGACCGTGCGACTGTGTGTGATTGCCCTCACAGAGATGGAGAATGTACAGGTTTTGCAAAATGTAATTGTACATTTGTTAAGGAGTATTTCTTGTTGCTGACATTTCTATGCTGCTACATGAATCAATTGATTTCCAGATACAACTTCAGTGTTGCTTTTAATTTGGAAAACTCTGAGGATTACTGGCCAGTTGTTCTCCTAGTTCCCTGGTAGCTGTTCAGTAGGTGCACTCTAATAAAATTTCCATAGAGTTAGTATTCAAAATATTAAATAAAATATGTTTACAGAAATAGAATTTTCATTATTCCTTTCCTCCATAGGTTAACATCTGAATCTGCTGTCCAAACATCTATGTTTCAAGCTAGTCCTATACTATTAACTCTTACCAAGAAAAATTTCAGAATGTTTACAGACAATTTGGAGTCTTGTCCAAATCAAAGGTATTATCTCTAATGTAAAGAACCTAAAGGGAGAAACCATGTCAGAACACCATTTTCACAATGTAACAAAGGGCCCAACATATGACTAGTCTGTATTTAGGAAAAAAAACATTCTTAAAAAATATTAAACATAATTTGTGTCTCAGACAGAAAAAAAAATCCCCAAAATTAGAACTAAATATTTTCATAAGCCAGGCATTATCAGGAACAAGATGCTGTGCTCTTTTCCCTGAATCATAACATATGCATTATGGAGTGTGCATCTTGGAAAATTCTTAGATGGCTCATTAATTCCCTGATCCATTTCTTCATGCACCACTGAAACTAAGGTGACCTTTCACAAATCAAACTATGCGTACAGCAGACAGTTGTCCTTTCTACTGGAGAAATTTCATTTTTAGGGAAACATTACTAACTGAAGAAATAAGCTTTCAGCTGCCTTCATGTCTTAGACTCAATAAAGGATAAGGATAGGGTATTTATCCCATGAGTGAGCACCCTGAAGCAGTAATACGTGGTTGGCTTAAAGGAGATCTAAGAATCTCTGTTTGATGGACTGGCCACTTTCCAAATGAGAAATCAATGACTGTATTCTGGGTAAAGAAAAGCCAGGATGGTTTATGACTTGTTCTACATCTACTGTGGATCCAGCCAAGCTCTGAATCACACACAGTTGAAAACAGTAAAAGTAACATCCCATGTCCAGTGAGGTCATTAGAAGCATAAGGTACATTCTGTCAGGACTCTGCACAGACGGTGACTTGCTAGATTTTAGAAATTAGCCAGTAGAAAGACAGGTATATGTAGCCTGGAAAAGGGGGAATAACATTGTTGAGTTTCAGTGCCTAAGATGGGCAGCTAACTAGATGCAGCTGGTTTTGTTTCTGGTGAGACTTGCAGAAAAAAATGAAATGGGTAAAAGGTAATTCTGTCTGCAGGAATAGCACACACCTTTATAGTACCTGTAGTGTTCTGAACAAACTGAAATTCTATTTACATGTCAAAAGCAATACCTATATACTTAATTACTTTTTAAAAAACACCCAAACAAACAAAACTCAAAAAACTCTCCACTTAAAAAAAACCCAAAAAACAAAAACCCTAAAAATTCCGGTTTACACGCTTTACACTATTTGGTATGTCATTGCTACAGTAACACAGGGGCAGACAGAGAGGGCCACACATTCTGAGGGATTGATCATTGTGCTCAAACGCATTAAAACCCAACCAAATAAAAGAGGTTAATGAAAGTTTTAAATTATAACAACAAACTCAAAAAAAACAGACATAGGACTTAGTAATAATTTTCCCAGCAATTTGTCATATTGTTTACAGCAACATGAAGAAGATTACTCACACGCTTAAGAAAGACATACTTTAAAAAGTTAAAAAGCAAAAACCAATTCCTTGCATTCTTCAGGTTGTTCTCCACTTGTATACTCAAGCCGTGTTTTGATCTCTCCTGCTAGGCTGACAATCTCCAAGAACTTACAGCCCCACGCCATTTTTAATGCTTCTGGTGAACTCACACCAATGTACCAAACCAAAATATCCTTTATTCTGCTCCATGTTCCTATGAGCAAATAACAGCCTGTAGGGATTCAGTGCATCAGCTGCTTAAAAGATAAACCTACCCAGCTTGATGAAAACTCTTCTCCACTTTCCTGTTGAGAGAAAACGGTTACACATTTCTAATAAATGAAGCAGGAACTGTCATTTTTTTGGCAAACTGATAACTAGCTGTAACAGCCGCATTGCCACAAGTTGCTTTTCCAAAGTAATTACCATCAGGCTCCCTGTGGTATGCAGTGTTTAACACATTTCTTCTGTGTTAATGAATGCAAAAGCAGGCAACACCACTATTAGTAATCGCTTTTTATTCGTAGTCCTCATTTTCCAGATAGGTCACATTAAACACAGCCATTAAACAATAGCGGTTGAGAAAATCCATACAATGTATGCTGCTTTTGTTTGGTTTTTTGTGTCATTCACCAGTCATTGGTGCAACTTTGAGCCATATGGGGAGACAGGGGCTGATAAATGAGAATGCCAACCTGTATCACAATTGGGCCAGAGAAGTCAAAACCTTAATCAGATTTCATTCAATTACACTTCAAGTCAACAAATCTTGATAGCCAAAACTCCCATTTAAATTAATGCAATAATAACTGCTGTCTGATGTCAAAAGAAAGCAATTAGACAATAATGAGTGGGTGTATGTTATGCTAGGCTTCAGACTCCTCCTTGACCTAAGCAATTTCCCTTCTATTTGACAGCAAGCAACATGAAAGCTTGTTTGAATGGTTTATCTTGCTCCACTATGAACACAGTTTGACTTCTAGGGATAACTTGGGTTGGGAAGCATCTATTCTTAAGTGGCAAATCACAGTTTAGGAGATTCTGTTTCCTGTTAAACATGCCAATTAAAGCAAAAAAGGAAAAAAAGAAAGGTCTGATTTTGAGTTCTGATTTGATTGGCCAATTGTATAAGGAACTCCCAATTGATGGCTTTTTTTAAATTAAAAAAAGATACAGAATGCCTTTTTCGTTATTCACAGTGTACAGTACAAATTTATTAGTTGCTTTACTTGCCTCCCTTAGCTCCAACTTTCCTTTCATACTCTTGTGACAGATATTTCCTTTCAGTCTTATAAAGCATGTGTGTAAAAAATGAGAGAAATAACTCATAAACTTTATCTTTCATTCCTGCCTCTTTCTCCAATGGTGATAGTAGAGATATCACGGAGAAAAAATCTTTTGTGTGCAATATGTCCTTCACACACAATCATGTTAATTTTGAGTGAACCAGCAAAACTCACACTCTATAAGCTCTGCTGGTTTACTGGTTCATTATGTATCCATTCTAAATTGTGAAATAAATTTTTTAACCTGGGGTAATCTTATACCGGGAAGCAGTATGCCAGAGTTCTACAAAACAAGGCAGTTGAAAGACAAATTAAATAAAAGCAAGATTTCCTAAACTCTTCTATAAAGCTGTGAGTCATGAATTCTGAATTACATCAGAGTGGTAAATAAATAATCACTACTAAATACAGATAATGTGTTAAACAGCTAAAGCTAGTAAATCACTAGTGACAGAGAGCCTTAAGGTAAATTCCTCTTACATTGGCACAGCCCTTTCTCAGAATGTTGTGGTTTTTATGTCTTCAGAAACATACAATGAATTGTACAATTGGTTACTCAGTGTTAAAATCATTTATAAAATACACAAATCTCCATCACTTGACTGCATTTACATACTGGCGTAGATTTTGCTGAATAATGGATCTCACTGGCAGAGCTAAAGACTCGGTGCACAGACACTGAAGTGATGGGCACCACAGAAATACGTAGAAAAGACTGATCAAACAATAAGAATCCTCTTCACTATGGAATTTCAAGCTATCAAGCTATCAAGCAAAACCAATCTCGGGTCTCCTGGCCAAAAAAAAAAAAAAAAAACCAAAACCAAAATTATATAACACAGACAACACCACGTTTTAGATACATAAATTGTCCAAAACATGGAGAGTAGCTTGATAAGACATGTACAAGATCCTTCCTTTTGCATGTAATCGTAGACATTTTTTAACAGGAGCTAAAAGCAAACTCTCAGAATTGGTGTCTCCCAAAGACAATTCATTGTAGGACTGACTAGGTAAAATCACCATTTAAATGCAATCCCTAGACCAAAATAGGCTGTTGGGTAAACTTTTGTTTTTGAACTGATAAAAAAACCCCTATGGCTTGTGGTATTTCAGATTGCCAACCCCTTTTATAAATGTTTTTATAGTACAGATTAAATTTAAGAAACCAAATTCATAGTTTTTAAACAACGTGCCAGTGGTATTTCCAGCACAGTATCTAAAGTATATAAGGGACAAATCCTGAGCTAAACATTTTATTCTTCTGCTTCTTCTTGTACTGTGGAAGTTCATTTGCTCTTTTCCAAGTTTCATTCAATTTTGAATTTTTCAAATGCAATAAAAACATTCTTAAGAAACAATAATAAAGTAGAAACTATATCCCAAGTTATTTTAAGTTATTCTGCAAATATTATTCAGATCAATTGAAAACCTGACTAAAAACACCTGCCCAGAATAAGCAGTATTTATCTAGAATTGCAGTAAGCTATTGCGCATTCTATAGAATCAGATAAAATACTGCTCATGCCACATTGGCACTGACATAATTTTCAGCTCTATAAACTTAATATCAAATCTTTTAAAATGGTGGCATCTCTGAAGAATTCAATCAAATATCCTACATTGAACAGGCTGGCTGCATGTGTTGGGGAAAAAAAAAAACAAACCCAAGGAGGTTCCAGATGTTGGTTCGAGTGTAATTTTTGTTATTAAGCATGGGCTCGCAATAGAAGCTTCTACAAGGACTTGCACATAACCATGACTGATGGATGTATTTGTAGGCTGTTCAGTTAGCTCCATCAGCTCACTCAAACATATTTTGAACAGATTATGTACTGCAGTACTTCGTAGACCATACATTAAACAAGAGACTTTGCTCTGAGGCGCTGCTTCCCATATTCCATGGGGAAAAGGAAGCAGGAAAAAACAAAACTCATAGAGTTCGACAGCTACTGAGGCAACACTTGCCATTTACAATATAAGCCCAAATATTTTTGCAACACAACTATATATTAATTTAATAAAATACACAATATAGCTCTTATACACTCAACAATTTGGCTCATATGCACTGAATCTGCAATAAATCAATAAAAATATGTCATTTGATGTAAACACACTGAATCTTCTTACATTTGCACATTTAAATGACTATGTGATTTTTGTGGATGTCTGACATTTTCACTTTCCTGAGCTATTTTAGTGTCCACAAATGAATAAAAAAGTGTTAATTATGTTAATTTCTTTTCTGTTTTACCGTTAAGGTAACTCTTTTTTACCCGAACTTTATTTCACTTCTTTTCTTTTTTTTTTTTTTAGCTTATCACTAACTATTTATAGCTTTGTTGGACACTAAAATGCTAAATAGATATTAAAATCTTTTTTTTTTCATTTTATCAAGTGAATTAGCTTATGTGTGTGCAGGACAAGATGTACTATATAATTTTACATTTAACCTTAATATGATATGTAGTGTTTCATTAATGATGAGGATATGTTTTCTTGAATAATGATCTGGAATGGTTCTTTTTGTTTTATTGTTCTTTTTTTCTTTTTTTCTTTTTTCGTATTTGTGGCAGATAACTTTGTACATAAATGTTTACCACAAATGAATGTTAATGTTTGGTGTCGCTTGGACTACTACAAGAACTCTTTATAGGACTTTCAGTAGAAGCCTGTGGTGGCTGCTGGAAATTCACCACAGATCAGCATTATTCAACCCTGTTTTTCTTGGGGTTTATACGTAAACAGTAAAGTCAGCATCAGCTATTGAGGACAGTCTTAAAGTATTAGACGTATTTCCATTCCATCTTTCTCACACCTTCCTATCAGATTGTCAAAATGGCACTGTCTTTCCTTCTTTCATTTTGTTCTTGGTGTACTTGACTCTGTCCTAATGAAAGTTTGGTCAAAATGAAACCAGTGTTATCTGTCAAAAAGAAAGAGCAGTGAAAAGAACATACTTGTGGGCACTTCAGATGTTCACTAAAAGCCTTAAAGCAGCATTGGTCTTCCTTCATTCCTGTAATTCTGTTATAACCAGGGAATTTATTTATTTATTTACTTTCAATCAGCAGAAGAGGAATGCAACTGCCAGCCTGTCCTTATTTTCCCCCTCACTTTCTGATGGCCACAGGGTCGCTTCCCCGACAGTCCTGCAAGAGCTTGTCTATTTCTCTCACAACTTCCTCGGCATCCACCGACTCCCTGCCTAGATCCCGGGCTGAACGGTCTAACTGCTCCAGAACAGAGTCCATCTCGCTCGAGTCTCGGCTCACTCGGGAGTGCACGTCTGCAAAGGCCCTAGCCATCTGATCTGATGCAATGAAGGAAGCGTCCTTTGACTGTTTACTGGGCGATAGATACTGACTGTCAGTTGACAAGTACTGGCTGCTTGGTTCAGCCAAGGCTCCTGATTTCACTTCACAACCATCCAGTGGTCCTTTTGTTGAGGTGCAAGGCTCAATGCATGTCTTGGTTGGGCTGCTCGATGCTGAGGGAACCTCCTGAAGCAGAGGACTCAGGGCACGTTTGGCTTTTAAGTAAGGTTTAACATTGGCAATGAGAATAGTGTGCTCTCTCTTGTCTTTCCCAAATGTACAAAAAGTCTTTTTCCCAGTGGGATTCACAGTTTCATATGTCTCAGTCTCAACGTTAGCTTCAACTGTGGGTACAAAGAGATTTGTGCGATAATCTGCATTCTCAGCCTGACTGGCTGCGGGGAACTGTGGCATCCAACACCTGTCAGAATGACCAAGCACTCTGCATTCATCTGTGCAGTTAACACATTCTTCTTGTTCTGCAAAACAAAGGAGAAAGAGAAAAAACTCTCATTATAAGTGGATTTATTTAGGCTAATGAATAGGCGATGATCATCACGTGATGGGCTTACTTGACATCTGGTTTCTTAATTATGGAGAAAAAGAAGAAGCTATAATTAAAATATTTCAGAAGGTTTGCATAAACCTGTTAGTCGAGACAATAGATTTATTTAACTCTGTTCTCCACATATTAAAGCATTCACACAGCCCAATGGAAGTATAAAGGGGTCATTAGAGACTCATTCTCAGTGGAATTGAGCTTCATCTGTAAACTAATCTGCTGTAGAAATCTTTTAGGCTTTATTCTGTAAAACTCATACTAGAAAAGAGTGAACAGTACTTAGGGAACTCAAAAGGAATTATAAGGATTAATTTTTCAAATCAAATAACTGAGCAGTGACTGCCTTTCTGGAAATACAAACACTTCATAAAAAATCAGCAAGCTGTTTTTTCTTTTTTTGTCACCTCCATTTCATTTGTAATTGTTATGTTGTGTGACAGTCAGAAAATAAAAAGGTTTTCTTGAAAAGCCTACTTTTCCTGCTGAGAACAGAGAACTAGAATCTTCCATCAGTATGCATTAAATATAAGCTTGTCAAAAAGTGCATATTGCAATTTTATTAGACATGAGTATGGATCATGTAATCAGTTTTCCCCTTTTTTGTTTTGGTGCAACTAAGTGAAAATGGATTTGCTCAATACATACAATTTAGAAGAATGACAAATGGTGACACACTATTTGAACTGATGATGTTTTCAGATAGGATTTCTGTATCCTTATTTCTTTCAAAGAATATAGTTAAATGAGATTCCTTGGTACACTTTTAGAACATAAGTTTTGGTAGTTCCTATTCTACAATTCAAAGTAAACGTTCTGTTTTAAAAACCTTGGCTCATGTGTCATTTGCATTAAATATGTTACATTTGGGCCAATATTCACTGTCTTATAATTGCACTCACAACTCTAACCAACTATCAGAAATAAGAAAAATAATATATAATATAAATCCTTTTATCATCTCTAGGTTTCAGTTAACTATACATTGATCTTAATAGTTTCTCTTTCACAAAATGGACATATTGGTTTAATCCTCATTTTTTGGAGGAATTCAGTACTTTAAAAGTGAATGGAATCCCAATTAGACCAAAAACTGTTAGCATGCCTTTAAATATAAGGATGAGCCACACATACAGACATGCAGAACAAGTCTTCAGAAAAGCAGAACAAACATATTGACCCAAAGATGGGGAGAATTTAAGCAATCATCATCTTTCCAAATTAGAAAATAAATTCCTAGTAATCTTATTAATGAATGATTGCACTGCAGAAACATGACAAAAGAAACACCAAAGATGATCTATGGAAATCCAAGAGTATAAACCATTTCTCACATTTCTAAAAAGATATTAATAAATAGGACTTTAATTAAACTAAAATTGTATTATGCCACAGTGATGTTAAACTGTGATAATTTTCTCAGAACTGATAGTTGTTAGTGATACAGCAGTATGAAAAAGTGTCATTCTGTATATGACCTCCCTTCCTTCAAGGCTTTAAAATCTAAGTATGGTGTAAACCCTGAAAAAATACCAAAAACAAGTGAGAATTAGGTAGAGAGGCAACAGAACAAAGTGATTGTTGAGGAAAAGGATGTAACATAGGGGCCTTAAACGTGAAATTCATAGAGGTGAGTCAGCCTCAGCTGTGTATCTGGAAAAAACCTACAAGATCTTCCTGGAAGATGTATCAAAAACATATGGAACATGGGGAGGTGATTAGACACAGACAACAAGGCTTCATTGAGGACAGATCGTGTCTGACTAATCTGGTGGCTTTCTAGGATGGAGTGAATGCATCAGTGGACACAGCAAAGTCTTTTGTAAGGCCTTTGATATGGTCAAATATTGATATGGCCACAATATTGTTGGTGCTAAATTGGAGATTGATGGGTTTGATGATGGATTGTCAGATCAATAAGGTAGTGGCTGGATGGTCACATGCAAACAGCTGCAGTCAATGGCTCAATGTCCAAGTGGAAACCATTATGAGAGGTGTCCCTCCAGGGTCCACACTGGGGCCAACATTATTTATTATCTGCATTAATGAGATGGACAATGGAACTGAGTGCACCCTAGAATCACAACAAGCTGAGTGGTGCATCTGGTTTGCTGGAGGGAAAGGATTCCATCAGAGGGACTGGCAGGCTTGGGAGGTGGGGGCCACATGAACATCATGAAGTTCAACAAGTCCAAGCGCAAGGTCCTGCAGCTGAGTTGGAGAAGTCAGTATCTACAGAATGGGGGATGAACAGATTGAGAGCAGACTGGTTGAGAAGGATTGGGGCTACTGGTAGATGAAAAGTTGGACATGAGCCAGCAGCCTGTGCTCACAGCCCGGAGAGTCAATTGTGTCCTGGGCTGCATAAACTAAAAGAAAGCAGATTTAGATTGTACACGAGGTGGAAGCTCTTTGGTATGAGAGTAGGGACACATTGGAACAGATTTCTAAAAAGATATTAATAAATAGGATTTTAATTAAACTAAAATTGTATTATGTCAGAGTGATGTTAAACTGTGATAATTTGCTCAGAACTGATATTTCCTAGAGAAATATCAGTTAATATCAGATAATTTGCTTAGAACTGAATTTCCTAGAGAAATTGTGGATGTCCTATCACTTGGAAGTTTCAAAATCAGGTTGGACAGGACTTTGAGCAGCCTGATCTAGTGAGGGACATTCCTGCCCATGGTAGATATTTCAAGGTCCTTTCTGACACAAACCATTCAATGATTCTAGGATCTCCAAAGAAAATTAATCCACATGCTGCTTTTAATATCCAATAAAAACTAAAATCATCATGATGAAAAGCAGGAGTAAAATAACCCCAACCTTAGGACTGTAACAAAGTGGCAGAACTGAAAAGATTTTGAGCAAGAAATTTAAATTTGTTGCATTTGATTTTACTTCACTTGAATGAGATGGCATTGGTATGCATAACCACAGAGACAACATATGTGTGGCAATTGCTTAATGAAATGGGAGCTGTACAAATGAAGGACGCAGCTATACACCTCATTCCACCCATTAGTTCACCTCCACTAAAGTTCTCTGTATCTGGTTTTCTGGAGCTTCTACAGCATCAGACAGCTGCTGCTTTAAAACAGCCAAGGGAAACTGCTACTCTCACTCTCTCTCTGACTCTCTAAAAAAAAAAAAAAAAAAAAATCCCCAAACAATCAAACTACCTCCTCCTGCTTCAAAAGAAGTCATTCAGAAACATAAAAATCCACAAAACAAACCAAATTAATGTATTTTTGAAAACACCTTCATCTTCCTGATCCTTCAGAGTAGACTTGTGGCAAGCTCAGCCTCTAACTTTAAAAGTGGATTTAGAGAAATAGGAGAAATAGGTGCTTTCTTCAGGATTTTCCCTAACAATAACTAAAGTTACTTTTTCTCTCATATGGAATTCATGACAATTCTGAGTAAATGCCTTCTGTCACTTTTAAAAATTTACCTAAACAACTAATCAGCTTTCCAACTAACTTTTATGTTGTAAGCTTTACTATCCTTTGTATGGATATTTGTAAACAAGTTTGTTGCTTCGTAACAAAAGACAAAAATAAAACCCTGCTGCACGTTAGCTACCATAAAAAGCTCAGAATTGCACAATCAACAGACCAGTACTTTTCTCAGCTCTTCTCTTTTCAATTACTCTGTCAAAGCAAGACCCCTCTTTGCTCTTTCCTTTCTCACAAAAAATAATCCAAACATTACAGTCTATTTCATTATACCACAAAAAAGTCCTCTGTAGCAGAAAAATTCTTTCTGTCTTTAAGGGAGTAGTTCTATGTCATATTATCTTAAAATAAATTAAACAAATATACATGTATATATAAAATATATATATATATGTAATCCTCTGTGCATTGACAACACACACACACACACATATATATATATATGTATGAAATATAGAACTAGGAAATTCTATTTTCACACTGACTCTTTTTCTAAAACTCGACTGAACTGTATTACTTAAAAAAAAAAATATTCCCTGAACTAAGATTGAAACAAACAAGCTCAGATGAAAGGTAAAGTTCAGAGAAGTTCTCAGTCACTGGAAATAAGGACTGCGAACTTAGTCAGTAGGTATTCTGTTCTGTGCCAAAAATGATACTTTCAGATTTTCAAAGCTCATAGGATTAATTTATTACAACCAAGTTATGTTTGAAGAATAATATTTTTAGCTCTCACACACATGCATACACATCCATTGGTATGAAGAGGGGCCTTTCACAGTGTTTAGATTATTCATTACTGCCAACAAAAATACAAAGTTTGCTAGCAATCTCTAAGTAAAAGATCTATATGTCATATAGCATTTATATGTTATGTACATATTGCATGCTCTATTTTCTTTCCCCTTCTCATTTCCTGTATTTGTTAAAGCAATTTTTATACTTGCATTCCTAGTCACTGTATTGACTAACTTTCCATTTCTTCTCCCTGGACGTGGTAGCAGTGACTGAATTAAATATGAAGCAAAAAAAAACCCTACAAAAAATACAGGGAATGACCTCCACCTGCATTACACGAGCTTTGTTCCTCTAGCCCTGAAAATGTCTGCCTTCACATTTCATTCTTTAATGTCACATCGTAGGGAATGGATTTTGAGTATTGATTATCATACATTATAAGCTGCTTGTCTCACCATTAGCCTGTAGTTTTGACTGCTACAGCTACCACACAGTGAAGAAAATCAAACAGGGGTTTTTATACTAGTAGCAGAAACTACAAACACGAAGTGAACTATCACCACCAAGGGCCAAATTAGTACATATGAGAAAATAGAATCAATTTAAAGGTAAATATATAAATATATATATGTAAAATAGGTTATATGCTGTGCTGTACAGCAAGATGTGCTGGTAGAGTGATATGCACCATCAGTCTTTATCTCTGTGCTTGTCTCCCTCCTGTTGAAAATAAACCCTTAACAGTGCATATGTGTACAATAAACAGAAGCAGTCTAGAGGTTTTCCTAACTCTCTGGAGCTTTAAGGGTAAACAGTCAGAAGTGCTTTATGCACTTAGGGGAGAACATACACTAAAATAGAACTGCTAAATTATCAGCTGTAGAAAGAAAAGGAAACAAGATATCTGTAAACAACAGTCGCCTAGATAGGAAACATATTCTGGATGGAAATTCAGAGAGGGTGTAGGATGAAAGTTATATTGGAAATGTATAAAATGTAATGCAAGGTATGTATTTTGGAACAGCAGAGACATATCTTACATATTTTAGTCTATCAGCAGATGAGTTCTATTTAATGTCTGCCTTCTCTAGTAATCTAAGAGGAAAAAGATTCTTTTATTGTGGTATATACAATTTCCTACACTTTCTTTATAAATATTGAACAAAATTAATTGTGGGTACTGATTTCACCCTAAATATATTGCACTATGAAGTTAATTAATTAATGTTTTAGATAACCGTCTCTTTTCAATGGCTAAAACAGATATCTTATTTTGACTCACTAATTATTTGAAATTTGCATAATGATAAAAAAGAAGAAGCTCAAGAATTATAATTTTTTTAAATGGCAACTCAATGGAAAAATCAAGTCAATAAATACAATGTTTTTTGCAATTTAACTAGTCCCTAATTATTTAAATTTTACATACATACAAAACAAAAAGCCAAATTTGAGGTAAACATCAACATACAAAGAATTCCAAGAAATGTTTTATGTACTATATTTATAAGATGAAGAACGCTATAGTCTGTATTGAAGTACTCCATGCAATTTAATACTAAATGTCAAGATTCCCATATATGGGAAATCAGACTATAAATATACATATATACACATATACATATATGCTTTTACATATATTTATGTAAATAAATGAATCTATGTATATTTAAAGTCTGATTACCCCTATAAACAATTCTGGATATATAAATAAGCATAGACTTAGACCTACAGCTAGATCTATGCCATCCTACTCCTCACAAAACCTGTTAACTATTTTATCAAATTTTATTTGTAGCTAAACAAGGCAAACAGAGTAAGATCATTATAATTTATAAGATTTGAACTGATTGTCATTCAAGTGCATTCTTTTCTAAGAACTTCTCACTCACTAAATTTTTAAAAATATAGCTTTATTTGCCAGTTGTTCATCAATAAAGACTAAATAAGAATACGGCTAGCTAAGTACATGCATAACAGGAAATATTTTAAAATACCAGTAGCTTTTGTAATTTTTAATTGTACTAGGAGAGCCTATCTTTCAGATTTCCTTTTTTCTCTTTCAACGGGGAATGTCTCATTTTTGCTATTTCATAAACACCTTCTAACTGACTATTTTTCAAATTCCATTCTATGACTGTGGAAGCTAAAAATAAGCCTTAATTGTCAGGGATGCTTCATAGGTTAATTCCATTGACTGGAATGACTATCAACTAACAGATTCAAACAAAAAATAAACTAGAGTACCCATTTCAAAATATATGCTGCCTTCTTCTTGAAAGCAGGCAGTTTCACAGTACCTTCACTCTTTAAATAAATGCTCTATTCTTCACTGCATTGCAGAGAATAGTAAAGCATATCTTTGATGACCCTTTTTTCACATGACAAAGATCTGTCTATGAATGCATGCAAAGAGTTCACACTGACTTGTGTAGGAGATCACCCTTGATGTTGTGAATTTTTGTTCAGTATTGAAAGTATTTCCATTTAGATTTTACTCAGTTATGAAACAAAGTGTAAAACTCTCTGCAGCTTATATTTCCCTGATCTAACCACAAGCACAGTATTCTTTACTCTGAGGGTGGTGAGGCACTGGAACAGGTTATCCCGTTCCTGGAAGTGTCCAAGGCCAAGATGGGACCTTGAGCAACCTGGGTTAGTGGATGGTGTCCCTGCCCATGACAGGCCAGTTGGAGCTAGATGATCTTTAAGATCCTTTACAACTCAAACCATTCTATGATTTTATTTTAAAAACCTCCACCAACACCAGTACGTGTTTTAGACTAATAAAATAATGCCACGCTTCATATTTTTAATACCTTAAATAGATATGAAAGATCTGTATTTTCTGTACATATGTGTAAGCAGATGGACAATAAATGCCACATAATATCTAACAGAGGATGTAATTAACTCCGCTTTTCAGAACTTCAGTAATTCCTAAAATATGACCAGAAACCTCACAGAACTTACATTAAATGGTGGCTTACTCTTCTTAATTTTTTTTTTTTTTAATTGAGAAAGGCAATTGCCTGTACTAAAGAACTGGAAAGGCTATAAGTAGATATTTATTACAGGAGACAAATAATGTGTGCTTTGGCATGTCTTAAACACCGGGTCTATATGACATTTCTATTGAGAACAATCAGCTAAAGCACTACCTCTGTGGTTGGATTTCTGTTTAATTACAATTGATTTTGACATAAATGAGCAGAGATAAACAAATACTTCTATACTTCTCTTGCTGTTATTAAACAGAGCTGTCTCCTATCTGAGTATTTATATTGGCTTGTCTGTTTAAAGGCTCCTTTCAGTCAGGCAAAGCAATTAGGTAGCTCAGATTAGCAAAATAACTGGCAGTAAAATGAGAGTGGACTGCCACATTTGTAAACCTCTTGGATCTCATGTTTTTCTCCTGATATTATAAATACAAGTTTCTGAGGTCTATAATCCTTACGCAGTTTCTCACAGGTGGTGCTGGGTTTTTGTTCAGTTGGCTTTGTTTGCTTGTTTTCTAGATACAGGATAATGACAATATATAATTAATTCTGTTATGACATAAAACACTTCAAAAGCCATAAAAGCATGATGACCTATGGATTTAATTCTAGTTCACATTTGTCCCAGACAATAAATATCGGAGGAATATTTCAGGATTACAGGGAGCACTAAGGGAAATTTAAAACATTTCTTACATAAGTATGCTTTAATTAAATGCTTACAATTTAATGACAATCACATATTTTTATTAAAAACAATATAAGAGAAAGAAAATATTTGTGTTACCTGAAAATTTTCCATCCTCACAGCGGGCTGGTCCACAGATCCCAACAATGGGTCTTTGGCCTCTGCCTTGCTGTTCTGGAGGCAAATCAGACCTGTGAGTCACAGACAGTGATAGGCTCTGCTTCCAAAATTCACAACAATGTCAAAACTTCTGCAGCAGAAAAACAGCTTCTACCTGTGATCCAGACACAGCTCATGGCCCTTGAAACTTTTCACTAAGTTTCTCAATGGTACAAACACACAATTTTATAGTTGGTAGTGAACTGAAAATGTCCAACTAGTAAAAAATATGTCTCATTTCTTCCTAATAGAGGAGAAAGAAGAAAATGGACACCCAGTCTTGATTTCCACTGTTTGCCTATAACTTTACTGGCCCAACTAACTGGCAGTGAAAACACCATACAGCAGTCATGAAACAGTCATTTTGGTCTCTTCCCCATCCCACATAAGAAAGTCTTCCTAGCCCAGGGCTGCAGGTAGAAAATGTACAAAGGCTAGCTGTGCCAGCCTCGCACTTAGCTGAGAAGCTACTGGGAAACTTTAGCGATATGACACATTCATAGTTTTAAATTGTGAATCTTTGTTGTAGAGCCCCAAACTGTTTCCTGAGAAAGAAGGAAAAAACTGCAGTAATTAAGAGAAGACAGCCACGTGGATCTTTTAGAAAGAACATTTTTAATAAAGCGCATTTTCATTCTTGATCAAGGCAGTGCAAAAGATATTACAGTGGGATTGTTTTGGCACTAGCATCTACAAAAGCAATGGTTCTTAAATCTGAAATTTAACTGAATTTGTGTAATCATTTGCACAATTTGCATGATATTCACATTCTTTTTAATAACTTTATTGTGAGTTAGTCATAATTATAGTATCAATGATTTCCATATCTAATTTGCAGCACTTAGTAAATGCTGCATATTGTAGTATGGCAATGCTTATAATCTAGTCATTAACCAGGACCATTGTGAGCCCGCCTATACAAATATTAACAGATTGTACAGTTAGAGACAAAAGGTAACAAGTGATTATGACAAACAAAAGCAATGAATGAGAAGAAAAGACAACGTTAATGAAAATATAATCATGCTGTTGACATTTCCTAAAAATACCAATATAAAGCTCCATAATTTCGAGTAGCTATCTCCATCTGTTGGACCATCAAGTCACCAGCAATGAGCTATATGTTACACCACTGAACTTTCCTTACCAGTTGCCAATTATCTCAGAGTACAAATCTTTAATTAGAAGGTACCAAGCTTTTGCTTTGCAACCTTGCCTCAAATTTGGATATGACAACTTGTTTACAGACATTGACTGAGGAGGGTGCCACTGAGGAGAGACATGACAGGTTTCTGAAGAAATCCCTATGTTCTTTTGATGGCTCTGTTTACATCCTGACTGTAGGTAGACTCTGTTTAATGGAAGTCTGTCAGCTCTGTGTAGGAGCCTGATTTTGTCCGAAAAAAAAATCAGTGCAGTAGCGCTCCTCAAATGCTACCTGTTTTCCTTTGCAAAGTCTCATAAAAATAATTACAAAGGCTGCATGGATGCTGAACCATTCAAAATCTGAATGGCCACTTTGGTGAAAGAGAGTATTTTTCCTCCCCATTCCTGCCAGTATGCCTGGATTTAAATTCAAAATCTCTTTTAACAGCCATAATGAGACCATGTGGGTTTTATACTGACAGATGGAAAACCCTACTGGGTATCATACTCTCCTTCAAGGGTTGATGTCGTAAGCAGGTCATATACTTTGGACTTCATGGAAGGTTTACAATGCATCTGACAGAACAGGAGGAAGAACAATTTTTATGATGCTGCTCTCGGAAAAAAGTTTAGGCTCTCAAGACGTCTTAAGGAGCTCTCACCTGGACATAGAGATGCAGAAATATCTTCTTATAAAAGAAAAAAACTTTTAAGAGTTTCATGTAGAGTCCTCCTCAAGCTAAGTAATTTATTCATTATCATATGATTAGAGGGCCCCTTAGACTATTATTTAGAAGATTTCTGGTGTGTTGTTACCCCTTTCCAATGAGATTTGCAGAATGGGATTACCCTTGTGCCACTTTATGAAGAACCCAAATTCTCTTAGCAATTTAGGTTTCATAATGCTATCCTACTTAACTTTCTGCCTGGATAGTGCTCCAATTAGATCAATCAGAAAGGATAATTAAGGATGTCTTTTTCAAATCTGACTCTCTAAATATAACCAGTTTGGCAAAGAGAATTGTACATGTAAACAGATTCAGGACTGCATTTTCAGATTCTCCATGAACAGTGGATTAATTTCTGAAAGACACTTACTGAAGATATCTTAAGAATATTCATATCTTCTTTTTCCCAGATCCTTCATCAAGAACTCTAAGTTACAGATCACCTTCTCATATTTCAAGGATTGTAGGAGGAGATTTTAGATATTAACACCACTAATACAGAAGAATCTCTCCTACAAGTTACTTTTATGTGCAGCAGTTCAGTTGCTCAACTGAGACACACCTTTTTACTTGTCATCTTTTCATTTGTTATAGCTTCAATTTCTGAACTGATGCCAGACTACTTTGATGCAACAAAAGACAGCTTTAAGAAAAATTGTCAATTTCTGGAATTATTTCCAAAGATGTTGTCATTATGTGTCCCTTGTTTTCACTAATATCTTCACTTTTTAAGCCTGGTAACTATTGGAAGCTATTTTTCTGGTGTCTAGCAACCGCTAATCTGAGCCATGTTCTTACAAAAAGTGTATTCTAGTCTTGGAGATAGACTTAAAAGCTAATTACAGATATCACCACCAAGTAAGATGTAGTCAGGGTAATTTCTGTTAGCTGTGCCCTCAGCTTACTTATCTGAACACCCTACAAAGGAAATCAGCAGTGAGGCCTTAGATAAGTTAAACACTATTCTGGTAAAGCAAGTAAAAGATGCAGCTGCTAAACTTAAAGCTATGGAAGGATTCAGAATAAGCCAGTTAACATTAATCTATTGACATTCTTTAAGAAAATCTTTACTCTGTAAAGATGATGAAGATACTACATCCCTAGAAACGGGGAAAAGCTGCTATAAAATGCAGTAAAACCTATTCTAGGTAGGGATCATTGTCAATTTTCTCAGGGTATTTAAAGCAATCTTTTAATTTACTGGAACTCATCACTATAATATTTACTTCATTTAGGGTTTCACGTATGCTTTACAACATTACTTTGGTGGGTCCCCCTCCTCCCAGATTTATAGTTTTATTGGAGAAAAAAGGCAAAAGACCTGTACAGTTATTATTGGCTTGAATTCTGATTATCACAGATAATGGAAAGCAGAGAAATCTGAGCCCCGATATCTACTGCATTGTTCTTCAAAAACAGCCTCTAGATTCTCTAATAAAAATGTAACTTTGCTTTGTTTTTTTTAAGAAGAATTTCTTTTATTCCCAAGGAGACAAAAATAAAGCACCGTATCTGAAAGTAAGGCTCAGCCTGACCGTGAACAAATTCTGTAAGGAATTAAGGTAAGAAAAATTTTTCTTACGGGAAAAATAACCAAACTTTTTTGTTGTTCTTTTGTTTCCACCTGTTACATAGGTGCCTGTACTAGGGCATGGTATGTATACCACTTTTCAGGTACTTCTCAGGTACCCGAGCTCTGCTCAGTCTAGCAGAGCTCTAAACTTATTTGTAAGCTCTCAAGTGACTCTGCAGTTCCAGCTGAAGATGGATACAAGGCAGCTAATTTGCTACCACCAAGGGAAAATGTTATAACATAAAAACATTCCCTCCCTTAGCTTCAAAACTGTCGAGTGCCTAGGGAGCCTGACTATTTGTAGAGCTGATACTATGCATATGCTTCCTCTGTAACTGTTACATGCATACATCTGGCATCTGTCTCTGTGTTAAACAGACTTAATTGTCCCCACTATTGCTGCGTAGAAACCCTCTAACCTAGATGGGTAATGTGAAAGAAATAAATGAAAGGGTTGAGATGATTTTTTTTTTTTTGGTGGCACTGTTTTTGCATTATTGGCAAGATTTCCAATGAACTCTGTTCTATGGCTATAATAAAAATATTTTAGCTGTGCCTTCTGTGTAACTTTGGGTAGAGATTATGTTCTTGTCTTAGCATGACATTTGCACTTTGAACAGTCTTTTAATCAAACAGGGTTGTTTTAATTGGAACTTTTTTTTTTCTATTTATTCTTCTTTTATTTTTTTTTCTTGTCTTGGTTGTTTATGACTCCTATTTTATCCATATCAGACTTCAGAGCTTTTAATCATTTGATAGACATAGCTGAACTGATTCTGAAGATATGCCATTTTTTTTTAGGTGTTATTTGGGTATTCTACATGCTATTACATTATTCAGATCACTGTTGCCAGCAGAGTCAAGACTCAGGCAAAGCACTTGATTTCAGATTTCAATATATTTTTAAAAGATCAAAGAGCATGGAAAATCTTGTTCTTTGGTTAGACAGACCATGCAGAACAGTAATACTCTGAAAGATGGAGGCAGCTGCATAGAACTAATACTAAATTGAAAGCCTTTTGAAGTTACTTTAACCTTTGTGTCAATGTTCATCTCAAAATCCCCCAGCAAAGTAAAAAATGCTTTTAATTGAGAAAAAACACAGAAATCAGTTCCTCCCGTTAAAATAAGAGGTGGAAATAAAACAAACAAAAAAAAAAGTTGCTGGTTTGACATCTGAAATTTGTCATGCTAGCAAAGATGAAATATCCTCAAGGTGTTTCTTCTACTAAGATTTATTTCTTTGAGCAAGACTGTAAAGCATAGACTTTTCTAATGCAACTGTACCCTCCCAAGTCTATTTAGGACTCTGAGTAAAGCTATTCCTACAGCTGAGGAGAAGATCTTGACTTCCTCAAGCATGTGCATTAAACCCTAGGGAACAGGAAGATGACAGGCCACAGGTTTTTCACCTCTCCTGTTAAAGTTTTATTATCATGCAACAAGCAAACTAGAGAGTGCTTCCATTTAAACTCCTCTTTAAGGTTGTCAGTCAAGGGACTGAATAAAAGCCCACAGGATGTAGATTCAGATGCTGTATATTAGGTTCATCAGTGACAGAGCAGCAGCTATAAAATAGAACAATTTCATTCAACAGAGAAAGTCACATAATCTAATTTTTGACAATTAAAATTAGGCTAAAATTCTTATGTCATCTCTGGAGACAATGGAGAGGGATGGATTCAGAGAGCCATTTAGAAAGCCACTGAAAGGATCCTAACCTAGAACACTTCATAGGCAGGTCTATCTATCTTCACACGCATAGAGTTGATGGGATATAGGGATATATATCAACTGGTCTGCCTTTTCCTATAAGCTCAGCTTTTCATCACTCAGAAAATTGTCTGCTTTGAGTCTAAGAGCCCAATATTTCCTAAATTAATGTAGGTGGGATTGAGGTGTGTAACTCAGCGACATGAGTCTCCTTTTCCACAATGAACATTGTCCTACCATTGGTAAGAAAATAGTCCCTTTGCAAACTAATAGCTAAGTGATTCCACGCACACATAAATCCTGGGAAATCCACAGAATATTTGTCAGATCAAATTTCATGGTATTTTTCCACTGAGCTATTTTCAGGAAAAAGCAAACAAATTTCCTTCTTCCCTTGTACTGTGATAGCATGCTTATAACAAGATATGGCTTTTTTTTACAGAATTAAGACTTGTGACAAATTGCTGCACTTTGAATGCCTAAAGGAACACATTGGGATCTGATGTTCTTCATTGACAAAATTTGTAGCCGATCCAGACCCCTCTTGCAGTTGCAGCCCCGACTCCAAGTTCATATCACAAGCATAGCAGGGAGTGACTTTGCTGATGTATAGATTCTTCCACAATTACAAAAGATATTTGACATGGTGTGAAGTGGCATTTTATTTTAATTCCAGAAATTTAGCAAGAGAAATCCAGATGAGATGATCAACTCTGTCTCCTAGCAAGCCAGCTTAATGTTGCCAACTTAACCACAGCATCATCCCATCTCCTGAAGGAATCTGGGGGCAGAGCCAAATCTTCTGTCCAGCCATACCTTGCTTTTTGCAGCCCAGGCTCTGCTGGCTCACACATCTAGCTGAATCCTAAACATAGTAGACTACTGGACAACTTGTAAATCTATTGATATAGACCAGCATATTTGGAATTCCCACAAGTTGCTGATTCCGTTCTCAGAAATCCGATCTCAACATTTTTATTTTAAAAGCTGAGTGGGACTGAGCTCTTTCATTCATCAAATCTGTTGCTTTCACAATCAGCCCAAGTATTCCTTCTTTAGATAAATTCTCAGTTAACATTTGGCATGTACTTTTTCATTCAACAACGTTAAGTTGGTATTTCTCCGAGAACCAGACTATGATGATAAACAACTGTCAAAACTTTGTTCATAAAATACCAGTCACAGTCCTCTGAAAAGCTAATACATTTACTTAGCAGTTTTTTTTTTTCTTTAAACATAATCAAGTGGAAAACCAATGATGGTAATCCTGCAAGTGTATCTGCATTTTCAAATGATCTTGTGAAATTTTACCACCGCTAGATTTAGGGACTACAGCTTATTGGTCTTCTTGATATACAAATACATTTAATTCCAGCTTGATGTTACAAATTGTCTTCAACGAGTTTATTTGCAGTTCATTGCACCTGTACTTCAAGAGGCTTTTCAGAGCCTTAACACAGAAGTAAGGCTAATACTCACAAGATACACTGGGATAGAATCTGCCAGGGTAGATATCTTTAGGTTTAGACCATGTTTTTTTTCGTAGCTAAGGGTTATTAAAAAGGAAATAATTATATTAAGAAAAAGTAGAACTAGTATGGGAAAATAAAGAACAATTCTTTGTTAGGCTAAACACTCTGAATAAAAAGAAGGTCTTATGTAAGTCTGTTTTTCAAGACAAAAAACAAAAGAGAAGAAATAATATATTGAATTTAAATGTTTATGTAAACCATCTTCCCTAAAGTTTTCTATGACTAATTCATTAGAAATTAATTTGTTTGAAATCTTTATTTGAAAAAATCATATCTAAAGTAATATATTTATTTTGCTTACTGTGAAAATCTGTTTTATAAAAAAATCAGCAAATGTTGTTCTGGAGTGTAATTGCCTATTAAATTTCAAAGAGGTAATCAAAGAGGGGTAAAAATACAGGATAAATTATTTCACACAAAGAGGGATATGTATATTTCAGTCACTTTTTATTTTCTGACTTTGGAGAGGAAAATACAGCATTTTCTATAAGCTTTCAGTGTCCCAGTTAGCCCGCTCTAACTATGATGACAACATGCATCTTTGATGACATGGATGAATACATCTAAAATTCAAGGCTTCCTCCTAGCAAAACTGGAATCCAGGACAGAAGGTCAATGACAGCCTGCCTTTTAAGGCCAACTCTCTGTGAGTAGTAAAGCAGCATTTTTTTGTTAGGATTTTGCCCTCTGCTTGCTATCTGATTTCTGCAGGGACATGCATCTATTTACCACACTAAATCCCGTTGTTCATCATCTTTTGCATGTAACATATTCTTTATTCATTTAATAGAAGCAGACAAAAAGAACTAGCTTTTTTGTCAGCAGTCTCCAAAGACACAGACAATGCAGACCTAGCTAATCCCCTCCTACTTATTGTTCAGCAATCAGTGTCTGCCAATAGGATTTGGGAATCCCAAAAGACAATGTTTAAAGGGAAGGGTTAAATTCAGCTTGTGTAATGCCATTCTCTGTTCATGGGATAATTCATCATATTCAAGAATCTGTTCCATGGAGGGACCAAAGGCTGCCAATTAAAATAAATTAAACTGGATGGAGAGCCATTTGAGTGAGTGAGATTTCTGCCATGATCTGAAGCAACTTTATTAATGGTGAGAAGCTATGTTGGTAGAGGCAGTTCTTTTAATCTGCTCCAAAGGCCCTCATATTCCTTGCAGAAAGTTGCGTTTGGGAGGTCTGGAGTTAAGCTCCCTGAGAAGCAGGGATATTAAGAGAAACCTGCTGGGGTACTTTATTTAACATTAAAGTGAATTTATCAGCTGCTCCCAACTTTTTGAGAGACTAATTGAATTATCAAAGGCTGCAATGGGAAATGTAAAGCCTTCTGAGAACAGATTTGTAATATAGATAAAATCCTTAACTCATGCCATGTGATTATCTTAAAACATAGAAACAGCCTGGCTGCTAAAACACACCTGAATTTTAAATTTCTTTTGCCTGTCTAAAGCCTCTCTCTACCCACCAAAATTATGGGAAAAGTAAAGTATTTGAATAGGTAAAAAGAAAAAATTATTTTAAAACATCTATTCTGTGTCCCCTATCAATGTCTTCAGGTGTGCTAGGTGGTCACTAGGGTAAGGTCTGTTAAATTTGTTGCTCAGCTGTTTACAGCATGAATTTTAATCTTTTAGTTTTTAAAAGCTTTCAGAAAGAATATCCAAAAGTTCTTCTTTTCAGTGAGACCACATGACTAAAATCAAAGACGAATTCGTCATCTGCATGATCTTAGGCATATAATAGTTATGGAAAAGCTGTTATTAGCCTAGACAATGATTTTGCCTGTGAAAATTCAACCTTGCTTAAAATTTTGCAAGATAATTATCTGAAAATATATTTTTATTTTTTAATTATGTCACTTCCATATACATATTAGAGTGGAATTGTGGAACGGATCCTGGCAAAAGAGACTAGTGCTTGGGAGTGTCTGAGTCTGAAAAACTTAAGGACCAAAGGCCATTTATTGTATCACACTGACATTTTGCAAGAGATCACTTTTATATACATAAACAGTAATGTTCACAAGGATGTTGTTGGATTTATATCATAAAGTCAAATCTTTTTCTACAATACCTAACTTATCATAAGTTTTTTAAGAAATGTATAAGTACTTAATTACCCTACTAACAATTATAAAATACCTATAAAAAGAGAAAAAAGTCATGTTAAAATTGAAACTATGAGTAAAGCTTTCAATACTTGCATGGCAGAACAAAAGATATAAAACTAATTTTGCACCTCTTAGCCTCCTATGCTTTAATCAAGTGCAGTTTCAGCAACCTGGAGGAAACTGAAGAGGTGAAAGAGATGATTCTAAGTGTGAATGCAATCCTATATACATAATAAATTAATTTCAGAGTTCAAGGGCATTTGTTAAAATGCTTTCTCTTAACAAGCAGGTTTAGAGATATTTGAGAAAAAAAGCAGGTAAAGAATCACAAATAGAGGATAATTTAATAAGATGCTATAAGGCAGCAGAAAGAAAATATACTGTAATCTTATTCAATGATAAAAGTGCATCCTGTCCCATGAATACAACTGGTATAATTGCGAGTAATTAGTAATTATACCAAGAACCAACAGCTTATCTCTTATGCACAAATAAAAGCAGTCCCAACACATGCTGTGTTGTTTGCATTGTCCCTTTTATGGGGACTTTAATTTATTTTTTATCTCCCTTTTATTTATCTCCTTTTTATGGAAAACCTTTTATTTATCACCCTCTTATGGAGACTTCTTAGAGAATGCAGAATCCATCATTGAGTAAAGTGGACCTGGGAGCAGATCAGAAGAATATCCTTTTTTTTTTCTAAATAGAAATATTCTGGTTTTAAGAGAAGGTAAAGAGAGGTACAACAGCCCTCTGAATTCAATCCATGTGTATTCTTTCAATAGATGCAAATCAAATGTCTTTCCAGAGTTCCAAGAGCCTCAGAAGTGTGCTTGTCCCTGATTTTTTGGGAGTCATTTCACTGACAATTACAGATTTCACAGAATATTCTGGGTTGAAAGGGACCCACAAGGATCTTTGAGTCCAACTCTTAACTGAATTGCCTGTACATGGACTGAACCCAAAACCTTTGCTTCATTAGCACCATTTTCTGACCAACTTCACAAATCTTAGTGGCCCACATCTTTTGACTTTCCATCTGTCACCAAAGGGAAATTAAACTTTTTCAAAATTTTGAATATTTTTTGCAGGGTTGAGTGGGGCTTTGAGCAACCTGGTCTAGTGCAAGGTTTCTCTGTCCATGGCAGGGGGGGTTGAAGTAGATGGATCTTCAAGGTCCCTTCCAGCAAAAGGTATTCTATGATTCCCTGATTCTATGCTCTTTGTCCCACTAATATAATAACCTATTTGTGACAGTTCTGTCCTCCTTGAGCTGCTCCAAGGGGCTGCTAGTGTCCCTGTGCTTGGTTCTGCTCCCTAGACTGGATTCTGTTGCACTGCCTACAAAGATAATGTGGTTACAATATCACACAGTGCCATGAGCAGTGGAACTAATTAAAGCTTCTCTTCAGAAAATTTTTGTATTGACTAACATGTCTTGGAAGACACAGTCTGCTTGAAGCTTTCTAAGTAACTGAGGCTTTGTTAATGACTCTCTTCAGTCAAGAGGCTTCAGCATCTAATAATCTGTGACATCAGTTTTCCACTGATATTGAACACTTAAATAGTCCATTACAGCTGTCTATATCCACAAAATTCATGGAAACTTACTTTTGAGTCCTGCGTCCTTGGATAGATACTGGTTCAGAAGTTATGGGTAATCAGGGAAATGTGCAGACACAGAATGTAATTTCATGGATTTATTACTAAAAACCCACGAAAAAATATCTAAAAAAATCAGGTAATTCTTTCCAGAACTGTTGTTGAAAGACTGACTTCCCTACATAGGATTTTTTTTTCCCTTGAATATCTGGAATGGACTTTGGAGATCATTAATAGTACCATAAACTACTTATTAGCCAAGTTTTTCAAATATGGCTAAGCAAATCAATGTAAAATATGTTTAAATGACTGCTCATGGAGAAGCAGATTATCCTGATTATCCTGAAGAAACCCACTAATTATCAGATTATCCTGAAACAATTCACCAAAATGTCCAGGTTGACTCTGAACTAACTCAGACACTTCCACTCAATGTGCAGTACTGTACTGCTCTGTGCTGTTTACAGGTACGCACATTTACACCTTGACAAGGAATGTCAGAGGGACATAGCACCAGATTCTGATCCTTGCATGCCTCCAAGGAAGGTGTCCATGAGTGAGATAGCATATGGAGTCCTACTTAGGAGAATCACCATAATGTGCAGGCCAATTTAGATATTTACAGTTGATCTAAATCCCTAATTAGGTGTATGAATATGGATCAAACTGGCACTCCAAATATCTAAATATAGATGTAGGTTTCTATCTTTTGGCAGAAAATACTTGGTTTCCTACCCTAAATATATTCTTACAGTCTTCTGTAACAAGACACTTTGCAAAGAATTTTGTCAGTGATTATGAGCAGAGCTGCAGAAGCGGCTTCCAATTGGTTTCTTTTTGTTTCTGTGTTAGGCAAAGTCC
This sequence comes from Fringilla coelebs, assembly GCF_963513975.1. Classification (NCBI taxonomy): domain Eukaryota; kingdom Metazoa; phylum Chordata; class Aves; order Passeriformes; family Fringillidae; genus Fringilla; species Fringilla coelebs. The sequence continues at coordinate 57,808,465 of NC_140029.1, forward strand.
TATTTTGATTAATCACTCTTGCTACAAAAATGTGCTATTTTTTTCATAGCAGTTTTCAAGAAAGCTGTCTTGAAATTTCTTGGAAGACGTGCTCTGGCTTGTTGTGCCCATCTGTGTTACATCACATAACAACACACTCACACATGATTAATGAAAACCATACCATCCTACACAAGTCAAGAAAGAACTAATTTAATTCACTTAAAAATTCCTATCCCTTCCATAAGAAAAAAACGTCTTCTAGTGCTACTTTAAAAAATGAAGCAGATTAGCTTCTGTACTCACACTTAGAGCAAAGGACAAGAAAGAAGTTTCGAGAGATAACAGGACAAAACTTAACCACGAGGCCAACATATTTCTATCAGAGAAAAACATAAATGTTAGGGAGAAGAAAAAAGCAAAACCTGAAGAAATGCGTCTGATAAGAAGCAATTCCATCCTCCAGCGTGAACTACATTGTAAACCTCCAGCCAACAATAAATTTTACTTTTTGGATACACTTTTAATTAAATACCATCCAAGATCAGTTCACCCAAGGAAGGAAAATTTATTAATATAAGTGTTCAGGCCAACAATCTTTAAACCTAGCAAGATTAAGCATTCCATTTTCTACATGAGTAGAAAAAATCTTTTAAAATGGAGAATTTATAATTGGTCAATTTAACAAATTCAAAGCACAAGGAAAAATTTACAAGTATGTATATAATATGTGATGGCAAGCATGAAGTAAAGGGAATGTGGGGTATATACCTGCTTTGTCTAAAGGCAACATCCTATTAAAATCAAAATAAAATCAAAAAGGAATCTGTGATCATAAAAATTATATAGACTGCCTCATAAAACATTTTAAACTAAACTTTTAGTTTATCTGAATTGTGCTGGTTAAATTCAGCTGTGTTAGGTATGGCTTTGTTCGATTATTTTGGATTTTTTTCCCCAGCTGATATTAAACAAAACTAGAAAATAAAATGTTATTTGTCTAATAAGCTCTACACAAGATTGCATTTCAGCACATTTTAACTTGAAGACTGCTTAACCAACATTGGTTCTGTCATAAATACATAGTGAAATTAAACTACTGTAATCACTTCCATAATCTCTAGTATAGAACTAATTCTTATTGGTGGGAAGAAAAAAAAATGTAGTGAATTTTAATGGATGTCCAAAAGTGGGCTCTGGCTAAGGTAGAACTGAAGTTGTTCCACATATCCAGAGTTTTAGTCAAAAGGAGGTGACAAAGATGAAATAAAAACAGCAGGAATTTTTATCCTGTGCACACCTAGAGGATCTCCTTTTAGGAATAAATTTGGATATCTGTGGTGATGAACAGGAGACATACCTTCTGAAAAGTATGTTTGCTTTAATGAAGTATAAGCTATTCTCAAATATGTAAATTAAATATATTATTAATAACTAATTTTGTTTATATTTTATCAATCAGTCTTTTGTTTCTCATCTTGATCTTGTGTTTTTTCTGCCCATGTTTCTCTTATTCTGTTCCTTCTGAAAAATGTGTAATGTTCTATCAATGCTATTTAGAGAGCTGGCATATGGTTTTCTGAAGTCACCACAATTTTATTTTTTCATTGAAAAAAAAAATCCAAAACTAAAAATAAACCATGGAATTAATCTCCAAATATGAACAAAACCTTGAAGGGTTACCACCTTTAGTTATTTTAATTTGAATATTTTAATGAATATGGGGGTTTCCCTCATGAAGTACAGATTAAATAAACTCATAATTGTAAACTGACTGCAGCTACATGACAACAAATGAGAGTCAGTCACATTCACTCACATAAGGAAAAAGTAGTAATACTGTTTCAAGCTTTATGGTTTTGGTCAGGTATAGAATTTCTCTCAGCATGAACAGGCAGGTTGTAAATGAAAAATTTTCTCATTCTCAGCTGAAATTTGTGTCTTTCAGTAAAGTAGGTAATAATAAGACAAAATATTTCATGCTTTAGCAAAAACTGCCTTTTCAATACATTTAGACTAGGTAGTAATGAGCTATATTGTTCATGGTTTAATCTGTTCTTAAAAAAACTGGGAAGTCATTCTTCTGCCCTGCTCTCAGGTATTAAGTCTGTACATCTTTTATGTTGACAGTTCAGCTTCAGGCTATAAAATAGAAGAACCTGTTCTACATCTACTATTTAAAACAAGAGCAGAAAAACTAAACCTCCATCAATCTGCTGTCTTTGTCTTATGGCTTATCTGTGGCAAAAAATGAATCATAAGAAAGATTTGTTCTGGTTCTACAGACAGATCCATCAAGCTACCAGTACCCATGAACCATGCATTCCTGAAGAGATGGGTGCTAATGGTGAAGCTGGGATTTTAAACCTAATATAACATCAAACTACTGCTATTCACTCGCAATCTGTAAAAAGAATGTATTTAGAGAAAGAACATGCACACAGCACACCCAAAGTAATATGGGTTCACACGGTCTTTTTTACTTCTTTCAAATATTTTTTACTTCTTTCAAATAGCATGCTTCCTTTAGACCTCTATCAGGACCAAAATGAAGACAGTGATATTATTTTGAACAGGTTTTTAATGTCTAAATCTCCTAAATGCAAAATTAATACAAATATGCAGTTTCTTCACCAAATTATTTGTAAGATCTTCAAAGAATAACTGTCTATCAAGCTCTGAGATGTGATTTTTTTAAGCTGCAACTTTTCAGAAAAACAAACCCTACACATCTTTATAATCTCACATGTAACCTTTGAATCACAAGAGAAGACAGCTAGCAGATGAATTATTTGCTCACCTGAAAGAAGCAGATCAACAGACTGAAGTCTACTTGTGATGGTTTGTAGGGTGAGGATAGCAAAGGAAAGCAAAGTCAGGAATGCTTGAAAAATAAAATATTTTTATTTTAACAGAAGAAAACTAAACTTTGGAGAAAGGATTCATTTTGCATTTGAATCCGTCTTCCAAAATGGTCTCTGATTTAATCTTAATCCTGTGAATATCCTTGTCTGAAAAAGTGTGGTAGCAGTTGCAATAAAGCACACAATTCTTTCAGTCAAGGGCCACTGCAGAGTGTATTCAGGAATATTTCTCACTCTCACAGGTAACTCTAACTCTCACAGATAATAATCAGGGTAAAATGGAGCATACAGTGTAGCAGTAATGCAAATGATTTAGTGTAGTGCCTACATGTAGTTTCATCCCCCCGTTTTTTAGATAGTTCTATACAGAAATTTCTTAATGCAATCAGACCCAGTACCAGAAAATATCAACTAAGTGGAGAAAAAAAATGAGACATTCTTTAAAAAATATAGATCTGTTGGATTTAAGACATGACACAAGTGTGAGAAACATAGAAAGCATACAAGTAGTTTGATGGCATTTATTCTGTAAAGATTGTGAAAAATATATCTTGTATGGATTATCTGGATACTTGCAAAGGATGAAAAATACAGCTAATTACATAAGCTATCAACAACTTCCCATGAAAAGAGCTTATAGGGTTTCTGACCTGATATGATATTCATTTAATCTAATTTATGAAACTGCTTGAGGAAACATTCAGCTGCTCTCTTGAAAGACTGACTTGGGGATTATTGGAGCCGTATAATTGTTCAACTGATCAGACTTAAAAAGAAACATTTTGTTTTACATTAATCTTGCCAAAATGGGCAATGAATTTGAGAAATAGATTGCTGTCTAAAAGTCTTGCCAAAAAATGTCTAGCTGTGAACAACCACAACTATTTTTTTCTGAGTCTCATTTTCTTATTTTCGATCTTTATTCAACATCTGTTTTCTCCCCTCCTCTGTAACATAATTATGCAGAAATCCAGCATGAAACAGGTTGAACAGTTAATAACAGGCAGCTTTAACACTTTTTTTTCCATTGATGCACTGCAGATGTTTCCTTCTTATTATTATTTTCCTTTGCCTTCTCATCTAATTTGTATACATTTCTATCCTGATCTTGAATATGCTCTCATAACATATGGAAGCACCTGAAAGTAAGTCTGGAAAATGCACTTGTTTATAAGGCTTTTATTGGATATGTAGCACACGGAGCAGGAAAGCAGAGTTTGTCCAAATAGCATTGAAGGAATTTGACTGAGATCAGTGGTCTGACACAACAAGAAAGACTTCCAGACCTTTTAAAGATATTCTGCATAAAGGCTTGATGTCTTTCAGTACATATCTATACTTATATATTATTTTTCCATGATAAATTCACTTTGCTTTTTGTTTGACATGAACTTATCTCAAAAGTAGCCATAGCTCCATGATAATTATTCCTCATTTTACAAACACTTCATTTCAGTAATTAGAACTTGACATCTAGCTTGAAAGAGATGGCAAAATGTCAGGTATTCAAAACGTCACTAAAATATAAGGGTTCCTCCATACAGAGGAATGGATAAAAGATGCTGTTTTACCCTTAATTTCCAAAGGATATTCTTATTAAGATAAATAAAGGATTCTAATGCATCTGGAAGAAAAAAAAAAAGTCTAAACCTGTTGAGGCTAACTTTGGAAAAAGTACTAAAATTCAAGGAAATCTTCAGTTCACACAAAGAAAAACAAGAAGATGCAAATTACAAAAGACAATACTATGCAGAATTAGAATGGATTTCATTTTATGTGGTACATGCAAACAAAACACAGTGAGTGTAATTGAATGTACAACCTATTGTAATTAGAGGATTCTATATTCAGGATCACATAAACACCGTAATTGGAATTATTCCTTCAATGTTGAATGAGTTTATATGAGATGAATCCTAGCAAGCCTGGTAAAGGAAATAGTTTCCCCTATGGGTTTAATAGTGTGTAGCTGCTCCTGTTTGAAAACTGAGGACTGGACAACTTGGGGTTTTTATTCATACTGTCACTGATTTAGTTCTATATTCTTGGTATGGCAGAAAACTATTGAATATTTTCCATATATTCTGGATGCTTGTGCAAAAATGTTGATTTTAACATTTTTCAGCCTGTCTGCTGCATGAATTTTTTACATTTATTTGCACTCCATATTTAATGTATTATATACAATATGGATGAGATACTACCCTTTGTTACTGAGACACCACATAGTCTGATGGCTGCTGCTGAAGGAAAAATATTATTTGCTTTCATTTTTCTCACAAGATATGATGAATAGTTAAAAATTAGCCCAGAAGACACATGTAAATTCCTCGTTTATCTATGAAGCACTTATTCTTTAAGAGGTCAAAAACCTGCAGCTTCTAAACTGTTGTTTTAAACTAAAAAAGAAATTCTGCCATTGAATAATGGCATACCTAGTAAAGTAAGTTTGACAAAGATGAATAAAAGGATGTTTCTTAACTAAATATGAGTTTTAAAGAGATCTGAAACATTAGTATCTTTTTGAGGGGCAAAATTACATTTAGGAAAGTTACAGATTATTTAATTATTTAATTTTCCTTTGTTTCCCTGAATGATGGTTAGTTTGTCTCCAAGGCAGAAATTAAAAAATAATTTTCAACTTCAAAAGAAGCCCCAAAGAAAAAAAGACCAAAACCAGAAAAAAAAAAAAAACAATCAAAACCAAACTCAAATTTCAAATGTCCCTTTTCCTAAAGGTAGGAAAAACATTTGATATTTTTTAACAGCTACCTAATGCTAGAAGCTGCTTTAATAATGAAAGATTACATGGATAGTTTTTGTAATGTGCCCAGTCAAGTTAGCCATAAATATGTGCATACAAAACAGGAAAATTCTTTTGTAATGCAAAATATTATTACTTTGTGAAAAAATATTATTTTCATGAAGGAGTTCTTCAGTATACTTGAAAGGCCTATCTTGATAGTTGCACTTTTAAATTATCGAAGTTGCAGAAAACTCTTGTTGTTCCACATCGTCCTCACCTGCCCCCAGCAAAGGAATCAAAGCAGAAGAGGAAGACTGGAAGCAGAAGTATGTGGGAAGAAACTGAAAGACATCCTGCATCCAGCATATCTCAAAATTGCCCTGAAAATCTGCTTAGAACTACCTGCCATGGAGTGGGTCAGAACTCACAGTGCCCTTATGCATGCCTAGAAAATTGGGATTCTTGGAATTAATCCATCCAGACTGCAATTTAATGAAGTTTATTAGATTAATTGGGGGGTGAAATTAATTGGGGGAAGAAAATTTAAAAAGAGAAAATAAAAACCATGTAGCAGCATTTTCAATACAAACACAAATCTTTGATATGGGATTGACAAGACTGTGCTATGGTTTATGGTAGAGTTTTTCTGCGCACCACCATCATACCTGAAGGAAGCCTACAAGAAAGGTGGAGAGACAATTCAAAAAAGTATGTAATAACAGGATGAGGAGCAATTTCTTAAACTGAAAGAGAGTAGCTGTAGGTTAGATATTAGGCAGAAAATCTTCACTGTCAGGGTGGTGAGGCACTGGCACAGGTTGCCTAGGGAAATTGTGGTGTCCCAGCCCTGGAGGTGCTCAATGACAGGTTGGATGGGGTTCTGAGAAACCTGGTTCAGGAGCAGTGTCCCTGCCCATGGCAGGGGAGTTGGAAGTTTTATGATTTTTAAGAGCCATCCTAAAACATTTTATGATATTGTGAAAAGTATATTTTACATGGATTTAATTTGTCTGTTATTTTATTTCCCTTTTCTTTCAATACATGAAATTCAAGATTTTTTCCTAGTAGTCACCAACAGCAGAGCTTTTGTAATTGCTGTTGAGTAATGTTTCTTATACAACAGTAAAAATATAATTACTACATATACATGAGATCACTACAAGGTTCTACCAAGACATGATATTTCTCAGAATAATGTCTTCCTGTATTTGTGGAGGGAATTTTTCCTGACTTTAAAACATGTTTTTTACAATGTTGACAAGCCTTAGTTAAGGTTTGCTGATATTTAATTTAAATTATTTTCAAATTTCAATATTTATGCTGTTCTATGTATTCTGATAATTGTCTTCCTCCTCATGAGAACTGATTTTTTTTCTTACCTCCAGATTTTACCACTTTAGAGTTTTCTGACATTGTTGTCAAAGTTCCCAGAAAAAAAGTATTATCTGGTATCTGCTTCTTGAATCTCTAGTCTTGTAAATATAACATTCTGCACAAAACTGCTTTTACAATTTTAAAATTAGAACATATGTATTTATATACAGAAAAAAACTATTCTGGTATGGCAATTTAAAATAATACTGCCTATTTACTAATATTTTAATAAATAATAGCAAAATAAGTCAATTGATACGCTGTTTAAAATTGAATCATGCAAGCTATGTGTCTACCAAAAGTCTCAAACTTCAATATAGCTATTCACAAAAAAAAAAAAAAAAAAATTATCCCTAAGTAAATGTTTATCCAAAAAGTCTGAATTATGGCCTTTGCAGCTCAGGAAAACAAATAGTGTTGACTGGAAGGTGGCTGGTTCCAATACTTGCAAGAACAGACATTCAAATAAGTCATCTCTCTTTTCTTTACAAAATGAGTATTCTAAAAAAATGCTGAGATTCACCAACTCTATCCACTCATCTAAATCTTTAGTAAGCTAAAAAAGATTTGAATTAATTAAAAAAAAAATCCTAAACAAGCTTAATATTCTTGGAAACTTAGTCTGGACTTGGGTCAAGGATCAGACTTGGCAGTACACTGGGTTTTGATCTAAAGAGAAGACATTAATTATTCTTATACTTCTCTACTTCTGTGTTGTTAAATATTGTCAACAATGAGATCTGTCTATCTTCTTTGATCTAGGGAGAGGATGTGCCATACCTTTATGTCAGAAATGAGCAATAGTACCTAACTAAGACCCACACTTGTGGTGAACAGTATAATTATCAGTATAGCTTCAGGTCTTACCTAAATATGATCATTTGATAATATATCATGTATATTACCTGATATAATTCACATGATATGGACTAAAAAGCGAACAGCTTGCATTAGATGACAGCTTTTTCTGTCTTTATCTCAGGAAAATGATGCTACCTTCACCAGGGAGATACGTGGAAAACATCAGCTTATGAAGGCATATTTACTAGTTCAGCAGAGCAAATGGTCCTAAAAGACTCACAAAGGTATTGTGAAACTCTCACAACTATATCATAGTCTCCTGGGCTGAAATTCTACCAGTATAAAGAATAAAATAATCTGTGTTCTGGGAGGGCTACATTGCTTAGATATGTAAATTGAGAAGTTGCCCTTTTTATGCTCCCTACCTAGTCTGTGAAAAAAAAAAAGGCTCTGTCAGACAGAATTTCAGTATAAATCCTTAATACAGAAATTCAAACACTATTTAAGTAATCTCTCTCTGTTGTTTTTTTTTTTACCCCTTTATCTACCAAAACTTAGGAACAAGAATCTTTAACCTCATGAACTTCAAAAAAGCAAAATGCAATGCAACAATACTGGAATATGCATGGATTGAGAGCAGCCCTGCTGAGAAGGACTTGGAGCTTCTGGTGGATGAAAAAGTGGACATGACCCAGCCATGTGCACTCACATCCCAGAAAGCCAATGGTATCCTGGGCTGCATCCTGGTAGTCTGCTGTGGCCAGCAGCACAAGGGAGGGGATTCAGTCCCTCTACCCCCCTCTCATGACACCCCACCTGCAGTGCTGTGTCCAGCTCTGTTATCCTCGGCACAAGAAAGACATGGACCTGTTAGAGAGGGTTTAGAGGACTAGAGCACCTCTCCTGTGAGGACAGGCTGAGAGCTGGGTCAGTTCAGCCTGCAGAACAGAAGGCTCTGGTGACACCTTACAGCAATCTGTCAGTATTCATTTGGGGGTTCATAAGAGAGATGGAGAAAGGGCCTGTGGTGACAGAACCACGGTCCAATGGTTTAAACTGAAAGAAGATATGTTCAGATTAGATATAAGGAAGAATTTTTTCACAATGAGGGTGTTGAGCCCTGCTTTTGTTAGAGAGGTCAGACCAGATCATCTATAAATGTCCCTTCCTACCCATACCATTCTATGATTCTCTGACTACATATATAATGTATCTTAACTTTTATGTTCTTTGTTAGTATGAAGTTATCACAAAGAACAGCCTATATAGCCTTGGCTACAAAACTGTCTCAGCCAAGGAGAAAGTGGTAGGCCCTTGGTCCAGTCTTCAGTTTTCTGTATGACATGCCATAGTTCAACCACAACTACAAATTTTAATTAGAATTGGAGTCCTTTGGGACATAGACTACCAAAAATGCATTGATTTAATGGCGCACTCAGCTGTTTTCTCCTTCTAGAGAGAAAATGAGAGAACTTAAGTCAAGAGCTTTATACACTGCTGGGAGGTACTCAGACTGCTGTGATGAGTATCAACAGAATGAACAGAATATCTAATATATAATAAAAGCAGTGTAGGAAAAGGTTGATTTTCAGAGAACTACCTGCTCTTTTCATGAAAACTTGGCAGTATGTGTGCAAGGTGTGTGTGTGTATGTATATATATATATATATATATATATATATATATATATATATGAGTGTATGTGTGTATTAATATAACTAATATAAATATAACAAATATAAATTATAATTATAAATATAAATATAAATATAAATATAAATATAAATATAAATATAAATATAAATATAAATATAAATATAAATATAAATATAAATATAAATAGTTATTTCTTCAGAAAGAGATACATGACTTTCACGTCCAAATTGAAAATATGGGTGAAAGGCCTGGATGCCTTTAAGTTATCGCATTTTTCAAGAACAAACAGTAATACAAATCCTGAGCATGAAATAACTAACATGAACAAAATCAGCAACCAACCATCCTGCTGAATGGCAGCACACTGGAATGAACACAGCATGAAGATTATTATAAAAAGATAAAGAGTGAGATGGATCACAGGGTGCAGTCACTGTTACACTTTTTTCTTGTTGGACTCTTGTTTTGAAGAGTAAATTTAAGAAGTAATCTGAAAAAAAAAAAAAAAACCAAACCAAACCAAATCATTAAAACATGGTTAGGGCAGAAAGGATTTGGGGTCATTAACCTGGACAGAGCTGTCTTTGCTCTAAGCAGTCTTTGTGTTTTTATAACATGAACCGCCAATGTTCATTTTGAGACTGAGATGAAAATACAGCCACATTTCACTCATGGACTAATACTCATGTTTTGTTAAATAACTAAGTTAGTCACTGACATAGACTTGCTTCCTTGACAAACTTTAAGAGATAGTGAAATTATTCAAATGTGAAAACACTATAGATTTTTTTTTTTTTTAACTCATGTATTACAGCAATTTAGGCTGTTTCCAGGGTGATTATGTAATCACGTTCAAGTGCATTGCCCTAATCTATACAGAACTGCCAAGAAGTTGCAAACTTAGACTTCTAAAATAAGGAAATCACATTGCTGTAAACAAGGACAGTACAGTATGCAAAATACCTACTGGAAATTAAAAAAAAAATATTAGAAGTAATGTTTCTGATCAGAGGGGAGTGTCATGGTTTAACCCCACACAGCAACTAAGCACCACTCAGCTTTGCTCAGTCACTCCCCACTGCAGCAGGATGATGGAGAGAATTGGAAAAAAAAAAGTGAGAAAATATATGGGTTGAGATAAAAGCAGTTTAATGGTTCAGAAAATGAAAATAAATTGATATGTAGTGCAGCTGCTCACCCCTCAATGACTGGTGTCCAGCCAGTTCCCAAGCAGTGGCCCCCGGTCAGCTTTCCCCACAGTCTGTATGCTGAGCATTTTGCCGTACAGTATGGAATATCCTCATGGCCAGTTTGGGTCACCTGTCCTGGCTATGCCCCTGCCCAGCTTCTTGTATCCCTCCAGCCTTCTCCTTCTCGAGAAGCTGAAAAGTCCTTGATTTTGGGTAAGCACAACTTAGCAAAAACTAAAAACATCAGTGTGCTATTGACATTATTCTCATACTAAATACAAAACACAGCATTGCACCAGCTACTTGGAGGATAATGAACTCTTTTCAAGCCAAAAGCAGGATAGGGAGTCAAACTAATGGACTGAGGTTAGCCAGAAAAAAAAAAATAAGAAAGGTAAAACTGTGTAGGGGAAAGTGGTGAAAAGATTAAAAATACATACCTTATGCAAAATAAGACAAAAGGTGATCAAAAGGAAAAATGCTAATTATAAGATCAGAGGTAGAAACAACATACCCTAATTAAAACGTAATTAGAGGAAAAGTCAAATAACAAGGTGAAAAACAGTATGTGACTATCAGGAATGATTTAAAATACTAAATAAGAAAGATAGAAAAGGTGATACTGTAAGAAAAACTTACGCAACACCAAAACACACGAAACAGAGGGAATGTTAAGGTGCTGGGGGAGAAATGTCATGATTCTATCACAGGACTGCAGTAAAAGTCACACAAGTGTGAATAAGAATAATGATGAAGATAACTGTAGAGATTTTTTTTAAAAATACAAGTCAGGAACTAAGAACTGCTATGATGGAAACAAAATAAAAATCACAAAAAGAACAATTTGATCCACTTGAAAATACCACTAATATCTGTGCACTAATATCTGTGCAATCTGACTAAATGTACATTTCCTAATACATATTTTTGTGCCCATCAATAGCAGATAAGGTATTATGCAGAAATGCATGCATAATACTAACACAAGCCTAAACCATTCAGCTGTATCACAAATAATAATTATCTGGGACACTAAAAGATCATGGCAAAAGCTAATCTAATAAGTCTTCCATTATCCTTTAATACTTTAAAACTGTGCCGTGAGCTAAACAGTTGTCAGAATTGAGTTCTGTTTACACCGAGCTGAGTATCAGTGAAACAGAGATCACTGCTGAGCTCTAATTACAAAAACAAATTGTTCTCTCTGTAATCGAGCTGCAAAGGTTAGTCTGCTTCTCCTTCTGCCTGTCCTCCACTCCCCCAACAGATTTTATGCTTATTGGAGACACAAAGATGGATGAAAGATCATATGTCATTTGCTGATCAGATAGGAATTGTATGAGAGGGGACATAATACAACCCCACCAGATAACACTGATTAGCTGCAGCCTGGCAGGGATGAGGTCACAGAGAGCCCGGTGACTACTTTAACCCGGATATTGTATTTCATTTTAACTCAGCTAATGGCATACTCCCTTTTCTCCAAAGTGCATTGGCTACCAGATAAGTGCTGTTCTTGGCTATCCTCCTTCTGAAGGGAAGTACAGATGGCAGAATTTATCCAAAGAGGCACAGGGAGTATCCACTGCTCAGGTTGACATGGACTTCCATCCTCCACTGCAGTTGTACACACTCCACCTTATGCAGACGTGAGCTAGCTAAGCATTTGTGGAAAGCTGGTGTGCAAGTCTGCATCAGGATTGAGGTCAGATTTTGTATTGTGGAGTTCTGCCCATATAAATGTCCAACATGAATGGAAGTAAGAGAGCTCACTAATTATCATGTCTTCTAAATGTTTATTCATTCCTGACAGGAAGAGTTAGGGTTCTATTTGTTTTGCTGCAACAAAGTCTTACATTCATAGCCAGTTTGATATCCAGCTCCCCACTTCCCTCTTGCCAATAATTTCCTCTATCACAATCTCAGGTTAGATAGTGTCTGGCACCAATGCAGATTTTCATGTCTGAATATAAAATTCTGATTGTGTACTAATAGCCATGGTTTCCTGTGCCACCACATCTCTATGATATGCAATTCACTTGTTGAAAGAAATGCTATTACAATGCAACTAAATATAACACTGTTCCACAGCAGGTATCACTGTGGTGAGAATAGCCCATCACAGTCAGATAGTAAAAATTTGTTTTACACAAGCCAGTCTCTGCTTGTTCACTGTCAGAGAAAATACATTTTGCATCATCACTTACGTTGTTTTCCTTATCTGGCATGATAGCTACAATCTATATTTCTCAGCTTTGTACCCCAAGGACTGAAAGTATCAAAGTAGATGGAAAGAAAATATGCTAATAAAAATGCAGTACCAACCCATCTCATGAACAGAACCGGAGTCATCTTTGATTTCCAGCATGCTTACAGCTCTTTCCAAGACAGCTGCTAAATTACTACTTTAAAACACTGAAAGCCAGCATGAGAAAAACTCTTATTTTATGAATAACTGCTACCTAGTACACACAGCCTAGCTCAGGGAAGAATATTGTTTCATTATGGCTAGTACTCACTTTTGCATCTAGAACTCAAATCAAAGGAAAGGTTGCTGAGAAACTTTATATTATGATGGCAAAGCGTACTATTCCTTTGAATGATGAATTACTAAAATGAAAATAAAAACAAACAAACAAAAAAAAACCAATTAAATCTACTTAATTCAGCATTCTACAAAACTCACCAGATCTAAAAATCTAAGGCTCATTTAAAGCAAATGGAGTGGGTCATTAACAGCTTATTGAAGATGTCAATCAACTGGAGATGTGGTAAGAATTTAAACACGTGTAAGTACTGGCAGTCTTCATGCCTGACTTTTTTTTTTTCTTTTTGTTCTACTACAGAGAAAATTTATATCTTTCACCCTGTTGGAACTAGAAACTCCTCCTAATGTAGATCTGCATTTGTAATTAATTCATAATGTATCTCTTTTAATACTACAGATGTTTAGAAACTTCATGCCTTAGGAGTGGAATGTATACTTCCTTTATCTAGGCTAATTAAATAAAAATTGTTTTGCTATTCTGAACTTCAGATTTTTAAGACATATGACTAGGTGCATTGCAATGGCATGTGTTTTTCATTTGTAAAAAAATGAATTTTACAGATTTACAATCTTTAAAATTATTTTAATTTGTTTGTGTGTAGTGCAATTCTGAATTTTCTGCTGGGGAAATAATTATTTCACAGTAGCCATTTACAATTTGCAAGTAAAATTCATTATTGTTTAATATACCTTTAATAATTTTAAATGGTAGAATAGAAAGTCGTTACTCTGAAAAAAGTGAAAACTGAGCGGAAATCTGCACTCCCTTCTCAGCCCGGAATGATGAATTTTGGGGTATTTACTAGCAAAATGGGACTTGTAATCTGGTTAGGCCTGTAAAACAAACATAAATCACTACATAATGAATAAGAGTGGAATTTCTAATATCTTATCTGTAAGTACATTTTATAAATACAATATTTACTGTTAAATGCAAAGTAATACATACACATTGATATTAAGACTTTTATGTCTCATCGTTTACACAATGATAGTTTCCATCTTGCTGTATATCTTGCTTGGTAAATGGAAAATCTAACCTACTACTTAAATTTTAAGGCCTACCCTTTTTGCATATGCAGAATGAACATTCATTCATTCTGTGTGCCAAACAAGTAGCTTACATTAGAAAGATAAAAAACCACCAAAATTGCAGATAATGTAATTAGCTGGAGATTATCTTGCAACATCTTGCCTATATGTACCACAAATTATTATTCAAAAGGTGTGATTATTTTAGAAGACATAGGGAAACATTTATCTCTTTTTTTTTCTCCTGTTGCAGCATCTGTGGAGAAACACATAAAATTCTCTGTGTCAAGACGTGCCTGGTTTCAGAAAGCTGTTTAATCGGCAACAGGCTAAAGTGACTGCCCACTTCTTCATTTGCTCAGATGTTTTGATGATGATCTGCTCAATATTTTTACTCAAATGTGGGAAAAAATCATGGCATTTGTCATCTTTTTGTTTTGCTTTAAGCAGTTTTGCAGGGTGGATTCACAATTTTTTGGGCTAGGAAATATCCCTAGTGAGACCTGCCTTCCTGCTGAGGCAAGCTTCTCCTTTCTTTAGGCTGTTGTTTTACAATATGTAAAATTAAGCCAGATAATTCCTGCCTGGAATCTACTCATTGTTTCTACCCAGTTTCAATTTTACAGTGAGCCGGTTCAAGTGCCTAAAAGAACATTTAAAAAAAAAAAAAATTAGTTCACCTTCCTGAACCAACTTGCTGAGGGAACATAAGTCTGCTGTCCTTTGAAATTCTCATCCAGAGAATGGAGAATGCACTGTATGGAACAGGATGTTTTAATTGATTTAAACCAGATAATATTGAGAAAGTTTCTAATTTTGAAGAGACTGTGAGCGATCCCATCCTTGCTATCAGGATCTAATACTTATGGACAGTCACTTGTATTTTTATTGCTTCTTTTAATGTTAAAAGTTTCCTTCTTATTTTGAACACATTAATGCCCTTCTAGCAACGATCCTTTCTGGGACCACAAGCTGCAAGTTTGCCCACAAGCTTGCATTACAAAGACGGTGTAAGTGGAGCTGCTATGAGCAACAAACTCATGGACCCCAGTCTCTTATCTTCTGGAGTAGTGTCACAAAATCTAAAGGGTAAAGAACAACTTATTTAAGGTCAGTCAGATGAAGAAGGATGTGGTGCTGGAACATTCTGAATGTCTGTATGTTAGTAATATCTTCTGTTTCCTTAAATTATATATCTTTGTCTTACTCAAGTAGTTCAAAGTCTCAAGAACTCATTCGACATCCTTCTCATCAGAGAAAGGAACTGAAATTCCTTGGTTTCACCTCAAAAAGCATTGTTCTTTTTCTTAATGTTGGATTGGATAGCAATCATCAATGTGATAATCTTGTTGTGCTCATACAGTTGTACTTAGTGTTATACAGAAAACAGCCCAGGACTGAATCACAGAAGAAAAAAAGTTAATTGTTTAAGAGGACAAGCCACCTCAACCTGTCATATCAAGAACTCATATTTTCCATTGGTTCTCCATTTATTTTCAATTCCAGTTCAAGAACCTAGCCATAATATTTACAGCTTTACTGAGCAGGATGTATCTGAGGATAATTCTCTGTTCACTGCACAATGAGACAGCTGTGTCCCTCTAGGCCACTCTCATGAGTGTGAAGCTCTCAAGACTAGAAATAAAATGTTCTCTGTTGATGTCCGTCATTTGATGGAAAAGACATCTCACAAGAAATAAACAGGGGCTCCAGTCAGATTCTTCTGCACTGAGGAAACAATCAAAGAATAATAACTAAAGTAAACAATCCCAAAAGTTTAAATGGAGTAAATAAAAGCAGCCATATCTGTTAGCTACAGGTTGGAAAGTCAAGTCTCTCATTAACACCTCCATGGCTACATCAAACTTGCATTGTGTGGATCTGCTGGGATACACCATGCCTCCTTCTTCCCATCCACACACCTAATTCTAATGAAAATCAGGGTGCAGTGAGATAAAATTATTCCAACAGACTTGTGGGGTCCCATCCAGGACACCTTCTCAGTAAACAGTTGAGCACAGGCAACTCTCACATCGACATCCAAATGTCTGCGGTAGTTGGCTCTCACAGGCTGCAAGAAGAGGCACCTGGAATTGTAATTAAGGGTTCGGCAAGATCTGAATCCTATGGACTTCATTTCAGCATACTGTTCTAAACAAAATTAATGTCCTGTACCTTTCTTCGTCCTTTCACAAGAAATATGGCTTCAATTTTTATTTTCTTTTTTTTTATATATCCTAACGCTTTTCACAAGGAAAGAGGATGGATTTTTTTCCCCTTCATATAACACTACTGTCTTTTTTTTTTTTTCTTTTTTTTCCCAAAATCATCCTCCTTGTGAGCACTATTCCTTGAAGTATTTGGAAGAGCTCCTTTGGAATGAAACCCGTTTCTGCTGGATAGAACAAATGGCAGGATATACTTGAAGAGTTACACGCTGGCAGTCACTGCTGAGAGTAAAGCATATAATGCTAACTCTCAGCATGCATCAGGGTGGAATTCAAGCTCAGCTGAACAGAGTTGCAGGTATCCTTGTCTACCTTTGAGCTGTTCAACCTGACAGAGCAGTGTACCATAACTTTACATTCAGACCTGTTTTGTTCTTTTCAGTAAGGAAGTCCTGAATACAGCATTGATGGCATCGCTCGTTTGAACCAGCAAGCAAGCTATTAACAGGACACGTCTGGGTCAAATATTGCACAAGTTTCAGCTGTTACTGCAACCTCTTTGTAAAACTGAAATGGAAAGAAGTTATCTTTCCCTAAGGTTCCAGATGAAGGTTTTTAAAATAAATATATATTGTAATTGAATGAGAGTCGGAGGAAAAAATATGTTAAGCCCCTTAGATAAACTGTGAGACTCCTATTCTTGTCTGAGAACATGAGTGACACTCTGTGGAGCTCAAAATGTTGATTCCTTTTCTATGGATTCTTTAGCTGAATCTGGCTTAATAAGTGTAAAACTGCCACAGCAGAAAACTGTCTAGTGTAAAAGCTGTACCCATAATTTCCATACGGCTGGAGTCGTGCTGAGCCCACCTTTGGCCTGATCCAGCTCTCATGTTGCAGACATGATTCAGAAGTCAGCATAGCCAGGATTCATGGCTGTGTGATCCTTCTTCTTAGCATAATGTTATTTTTGGATTTTACCTTGAACCTTTACAGAAATTCTGTGAAATGGGCTCTTGGTGGTTACACAAGGAGGTGACTTTTCTGTACTGCAGGGTAAAAGAGACAACAAGCTGTGCCTGTGGCCAGGCTGGTGAGTTCAGTTTCAGGGTCAGAGAACCGCTGACATCGGAGTGCCATGCTTTATTTGCACAAAGCAAGAGTATGAGGATGCTACTGATAGGATCTGAGCAATGGGTGAATGAGGATGCATTACCAACATGCTTCTTTCATCTATAATGACCTTGTGTTTACCAAACTCAACCAAGAAGCTGCAGCAATCCCCACAGAGCTATGGCAGCCGAGTCAGGAGCTACAGCAACCCACAGATTCCACTGCAGTCCAAAAAAGAGGTTTGAACATCAGGTGGAAAAGCATCTTACGGCATTGCTTTGATGAAAGACCTCCATAGTGGACACAAGAGCATGTAAAAGCACACCTACTTCTATCTGAGGCTACAAAGAAACAGTCTGAAAAATTAAAGAAGACAGACAAAGAAGATTTGCTCAATCGCATCAAACCACTAAGTAGATATTCTTATACACACTTCTTGTTATACTCTTACTCTTTTCATTATTTGTTTTTCTAATTCTTATTCAGATCTAAAATGTCCTGATTCTCTTTACTTTTATTCACTTTGACACTTTGGATTTAAGCTCAGGTGAAGTGACTGACTGTATTTTATGCCTAAATAAAGATAAAAATAAATAGCTCTACAGGGTTAATTTGGACAAGTTTTCACAGCTGCCTCACTGTGAAAAATAGAAAAAAAAAAAATTAAGATTTGTGCTAGATTGAGGGGAAAATGGTAATAATAATATTTGCATTCCTAAGAGGAATTCTGCAACAATAGAGTGTGAAAGATCTCTTAAAGTATTTTTCCAAGGGTGAGGAAAGTCAAAATGACAAAAGGGTAATATACAAGCCTAAAATAGCCATTTGAAACATTTTGTAACAAGGGAACAATAAAAATATTGTTGTTGCCTTTGATATGTGATATTACTAGTATACCGAGGAAAAAATGGACATTGTCTGTATATGTACATAAAAAGGTTATCCTTGTTGCCAAAACTTGCAGGAAGAGTTAGAATAAAAATGAGAAGGAGCTGAAAATGGGAAACTGGTGGCAGTCATCAGAGACAACAAATATATGGTGTGGGTGTTTTTTCCAGTAAAAAAGGAAGTGCAACATTGAATTTCACTTGAATGTTAGTTACAGGTATAACTATCAAGGCTCTCTCTCTCATAAAAATTCATTATGAAGAGGCAGACTTGAGTCACTTGAATCACAAGCAAGAGATAAAATTCAAGATGAAAAAGAGACAGCTAAGGATCTCTCTAAAATTGATTTGGAATAAATGTGTCTTCTTTTTCCTTTTCTCTCTTACTGTAATGGCCTAAGAAAGAGCTGAAAATGACATCAGATTTCTGCACCATTTCCACATTTCTGTAGAGATTCTGCTTCTACTTTCTGACTTTTAGATGCTAAAGCTCACATACTCTTTTGAATTGAAAATTGGTGAGAGGAGAGTATATTTTAAATAGCAACCAAGGAAATGTTTGTTATGAATGGTACATATTCAAGAAGACTAGGCTTTATGTAAACCAGCAGTAGAAAAAGGCTGGTGACATTTGAATTGTCTATGATAATGGTTTTTAGATTGAAGACAAATGACAGGTATGGAAAAGCTTGTAATCTCAGATAACTTATCAAGTAGACTGAAGTCACAAACTGTAAAGTGAAAAAGGAAAAAAAATAGGGTAAAGTAAAAGTTGGTGACATTCAGAGAGGGAATAGCAAAGAAAAACTTCAGCAAATAAAATCCTAATTGAACAAGGAACAGGAAAATTGGTAGCCAGACCAAAATCAAGTATTTACTTGATTCTACCTTTTTTTTTTTTTTTTAAATCTAAAGGATAAGAACTCCAGCAGCTGGTTGTAAGAGAGAAATGTGATGTAAAAGATGACTCACAAAGGTAATAGAAAGAAAACAGCCAGTGTAACCCAGCATAATTATAATTCCAAGATACAAATTGCATAGGAGTGATGAAGTACAATGAACTTATAACAACTAGTCAAAGAGTTCAGGAGAGGATAAACAGTGCTTGCTTGATTTATTTTTTAGCATTCAACAGGCCAGGTGGAAAAAGTAACTATAAGTTACACTGTAATGCTGGCCACTAAGCTCTCAAATTTAACGTCTACAGAAAAGAGAAAAAGGAAAGGAAAAAAAAAAAGCTACAGTATCATTTAACTAAAAAAAAATGGGAACTACCTGAACATGACAAAGCTTTTTGAAAAGAAATTGAGGAGGACAACTAAAAGACTAAATCCTTGCAGATAGCATGACAGACTGCCTAAAGATACTATATTAGGGAGATCAGAGAAACCGTATACCACTTATCAAAAACGCTTTTAAAGGACAAAAAAATAGCCAGCATGGTGAAAAAGCAGACTGAAGAAGGCCATTAAGAGTAAAAAGATACTCTGAAAAAAAGTCAAAATTGTGAGCAAATTAGGATGAGGAAAATGAATTAAATCCAACACAAAAAATGTTACAATATTGTAGGGAAGTATGAAAAAGGTTTTGAAGACTATTTATTCATGACATAGAAATTAATGAGGATTTTTATCCAAAAAAATAAAAAAAAAATGAAAGTCTGCCAGAGGATCAGTGAGGCTAACAGAGAATCTGTACATACAGAGTGCTAAAAGAAAATGAGGTCATAAGTACCCGCTCCTAAAAAAATTAATAATCAAAAAAAAAGAAAGTAAAAAATGTTTTGGAAAGAAGGAACCCAGGGTGATTCCTACAATGCAGATATTTTGTGGATAGAAATGAGTCACTAAAACTGCCTGGAACTAAAAGATTAATAGGGTAAAATAACTCCTAACAAATCAGCAGACCATATGGAATCCAACTATGAAATTTGAGCATTGTAAGAGTGTCACTTAAATTAGCTTTGATATCAAACAAAAGTGAGTAGTAAAATCTGAGACTGGGAAGAGCTGCAGATAGATGTCATGCAATTGAATAACCAGTGAAATGCCAGTAATATTCATGAGGAAAATAGTTAACAAGTCTCAATACCTGAGCAAGGGACTCTAAAACTAATCTCTGTATTAGTCTGGACAGTTAAATGAAGATGTCAGCTCATAATTCATCAGCAGAACAGTTAGAATAAGAAGGTATTTTGGAAAAGAATAAAGATTAAACCACAACACATTACTCTTTTAATCCATAGCTGCTGTGTCTAGACTTCTGTATTCAGATCTGCTCATGCCATGTTCAAAAGAATATAATGGAACTGAAAAGACAAAAAAGAGCAGCAAGGATGATCAAAGTTATGAAAAGGCTTTCATAAGAGAAGAGATTAAATAGACTAAGATTTTTCAGCTTGAAGAAGACACAACAAAGGGAAAATATGAAAAGATTTTTGAATTGTGATTGTCACTGAGAAGACTAATAGGAAACAATTATTTACTGTTTCCCCTTAAGCAAGAAGTAGGTACTGCCAGTGAAATTATCACGTGGCAGGTTTCAATCAAAAGCAGTGTGTTTGTACACTCACCAAAGTTGTAGAGATTGTTGTGCAGGACAAGCTAAGGGTCCATAAAACCATTTCACAAAATCACAGAACAAAAATCCTCACAGGTTTGACAAAAAAATATCCTTTTTTTTTTAATTTTCTTGCATTCTTTTCTTTAGACTTTTAATTGTAATTGTCCTGAAGTCTTTGTGCAAGAGCTGGAGTAACAGGAAATTCCACAAGGTGACTCAGATGTGGCATTTGGGTGGATGATTGAATTACCTTCAGCTGCTGTAATGAAGGACATACACATACTACTGTTGCCCTAGACTGCACAATGAGTCAGAGTCTGTTACTCCATGTGTAACATCCACATCTCAACCCTTTTTAGGTGGGGTTGTTTTCATATGCTTTTAAAGCCCTACAGATTAATATCTTATGTACCAAAGAAAATGTTTAAATCAGTGTGGTAGTTGCTGAATCAGTGCTTGCACTGCACCTTCCCAGCAATTTTTATTACTCTTGCTTTCATATCCATTATTCTGAATGTCAGGGAGCTATTTTTAAGTAGTAGCTTAGTTCAGTTTAATAAAAGATATTAAATTATCTGTACCAAAAAATTAAAAGAATTCGTTATTAAGAATTTAGTTTCATAAAATCAAATGCATATGTAGCTGCCAGTGTGCCTGCTCCAGAAAAGCTACATTTTACAATCTGCACTGGAATGGTGAGATAGAAAAAGAGAGATGAGACCCAAATTATGAGAAGTCACAGAAGGAATACAGTTAAAAATTTCATATGTCCAAAAGAAAATTTACCTGTCTTTTCAATAATTCTTTTATATGTCCAATATTATTACTAAGTTACTGCTTTAAGCTTAAAGTAATTCCTTTTGAAAATCACTTCTATTTTTTCTGGGAATACAACAATCATAATATTGAGTTCTTATCTTTCTCAGAGTGAAATTTTCTGATGATAGTAAATAAAAAATTTAGTTAACTTTCAAAAAGCTGAGGGACCTAAAGCCCAAATCAGAAATAATATTAAGAGTTAAACTGACCTGTATTATCTCTATTAATACAAGGCAAGGTATAGATATATTAAAACCTGTGCAAAGATGTAAATTGAATAAAATGTTACACTATTTTCAGTAATAAACACTTTGGCTTTCCTGCTCTTCAAAATAGATAAACTTAGAATATTTTGTGAACTACAAATTTAGCTGTAAATAGCAAAGCATAAAGTATTATAAGGGGCGTTAATCTAAATTGTATTTCCTATAATTTCTGAAATAGTAATCTGTAGTCATTTAAAACTGTCTAGTTAATATTTTCACAAGAAATCATTATTTTTTATCTTAAAATAGGGGGGATTTGTTTGTTTGTTTTATAAACTACTTCTTTATTTTCTCATCCTTTGTAAAAGTAGTAAAATATTGAATAAACCAACCAAACAATTTTTTTGGAGGGTACAAAAATAGTAAACTGAACCATCAGAAGAAAATACTCAAAATTCCCAAAGTAAAGGGACTGCCTTGAGAGAGAGTGAAAAAATAATCCAGATAGGATGGTTACTCCGCTACTTGTTTTTATGTTAACAAAGCTGAAAGAGCAAACATAAAAGCAGAATTCAGTCATAAGGATTTGAGTGACGTACAATATAGAGGATTTACTTTCTGAGATAGTTCTGAGAGGCACTTACAGAGTTAAATAGTCATTATTAGGGTTAATCTGTACATGAGAAGATGTGTAACATACTTCTGACAACAGTGTTCAATTTGCCAAAAATGCAGTTCAATCTTTCTCTGTGTGAGCCTTGCAAGAAAGCAGACAATGTTCCCTATCAATAACACTGATGCTGAATAGCAACTTGTGAGACCAGATCTATATTGTGAAGCATTGCTGGCAAAGATATGTCATCTAGAAGTGTGAAAAAATATATGACAACCCCGTTTCTCACAGCTACTTGGCAGAAAACTCTGACATTCATGCAGTTATATGAATATATATTTAGTTTAGTTTATCTCTTTCAGGGGCACAGTGCAGAAAGGTTAGAAGCATACCTCTTTGTGCCAGCATGTGCAACACCTCCAGCAGCTGGCTCTGCTGATGGAGCTGAGAGGAGAGTGGCAGGTGTACTAATGCAGATAAACCTCACCTTGCCATCATAGCGGCACACCCTACAGTGGGTGTGATAAAACAGGACAGAATTGAAGTATCTTAAACAAATATTTACTTAGATTTAATGGGATTGCTCCTGTATGTTTATGAAATGCCAGTTGATTCTTAAATGTATTTGCTGGGGATTAACAGCTATTCCAGAATCCACTGCTATTTAATGAACATACAAGAACTGTCTTAGATGTTATAAGGAGCTAGGCTTAAAAAGTTCATGAATTACTTCCGTTCACCAAATGATAAAAATTTACTGAAGATTAACATTATGTAAGGTACAGATATGTTACACAGAGATTAATCATTAAATAATTATATATTTCTTCATCCCTTGGTATTTAATTAACTTAAATTAAAATAGTTCCAGCAGTCAGATAAATAGGTTAATTTATTTTGATTTTAAGAAGTCCATATAATCCAAGACCATGCCTTTCTTTTCTTGTGAGTCATTTCAGTAAGGCATTTCAGCACATTGGGCTTCTTAGAAGGTTGATCTCAGATTCTAATTTTAAACCTCCAGCACACTATACTCCATTGCTTCTGGCACCACCAATTTGGCCATAAGAATCCAAACCAAAAGCCAAGTAGATAAATATTTAAGCGAAGCATAAAAAATAATGCACCTTACACAGTTGCCTGATTTTGTGAGGGAAAAAATCAGTTCTCATCTGCAGTTCTCATCTGCAAATACATGGAAGAGGGAATAATAGGCATGCAAACAGAAATTATATTTCTGCCATGGAAGAGAGATTCAACACCTCCACAGCATGACTGATGAAATGGGAAAGATTTGCAAAATAAATTCGTGATGATGTCTCCAGAATAAACTTGGGCTGCAACAATTAACACCTATAAGACAAATAAGAAACACAGAAGCCCAAAACTGGTAATAAACAACAGTCAGTCTGCAAAAAGCTCGTTCCCTCAAAACCTGAGAATACTTCTTTCATAGGTTTAGGTATATACAGTTATTTATATCAGTTAGTCATCTTTTACTGACAGTAAAGAAGATGTGATTCATCTTAAACAGATCAAAAGAATCATACTCTGGAAATACCTCACACTCCTCAGCAATTCTAGAAGGCTCATCAGCTAATTGACTACAAAGAATTAGGGTAAATAGCTCAGATGTAGGTGAGATAGTAGGTGAAATGATAGGGACAATGTTCCTGCGAACATGTGGCTGTTCTTTTCTTCAACAGGGTTGAAAATGCAGAACTTTGGGAAGCATTCTGTTCCTTTTTTTTTGTAACTAACAAAACCTTCAGATCTTTCCATCTTATTGTATTTATAGAGGACTGAAAATCTAGAAGAAAACCCATGCCTCAGTTTCAAATCTATTTTGGAAATGTAAAATGAAGTCTAAATGAAGATGCCATTAACTAGAATATCTTGTATTTCTTTAAGATTTTGAAGAGTATTTCTGGCTGCCTTAAACATTTTTCTTAATTTTTTTTCTTTTTTCCAGAGTATTATATTTACACATCTAAAGGAAAAATATCATCCAAGTTTTTTGAAAACTTTTTTTTTTAATACAAAGGCTTATGCAAAAAAATGATATTACCTGACATTGAATTAGAAATACAAAGTTATATTTTGTAGACTTATAACAAAACAAAATTAAAAAATAGTATACAGTGTTGATTCAATATGGACAAGGTGGTACAGTTCTGCTGACCATGATGAATTTCTACAAAAAAACAAACACTTTTCTGATATGAAATATCTCCAGTTTAGAAATATTTAAATGCAGGTCAGCTCTAGAAAAATTACAAATTTTTATCACTTTTTTGGCAGAGAATCAAATTTAACAAAAGAACACTACCTCTCACAGTTTCTTACTTCCTATGAAATCTAAATGGCTTGATTACATGTTTGGCTTTCTTTTCTCCTCTGTGCTATACGTTATGTTCCCACACCCTTAACTTCTAAGTTAATATTTTTTTTTCTTTTTCTTCTTCTAACTCTCATCCTGTCTTTCCAGATTTCTGCATATCAGAAAAAGACATTTAATAAGTTTACAATAAATCTGAGCTTCTACTGACATCCGAATCTATGTCTTTGAAGAATTTAAAGTAATCTTTAGGCTCTAAGTAGCAATGAAGTTCTCAGGCTTTAAATATTGGCTTATTTTGCCATACTTATGAAGGTTACACATCTCCTGAAATCACTGTAAAATAATGGCGAACTAGTAATTGGGTTAAGATTTCCCAATAACAAAAGGAAGGTGAGTTCACTCTAATCAGTAACTGTCCAGCCTGTGTTTGGGAGGGTCTTTTCTTGCGCCAAAATTCTAGCAAAATATTTCTGCTACTCTCCATAAAATAAGAAAAAAAAAAGTGAATGCACTTAAAATTAAACATATAAAAATAAATAAAAAGGAATGAAAATATGCATAATGAATGAATAAACAGACTCTAAATGTAACAAAAATATAAATATTATCAATGCTTTTGTATAAACAAAAGGTATCCATAAGAAAAATTCACAATTTTATATCCCATAGACTTGAACATCTTCTGGGATTTTATTTTCACAATCAATATAATGAAGAAAGAAAATTTTGAGAGAAGTTTTATTTTGGAAGTCCAAACTACTTGACTAAATTTTTTATTGCCAACATGATCACCAAAAGAATTTTGCTTTTTTTGTTTTTTCAGGGTGTTTTGTTGTTGTTGGGGTTTTTTTGGGTTGTTTTATTTTTTGGTTGGTTGGGGGTTTTGTGTTTCATCTTTTGGGCTTTTTTGGGTTTGTTTGTTTATTTTTTGTTTTTGTTTGGTTGGCTTTTTTAAAGTAATTTTTATGGTCCTGTTCAGCAATGGGCTCTGGTTATTCATGTACTCTGGTACTCTCGAGAAGCAAAAAAGCAGAACACCAGCAAGTAAAGCTAAGTTTAAAGCTTTCCTTACAGCAGTAGGTTCAATGTTCACTGTAGCTTTTTGTCTCCATCCTTCTCTACTCCATGTACTTCCTCTCAAAAAAGAGGTAATTTATGTGAGCTTTTCTAACAACAACAAAATACCATAGGGATAAGGGACAGAATCCTTGCTTCAAATCAAATTAGCTATGTTGAAAAGAAATATGACTTGTTAAAACTAATCAGAGACATGAAATGCAGGAATATTCCATAAAGTGCAGGAATACCCCACAGGGTGTAGGAATATTCATATTCAGCAGCACACACAGATCCAGTATACACTTTCCAGGGCCATGAAGATTACAGATGTGCTGCAAAAGCCTCTCCACAGGCTCAGAACAGACACAGTTCTGCTTCTGCTTTCTTTTTTATGTTGGATTTGCACCTTTTGAAAAGTTGTTTGGGCTCTGTAGCTGTCTAGAGATCTTGCCAATGCACAACCTAAACTGCACTTTTTATGCAAGAACTGTATTCATTTGTTCAAATAAAAATTGGGTCAGATAGTGCTATACATTATTAAATAGATATTTTAAAACTTTATTTGTAAAGTACAGCTTTACAATTATATACTCTATTTTTTTCTGAAAACTTTTGCCTTGGAATTAGTATTCTTTCCAAAACAACCTTTATGATGAAAATTGAGTGTTTTGTGTAAACAGATTTGTGAATTGTTCTCATTGTTGCAATTTTAAAACAAGCAAGAAAAAAATGTTGCAAGGCATTAAATTTCCTATAATGTTAAGGTATAGATTTATATAGATTACAAAATTACGTTACCAGGGATATCAGTTAATGATGTCCTATTTTTGTATTTATGAGTATGTATGTGGACATATATAGACATGCACACTACATATATGTAGACAATATTAATTATACTGCAGCACTAATAATAATAATAGTAATAATATTAATAAAAATAATATTAATAAAATAATAGTAATAAAACAATAGTAATAATAATATCATATATGTATATGTATATATAAAATAAAATACTATGCATTTTTGATATGAAATTACATTAACATCCTCACTAATTTATAGGAAGAAATTTCTATATTAAAAAACTGGAAGAATATGGTCCTTAATTTAAAAAATACCTATACTTTTCTTAAATAAAGGGGTATTATCTGTGCCACAGTGTGACTTGGTTATACTGGGCATATGCTCTTCTCCATTTCATGCTGCAGAGGGGAGCAGATGGAATTAAATATATCTTGGCATGCAGCACAGGGGCAGCCATGGAGCACTATTTTTTTAGTACCATGCAGGCATTACCAGCTCTATATACATTAGAGATGAAACACAAAAAAGGGCATGTCACCTTCAGGAAAGGGTAGTAGTCAGGGAACATCTGTTATACATGCAGTGCTCCCTGTAGAAAGAACTGAAACATGATGAAATATGCATCAAAAGTTCCCTATGCACTGAGGTACATTAAGTCCCTTTCAAACCATATGAAGCCCACTTGGGGAAGGGAGGTTATTTGAGTGCAGCAGCTGGAATAGGAGAAAGCAGCAGCAGGGAATGGAAACCAGCTGTTCTGCCATTCTGGAGATCTGACTGGGCAGTAGGTACACAGAAGCTGATACATGGCACTGGGTATCACTGAAGTACAGAGACTTTGTCTACACAGACACAGACTTACTAAGTTCTGTTAGTTAATCGTTCTGCAGCTCTGTCTCTGAGCCAAGACCACGCTAAATGCTGCATATTATTGTTGGGAAGCACTACATAATTCACATTCCCTGCAATTCTCTAACATGGTCAGTTCTTCAAGATGATGTTCACAGAGAAGAAGATGAGGAACAGATCAGAGCAAATATTGTCTTTCAGTATGTTTTACTCAGGATTGGACAGTGCAATACATCCCCATATTTCATTTTGGCACCATAAAAAGCAGGACTAGAGCAGATCCTCTGGCCTCAGACAGTTTAAAATAAATGTAGATTATCACTGAAAAGTGTGTATTAAACCTGTTTTAAAAATCTCCAGGACAGGGTATTTTTAACTCACAGGGGTAGTGTACTACAGTGCCTACATATCTTTATAATAAAGTTCTGTCTCAAATATGACTTAAATACTTCTCCCAGAAAATTAAACATAAAAGAAAAGAAAAAGCAAGCACTATCCTGTTTATAACAACTTTATATACACAAAGACCTTTATTATGCTTCACTCCAGTCCTTGTTCATTTAAACACACACAGATTCTAAACAAAAACTTCTTCCAAACTTCACCTACAGGCGATGTTTCACAAACCTTTATTTTTTGCTGTTATTATACCTCTTTTTTGATTTTGAATCCTTCCAGATCTGTCTCTAACATATGCCCACAAACTGCATACTGTAGATGTATCCCTAATTAGACCATGCTGCAACTCTGGCTCAAATTAAAATGAACCACATTTCCCTCTCTGGAAGCCACAGCATAGGAGAAAAGTAGTATGTAAACAGAAAAAGGGCCACGAAAAGGACAGTCTCTATTAGTGTGCACAGACATTAGGAGATAATTTTTGTTCCAGAAGAACAAGATACAATTAGTAGTATTCCAGCTAAAGCATTGCTGAATGGAATAATTACCTCCTGTCTCTTATTTAAGACACTTCTCTTTTGTCTTCCCCAGCTGGACATAGAACTATTGATAAATACAATCATTCAGATTTCCAACTAATATCTGTCATCTAATAATATATGTCATCTTTATGGAAACTCCATCTTCAGAACATTGTTTTTTTGGTGAAAAGAACGTGGCTGCAATATGCAATGGGATTTTGTTAAATCTTGTCCACTATAGTGGTTTATCATAGCAGTATTTTCTGCTGACTTAATAGGAGGAGATACATAAATCATAAAATGAGGATTTAAAGTGATGAAGAGAGAAGATGTCTTTATTTTGCCTTCTCTATATTACTGAATAAAGACACATACCTTCATATGTATGGGGTTTTTTTTAATACTCTAATTCTGTGTAAGCATAATTAAAGGAAACCTGTAAGTACACCATTGAAGGACATTTTCAGACACAGAGCAAGAGTCGGGAATAGACTCTCTAGTCCTGCTACAATAGTTTCCTTGATATTAAGTATTCATCCAATATATGAATATATGCCCTAAAATATTCATTAACAAAAGTAAGCACAAGTAGTGAACATCCATTTATCACCCAGGGAAATGCATAAAGCCTGATACTATGAAAACTCTTTATTTTCCGATTTCCTTGTTTCAAAAGTTGTTGATCTTTCTATGCCCCCACTTTTCTTTCAATTTATAAAAAGAATCTGAAAAGAAGAAATGTTAGCTGAAGATAATGATTTTGACATAGAAGGACCTCCTCTTATTGAGAACTGCAAATCCTTTCCTCGCTCTTCTGGTGGGAATAAAGTGAAAAGATAACTTATGGATTCTAAGCCTTTCAAGAACAAACTGCAGTACAATAACTTTGCTCAGCCCCAGGAAAGGCAGTGTCAAAACAGAAAGTACAGAAAGGATGTAATGAGATTTCCACTAGTGACAGGGGAGGGATATTCTGCTTTGTTGCCTCTGAAGAAAAGCAGAAAGAGATGAGCACCAACAGCTACAGCACCCAAATATTAGAATCTCAGATACGAGACTTATGGTAATATACTTGTGATCTTGAAGTGCATGGTATGAATTAATTTGCAAATAAGCTCATCAAAGAAATCTCTTCTGAAATTTATGAATACTTTTATTGGTGCAGTCATGAACTTTTCAGATGTTAGTAAGGGCATTATCTAAATTGATTCCATAGTGAAGAGTCCAATGAAAACAAAACAGGTCAAAAATACATATAATTTTCAACCACTGAAGTATTTTTTAATTATAAAATAAGTAGAAATAATGTGGGGAAAAAATGAAATTACCTAAAAATGTAGCATGACATACCAAATGGTGCATAGATGAAGTTGTGCTGAATGGCTGTAATCCCTCTGTCACAGTGACATATTTGTGTGTACTGATGGAGAAAGCTCTTTCTGTATGTTTTGAAAGTCAGTTATAGAAATTTGCCCCCCTAATCTTTGCCTAAATGCATTAATTGTGGGATATGCTGCTCGCAAAATTTCACTGCTACCAGATACATGATGGCAATAATCTGCCAGGTGATGAAACAGGCACCTGATTAAAACCCTAGTTTGGCAGAACACAACACAGGTTGAAATGCAGGATAATGGGCAATTACAGGCAGCAGTAACAGGCTAAGGCAATCTGATGCAAACTGTGTTCACTGTCATTTCAGCTGCTAGAACGTTTGCATCACTCTTCTATTTTGTATCAACAAAATAGAGGCAGAGAAGTCATGAGGCATTGAGTGAATATATCCCTTCTCTGTTAGGATGTCACTTCACTTCCTTTTCTGACTTTTCTGTTCTTTTAGGACAAACATTTGCTTCCTCACACTTCTCCTTCCTTACCTGGACAGCGTTGCTTGAAAACTAAAGCTTGTGTACTTCTGAGAAGGGCACGCTATGGTAAAGCTGTGCCTGGGAACCCTCCCACCTATAACGAGGAAGCACCAAACAAACTGGATTCTGCTTTGAAGCAGTCACACAGCATCAATCACAAATCTCAGCTTGGTATAAAAATAGCTGAAATCTAAAAGACGAACTTAAATTGACTGGTAGACTAGGAGATTGTCTAAAAATAGAACCTAAACCATGAGAGATATTCAACATAATACTCTGAGTGAAGAAAAGTTGGCAGATATGAGAGTTTTTTTCTTTATTTTGTCTAAATCCATCATATAATTTGCCGCAGACATTATACAGCAAAAGATATGTCATAGATTACTAGGTATTAACATGAGAAGAGCTGACAATCATCTGTACAGCAAAGGCAACTGACCTGCATTTTTCTTTGTAGTTCATTAACTCTGGTTAGAAGGGAGAATATAATTCCAATCTCTCAGAAAAAGGGAATTATTGAACAATTGAACAGTCTAGCTCAGCCCAGGTAAAAAAATCTTGCAAAAGTATTACCTGGATCATCTTAAAATGCTTGAGATCAAGACACTTAGAACATTTGAAACTTTTTATTAGTTTCCTCTGACTAAAAGTGAAATATATCAATTTAAAAGTTTAATGCCAATCGAAGTTTCAATATCACCATTCACAAGGACTTAGAAGTAGTATGAGACCAATAACAATGCTGGTAATTCTCATATATTTAGAAGTACTGTTTCACTGAACCAAGTAATCACAGCAGAAAAAAGGAAAGAAGTAATGTCAGTGGCTCCAGTGTCATATTGATCTTGCTATACGCACCAGAGTAGATATCAAAGAATGATATTATTCTTCATAAAGCTCTTCAGTTCTACCTACATTTTTAATCTTAAAGTCTCATTATTAGAATAAGGCCAAAATCAAATATCTCCAGCTTATTGAAAACTAATTTGGTCAATCAGAAACAGTTACAGTATAGATAAGTTTTCTTTGACCTGTGTTAGTCCTCATCCAGGATCATACACGTGCTTGCATAAAACACAAAACCAAAAGAAAACATGAGAAAAATATATAGAAAAGAACAAACAGAAGCAGAAAACACAAGGCTCAATACCTCATTTTGTGTGGGCTTCACCTAAAAATTTCCAGAATTTACAGTTCTAGAAACAGATTCTACTACTGAGACATACCAAAAAAAGGAAGGAGACCCTCAATACAATTAAGTTGCTCTTATAGCTTTCCTGGAAATCAATTCATCAGATGAAACTGGAAAATGGATACTGTGTGCAAGTAAACAGCAAGTTAGCATCTTACCATATTAGAAGTAAGCAAGTTAGAAAGGATGATAGTGCTGGACATAAAGACTATTAAGTGGTGTCAGAGCAAGAAGGGCAGTCTGACAGATATTCTGAGCACAGAGAAAATGTGATAGATGTTCTGTCCAGTCAAGAAAACCTATGTGAGGAATCATTGTTGAACAAAAGATTTCACATGTTGTGTCAGTTCCTGGAGACTCCCAGCGTTCATTAGTTTCTCAAAAAAGGCCACCATCACCAGTTTTGCAAACTTTGAAAAGAAATATTACTCCACAATCTTCTTTTCCTATTATCTCATTAAGCTGGTGTATTCATAAAAGAACTCATCATCCCCAATGGCATGGAAAGCATTGGTGATGATGTCAGACAGCAGAAATGTGTTTGATGAACTTTCTGCACTTATCAGTCTAGACTGATTCTAACTCAGTTAAACAGAATGGATTTTAATTATCCAACAGACTCCAGCAAGATTATGCCAAGAAAATTAATGGATAGCCCAGAAAAATTGTGGTAAAAAATTTTTGTCATTTCTGCTCTGCTGCAGATGCATAATGCAGGATACTTGATTTCTAGGGTGAGTCTTATTTAGAAATGGAGACTGCAAATGAGCAAGTTACTACCGACTTGTTATATGAACACGTTCAGTGGGCAAACACAACGGGTAACAGTGTTCATAGAGAGTCTCTAGAACTGATATAATTTTTATTCCTAAGACTTACATGTAGAACTGCATCAGTTGTGATGCAAATGTATTTTTGTTGTGATGAAGAAAGAGCTATTATATTTCCAAATTACACTTAGTATCACTTTTTTCATGTAGATACATTACATTTCTTTTATACTAGTAACAATACCCTAGACTAAAATGGTGCTGTTTTACAGAGAAGCCTGATGGGCAACCTTGGTCCTAGAGGAGACTCTGACAACTATGCTGAAGAGTTTCATTTCACCCTTCCTCTAAGCATCTGCCTCTAGTTTTTTTTCTTTATTCTCAGGATCCACACTATTGTTAATGAGGAAACAGCATATGCAGAAATGGCTCTTCTATGGGATGCAGGTGTGAATGGCAAGAAACTGTGTTGAAAGAAAGATGTAACGTACAGTGATAAAGCAAAAACCCAACAAAGCTACTGAATTTGGAGATATTTAATCCCTTGAAGTTTTTTTTTTGACAAACACATGAAAGTCTAGATTTACAATGGAACAATAAAACACAGACAGAAAAAAAAAAAAGAAAAGAAAAAGAAACTAAAAATTCCTGGGGAAATCTAACAAAGACAGTAATTTATGAGTAACTACATAAAGGTCCATAACTTGGTATTCTTTATTGATTATAAGGTAAGGACATGCAGGATTCACTAAGAAAAGTATAAAATTAACATCTTGCTATTTTACTGCTCCCTTGCAGATATTATTGTTTATGTTTTATGGGTTATGATATAATTTTCAGCTTTGGATACCTTTTAAAGAAATACAGATTATTGCTGTTATTCTTAAACCATACCAGACAAAACAATTACTCTGTTATTTGAATGCAAAAAGTGATTATTAAATGCTACAATCTCAAGTGAAATAAACAGGCAATTTGACAGATGTGTTCAAAACTAATAATTCTTGTAAGACTTCTAAGTAGTGTGATCTCAAACTGTCCAGACTAGGGATAAGTATCAGCAACAGAAGTGGAAAAAAGACAGGTAAACAAAACTAATTTATTAACCATTCTATTAAAGGACTAGCAGGCACGTGGAACAAGCTGTTTAGTAAGACAGCTGATTAAGATAGCACAAGTAAGCTTAAGAGACAATAAGAGATATTCTTATGCAGAAAGTGGCCTGGATATCACAGTGAGAGAGCATAAAGCTGATATAACTAAAGTGGGATGTGCCTATTGCAACACAAAACTTACTGGCATGATCATTTTTACAGTTTGGGAGGGATTTCTGCTTTCCTTTTATTCAGACCACTCCATAAGCATTTCATTAATTATTAAATTAATTCTATCTAATTTGCATTGTCTTTCTCATTTGTGAAAATGTTTAAAATCACTACCAGACAAAACTTGCTATCTGGATATATTTTCCTTGAAATCAACTATTTCAGTAGTAAACTGACAGGCTCTATCATTCACTGTTTTCATTAATGAAATGAAAATCATAAAGTAAGCTTGATTGCTTCCCATCTTACGCTGAAATCAATAGACATCTGTCTAGAAAAATGTTTTTTTGCAAAATTTCATACTTCTCTGTTACTGACAGAAGCGCAATTGCTGTTGTGCAACCAACATATTTTTTATTTTAAACATCTTTAAAAGACAATAGTCAAGTCCAGAACATGGCTACAAAAAAGTGAATTCCCATCCCTGCATATAATCCAGAATGATGACAGAATCACAATTTCTGATATTGCTGCAGGTATTTCTGGAGAAAATTGTTTCTAGCAAACTTTCCATCTCCTTTTCCCAGAAAACAATTTTTCTCTAAAGAAAAATTAAATTATTTTTCAATCCTAATCACATATATCATATTTCTTACCCTCCTTCAACTTGGCTTATGACTAGAGAAAACAATTTTATTTATCTTGTTTCAAAAGAAAAATATTACATTGGGCTAAGAACCCTAATCATACTAAGCTCAATGACAAGCAATCATTGATTTCATTGGGTACACCACATAGCACCACATTTGTTACTGCAATCACCTGAAATCCCATAAGGTGCTTGATGCACGTTCAGTTCTCATAATATAACAATGATTTTATTACATCACACTAGAGATGGAAGAGTTCATTCAAGCAAACTAATTTATATCATTACTATTTGTAATTATATTTTGAGGGAAGAAAAAAATTTTAAAAAAAAGGAAAAAATAGTTTGCTTCTCTATCTCCATTATTTTATTTTCTTCAGCAAAGAAATCCACATAAACAGCCACTGCTGTAGATCAGTGGCTGACAATAATTAACGTCCATAATTCAATATATGTTTCATAAGAACATGAGGAATTCATCTGAGCAATTGGAATAAATTTTCTTGATGAATAGGGCAGCTCAACTAGGTATAATGACAAACATAAACCTGCATATAACTCTTTGCATTATAATGAAATTAAGCAATGGGAATGGTTGGCTTAATGTGCTTACTAGATCATATATATTTTGACCAGAATTGGATTTGATGCTGCTGGACAAAACGCAGTACTATGAACACTAGCCATACAGTCCTTTTCTAAAAACCACACATTTTTAATCTGAATACTAGATAGTTTCCTAGTGAAACGTTAAAAATTTGAAAGCTCTTTCATGCCTATACTTGATAGATGGAAATCCAGAATTTTTGTCTTCATGTCACACAAAACTGAGAGAATAAGACATATGCTCAAATAGCTTCTTTAAAAAAAAATTCTGCACTGCATCTTTATACAGATCAATGTCCAATTATAGGCAGAGAGTTGCTGTGGCAAAAGGTCAGGAAAAAATAATCTTTCCGGCATTTATTACTTGGAAAATAAGGTCACATATGAGGTCAACCTCCAAATGTATACAGAATAAATTATACTGCAGCATTCTAAATATTCTGCACTGCAAAAATTATACTGCAATCTCAACATAATCAGAAAAATGAAGTTGAACATGTATTTCCTGAGAACTGTACTACAGATCAGACTAAGCTAAGAGGTGAAAATCCCAGGGCCAATTAATCAACAATTAATAAAAAGTTTATCATATATTTCTGCTTAATTAGAAAGAGAACTTCTATTAAGGCTGACTGATTTAATAGTTTCCTAACTATCTTGAACACTGAAACACCCTCCCCACAACAAGTAAAATACTGGAATACATACAAAACATTTTAAAATAATTCAGTGATGCACTTCTTTATTGCTTACAGCATAGAAGCAAAACATAAAAGCAGAGAATGCTGGAGTGCTTGTCTGTCTGATTCTCTAAAAATAAAGAAGTGTATCTTTTGAAATAAAAGACCTCCTAATTAGATAAAAAACATCCAAAAAAAAAATATTTGGACACAATTTAAGGAAAAAAATATGCTTTTTTGTCAGAATTAATGTTGACAGAGAACATTGTCATTTTCCTGACCTAAGTAATTTTGCTCTTTCACAGAAAGTCTCAATCTTTGCTATCTTCCCAGGAGTGAATGAAAGTATACTGAAAATAAGATTGTATTGGTATTTGACACTTCTCACAGTACTCTTAATTGTGAAATCAACATTATAAACAGGAAAATGCACCCATGAAATGAAAACATCTTCTGATTCATTTTTACTCTTGTCTTATATGCGAAGCATTTTCTTTTCCCCTTTTCCAAACTACATGAGGAATATAAATGACTGGTGTTCTTTTATCTTTTGCAGCCATGTCTAGTTTGAATTTCCAAATCAGGCTTTGACAGAAGGATTGTATATAATATATCACAGGCAATGCCAGTGGAAATAGAGTATATTCTAATCATTTTCAAAAG
Organism: Fringilla coelebs; assembly: GCF_963513975.1. NCBI lineage: Eukaryota > Metazoa > Chordata > Aves > Passeriformes > Fringillidae > Fringilla > Fringilla coelebs. Next base: position 57,844,695 of record NC_140029.1, read on the forward strand.
TACTAATTTTAATTTTTTTTTAAATCTGCTTTGGACACTTATGGTTTCATTTCATGTTTATTCTGAAAGATACTGCGTTCTTTGCTCTGGGCTAGTGACAAGATTTACTGTTTTCTCTGATGATAATATCAGTGGTCTATTCCTCCCTGATAAACCACAACTGCAATACTAATAGGTTGATAATGATGTTTTAAACTTAATGCTTTTGTAGGCATTGTAAGCTTCACTCACCTTGTTCAAGTGGCTGGCTTTTAGTTGAAGTAGTTTTCATCTTGAGTGCCTCCCTAACAGACATGTCACAGCAGGAGCCTTTGTTAGTGTCTTGGTCACTGTCAGCCTGATCACTGTCCCCATGCCCGCTGTCCCTCAAGCTGGCTCTTTCTGGATCCTTGAACGTGGAGCTACTGAAATACATATTGAAAAAAAAGAAAAAAAAAAAAGAAAAAAAAAAAGAGAGAGAGAGTGTTGTATTTACTTGTTCTAAGTTGAATTGTACTCTCTGGAAAAGCAATTTTGACAAGAATGCAAATGGGGAAGCCAAGAAAGTTATTTAATAGGCCTTACCTTTGAACAAACTGCTGCCTGCTGCCCATGTAATTGGGCTCTGCGGGAAAATTGTCTGTCTGTGAAAGAGAAGGAAAAAAATACGTATAGTTGTACACTGGACAAATCTCCTGCAGAGCAACAAGATTTCCTAGAGGAGAAATGATTAATAATTCAAAAATTCCCTTAATCTTCAGATTTGTACATTTTAATTAAATTGGAAAATGCTGGCATGTAATTATGTGCTCAGAACAATTAAATGATTCCGGTCCACAAATTACCTGCTAAAGTAAACAATGAAGCTCCAATAAGTGGCATTCTCTGTTAGTAACCTGACAGATGACACTGTTTATGTTTTTTCATTAGATAGATATTAAGACTGATGGTTATTGAAAATGAGAGAAAAAATAACTTTGCATATTAAAAAAGTGAATTATTCAATAATACTAATTTTTAATCATAATTACATAATCTACTGGGATTCTGAAGCTCTTACTGCTGTAATACAGTTTTTTATATGCTATATTACACTTGAATTGGAAAAAATAAACAAAAAATCAAGAAAATTTATGGCTGACGAGCTGTGGGGTTTCTCAGATGCTACTGGAAAATTGCAAGTGTGAAAATATTTGGATTTTTCTCTCTTTAATTTTCATCAGTATTAATATCTATGTCAGAATAATGAGAACCACACATGCAAACGAGAATATTGAATGATCACTGTTGACAAGTAGTTTTTAAAAGAAGATACTTTCATTAAGTCTGTCATGTATATTTTTAGCAGCATGAGCCAAGTAACTGTAGAAGCAGAAGTATTAAAAGGATCCAGACCAACATGGAGTCCTGCCAAAGGGAACTGAATTCCCCTTGTATCATTAGCTGAAGTTCTTTGGGAGAAAGAGAGACTGCATCATTCAGAAAACTCCGCATACTGTACATTCACGCACGTCACTTCTTCTTGCAGCTGACCTAGCGACAGAGCTTCTACTGTTTTCTGCATCACTTCACATCACACCACTCTGCTCCGCAGCAGCTCCGGCTTTCGCAGCAGCATCCAGCGGATCAGTATCCGTAACACAGCCAGCACAAAATTAATGGAGCTGAGGGCCTGGGGTTTAATGTCACACAGCAAGTGTTTACACAGGTGACTGGGATCTTAGGTATTTGGACTTCCCTGCCACTCCCCGCTCCCCATTTTTTTATCTTTGTTCTGGTTTTGTCAGTAGGAGGTAATTAGAAATATTTGCTGCTTTTGGTATGGTTGGAATTTGAGCTTGGAAAAGAGGCAAAAAGTTTTATCCAAAATTTAAGTCACTGCTGTTTGCAACAAAAATTGGGCAGACACCTGTTACTCCCAAGGGATTTGTGAAATAGATGTGCTTGTATACCATGGATGTCTTTGTGTTTTAGAGAAGGGATGGAAAATATAGAACCATCTTCCGTTCAGCATGTATGTCAATGTACACTGCACTTTCTCCTAGTTTCTAAATCCTTTCATTCAAAAAATAAGTTTATAACACATACTATGTTCACATCCATCCTAGCTTTAGTATATGCAATTAGAATAAAAGTTCATCTTCACATTTAGTGTGCATCAAGTTAGAAAAACAAATATTGGAAACAACAATTTCAGCATTCTTATGTGTATTCCTCAAATGCAGCACATACTTTGGAAGCAGCTAAAATTCTGCTGTTTTTTTTCTTCTTGCAAGTTTTAAGCTAGTATCTCTCTTTTGTGAAGCAAAAAGATATATATATATATATATATATATTTATATACACTCATATACAATCATTATGGCACTTACAGAACCCAGCACTTATCAACCTGAATAAACCTTTACAATTGCAGGGTTCCTGTCTCTTTTTCATGTCTAATATCTCAAATAGAGATATCCAGGAAAACTGACCTTATGCTTTTACTTACGTAAGACATCTGTCTCCTCATAAACACAGCTGCTACCAGAATCAACATTTCCATTTTTCATGACATTGGCAGTGAAAATGCCTGCTATAAACTGCTTTTTCATTGATTCTCTGACATTAAAAGTCATATTTTTGTCCTGAAAATAATTATAACTCCTCCTTTTAGATGGTTCTAAGAACTTAACTGGAAACTGGACCACTGTAAGAACTGGTCACACTTTTTGTCTCTGCTTTTTCTTAGCAAAAAAGCATTTCATACATCCTGGATGAGCCAATACACAGATATTAAAATAGAAGATATGACCACATCTTAGCTGCTGAGAAATTCTGTATTTATGGTAATCATTAAAGTCCTTTAACTAGATAATACTTTATACTGTATTTTGTTTCAATACAATGAATTGGGTGCCATGTTACAGCAAGTTCATTATTACAAAAGAACAAATGTAAGTACTTGCTGATCATATACAGACACAGAGCTCAGAGTTGAATACTGTTCTTTCTGCACTAAAAGCATTAGCCCTTCTTCTATGAATTATGAAGATATGATGCTTGTGTTGAGTTGTAACAGCCCTCTGAGATACAGGCAGCAAAGGGAAGACTGTTTCGTGTATGAAAATATCTATAAATTTGTGATAAATAAAATAATCAATTTTAACGTTTGTCAGTTTGGAGGAATCTTAGAAATGTAAGCATCTGCTTCACAATGGATGAGAGAGAGAGATGAATATCTAACATGTCTAACTCCCTTAAAATCTCTTTTTTGTCATTGTTTTAATCCCAGTTGAAGTGAGAGGTCATATACTTAAATTTTTTACACTTTAACATTTATGGAAGTGATATTACACATTCCAGCTCATGCATTAATCATACCTCTTTAAATTGCATAGCTGTAACTCAAAGAAACAAATACTACCTAAAAAATCTAAAAAACCTCTGGTTCTTCTCTGGATATACAGCTCTTTCTAGGACAAAAAATCACCAAAACTCCGGACTTCCAGTTTTATAGTAGGTTACAATTCACCTGCAAAAAACCACCTAGTCAGCTCAAAACCACCTAGTCAGTCAAAATCTAGTCAGCTACTCTAGCTAATCAACCAAAATCCCTCAATGTGCCTTTGAAAAATACAAACTATCCCATTTGGTCATCTAGTGTCAGGTACATAATACTCCTGGGGAGCATTATTGGCATAGGGGAATCTTGACAACCAGCAAGATGTCCAGTGCAATAGCTAAAGCTAAATAAGATGCATCAGGTCAGAAGGGAATTGCCTGGAATTTCAGTCTGCTGCTAAATAACAAAAAATTATTCAAATGCCACCATCATTAACTTCCCCTGAAGAACAAAATAAAACAAATTCCACCCTCGTTCTCACCCTCCCTCCAAAGAAATCTCCCAGAACAATCTGTCTCTAAAAGTCACCAGAGTTAAACAATAAAGAAAAGTGAATTTTTTATCTCTGTGATTCAAGACTGAGGGCTGGAGTATCAATGAGGTCACCGGCAGCTACCACAGCACAGGTTCTCCAGTAGAAGGATAAATGTATTCTAAAGTCAAAAAAAAAAAAAAGAAGCAATGTCCACTGCCACCAGAAAACTAAAGTCTGTGATATCAACTTAACTGTCCAAAGCCACCTTAGAGAAGTGGCCCTGGTTTTATGGCCCATTTTCACAGATTAGTGGAACCAGCTAATTTCCAATGAGAGTATGTTGTTAAAACATTTAACTGATATTCTTTTTTGATGGTTGCTATAACAGACCTTTACAAATAATTTCTTCTACCTATCTGTTCTAATATGTGACTCTGGATCAAATATGAAATTTTAGGAACACTGTCATTAGTGTAATGTTGCAGAAAAATGTCTCAGGATTTCTGTACAAGCATTTGATACAGCTTTCTTAGAAGTTGAAGCTCATTAAAAAAAGCCATTTAAAAAGAGGTCAGAATGCATAGGAACCTTTCAAAAGCTGCAAAAATTTAAAAAGAAAGGGTTGCTTCCTTTCAGAAAATATCATACTGTTTGATTTTGTTACCTTTTACTTCAGTGAATTGAGGAAAAGGAAAATAAAAGAAGAGGCAAATTAAACCTGTGCAAAATATACTTTTCATAGACTCATAGAACAGTTTGGGTTGGAAGAGACCTTAAATTTCATCTAGTTCCACACATTCTCTACCCACCATGGGTAGGGATACCTTCCACCAGTTCAGGTTGCTCGAAGATCCATCGAACTTGGCATTGAACACTTCCAGGGATGGGGCAACCACAACTTTCCAAGGCAACTTGAGCTGGTTGGATTTTCTGGTTTAGAATTTCAAATGCAACAATATAATTGCTACAGTCCAATAATGGGACTGTGTTTTCATGAACAGCACATCAACTGTCTACAAAACTACTAAGTTTATTGCACCTGTCAGTACTTGTATATTATGACCACACAAGGACCTGGATAAACTAAAATTGTTGCCAAGTATAGGTCTCACATGGTGTATTTGGAATACTAAATTTTATAGACTCAGAAATAAAACCATTCAAAAGTTTGAAAGTCAACTGTTAAGATTCTACTAATTAATTCTGGAATGGCTATGGTTTCCAAAAGTTTAATTTAGAGAAAGGAAAATGAAAAATTATAGCCAAGAACAGAGTATGAGAAACAAATTTTTCATGGGATCCATTAACCTTAAATAAACTCATAAGAAAAAAAACAGTATAAACCTCATCACTGGAAACAGCTTGAACCAGCCTGGGCCAAGCATTACACAATGAATTATGGAGAACATTTTTAGCAATGGGCTATATTCATCTCTTATCCTTTTTTTATCTTTTCATAAATTCATATTCACAAGGTATATGTGTTTACTTCTGTTGAAATATTATGCTATTTTTATAGATACATAAAATCTATAAGTGTGGCTCTGCACACTTTTTTTTTAAATTCAGGATTAGAATTACAGCACCATATTAATCAATCAGGTTTCAAAAATTCTGCTGTTGCTCAATAAGACAACAGTAAACAACTTCACAAGTCTTCTGCTTTCAAAAATTGCTGCAAAAAGCAGACTGTTTCTTAAAAATTAGAGGTTCCTCACTATTTTTCTCTTTCTCTTTACTTTTTAATAAAAAAAACATTTTTATGGCACAGTTTTGAAGATTTCTAGCAATATTTCATGTATTCCATACTGTTTGAATGAAATTAAAGAATTTTTTTTTAAAAGAATTTGCAACTCAACAAGTTTGTCTAATTAAAAAAGAAAAGATCAATGCCTACAAAGAAAAAGAGGAAGTGAGAAAGAAAGAGACAGGGACAGAGAGAGAAATTCAATATTTAAGTATTCTTGACAAATTATGCCTAGAAATAATTGTCATATAAGGAAAAGATGTGCTCTAAAGTATGAAAAAAAAAGACTTGGATATTAATCAGATTTATGAATATCAGATTACTAGAATATTCATAATTTTTTCTCAGAATTACAAGAAGTATCACATTTTCTGAAATTATTTAATGCATCTCCATTTTATGTAGGTGTTCATACCTGGAACTATAATAAAGCAAAATGTCTTTGCTGACTCTAACTTCTTTTTAATTAAACATTAAATGCAAAAATGAAATGAAACATTTCTCACCTTTATCAGACTGCCACTTAATATCTAATTCAAGCATCTTCTGTGCCTTTTCTTGAAAAGCTGAATTCCAAGTATTCACCCTTCCCCCATGAAACAAAGATCTTATATAACGGCAATCTCTTCTGGAGGCAAAAGAATTTTATTCTGCCAAATTGAGTTTTGAAAGAGCAGACAATTGTCTTCATTTTGTTAGGAACAGTGTGGGTTCAACATAGTACAATTTTTCACAAAGACTGCTCAGTATAAGACTGCCAGTGAGTGTGTATACTTAGCCTGAAATAGTAGTTTTTGCTTCCACAAGATTTACTTCATTAAGAAAATTCACTATCCCAATAGCAAATACAAAACCAAAACAACAACAACAAAACCAAAAACTGGCCATAAAGCTCTCATAGGTTCTTCTACTCCTTTCAAGGACAAAATTAAATAGGCTATTTTAAAATACTATGTGGTCTCCACTCTCATTCCTTTGAAAATGCTTTTGATATATTATTTATATGACTTGTACATATTTGGGAAATTTCACACTTGCTGCAAGATGTGTATTTTGGTGTTAAAAGTTCTACAGTGTGTTTATGTGAATTTCTGACATATATAGCATTCTTCAAACGCACACTGAAAACCCAGGGCAGTAAAAACAGTCAAATGCACAAGGCAATATCATTCACAGAGCTGCTGTACTCTTTCTTAAAGTGTTGGTTGGTGGCTCCTGTTTTCTCTTCCTCTTGAATGAGAAAAGCAAAACTGTGAGAGGAACAGGTCCTGAGCTCTTCAGTCAGTTGCACAGTGACTTCTGAAAAGTGAAGCTCTGAAGACAGACACTACCATCCTCTCCCATAAGCAAAGGAATGCAGATCTCCCTGTATAAATGCCTAATCCATGCACTGTTTTCTCTTAGCAAGTACCATATTTGTTACCAAAATAAATTATTTTTATTTATTGGTTAAGGTGTCACACTAAGGCATTGTAGATTATTTCAGTTGTTTTCACTATTTGTTTAATGAAATTATTTGTTAGATTTTTCCAAGAGTTTATTCTGCAATGCACAAGACACTAAAGATAGCAGAAACCTGGACTGTGGTAATTTAATACAGTGCAAGGATTAGAAATCACAAGGCCCAGACAAGGTTCTTCTCATCTCACTGATGACTGCACCAAGTAAGAAGACTGAAGAAGCTAAAAAGGTCACTACAGAATGACATAATTTTAAGTGATCCTGGTAAAAAAAAGTACACCTGAGTGACATTCAAAAGATGAGGTGAGATGAGACCCGGATCAGACTTTCTGATATGAAATAAAAGATTTAAGCATTTCAGGAACAAGCTTGTCTCTTTGTCTGCAGGGAAGTCAGCTCAACAGAAGCCTTCAGCTTCTCTACCAGTGCAGGATGTGTGTTTAAGGTCATACTTCTCTCTCTAAGAAAGATGTGACAAACTGTGGAAACCGAACCCAAAACTTTCTCCGATGGAAAAGGGAATCAAAATATTCCAGACCAAACTCAAATTGCTGGATTTTTTACAATGAATTCAGGTTTCTGAGCCTTATTTTTTTTTTTTTTTCACTGGAAAAACATGAAATGCAATGAAATTAGCATGATCGCAGAAGAGAATGTGGAAAGTTGTCAAATGTGACTAGGAAAAAGGAATTGTAATATGAGTTCTGAAGTTGAACTACATTTTGGAGAAGATGCAAGATAAGAATGTAGAAAGAAGTGCCAAACATCACACCACATAAAGAGCTCAAGCTGAAAGTACAATAACGTTATCACAGCGTCAATAAATAAACATAATGAAATTCATGACACATTATTGCATTGCTCTGCACTGCCGCTATTCATTTAAAAATGATGAACACATTTAAAATAATTCACAACTTGTCAAATGCCTCTGAGTGCTGCAGTTAGACTGGTGTTGTAACAGGCATTTGTAAAGGTCTTACAAGAAAGCTTTACGCAACTTATAGCAAAGTAAAGATGGAAGTATGGGAAGACAAAACAATAACTGCACCTGAATCTGCTAGTACAGTTGTATCCAATATATTTACACTGCTCACCAATGATATGTACTTACTGAAGCTACTCTGTCAATAAAAACCACATTAAGAACCTTTTGAAAGAGCTTCCCTGTCAATTAGGATGTAGATACATTCTATCGCTCCAGTTTTCCTGTCAATTTAATATACTGGATCATATTAACAGTACTGGCTTGTCAATAAGGCAAATCCGAATCCTATTAATAGAGTTACAGTGCCAATATAATCGGCTTCCCATTTATCGAGCTTCCCAGTATTTGGGAAAGCTGTGAAATGGGATTATAAGGTTAGGTTACATACATCTGTCTCTATATTACATAAATATTTCAGGAATTATATCCCGTGGTGTAAAGAAATACATGTAACCACTTTTTTCCATTACAAAAACTTCAGATGACTGAATAGTATAATAGTTTGCCATTGCTGAGAAAACATTAAATTATCCTCATTTATCACATTGTTTCCTGCTTTCACTAAGTAAAACTGCTTTTTATGACACAATCTACTTGTGTGCCACACATATAGAACTGCTAAGAGATGTAGGCACTTCACCCACACCACTCTCCAACCCCCCCCCCCCGCAAAAAAAAATTAGCTGCTTCAGAACACAAAAGGAAAGAGATAAAACATATTTTAGAAACAAAATATAAAGCACTCCACAGTTTCAATCTGTATTTAGCCCTTGTGCTGTGCTGTATAGTCTTTGTGGAAATGAAACATGTAAGTATAATTCTAGTGTAACAGAAACCCCCGGAAATAATTACTAAAAGGTATTTGTTCATGAATTAAAAAATAGCAGAAATTCAGCAAAGCTTCTATTTAATAGAAGTCTTAATGAAGTTGAACATTAGTTGCTTTTAACCACATTCAATATGAAATAACTACTTTCACTGGATTAGCAGAACATACAAGAGACCGTTAAACCTGATTATATTAAAAAAAAAAAAAAGTAATTGCATTAAAATATACTGGGTATTCTCTTAGCAAATTACCTCTCTAGGTCTGACTTAAAAATATGGATTTAAGAAAACATGGTTCAAAATCGACAGTTAGGGGTCAATGAATCAAGTGGCCCATTATATTTTCTGGTAGCAGATGGGTGCAATGAAACCTAATGATTGAATTTGAAACGCTTTAATGCTCCTTTTATCTATGGCTCCCACCATGTTGAATCTACCTTAGTATTCCTAACAGATAATATGTTTACTGCATAACAGACTCAATTACAATTAGCTAACTAGAATGAAATCTGCACTTATCACAATATCCAGCTTATTCTAAGAGTATCCTACCATGAACTCCAAATAACAATATAGGAGTGTGTCTTTGATAGCATTTGTCAGTTGGTTTTTTTTTTTGATTTTTCATATTAAATATGAAGTCTAGAATTTACAGGAAAATTTAAAATTATAGGGAAAACTTTGAAATAGTGCCTTGAAATGTAAGGATAAGATTAAAGTATTTGTTTAGAATTTAAAAATTATTAGAATCAGTTTTTCTGCATGAGAACAACTGCATCTTTTCTTTCTTTCTTTCTTTCTTTCTTTCTTTCTTTCTTTCTTTCTTTCTTTTTCTTTCTTTCTTTCTTTCTTTCTTTCTTTCTTTCTTTCTTTCTTTCTTTCTTTCTTTCTTTCTTTCTTTCTTTCTTTCTTTCTTTCTTTCTTTCTTTCTTTCTTTCTTTCTTTCTTTCTTTCTTTCTTTCTTTCTTTCTTTCTTTCTTTCTTTCTTTCTTTCTTTCTCTCTCTTTCTCTCTCTCTTTCACATTCAATGTTGATCTCCTGGCATTTTTTTTTTAATTTTGAGACACATCTGACAGTTCTTACTTAGCAGGAATTCTCAGTGAAGCCAGTAAGTAAAGTGAAATTCGTCCTAGTCTTAGCACTGCTTATTTCCTGTTTCTAAGAGCAACACAACCCAAATGTTTTCTGAACAGATAAAAGGTTATAAACACTGCAGTACTGGATGGTGGAGAAGGAGAACAAATTATGGCCTTTAAACACAGTTAATCTGTTTTGTACTTCTCATAATTAGTAAGGAGAAAACAGAGATACTGGATATTTAAAATCTGTTAACTTTGTGTTAACATCTATCCAGTATGTTTACCTTTTTCTGTCCAACCCACACTTGCACTAAAGGCAACAATAAAACTCCCACAAGCCATGACCTGAGGTCCAGTGAAATCAATGGGTGTTTTCAAACTGGCTTCAATAGCCCTTGGATCAGTCTGCTTACTTCAATTACCAGTTAAGCGAGCCTTTACATGGCGTGCTACATTCCCACAGATACATATGTTGTATGCTGAAGAAAGTTGCATTTGAACAGATTTGTAATGGCAGTGACGGGGAAAGGTGATTAGCTAGGCAGCAAATGCTGCATGTGGCACGAAACTCCAGTTCTGTGTTTCTTCCCTACAGAGTGAAAGAAATTAGCAACAAAGATGGAGCAGGATTTGGTTCTGAAGCCACACTGCCTGCACAGAAAACACACACAAAGAGGAACACTGAAGCTTTCTTCCTAGGTGGCGATCAGAAAAAAAGGGGTAAATCTAGATCACCTCCTTTTCTGTACAGCTGCTGTCTTATCCCCTTTGTCTTTCTAAAATCCCGCACCAGAAAAGCAATGATTCCCTTAAATTCCCTAGGAATTCAGAAGAAAATCACAGTTGTTGAAACTTACATTATAAGATTTTGTCTAATTTCTTATTTAGGTCATGCAACTCTTTATTTCACCTTTTTCTTAAAAATACTCAACAAGGTATTCTCTAAACATTTTGTGACAAGATACAAAGCCCTACTTTCACACAAATACCTTCACGTAATTATTTCCTCTAAGCACTAGGAAAGCACTAAATATGCTGCCAAAATAATGGCTGAATTTATGACAGAATAGTAGATCATCAAGCTTTACAGATTCACACGGCCATGCAAGGAGATTTTCAACTGTAAAATGGTGATGAGTTGATTTATTATTTGTGACATAAGATAAATAATTTAGGCTTGCACAAATTTAGCAAGAGGTTCTGTCCCTAAATATATTTTAAAGCCATAACAGTCATGTGTCTATGATGAGGTACCTCATAAAATGGAAAGTTTGACTGAATACACCATTACACCATAAGCATAGTAGCAGTGGTCAAATAGACTTGGACAGAAAAAAAAATAAGGCTATTCTTATACAGGGCTGTGTGCATTCATCCACAAGTCTGTCACTTCAATGTTAGCCTAGCGCAATGTCTTCTGATAGTACTCTATATTAAATTGATTCAAAACAAGCAAAAGAAAAATTAGCTACCTTTCTTTATAGGATTAGCTCATCTAGGACACAACACCCACTTAACCACAGGTAATCTCTAACTTCTTAGGCATTTAAAAGCTGAATTTGACCTGCAAGTTCTTAAAAGACTGGGAAAAAAATGTTCTGGGTTGCCCTTCTCATTATGGCTTTCAATATCACAACTCTGAAATCAGATCTTTCTGTAAAATTAAGAAGATCCACATAAGATATGTTCTCTGCAAAGATTCCGGGATTAGATAAAGTCATCGCTCTGTTCCAATGCAGTGTTGATTTGTCAATATCTAGGACACTGCTGCAGGTTTCACCAGGGATAGAGTGACTGAACATGAATGCTAATATTTGACTGAGGGGTTTGTTAGAACACAGGGATTTAATTACGGACTTCCTCTCTATCTAATTAGCAGGATGCTTACCCAGAATGTGAGCACTTTTTTCCAAAGTGGAATGCATGGGACATCAACTGAAGGATGCATATATATTTTATTTTTTAAAATTTTATTTATGACCTCTCAAAGAAAATAGTTAATGAAACCTTCTCTAAATAATGTCCACATCACAGATGCCACCAAGTTGACATTCAGAAGTGTGCATATGTGAAAACCTCTTTCAAAGGGGGAAAAGAAAACGCTCCAGGTGTGGTGCAAGAAATTTCAAACAAAAGTTCATGCAAAATGTAAAATAAATACCTTGGGATTGCTCATACTGCTCTTCCTGGATACTCAAACCAGATGATGTGTAAAACAGACTAATGCTGCTCCCTGCAGGTGGATCATGAGCCCATGTGAAGCCACACCAACTTCCAACTTCACTGGAATTCAACATGGAGTTAGGTGCTTAGCTGCAGAGAGTGATATCCAGGAGTACTGCTTTTGCATGCAATTCACTTACTCATATGCTCTCAAAACTTGTTTACAGGTAGAAAATCCCAATGGAAAATGAATTATTTCCATGGGAGTTTGTACATTTATATAGTTTCAGGGCCATCTTCATTTACTGGTGTTTCATGCATTGCGCTATTTGGAATAAAACAAAAGCTATAAACTATTAAGGAACTACCTGCAGCTTTATTAATGTCTTGATAAATTCCTAAGAATGATTAAACTTGAGTTTGATTGGTGTTTTTATTTAAATCTTTTGAGGCATAAAGCAATAAAATACAAAATACCCTTCTAGACAATGCTAAAATCAACAGAAAAATCATCCACTTTCCATGAAAACAGAAGTGGTATCTTACTCCTAGGATGCTGCGGATCATACTTCACCACAGAGACTTTGCAATCCTAGTCCTAAGGGTTTATAGTAGCATTCCTTCTTTAACCTTAGCCACAGGATAACAAACAGTACCAATATAATGATAGTCCGAGCTACCAGTAACCTTAAGAATGTGCAAGGAATAGACTGACAGGAATTAATCTGCCATTTTCATACATCTGCCCAAGGGAAGCATTGTAATTGCAAAAATTTACTCTTAGACTGCTGAGACTCATCGTAATTATGTTTCTTTTTTAATAGAAATAGCCACAGGTAGTAACAAATTGGGTTTTGAGATGGGGAACTGGGCATGCATTCTAACCCAAATTACTATGTAATTGTCTTTATTATAAAACACTATAGAAAACCCAAAACTTAAATCAGAACAAAAACTTTCCCTTAAAAAAGTGTTCTCCTCCCATGGCTATTCAGCATGTGTGCCTGTTTCTTCATTCACAAGTATCAGCAAGACCAGTATGATTGCAAGTAATTTATCTAAATATTTTTGCCATTGCTAACCAAAATTCTTGAAACTTACATTTGTTTAATAGAAACAGCTTCCTCTTGCTTTACAAGAAGGTCAAAATCTGGAAATCCAGATACTCATTCCTAAGTTTCCTTTGCCAATATCAGGGGATGAAGGAAAGACTATTTGTGGTCTATACATATATTAAATGAACTGAAATTGAAGTTCTCTTAAAAATTCTAGAAGGTTGTTTGAAATTAATGAGCCCAGGAAAATACTTAAAATTAGTTATTTCACGCTTGAAGGAATTATTATTTTGTTACATCACATTGTTGCAACAATGAGAGGTATACTTTTGGGAAAGATCATGTATGTGATGGCCAATAAATACATAACAAAACAAATTGATACAGTTGCTTCTGCTCCTTGCAATACTATTGCCTGTTACACCTGAAAAGAAGCTACATGTGGTTTATATGGACAAAATACATGTACAGATTTAGACAAAATAAAGACTGCATACTGAAAGAAATAACAGACAGCATCTTGTTTTCGCCTCCTTTTCACTCAACAGCTACAAAGCTTACTGATATATTTCTCACCTTGGAGCTATGAGATGCAAATTATCATGTGTTTTTTAATAACTAATGCAGGCTATGGAATCAGTTAAGTGCTGCTTCTTTTCACATGTTGCGTGAATTATACTTCCTTTTAATCATCACTCTCAATCCTGAAGTTTGATAGCAGGATTCTATCACAAAGTGGAAAATGAGGTCCGTCCTTACCAATACTCTTGCCTCAGGAAAAAAAATGACAACATCATTTGTCTCTAAACTTGATGCTTTCTAGTTTGCAGCAAAAGGTGCAGCTTGACAGCATCTTCCAAAATACTGCCACACAGCTCTGTACAGCTCATACACAATATTAAAAGAAAATTAGATGCACATTGCTCATTAATAATATCTTTTATCCATCTAGATGGTCCTTTTGATTCCATTCTGCTCTCTTTTCTGCATACATCCATATATATGCACGCATACACACACAGTTACATATCTGGCCCATAGCCTAGAAATATAATAATTTCTAAGGCTTCATGATTGTCATTTTAAAAAGGCCTTTAATTTCATTATTTTCCAAGCACTCTAAATTCCACTATATTCTTATTGTCATTTGATCCACTGAAATGTTGAAGAGATCACAAAAGAACACACTTGGTACTTTACAGCTGTGGCTGGATAATCTGGCTCATGATCATCAAAGCAGGATTGTTTTTATGATCTTCAAATCTGCATATCAAATTACTCAAGTCTCTGCAAGAAAGCAAGACATCAGGACTATCTCAACAGAATACGAGAAAATGTAGTTGGAGGCTAAGTGAAACTAACAGCTTTAGCAGCTTTGCAGTGTTCTTAAAGCAAAGGAGAGAAGGAACAGGGAACAGTTCAGGTAACACAGAATAACAGATTCTGGGCTGAATTCTGCAAATGCTTATGCACATCAGCCACCCCACACCTGTAAATGATCTATTTAATTTTATATTTCTATTGACCTAAATTAAAATGATCACTGATTATGTGTTTTAAGGATCCTGCCCTGAAAGAAATATTATTTCTTTAATTATACATATATATCCATATTTCCACAGGTCTCCAAATGACTGATGCACTGACTGAGGACATGCTTTCCTCTAGATTTGCACAAAAAGAGCATTTTTGACTCTGTTGGCAGTCACACAAGTGCTGAATCTGAGGTACCTCGTTAAGACAATGTTCTTTTCTTTGTTACATTTAAAATTTTATAGAATTTAAATATTTTCATTAAGAATTAATGAACATTTGTTTAGCCCACTTCAGCTTACCTTTTTTTTTAAACTGCTTCATAGCTAAACAATCATAAGTGGTTGCTTAGCAATCAGCAAAGAGCGAGACAGAAATATAGTAAGTAAAGAAACTGACTGACATGTTCTGTGTTTGAATCATGGTATTCAGTAAAAACAACAGAATAACACCAAGAGAAGTTTAAACCAAAATTCTCTTAATAAAAGAATACGAAAAACTGTCTTTGAGAACAAATTATGCATTTAAAAGCTACAAATTGTTATTCACATGTCTGTCGCTATAACCAATTCCTGTACTTATTATTAAAAATACATTAAAATCCTTCAAATGTTCATGAAACCATTATTTACCTTTTGTTTTAATTCAATTGTCAACTACTGTGCTTCCAATGATTTTTAAAACAGTATATATCTACAAAGCAAGCAAGAGTTTACAGCTTTGAAGACTTGAAATTGATTTTTAATGCACCAGCTTTCAAACACTACAAAGGCTGCTCTCTGCTGATAAAGACAGTAAACAAGAAATTGTCCTTTAAATGTTCCCTTTAATGTTTTTCTTTAATTAAAAATCAATCAAAAAACATTGCCACATAAAAAAATTAAAATTAAGACATTAAAAATGCTTTATGTTTTTGACACACAACACAGTCAAACCAGAATGAAAACTTATGATGTTACTTTTGTTTACTTGTATTAGTTTAGACTTTTTTTTTGCACTGCAAACATTGTTAATCAAAAAATAAAAGCATGTAAAAGTAGTTTATCACTTAGGTCTTTTTATAGAGTAGAAATGTTAAAATTATGATGAAATTAAACTAAAAATGATAAAAGTATTTAAGTGAAACACTTAAAACACTTTAAGATTATTTTAATATAGTCCTATCCTCTAATCAGACTGAAGCTTATTTATGTAGATTAGTTACATCTGGGGTTTCATTTATCTAACCTGTATTTATTCTTTGATCACAAAGCTTGTTAACTTAAATGGTCTTTTATTGTTATGATTCATTTTCCCATAATTATGCAGTTTAACTGGCTGATTTTTTTTTGTTTTAATAAATATTTGCACATGCACCAATCATATTCAACAGTATTATGCTGGATGCTCAATGAACTGTAAGAGCCATTTCAATATAATAAAAGTGCCTGGAAGTGTTCCAGAGAAAGGCCTGGAAATAGGAGTAATCAGAGTGTCACTAGAACGAGTACGGGCAATTCACACACATCATACACAGACCAGTGGATGGTCTGCACCACTCTCTGAAAATAGCTCTCAATGACTATCACTGCAAGAACCTATGATGCATCCATGGGAGCTCTCACCCACACAGCTGAAATGATGCATTTGCATCCCATGACAAGACTGTTCCTTTCCCCTTTGGAGCTCTCCTTTGGCAGGCCACAGGGATTGCAACACAAAGCCACCCAGCAGGGAACAGGATGAGATTAGGAACTTTTCTGTTACGGGTTAAAGTATTTTATGAATGTGAGAAACTCTGATCTGATACATATGACACAAAGCCAGTAGAAAGATCCATGGATAAAATCAAATATCTTCATTTGAAGGACTTAACATGCCCAGATTGCTTATACCTTATTCTACTGAAAACAGACCCATATGGTACTGATTGTCTTGAGGAATGGAAAAGGGGATACACCCCCCCTGAACCAAAGTCAGATTCAAATTGATCTTTACACTGTTCCTCTGTACAAATGGCACTAATAACTGGCTGAAGCTATGCAGTTTTGTCTTTGTATGTAGAGGGACTCCCCAGTTTTAAGGACAAGAAAAAGAGATTTCATGTCAAGCAAGTGAATGAATTGATCTGGTACCTTTCCCTGCAGGTAATACCACTACCTAATGGAAGCAAGCCAGTA
Organism: Fringilla coelebs; assembly: GCF_963513975.1. Lineage (NCBI taxonomy): Eukaryota > Metazoa > Chordata > Aves > Passeriformes > Fringillidae > Fringilla > Fringilla coelebs. The sequence continues at coordinate 57,861,547 of NC_140029.1, forward strand.
GGAGAAGGAGATGGTTCTTGTGTAACCTTATTAAGAAGGAAATGTATCAGTAGCCTCTGGGATTTAGCTAGAAAATATATGACTGCTCAAGAAGGTTATTTAAAGCTCTGTCTAATATCCTAATTAACAGGGACATTCATAAGAATTTGCTTCTTCTTGAATGTAGTACTTAATACTGAGTATTTTATCAAAACTGCTTAATAATTTACATTTTTTTCTTTCTCATAGGATTTACAGTAATGAATCCAGAATCTTCCTCTGTTAAAAAAAAAAAAAAAGTCAACAGCAGACTGAAAAACAGAGGTTGCACTATGACAAATAGATTAGTAGGACTTAGAATGCACCCTGGCTAAGAATTATGGCAGCTGCACATTACTGTTTCATCTCATCAACAAAAGCAGTGTCTTGTTAATATCCTTGATTCTCCATTAAAAACTTAACAAATAAAACACTTAAGGAACTTTTTCCCCCAGTAATTTTGCCACTCTCTTTCTAGTACTTTTTTTCTATTTCTTTTCTTTTTTCGCTTTTTTCTACTAAGGCAAGAGCCTGCAGTCCCCTGAGAGTTTTACTTGTTTCCTGTATTTTTGAACACTTTGGCATTAATTTTGCCACTTCTCTTACAGCTGAAGTAGCCAAACAATTGAAAGCATAAAGCTTTCAGGCTGTCTGCTGCAAAAATTTGTCCCAACTGTTCTACACTGACCTTTTGGCATCTGAGGATTGCTTCTACATTTTAAAGATAAAAACAGAGCTGTGTTTCTGCTCTGGTCAACATATCCTTTAAGTTCTCATCACTGAATTTTTTTACCTATTTGAAAACATTAATACTAGTGTCAAAAGTATCTTTTCTTCATACATGCAGGTGCTCCTCAGGCTTGAAGTATCTGAAGAATTCTGCCATGCAATATGTTTTCTTCAGAAAAAAACAAGTCCAAAAAAATAACCCACATACATCCACTTTTTGTATGTAGAATGAGTGCCTTGTCTGGCAAAACCTAGAACTAATTTAACATGACACATTAAACTTTTATAAAAACAACAAAAGAAAGAAGAGATTAGGCATGATACTTAGAAACATATATGTAACTATTAGCTGATATGTTCATACTTCCAGGGGAGGAAGGTAGTGAAGAGAAAGAAAAAAAATCCTGGGGAAAAAAGACCAAAAAAATACTTTTTTTTTTTTTTTAAATAAAATCACAGCTGTTCACATCCAGATGTTGTGACTGGGGAGGAACTTTTTAGTGACACTTCTGTCTTATCAGAGAAACCAGACTGTATCTATGCTTTCTTAATGCCAAGTAATATTTGTGAATATTTCACACATACCTATTGCTAATTTTCCATGTAAAAATATTTAGTGAGTTTTAATAATAATGCTGTATTATTCACAGTTTCAGAAATATATGAAAACATGTGGTAACGTATGTTCTGCAATACATTCAATGGAGTATTTGATTTCTTTTCCACTGTACATGTGATTATTCTGGGTTAACCATTGGAATCCTAGAAGTACTGCCCAACCTAAACCATTCTATGATGCTGCATTACACTTCACATCATAGTTACAAAACCATCTAAATTCCAGTCTCATTAATTGTTTGTAAAGATGGTGTAAGAAAAAATAACCACAAAACCCTCAAACCTCAAAATGAAGGGCCCAATCATACTATTTTTATCTGCATTCCATAGAGGTCTCAGTCATGATTCACTCTTGAACCACCAAAATAATTTATGAAATCAAAATTATGCCTTTTCATCAACAAGGGGAATGATAATAGAAACTTGAGGAAATATGTTGTTAAAGATAACTCTTCAAAGGATTGATCAGCCATTGAAATTGCACTGCTAATCACAAATCTGTAGGGATCTTTCCAGCTAAGTTGAGGTAGTGACAGTGAACACAAAGATGTAGAAATCTCAGACAACTTTAAGAGCAGTTGAGAGCTGTGACACTTAATCTTACATAACTTGCTTCATGTCTTTTATAAACCAGAAAATTCTACAGAGATATTATTATTCTTATTATTCTTATTTTTTTTGCTAACAAGAATTTCTGTTCTGGAAAGACTGTTTTCTTTTTTATAATATGTATATTCCACTTTAGACTCTTAAATTGTTTTTTCTCTAATTTTTAAATTGTTCCTTATTACAGCTCTTCATCTTGGAAAGTTCTTTAGATTTCAAATACATCTGTATATCAAGAATGATCCTTTTAAAATAATAGTGCTATAAATATCACCAGCAAGGAACTCTGATCAAGGCCAGAACAGATGTAACACAAAAAATGAGTTCAATTCTGCTTCCTCTGTCTATTACAGCAGCCAGTGCACATGCCACAGTGAGTGGTGCGTTGCCAGATCTGGTCCTAAAATGTATACGTTTTGTGCCACTATACTATGCAGGGCATCTTGACAAAAAATATTAATTAAAGCTTCATGGATACATAGGAAAGCTTTTGTCCTGAAATTTTTACATAGTCAACTCTAGGATGGACTTCATCCAGTGAATGAAACTAAAGCTGCAGAACAATGTAAAACATTGTTCACAAATGTAAAATGTACAAAACTAGACTGTACACAAAACTGCAGACTGTATTAACAAAATGCAAGCATTCTGAGGAATTATTTTGCAAAACATCTAGCCTTGCAAAATGCTGTTAAAGCCACAATAATGATACCTAGGCAGGTATTACAAGAGTTGCATGTCACAACTTCATGTCTTTAGATACAGCCCTAGAATATGCAGCTGGGAATCTCTGGAATATATAGAGAACAAACCTGCAAACTTGCAAATGCTCAGTGCTCTAGTATCCTCTTGATAAAAAATGTTATCTTGTACTAGTTCTAGTGAGAACAGAGAATAGTACTCCTCAGTTGAAGTCAGAGATATTAAAAAAATATATACCTCTGTTTTCGGATAGAAATTTAAATCACTGAGGATGAGTGCAACTTCTCTGATGAAAGCTGCTTCTCCTTATATGCAGCAGCTGCAGATTTCCTTTTGTAATCTTGAAATTTCTGAGCAGAAGTTTCTCAAAGTATGAAATAGCATATTTAAAGACAGAGCAGCACTAATATGGCTCATGGGTTTTTTGTTTCCCTTGAAGACTCTATCTTGCTGGGTATTACCAGACACTTGGTGATGAAGCTGCACTGGGACTTGACACTAATCTATTGACACATCATAAACATCAGGTGCCTGAAGTATTAAGAATGATCTGTACTTTATCTTGAAATGCTGTGGGAGTGCCTGGTACAGCAGATAGAGCGATCCCCAGCTTGAAAGCTTCTTTCTGCAGATTCATTTTTAGCTGTTGTTTAACAAAAGCTGTGACCACCTCTTTTTATTCACACCCACCTTATTCCTGATACATTTACAAAATTCCCCAATTACACCACAAGTACAGCAGTAAATAATTTCTAGGATGATCAACACCACTCTTGCATAATGCAGATAGTTTTCTACACAACTGATATTTCACGTTGAGGAACTTATTTCTGGAACCTACTTGTGTAAAGAAACTATTTGTTTTCCTTTATCCATCTACTCTTACCTATTGAAAAGCTGCAAGAAGTTGTGATTTGTTCACACAGGGAAAGGCAAACTAACTAATCTAAAATTTTGGTAGGAGAGATAAACTTGTATCTATGTTTATACTTTTTTTTTTTTCCTGATATCTGCACTTAAAAATCAAAGCATAATTCTGTTTTTTTTAGTCAGGTGAGTAGGTCACCAGAATGAGATGGGACAAATTTTCTTTAAGGTCTAGAGTGAACAGAAATCTTCTTTCAGTCATGTTGAGTTTCCATTTTCTCCTGCTTTCCTTCTTCCCAATAAAAATTAATAGTTTGGCTCTTAAGTGATTCAAAAATCACACGGAATTTTGACCCTGGCAATGAGAATTGTACTGCACTGCCCCATATTTGAATATTTGTAACAGACTTTTGCTTGAAAATACTGTTTCTAAACTATCTTTAGAAAATGATTGGTGAAGATTAGAACAATATAAAATGGGCTGGTGAAGTGTAAATGTGTAACTTCCCAGTATGTTACCAAACACTGTTCTTAATGCACACCAATCTCAGGTGCACATCAAAACACAAATGATCAGTTTTCAGAGGGCCTAAGAACTTGCAAGTCTCTTGCACCAATAAAACCTGAATGTATGCAGCATCTTCATCTGTGCATCCAAAATTTTATACATATATGTATATATGCATGTTTAAATTATTCCATTTTTATGGAACTGAAGAAGTTCATTGATTCATATATAAGTAACACAGGCAACTGTGGTACATAGGTGGATGCTGCAAAGTAATGAGCAAACACACAAGCTGTCAAATTGTGTGATTAGTGTGCAACAGAAGTCACTTAGAGGCAAGATTATACCACTCTTACCCATATCAGGAAGTATTTCATTCAACTGCTGATCCTTTTGGGTCAATCTGAAACCCCCAGTCACTAAGTAACACTTTACTCCACAGGTATTTGTTGATATAAATTGGGCTATCTGTATAGTAAAATACTATTCATGAGAAATAAGGGAACCATAAGCCCCACTGGCTTCACTAGGTCTTACTAGCAAGTGAAAGGAAAAAAAAATGCACTCCTAATAAGAGTGAGAAAATTTGGATCTTACTGAGAAAGAAATTATTTATTTGCTATTAAATATTTATAGAATCAATTGGATGTACTAAGTAATAATATAATATTTAGCATGTATCTCAATCTCCATATAGTATGTACATATATATACATATATACATATATATATGTACATATAAAGTTTTAAAGAGAATTGTGCCATTAAACATTTGCTGAGAAAATGAGAATGAAGAAATGCAGTTCCATTGTATGAATACATAGTATGGGACTACCATGTTTCAAAAATATATCTGTAAAAACTAATCAGAACATTTGTTAGAGAACCCTCACACAATTTTTTACCTTCCCTTTACTGAGGTACTGAAGAAAACTGCTTAACTGGATTGATTAAGTAAAAGAGATGATAAAGCAGCTGGAATTTTTTTTTCTCCACTGCCCACACCTTTGACTCCTAACTGTGTAAGTTACACATGGAGACACAAGTTAGAGTGATTCAAGACACACTAGATCCAGAGAGAGGGCTGATCCTTTACTATTTCTCCTTAAGTCTGCAGTTTAATTTTTACATGAGGCAGAAGTACAGGACCAGACATAAAGTAGTGCCTACATTCTAAATGCAAATTTTATATAAAATTTACTCCAGGGATGTGGAGATGGAGAATACAAAATGTATTTTAGTAATGCAAAAGTACAGTGAAGAGGATCAATTTTCCCCTCTAGCTACTTTAAATCTGAGCCTTTTCTAAATAGAAATCAACTACACTGTTTTTTACTGTGTCTGTTTTGCCAATACAACTACAAAATATAGTATCAGTGAGTATGTTTGAACAGGTTGTACACTAGGTAAAACTGAATGTTTTCTACATCTACTGACCATAAAAACCTCCAAAACACTCTGTGTAGATAATGAAGGAAAACAAGACCAGCATTAGATAGAGTATATGTTATGAGGAGTTTCAGTTAACATTTTCCATAGTTATCATAATAAAAACTCTTATAGAAACCACAACACACTTTTTAAGGGAGGAAATTCCTCTTTTAGCTTTATATAGGTTTCAGGGAAAAAAAGTCATGATTGATCTTATACAGTGAACACTGTAAAAAAGAAGGAATCATATTTTCCATAGGGATTTTACACTACAAGTGAAACTTTACTATTCAGTAGCATCAATACATTAATTAATTGCTTTATATAGACATTACATGGTTGTAGGAAAGTAAAATTTTCTGTCTTTTAGTAACTATTACACTTGTCAGTAGGAAAAAATGTGGAGTGTTTCTTTTTTAACTTTCTGACAACTCCATTTTACAGTAAAAAAAAAGTTGACATTACTTAAACAAGTGTCATGGAAAGTTATTTGTTTTTTAAAGCATGAGTAATAAATCAAATTATCTCTGGTTGTGCCCTAACCTAAACTCTTTCCTAAAGTGTCACTTTTTGTTAAAATCAATTTCAGATTTTAAGTATTGCTCCACTCACCTAATTGATAGCAACACAAATTCATGATAGGCATTAAATGAAATTGTTTCTGTGACACAAGTCAATAGTCGCTTGAGGATTAGTTTACAGTGACCTTGTACAGGCAGGGGTTTATTTCAGTTCTTTTTTTTTTTTCCCCAGTTATAAATGTTCCATTTCCAGGTCATCGATTACTTGAATTTTGGTTCTTTAATCTGTCAATTACCACTGGCCATTTCTATTCAGTTTAAAATATCAGATACAGCCGGCAAGTGGAACATTTGGTGTTCACAGATCACAGGGCATGGTAACTCCAAGGTATTATGAATCTTCTTTAGGTACATCAAGTGACTACAGTGCAACTTCTTTCCCACTAGCTGCATACACAAAATGAGTCTGTGTCACTTCTGATACACTCAGCTCATTCCCCTATGACTCAGAACAGCATATCAGGAGAACCACAGGATAAAACAGATATGACATTTCAAATATATTTAATAGTCATTATCCAGAGCCTGCTTTCAATCCGAACGTTAAAAATCACTTTGGAACATACCTGTAGTGTTTGAACATTAAGCTGCATTAATCATGAAGTAATACTTTAAATTAAATCAACTGGAGCCAATTTCTGCCCTCACCTTCACTCTGCAAGTTCACTGCTCTGAAATAAATCTTCTGAGTTTCAGCTTTAAACTACCTGCTAAAAATTAAGTCATTCTTTGATTAGTATCCTATATCCAATGGTCCAAATTATGCCATTTCTCACATTCACAAAAGTCAGTAGAGGACAGTGTGGATTTAACTGGCAGCAGAATGCAGCCCAGCTACAATTTCTAAATGAGCTTTGGTAGAAGACAGAGTGTGTAAGTCTTTCACTATAAAGCAATCATCAATGTTGACTCAGGCTACTGGAAATCTGACTAGTTGTTTTGTTGGTTTATGACAGGATGTGAGTTTTGTTAACATTTGGAGGAAGGAGGGAGTCACCACATATATTTTCTGTCTATTTAACTAAGCAGAATTTTCAGCACTGAAAAATGAATTGTTTATAGGGAGAGGAGGAGGCAATGGGGCCCCAATGATACTGACAAAAAATATATTTATGGATATATATTCTGAAGAAGGAAATTTAAAAAAAAATTAGCTCATATTTATATACAAGATTGGAGGGCTATAATGCACTGTTGCAATAGATGTCCTCAGTGTGCAATTTCTTCCCTGTCCTGTTAGTTACTGCAGGTGGTAGGACCACTTTAGAAATGCCCTCCCTCTTCTACACCCCAAACCAAAGAGAAGTGAAACCTGTGGAAGTGCCCACCTCTATCTGACGGTCTCCTGGGAAAATACCTCAGTGTGCCTCAAATGAGCTAAATGCCTGCCCACACTCTCACATGCACCCCTTTGGCACTGCTGTAACTCTGTGTTTCAGTGGGCATTTTCTTTTGAATCACATGGGAAACATCAATGAGACAGCAGAACCAGACCCACCAGATGTTGTCTGGTTCCACTTCCATTAAGTCCACCTCTCTTTAGTGACTTGTGTTGGTTCCTACAGTGGTGCTTTACAGCAGATTGCACTGTAGACAAAATGGAAAGTTAAACCAGTGTCTAAAGTGAGGTCCAGGGTATTCTAAAAGTCTCCTACCTGAATTATGGACATCCGGCTCGGGGGAGCCTCGCTGGCGTTAGTCCCTTGCCCTGTGAAGCTGGTGTGGCAGCCCACATGTCCCTGGGGTACAGTCAGGTTGTTGGAGGCGGGCTTCAGGTACATCACCTCAGACCTGGGAGAGCTGAGGGGCAGGCGGGTCTGGTAGTCAAAGTACATGGGTGAGGTGGCCAGGGATGGGCTGCTCACAACGTTCATGACATTGAGGGGACCCCGGCTGTCCTCGCCCTCACTGGGCACCAGCATAATGTCATTCTTGCTGATCTTCTTCTTCTTGCCCTTGCCCCCTCCACTGCCACTGCCTCCTCCTCCCCCGCCACTGCCTCCCCCTCCTCCCAGCTGGGGGTGGCTATACTCGGCAATGCGACAATTATAGGTGCGGATCTCCTTGTTCTCTCGCTTGCACTTCACAGCAATAGTGATCATGGCAGCCAGCAAGATGATGGAGACAGTGCTCAGTGTCACAATCAGCGGCAGTGACAAGTCCCAGTGCGGCCGCCGATGCTGCTCACCATTCACCTGCGGCTCACCAGCCTCGGGCAGAGGTCCTGCCAAGGCCCTGACTATGAGCTTGGCCACAGCAGAGAGGCTTGGCTTACCATGGTCACTGACTTTTACCACCAGTTCAGCCACAGGGCTGAGCTCCTCCCAGTAGGGGTGCAAGGTGCGTATCTCACCACTGGTGGGGTCCATCTCAAAGAGGTGCTCCTCGTTGCCTTCCACAATCTCATACGTGAGGCGCCCACTCTCCCCAAAGTCACTGTCCAGGGCACGGACGGTGCCCACGGGGTAGCCCACCCCAGCATTGCGTGGCACCTGCAGCTCAGCAGTGTCGTTGATGAGGGCAGGCAGGACGATGAGGGGCGCGTTATCGTTGACATCAAGCACGGTGACGCGCACTGTGGCATTGCTTTCACGGTGGGGTGAACCCGAGTCTTTGGCCAGCACGCGGAACTCAAAGTGCTTTGTCTGCTCATAATTGAAGCTCCTCAGAGCGTAAATAGCACCATTTGTGGGGTTGACAGAGACATAGGTGTAGATGGAGACATCTCCCACATGCCCAGGCAGAATGGAGTAAGACACTGTCCCATTTTGGCCCAAGTCAGGATCCTGGGCCAAGACTGAGCCCAGGTACTCTCCAGGGATGTTGTTCTCAGGCACCTGCAACACATAAAGATTCTTGCTGAAGCGGGGTGGGTTGTCATTCTCGTCAAGGATTCGGACAGAAAATGACTTGGTGGAGTTAAGTGGGGGATTGCCCCCATCACGTGCCACGATGGTCACATTGTACTCGTCCTGTGCCTCACGGTCCAGGGGTCGGTCGGTGACCACAGTGTAGAAGTTATCATAGTTCTCCTCCAGGGTGAAAGGAACGGCACCAGGCCCACCGCCACCGCCCAGCACCCGACACTGGAGCTGCCCATTCTTGCCTGAGTCACGGTCAGTGACCCGTACCAGGGCAATGACAGTGCCTGGTGGGGCCGCCTCACTCAGAGCTCCCTGGCGAACAGACACAAAGCCAATGGTGGGAGCATTGTCGTTGCGGTCGATGAGGCGGACAGTGACCTTGCAGTGAGCGGGGATGGGATTTGGCCCCAGGTCCCGAGCTTGGACATCAATCTCAATGAGGCCACTCTCCTCATAGTCCAGGTTGCCCTTGACACGGATGAGGCCGCTCTGTGGGTCAATGCTAAACAGGTCACGGACGCGCTCAGGTGCATAGCCGCTGAAGGAGTAGAGCACCTCTCCATTGGTGCCCTCATCGGCATCAGTGGCATTGAGGTCGATGACTGCCGTGCCTAGCGGCGCGTTCTCTGGCAGCTCTACCACGTAGGAGGCTGCCTCAAAGATGGGGCTGTTGTCATTGGAGTCAATGAGGCGCACGTTGATCTGCACCGTGCCTGAGCGTGGCGGGTCACCACCGTCCAATGCTGTCAGCACCAGGGTGTGGTGACTCTGCTCCTCACGGTCTAATGGCTTCTGGATGACCAGCTCCGGAAACTTTGTGCCATCACCACGGGACTTCACATCGAGGGAGAAGAGGCCGTAGTCATCACGAGTGAGCAGGTAGGTGCGCAGACCATTGTCTCCAGCATCTGGGTCATGGGCGCTGGTGAGGGGGAAGCGGGTGCCTGGTGCAGCATTTTCGGAGATGTCCATGTCCACTTGGTCAGAGGGGAATGATGGTGCGTTGTCGTTCAGGTCCTGAATCTCCACTTTGATCATGCAGATCTCCTGGTCATTGGCGAACACCTCGAGGGACAGCTGGCACTTGGCGCTGCGCCGGCACAGCGCCTCACGGTCAATGCGCTGCTTGGTGTAGAGCAGCCCGCTCTCCCCGTCCACGTCCAGGAGGTGCGGGGCTGAATTCTCCAGCACCCGGAAGGTGGACTTGGAGCCGCGGCCGCCCCCGGGGCCGCCACCGGGAACGCCACGCTCCGCGGGCAGCATCCCGCCTCCCGCCGCGCCTGCCGCCAGCCGCGCATCGCGCCCGATGTTCCCGATGACCGTGCCCGCTCCCTGCTCCTCCGGCACCGAGTAATTCAGGTTCTTCAGCGACAGGGCGGGAGCCCAGCAGAAGAAGAAGCAACAAATGGAAAGGTACATCCCCGTGCAGGGGTGGGGGCGGCAGGAGCAGCAGCGACGACCAGGGTTGTCCCCGTCTTCTTTGCCTCCTGCGGTGGGGTTGTTCTTCCTCCTCTGACGGCTCTTTCTTTCCTTCCTTTTTGGTTTTGATTTTTTTTTTTCCTTCTCTTTCCCCACCCCTATATTTCAAGTTCCTGAACCTGTTGCTCTAAAACATCTGCAGAGACACAGGATGAGAGGCAGCAAATAGACCATGTAGCTCAGAGGGAGGGAGCAATCGGAGGGGGGTCGGGGGGAGGGGAGGGAGAAGCTTCGGCAGCGTTTCAGCAAGAGCTTGCCGTGCTTACAGTCCCCTCGCAGTTACTTCGTCTGTTCAACTTCGGCAGTGGGAGGGTTTCAAAAATCAGAAAATTTACAAAAGATCTTCTCCTCCGGGCAGGCGCTGTGTTCCCGATCCTTGAATCCCCGCAGATGTACAAAGAATAATAAAAATAATAACAACAATAAAAAAACGGCGGCAGTGGTTGTTGTTCTAAAAACGATCAGAAATATTTTTTAAATATGTGTATTTATATATACATAGAAGAAGGGGATGGTCACAGGTCTGTAGCAGAGGTAAAAAAGCTTATTTGCTACTCATCGCTCGAGATGCGATTGATGGAGTGGAGGGGTAGGAGAGAGACTGAAGGGAAAAAAAAGTCTCAGCTTGTTGTTGAAGCCCTCTTCGTGTGCAGTGAGCGGCAGTGAAATGTCTGATTGCACCGCGGGGTTGTTGGTTTTCAGGGAGTGTTTTGCTGCATTTAGAGATCTAATCTTGCATTGCTTGCGGCGGAGAGCTGCATCTCGCTGCCGTCGGTATTTCCCCCCTCTCTGTCTCGTACACCCTGGGTCACAGTTTCCTTCCCGAATCAGAGGGAGAGGGAATGAGGATTGCAGGGCAAGAGGGGAAAACAAAACACATTAAAAAAAAAAAAAAAAGCCCAAAACCCAAACCACTCCGCCCCCGCCCGCAAAAACTAGTGTTTGGATTTATAGCTTCCTTTCTCCTCCTTTACTACCAGCCTCCCACCCGTCCTTTTGGGGTGAAAAAATTAAGAAACCCACCAGTTCACCTTCATCACTAGCAGTAAATATATATTTTGAGAGAAAGCTCAATCAGCAGCACGCTTGGGTTTCTTTAAGACAGGCCAGTAGCCGCCGCCACCACCACATCCTTTCTCTCCGTGTATGTATGCGTTTGTGCGTATGCGTGTCTGAGGAGCTGCACTTTTCTCGATGCAGTTTAATTCCAGTTTGCTTTTCTCTCCAGCCGAGAGGAAAGCAACAGGCAACCCATGGCTGGACGCATAGATTAAAAAAAAAAAAAAAAAAAAAAAAAAAATAGAGGCAAGAGAGGGGGTGGGAGGGCGGGGGAAGAAAGAAAAGCCACCACACACACACACTCTCTCTCTTTTTCTTAGTCTCGCTAAAAGGGAAACAGTCTCTGTATTCACAGGGCTGCGCTATCAAGTGCCTCTCTTTTCTTTCTATTCAGTGTCTCCTTCCAATGACACTGCCGCCTAGCTCTCTTCATTTAGGGGAGGTGAGAAGAGGAGGAAAAACAATCTTGGGGATGAATAAAGTGGGAAATCTTTTAATCGATTAATTCGCTTATATTAAAAACTATGCAGTTCCGCGATCAGTGTGATGCATTTTTTGCAGTCCTTTCAAAGATTTTACAGTCTCTCTGAGCATCTTGGTACAGGGGAGAAGAGCGGCAGCAATGCCAGATGCGTTCCCCCTCTCGGATATACACCTTCCCTAGTGATACGGTGTATAGGTAAATACCGGGGAAGGGTAGCAAAATATTATTTCAGGTTCTTTTAACAACCTGAAATAAATTAATGGCAAATCCAGAAATGCAGGTGTTTCAATCTGCTTGGATGAGTCAGATCCAGCGGAACAAATCACATTCACTATCGCCTCATGTTCCTCCCTTCACAGACATTAGTTGCAGCTTCTTCCTAACGCTTCTCTGACTCACTCTATAGACAGGAAAGAAATTAATCAGATTTATATTTTGGAGAGGAAGGAGGGAAGAGAGAAGGAAAAAGAAAAAAAAAAAAAAGAGAAGGTGGGGGTGTCGGATTCAGCTACACTTTTACTATACCTCTTTCTCCGGGAGACTGAGGATCAGGAAAACAAGGCTGTTATCCACTCACTGGCACAGAGGCGCGTCTGTCTCCTGCTTTGCTGAGTGTTTTTAACCACCTTTCCTCAGTGTTATGTGTGAAATATATCAGAGATCTTTCACATTAAAAGAAAAAAAAACCGCAATAAAAACATAGGTTCCCAATACATAGCTCACAGATCTAGTTCCGAGTCTCAGTTCTGCACTGTTTTTTCTCCTTTATTTGAGTCCGGACCCAAAGTACACAGTTAATTCTGCAACGTGTGGCAGGGAGGCTTTCAAACGCAAAAGAAGAAAAAACAATTACTCTTCTCTGCCTCATTGATGGGTGGCCCCTTGCAAACAGACGGTCGCCAGTCTTAGCCAGGCAGCACGCGGAGCGAACGCCGATCCCCGATAAACCAGATCCATTTCACCAGCCGCCCGCAGGTAAGTGGAGAATTCAGTGAAAATTCAACAGTTGGAGCCGCGCTCTGCCTCGCTCGCACGCTCTCTCTCTCCCTCTCTCTCTCTCCCCCCTCCTCGCCTCCCTCACTGCAGCACTCGCGGGGCCGCCGCGCCGCGCCGCGCTCGCCCAGCGCCGCTCTCCGACTGCCTCTATTCACCTCACGCCGCGGCTTAAACATTGATACGGATTCCCCGCCAGCCAATGGGCGGCGGCGGCGCCGGCCGGCCCCGGCGCGGCCCGGCCAATGGGAGGAGGCGGGCGGGGGGCGGGGCCGCGGCGGGGGCTGGGTGTCATTGATTAGATCGGCTCCGAGGGGGACGCGGGGCGCGCGAGCGGCTCGCGCGGGTTGCGGTGTCTGGCCGCTCGCGCGCCGCAGCGCCGCGACCCCGGCCCCCGCCGCCCCCTCACCCGGTCTCCTTCCTTACCCCGCCTCCTTCCTCACCCCGCCGCCCTTATTTATTTATTTGTAGGACGTGTTAACAAGTCTTCCCCGTTGGCGGGAGGGGAAGCAGGGGGGACGCGACGCCCCCGAGCTCGCCCAAAGCACTGCCAGGGCGAGGACTTGGCTCCGCCGCGCGGTCCCCGAGTGACCGCCGGCCCGGGGGTGCGCGGCGAGAGAAGGGGCGTGTGGGTGGGGGGACACCCCCCGCCACCTCCGCCCCGGCCCTGCGGGAGCCGCCCCCAGCGGGTCTCGCCCTCCCCGAGGGGCAATTCCCCAGGGCTGGAGCGCATCCCCTGCCGGCCGGGAGCGGGGCGCTGGCAGCCACGCCGTGAGGGGCCGGGGGCCGCAGCAGCGCCCGCCCCCGCCCCCGGCGCGCAAGGGAGGCTCCCGGCCGGGAGCAGCGGTGGCGGGGGGAGGACTGAGACTGGAAAGGTGCGTGCTCGGATTGCCGGAGGGCCGGTCTCGACCCGTGCGTACGGAAATGAAGCTGCCATTTGTGACGAGCGTGTAAGTAGCAAGAATCGTTTAGGGGAAAGGAGTAAAAAAAAAAAAGGAAAATATATTTTAAAAAAGGAAGAAAATAAACTCTGGAGCACTTTTAAGACGCTCCTGAATTATTTCAGGAGCGTCTCTTAAAAGAGTCAGTTAAGGCAGCTGCTCGTTTGCCTTGCTCAATAGAATAACCTTCAGCCCTGAGTTATTATGTCCATAAATATAATATGACTTGGAAAAAGTCTTGCAGATTTATAAATTCAAATGAGTGCTCTTTCCAGACCCATCTTCTCGTCCTGAGGACCTCTTTGTAGCTGTGAAACAGATAGTTTGCCATCCAGAGCGAGTCTGCTGGTAACCGTTATAGAACTAATGCCACGTTAAAATTCAGCGTATAAATAAACTATACATACATTAGTGGCAGCAGAAAACCACTACTCTCAGCCGAGCCAACTTTCTGTGTGAGAGTGACGGACAGATGAAATAAAGGATATGTTTACAAAATGGGCTTTGCTTTCTGCATGAGGGCTTCAGATTGGCTGAGGGAATTTGGCGTGCTCGGCTAAGTCACGTATTTGGAGAAGTTCCCTATAAAAGCAGCACAGTATTAAAAGTGGAGCAAACACCAGCGTAAGCCCCTGAGCTATCAGGAGACCTCGGTTGACTGCAACTTGAGTCCTCCGCCTTCCTCTCCTTATTCTGCAGTTTATGCCAAACCTTTAGGATGGCTCAGGATGTCCAGAGATTTTTCCACGCCAGTTCTGCTAATTGAGGGGGGGGAAAGGGTCATTGCAATTATGTAATGGCTCCCTCTAGCGTGCCAGAGGTACTGCTGCATTTGGGGTATATCCCGTGTGGGGCGCGAGTGTGTGTGTATGTGTCTGTGTACATACATACTGTGGGCTGTACCCTGTGCCTAAGTGTGTACACATGTGCTAACACTAGTTTCCTTTCAAAACATGAAAACACTAGCAGGAGTAAAAAAAAAAAGTAAATTGTAATATAGTTCTGACAATGTTTCTCATGTTTAGTTTAAAAAACAGCCTCGAAACCCAGGATGAAATTTTTTTTTTTTGAGGACGAGGCTACTGTCTTCATCACTTTTTTTTTCTCCAGCTTGGTGAGTATTTTTTTTTTTATATGACTCAGCATTACACGATAAATACTCTTACTCCACAATGAATTCAATACATTTGAGGGCACTGCAGTTTGTAAAACAAGTACTTGGGACTCTGAATTAAGGAAAAAACTATATAACTCTTTATGCAAGTAACTGCAGTCTTTGCTTGTAAAATCTGTCTTTTTTATCAAACATCTTGTAGCTTACAACAATCCATTGATACCAACTGCATGCACGGAATACTTAGAGGAAAAATAAAATCTGAAACACTAGCACTGGATCTTCAAACCTCTGACTGAGTGCCAGGTGATAATGATAAATGAAACTCCTTGTTCTACAAGTCACTTTGGTTTTGTGGTGTTAAGTTCAGCAGAGCTGCTTGTTAATACTCATTCTCAGGTATGACTGATTATTAATTATTTCTAATGGTTTCTTGGAAATCGTGCCATCTTCGCATCTTTACAAATTGTGGCTCTTAAACCCAATAAAGACTTAGATGCCTAACTGGAAAAATACACATTAAAATTATGCCGGCATATGAACATATGCCTCTGTCAGGCTGATGTTTGTTGCATCAGACAGTTTATAACAACAAAATAGCATTTATTGATTTTAATCCACCTGTGCAAGTAATGAATATTTTATTAGTTTGATGATTTTATGGTATATCTATAGTACTTTTTTGTCAATTTTTTTAGCACACATTACATATTTGATAGCTTAGACTGTCATCATAATTTCATATTCGTTCATCAGAAATTGTTGTAATTTTCACAAAGAAGAGTTGGAAATGAAATGTATGATGGTAATGCACATGAATGCAAATAATACCTATATGTTGTGGCATGTCACTTTATGTGGAATATATAGTTTGTATTTGTTGATGAAAAAAAAAAGAAAACAAAATTTAAAAAGTGCTTATTGACAGCTTGGAGAGAAAGCTGGTCTGTGGAGAGGCTAATACATAGGAAAATCCCAAATCCTTAATAATAGAAATACACATATAGAAGACTTGTACTGTCTGCCAAATCAATAAAAGCACATTAAATACTCTGTGAAGGAGAAGCTCAACAGAGGAGCAAAGTCCAATTTAACAGCCCTAACAATTAACTATGTGTGGAGTTAAATTATGCTTTGGAATGCTACTTTTCAATAAGTGATTTTAAGTATTTGTTTATTGGAAGCTCTAGTTTGGTGTTAACATAAATAACAAGTAGTAACAGAACACATCTCCAAACATTTTTCTAAATTTATTGAAAATAAAACAGTAGTATTCCATCTTTTTTAATGAAGTGTTCATGATGAAATCCAGCACTTTATTATTCTATCTTTAGCAAAGACAGGTAAACCTTTCTTCTTTCAAAAAATAAAAAAAAAAAAAAAAGGAAATGAATAAGAAATACCCTTAGTCAGAAGTATTGAAATGAAAATCTATTGTCTTGGTGTGGAGGGTGCTTAAGCATTGCACAGAAGTCTCAGAACAAATAATCCCTAAACAACTAAAAGAAAATAGGAAGGCAAGGGAAAGATCAATATAGTTAAATGTCAAGGTTCAGTATTTAAGGTATTTGAGCCTAAAATGTATCATTGGGAAAGCCCAAATCCAATCAGCTTGAGAACAATAGAAAGAAGTAAAATTAGAAAGGTCAAGGAGCAAATTTGAGGAACAAATAATCCATATATAAGACAATTAATTACCTGCTAATAAAGAAACACGTTGTTTCCTGTGTGAGGAAGCCATGGCAAAACTGTCCAGTCTATTATTTAGCCATAGCTGTAAACCAAAAAGTACTACAGAGAAATTATATTTCTGTACTCTAATACTCATAGAAAATGAAGACATTTCCTTAGGTCAGCTTCTTTTTAGTAACAAAGATGAGATGTGGGCGTGTTTAAGGTGTCAGTGGTGATATTCTTAAAGAGCAGAAAGCATGTTACTAAATGGTAGTCATCAAGCGTTCTTACAGAATCTGAAAATGAGGTAAATGAACTGTTAAAAATATGCAGTCATTAAGATCAGTTACTTGGTTTGAGGATTAAAACATACAAAATCTGTTTCTCTTTTAAAAAAACTAAAAGGATGATCAACAAATTGTGGTGATCAACAAATTGTGGTGTGGCAAGATTTATTTTTTGTAGCAGTAGTACAAAATGTAATAAAATAACAATTAAAAGTAGAAATTATATGGCATCTAGAGAAATGTAAGAGAAGTACTGTCCAGAAACTCAATGAAATCAATAGAAACCATTCCACTGATTTGATCCATCCCATAGTAGCAAAGTAGTGCAATTTGCATAGACTAAAAGGACATTCTTTCTGTTTGTTAGCATTGTTTCAAAGTTGTAACAGAGCAACAGAGGAAACCCCTTTTGTTGCTCTTTATGTAAGCAGTTTTATGTCAATTAAATTGTGAGGTCACACTAGCAAGACATGTTCAAGAGAGAATTGCTGAGAGAGGGAATACAAAATAACAGGGCAGTAGGTAAAGGCAAGAGAGGGTAAGTGTCTGCAAATGATGTTAGTGGGCTAATGGGAGGATAGGACCCAAGAAGAAAGAGGAGTAGGAAAAGGCTGCTGAAGCCAGGCACAGGACTATTTAAAAGGCTTCAGGCAAACTGAATTAGTGAGTAGGAACTAAGTAGGAAATTCTCACTGAAAGAGTTGATACCTATGCCTTCTATGTAGCCAGGAATATTATGGTTACAGTTGTACCTGTGTCATTTTGGAAACACTAACAAACATACACCCACAAGTGTTTATTTGGCTTACAGAAAGGGTGAGTTTTAGGCCAGACATGAGATCTTAGGATCTGTATTGTTATGCCTCTTTTCAGCCACATTATTTAATGATTACTTAGTACAATGTACAAAAACATTTTTTGCTTTTTTATTACAGTGAAAACAGGGCACACTGAGATAAAACCCAGCGTGTTTCAAACAGACTAAGAAGTTTTCTTAATGAGTTTTTTAAAAACAATTTCTTTAAGAGCAATTGAAATACTGAAAACTGGTTTCCTACAGGTGTGTCTTTTAATTTTCTCTCTGCCACTAGTACCAGATTCCTCCTGTGTCTGATGGTTGCCCTGCAGCTATGAGTGGCTGGCTGAGAGGGACATGCTGCTGGGCTAGGCAGCAGCTGCCTGGAAAGGTACAACAGCTACCTTTACTTCTCTCAGGGTATCAATTTATATTACATACACACCCACTCACTGAAATTTAATCTAAAACCACCTTTAAACCATTTTGCAAATTTGATTGAAATTGTCCAGAAGCTCACAGAGCTGCTGGGCAGAATGATGAAGGGACAGAGACACTCAGATAATGGTAAAGGGGGCTGGTGTTTTGACTTGCATAGCCTCCTTTAAAAAACAAAACCATTTTAAAATAAAGCACTTTAGCCATTTGATTATAACATGATGCCAGTGCTGGAGTTAGGACATGGCATGTTAACATAATGCACGCACTGCCAGTACCAGTGAGGTAGGAATATACTGTAAATACTGACACTAGATCTTGTGAAAAAGAAAAGGAAATATCTATGTTTTCAAATAAAGGCTATTCTCCAAAGCATTTTAAAACTTTTCTGAAGTAAATATTGTATGGATTTTTCTCAAACATGACAATTTTTGTTTTCACAGTAAATTACATCAAAACATATAGAGATGAACAATATGCTTTACTTCACTGAATAATGAAGTACTTCACTGATGAAAATCTGTTTTGTGAATTCTTTGTGACAAGTTTGTTAGAGATTAGAACACACAGACCTGTCATTAATATAATGATTTATATATTTGTTTAGATACTTATAAACATAATTAAATTTTATTAAATACTTGGTTTAGTAGATGGAATTAATTTGATTGCAGTTATTGCTAATGGTAATGTCTGCTATGTCTTTTAAAGATTATGTGGCAAGATAGGACAAGTTTTTGTTGTCTTCTTCCCCTTTGGCTTAGGCTGCATTCTGGAAATATTGTGCCTTCCTTGGGAATGGTCAAATAAAGAAATTTAATGCAGGATAAAAAAGGAGAAGGAGGATGGGGGAAAGCAAAATCAAGAGTGAGCAGAAACTCCAATAAATGCTGGGAAAAGCAGGGAACAGATCTACCATATAAGTCTCATAAGGGAAAGAAAGAAAATATTTGCTTTGGGAGTGGACTGTGCATAATCTGCAAACCTGCAGAGCTGCCAGACTGGGACCAAGCATGGACAAGAAGACCTGGCATCTTACATCAGCATGAGCCAGTGGATGTTCATCTGCACCTTTTATATCCTGTTTAACTTTGGATGTTTTATCAAGCTTTGCTTTGGGTAGAATCTTATCTTTGAGATTTAACACTTTCTTGGGAGTGCTGATAGTGCTAGCTTTAAGGAAAAGGTAGAAGCAGATCGAGCTCAAAGATCTGGATAAATGATTTATTTTATATAGACAGAAGTACTGATAGAGGACAAAGCTGGAGAAGCCAAAATAATAGAATTACAGAATGATTTGGGCTGTAAGGGACCTTAAAATTATCTAGTTCCAACACCTCTGCCATGGGCATAGACACCTTTCACTAGATCAGGTTGCTCAAAATCCCATCCAGCCAGGCCTTTACTTGAATGGGGAGCAGCAAGTTCTCTGAGCCACCTATACCAGTTCCCCATAACCCTCGCAGTGAAGATTTTTTTTCCTAATACCTAATCTGAACCTACCCTCTTTTGTTTTAATGCCATTGCCCCTTGTTCTGTCACTATAGGCCTTTGTAGACAAAGTAACATTTCTAGACATATCTGATTATATGAAAGATCAGGGAAATAAAAGAAAATGGAGACCTTAACCTTAAATTCTTGATAAATAAAAGACCCTAAAATTCTTGATAAATATATTTCATGAGAGCTATTTAAGAGCAAAATCATGTGCTTGAACTCTAAGACAGATATCCTACCTTTAAGGTTATTCTCAGTGAGATTTGGTATGGGAGAAATATTTTCCTTCTCTTCATTAAAAAGAACAATATATCAGACAAAATTACTGACCCAACAGCATCTAAGAAAGCTACTGGATATTTCTCATGCTTCTTGTGTAGGGACATCTGTAAGAATATCATTATATTAATACTATTAATAATAATTAATACATTGGAATTCACTGAAATCTCAATACAGCTTGTCACTGAATCTCTTTTCTTGTATTTCACTATTACAGTTTCTTAGGAGCTAATGTTTACTGGCTGTAGCCAAGGAAGTGTGGTAAAGTTCAGTGCATCGCTTTTTCCTCACAAAGCACTGCTTAGAGATTGAAAACTGTAACATCAGTCAGACATGTGAGCATCAACAATTTTCATGTGAAGGAAGACCAGTGTCTTCAGAGCTGATGCTGCCACCTTCCAGTATTGGTAGAAAGCAGAAGACTGAGGAAGACTCCAGAATAATTCACATGAAAAGTACTTGGTAATCCTGATTCAGAGAAATTCATCAGGTGGGATGAAGATAAGACTTTAAAACTTTTGAATTCCAAGTGCAGCTGGAAATCAAGTTCAGTTCCCTGAAGAGAGTAAGCCTGAACTGTAAGTACCAAGTAACCTGTGTATATCAATTTGCAGGAGATAAAGTTCATACTGGAAACAAAACTAGTAGCAACAACAACAACAGCAACAACAAAGGAATTAAGCCAGATTTCTGGTAATTAGCTATTTCCATTTTTTTTAATTTCAGTTTTTCTAAGCTAGTATTTTGCGCTGCCTGACAAAATTTCAAACTCTCCTAAAGGTGTATGAAATTTCTTATACATTGGACACTAAAGATACTACAAGCTAAATTTACCCTTTTGTTTCTAAAGTATTCCCTTATTTAGTTATGCAGTTAGTAGCTCTACTTTAAACATGACGGATTGCCACTCGGTAAACAATTATGTAGCTAAATCTCTCAGAGAGATGGAATCCTATTTACTCTCTCCTAGCTGCAATTTCAGAAGATTAGAAGAAAAAACCCAAAACCTAAAGTAAAAACAAAGAATCCAAAACAAGTAATGAAATTGTCTTTGCACAGTATCCCAAAAGTTCAGGGACACAATGAGGAATAAATTATGATAATAAAAAATAAAATCTGTTGAGTCAAGTGTTACATTTGTATGCCTTTTAAAAGGGAGCAACATCTTTAGACTTTTTGTAGTAGGAACAAAGCTGGATGGTTAGTTTCAATAGATGTGTAAGCTGGCAAAGAAACCTTTCTTTGCCAGCTTACACATCTATTGAAACCAACCATCCAGTTTTGTTCCGACTAACCCTTTTCATTTGTATACTCCTGTGTGAGCTCCAACATAAACAAGACTTGTAAACAGCAGACTATAGATAAGCTTTCAAAATGTTGTGTGGCATTTTGCCCACATATCTGTCAAGTGAAAGGTTAGAATCTTCACTTTTTAAAGAAAAACATTGCAATTAGCAGCAAGGCTAGGCTGTCTAGAGCATGAGGTTTTCAAAGTTTGACATGTCTGTAGGTGCAACACAAGCCATTTATTTGTACGCAGCTCCCTTTCATCTCTTGATGGCTAGAGAGAGTCTAGGGAGGGGCCCACCTATGAGGAATTTGCTCTCAGGAATTACAAAATGAGGTTCTTGCCCAATGTGTCCAATATATCTACAGCTGGGTAACGGGGTAGGAGATTACTGTTTTGCCTTGTTTGACTGCAAAATTGAGGTTTCTATACTGGGTTCAGAGGCATAATCACCAAATAGGATTGTCAAATACTCTTATCCCCACTGTGCAGGAAAATAAGGGAGACTTGAGGGCTTGCTTCCTGGCATGGGCTAGTGTGACTTCAGGTCACAGCAAAAGCTGGAGAGTGATGACAGCAGCCTGTGAGGGGCCACTGGTCCCTGTCCTGATGGGGCATTGGCAGCTGGTGCTCAAGGCCATGCAGGACTTTGGCTTCATCCCCTCAACACATTGGCCATCTGAGATAAGCTGAACTGACAGTTGGCTGCCAGCACAGAGCAGTAGGGGTTTGTGCCCCCCTTAGAGCCAGGGGTAAGCAAGAGAGGAAATAATGTTTCTAAAAGTCATAATTCCCTTCTCTGTTTGCTCCTGGGATGGTTCTGTTATACATCCTCCTTTCTGCAGGCAAACTGTTGTCTTACAGTCTTGTCATAAGTGATTAGTCAGAAGCCAGTGCTATAAAAAAGCCAGAACAGAATGTAATAACCAAGGTGCAAAATTAACATTTAAAAAATCCTAAAACCTGCTGCAAAAACAAAAACAGCTTCTAAAATTAAAATATGAAATACTGTGTCCTTAAGACCACAAAAAATGCTTAGTGAATTTTTCTATCTTTAATAAAGACATATTAAGCAGGCTTGAATTTTTAAAAATTACTTAATGTCCATGTCCTGGAAATTTGGTCCTTTAAGGCATCTTAATTATAAGTTCATAAAACAATTTTTTTATTCTTTAAAAAAATGTATATGTTGGATAAACTATGCAAAAAATAAAGTAAGACAAACAAAGAAATCTATGCAAATATAAATCTTGGGCAATATTTCTGTCATTAATGTTGATGTGTTAGGTACCAAAACAGGTTTAGTTTTATATAAGAAAGTGTATTCATGGCTGCTGCCCTGAGGAATTTGGTGTCAGTAAATTAACATAAATGAATTGCTACAATTTTCTGTTTTATTATAATTTCTAAAATTGTTAGCAGACTTAATGGTTCTACATACATCTAGAGATAACATCTGAATTGCAAATAAATCACTACAAAATATATGTTGTAGACAGTTTTACTTAATGTGCAGAGGCATTAAATATTTAAAGGGCTAACTTCTGCCATTTGCCTGTTTCTCTAAGCACGTCCACTGTGGTGCATAAAGGAGAGTCTACTATTTGGAAGGGGTAATGGTTTGAGGTAAGATTTGTTTTACACTACAAGTATTTAATTTAAAGCTAATGAGTCAGTTATGTTACTAAAATAGCATACTTATTTTAAATATATTTATTTAGATGTAGGGATTATATAATTAGGTTTTTTATCCTTGTTTTACTCTGTGTTTCTTAATAGCTAGTTCTTGTTTAGCATGCAGTAACTCGTATCAAACCTAAATGAAATGCTTTTTTGGAGGATTGTTCTTTAAATCTTTACTGAAGAAGTAAAATCTGCTTTTTTAATTAAAAACTTATTTGAAAAGAAAAACTAAGCTAATGTAAGCATCTCTAAGGCACAAGAGCACACCATTGGGTTATGGTGAATGATGATCAGGAGCACTTATATCCTTGTTTGTATCATGCTGTAAACACACCCTCACTGCCTGGGAAACTGTCTGCCAGGGTACTACTGGGCATGCATAATGCTCACTGCCACCTGACATGTGAGAGCACAAAGCCTGTCTCAGAGTGCACCAGCCAAGTTCAACATCTCACCCTTATTTCAAGGTGCTTAATGACTCAGGGGATCAAAAGGACCGAGTCCTTTGTGATGACTGGCTGACAGTTTTGGGGTTTTGTCTCATTTGAACAGTCTGACATAAACACAGTTTATCTGAAGGGGGACTTACATCTTTGGTGGACAGACTCAATAATGTGGAATGAAATCTCATGAGAAACAATGACCATTTGACAACTCAACAAGTTTTTGCTTCAGTTCTCTTGATTTACCTTGCTTTAATGAAAATACATGCAAAATTTGTATGTAGATAATTTTAATTTATAAAGATGAAGCAGGTCACACACTTCTCTTTCCAGCAAGCATGCCAGAACAAAATTAAAGTAGATTAATTTGTAGTTCTTGGTGCACTACTATTAGATGTCCTCATCCTACAGTGATGAATGTCTATCAAAAAACCTGTGTGTTGGAGAATATCACATACACCACAAGAAAGATAAAATAATCACTAATATGACGTGTCAAACTGTATGAAATGTATTAGGTCACAAAAATGTCTTAATTCAGACATTATTGAACTCTTATTACAATACATAATCATATAGAAAACTACTGAAGAAATTAATTTTTTATTGCTTTGTTTTCTTCTCTAATGTGGTGTTCCTGATCATTGTGTGTGATTTTTAAAGGCTATAGTCATGTTAGTATAGTATAGTATTCTTCAGCAGACATAAATTGTCTCTATGGTAATTATGATTTTAGTCCTGATCCTGCTCTTCCAGACCAAGTAGCTGCTTATTGCATTTTCCTACTAAAAGTTCATCAAATCATAACCAGATTTCAGCCTTCACCTGTGTTATAATCCTGATATAATTTGGCTCATATGATGCAAAAATCACAGAAGTCCCCATGCAATTGAATTTCTAAAGAAAAACAATTAGTTCATGAACTTTTAATCATAACTTCTATCAGGGGTTTTTGGTTGGTTTTTTTTTAACGAATGAGTGAGGAGCATTCTAAAGTTTTGCTTGTGACTTTTCTAAAGAATTTCATGTAGCAAGCTCTTTGGTTTACAGACTTTATGAGAAAGAATTCACAAACAGGGGCCATTTTTTGATTTTCCTGTAGTAAACAGCAACTTTCTCAAACAACTGGTTCCAGTCCTGAGGGAATTGGACCCAAACCTCTGAAAAGCCACTTATCATAGAGTAAATGCATGAAAGAAAAATGTTAAAAATTCACAGGAGGATTTTGAAAAACCTCAAAGAGATCGAATTATTGTCTATGCTGTCTAGCTCAAAGAGTTTAAAATAAGATACAATACAAAATTGCACCTGGCAGCTCTAAACAATATATCACTAAATGCCCACATACTCAAAGTGTAAGGCCTCTACTAAATAACTAAAGTAAATTTGAATATTAATCTCTTTATTCTGTTTGGAGACATTATTCTTTTTCAATATATTAATTTAGAGTTGAAGCTGTGGATGCTCTCTGGTGGATTCCAATACATGTCATCCTTCCAGTCAGTGGACCAAAAAAGAAAAATGACAATAATTAGTGTTCACACCTTATCACATAAAGGGAACAAAGATGGTTAATACAAAGAATTAGGCAAATACCAATGTGTTAAGAGACTTACTGTTGTATATAAATGGCATGAATTTAAAATTATTAAATCTTTTCATAGTTGGCTATAGTATAACCAAGGCCTAGCACTTACCCTTCTGAACAGAACAAATTCTCATTGGGTTTAACAGGTCTATTCCAGTATTAAACATATTTATGCAATTAATTAGGAAGAAAGAGATGATAAAAACATGACCTTTTTTACTTCTGTGATGTAAATATCAGGTGTCAATATTAACAGTTATGCAGCTAACATTTCTAATGCATCAAGACAACTATTTGGAATATTGACCTATGGAATAAACAAGTATTGAGATTTTGTCATCCCTTCTAAATGTCACATCACTGAAAATCACACAGGGAGAAAATTGGAATGTTAAATGGAAAGCTGCTGTGTTCCACAGTAACAAGGAAACTGAGACCCACGGGCTAAACAACCATGCTTGACTATTGTCATTTCCTAAACAATACCAACCCTTCCTTCCTTCCTTCCTTCCTTCCTTCCTTCCTTCCTTCCTTCCTTCCTTCCTTCCTTCCTTCCTTCCTTCCTTCCTTCCTTCCTTCCTTCCTTCCTTCCTTCCTTCCTTCCTTCCTTCCTTCCTTCCTTCCTTCCTTCCTTCCTTCCTTCCTTCCTTCCTTCCTTCCTTCCTTCCTTCCTTCCTTCCTTCCTTCCTTCCTTCCTTCCTTCCTTCCTTCCTTCCTTCCTTCCTTCCTTCCTTCCTTCCTTCCTTCCTTCCTTCCTTCCTTCCTTCCTTCCTTCCTTCCTTCCTTCCTTCCTTCCTTCCTTCCTTCCTTCCTTCCTTCCTTCCTTCCTTCCTTCCTTCCTTCCTTCCTTCCTTCCTTCCTTCCTTCCTTCCTTCCTTCCTTCCTTCCTTCCTTCCTTCCTTCCTTCCTTCCTCCCTTCCTTCCTCCCTTCCTCCCTTCCTCCCTTCCTCCCTTCCTCCCTTCCTCCCTTCCTCCCTTCCTCCCTCCCTCCCTCCCTCCCTCCCCCCCCCCAATAGAATTTTTCCATTCACTATGGAGACAGCAAAAGTACGCACTGTGTTACTCAAAATGGAGGTGATTGTTTTAATCTTAGTATAGGTGACCACAACAATGATTTTAGTTTGGGGTTACTGATTTATAAAATTTCTACCATACCAGCCAGTAAGAAATTATCCTAATAAAAGGTAAGGTAAATTATTTAAAATTAAGTATGTAAGTATACTTGGCTGCCACACTGAAATTATGCTTCAATTAGGTTCAGAGATATACTGAAAAAGAAAAGATAAGTCTGTTTCAGTGAAATTTGAATTTTTAATTTCCTTTTTCAAACACAGTACTTGCAATCAAAATATTTAGATTTGGTCATTATCAACACTAACTCACTAGCACCACAAAGTGGGAGTAGAGTCTCTGATACATTTTTACTAAAACCAGTGCAATTACACCTGACATTAACAGGTGTGGTTGAATTTAACAATATGTTTTCATTATAGGTTTCAATATTTCTAGCATCGTTGGTGTATTTCAAAGAAAAATTATAAAAAAACTTCTACCAACACTGTTAGAGCAGATAGATGAAGTTGGCATGTGTCTCCAGATGTGGGGAGTATGTGTCACAAATGTGAAAGCATGTCTGAGTTTAAGGAGCTAGTGACCAGTGTTGTATGTTGTCTAAATCGGATTAATTCCTGTATCACTTTGTAATGACACATTTTTATCTCTTTTTCTGTTCAACTTACTTTGATAAATTGGAGAGGGGGATTGTTTTCCCACATTTGGTAGCTTCAGATACAGAATTTTAATTTTTTTTTCTCATTTATCTACCCATTACAGTTTAAGAAACATACTTCTAATTAATCAAGTTAATTACATATCAAGATGCAAATCTTGTGTGGCCAGGGTTATTTTTTTTGTTAGTTCATTTCATAGCTAAACTAAAAGAAATTTATCACATACACTGCATTTCCTTCAGAAAGAGTTACTGATTTGCTGCTGCAAGTTTTTCTTTCAATTTCCCATTGCTTCTATCAATAAAACTGATAGCAGTTGCCCTTAGATGATTCTGCTATTATAATACCATCAACAGTAAAGATTTACAAACATTAATTTAACTGACAATAGATTATAGAATCTTGTTACTTAATAGCTGAATTATGGGGTAGATTTGTGTGATAAACAAGCTGAAATGCCCCTTGCCTGAGGAAACTCCTAGGAGTAAAATGTTCTGTTGTGTCTCTGCCTTTTTTTTTTTTTTTTTTAAGGAGGGGAGAAATCAGCTTTTGCCCAGCATTTTTAATTGTTATATGCCTTGCCTACGATTTCTTTCCATGATCCATTTTTTTTTTTTTGTGCTTTACAGATTTAGGTGTACCTGTTTTTTTTTTTAGTAGGAGCTGTTTTGTTGAAAGGCAGCATATTTATTTTAAAATTAATGGTGGCTCAAGACTTTTGTGAGAAAGTCACAGAGCTCAGAATTTTTCTGGGGTCACATCTTAATGAGAATCAAAAGTTTACTCTACCATAAATTCCAGGCTGTGGTTTAAATACATACCAGCTGGTTGTGGTCAGCCTTCAAAAGAAAGGCAATCTGATGAAGGAATCAAATTTTTCAATTATATCTGACTCACACATACTAACCACTATTCCTTTCCTTTGCTGCACTATAAATCTGGAGAAGAAGAGAACTGGAGACATTTTGTTGTTTACTTATTATGAATATATTTAAATGCTACTTTGTATATTTATTTACAGCAAGTAAATTTCATAATTATTTTGTCAACTTCATTGGTATGCCTGCAACTTCACAAATACTTAATATTTTCAAAAACAAGCCTCTTGCTCCAAAGCACTCATAAACAAATTTACACAGAATGTGCAAAGAGACATGAAAGAGGAGTGTTAAGTTGGTTGGCAGGTTAGAGCAGAGAGGATATTTTAGGCACTGTAAACAGTTTTGGGAATAGAAAAAGGAAGTCATGCGTGAGATATGGATACACACAGTAAGCAGGACTGTATCAGAGCCAGGAGGGAGTAAGGACTCAGTCCACTTGTGGAGTAAGGCAGATTCTTGCAAAGCCTCAAAATTTAAGAGGAGAAGTTTGACCTTGTAGAGTAATGAGACAGAAAACCACCTGAGGGACTGAGAGAGGACTTGACATGATCAAAGTTGTGAACAAGAAAGATAACCTTGGCTACAGTGTTTAGAGTGGACTGGAGGAGAGAGATTAGAGGGAAGAAGGTTACAGTGGCTAAGAGGTCACAGCAGGTGAGACATAATGAAGTCATGAAGCAGGCAGGAACAGAACATGAATAACTAAAGATACTGTAGATAAGTCAGAAGAGATGATTTGGCCAAGGACCCCAAATTCAGATATTTGAAAGTTGATAATGTAAAAAAAATTTACTCAACGCTCCTGCTGTGTTTATGTACTATGCTATTGACGTGCTGCAGCCAACTTATTGTAGAGAAAGTCACAAAGCTTTCTAGATTGCCTATATTGTTAACTGTCTCTATACATTCATGTGTATTGATAGACAGCTATTTTTCTATTTTTACTGTAGAGAAGGAATATGGAAATCTGATGATGCAAGTTTATTTTGCTGAATCTGCTATTGATTGGGCCTGTGATCTTGGATAGGTGTTTTCTGTTTGCTGTGCTCCAGTTTCTCTGTACAGCAGTAAAAGCAGTTTTTTCCTTTCTTTGTAAATTTATAGATGAAAAAGAATAGGTACTATTCAGAAGGCTTAAAATTCTCTGTAGAACTCAACTCACTTAGGAAATGCCATCAGACCACGCCACATGGACACCTTCACAACCACCACTTGGGTAGCAATGGTCCTTTTGTAGTGGCAGCATCCCAGTGCCTGATACTAGGGTGGGTCCAGATGTGTTTGGAGTTGCAAGAAAGTTGCAAATTACTGTGCCTAAGTAGGTAGTTTTGACTGGAGATGTCACAGCTCATCAGTGTCTGAAGCCATCAGAACCAAAATATATTTCCAGACATACTTCACCTACCAATTGGCTCTGTGGATTACATGTGGCTTTGAAACATATGCTGTCAAAAGACAGTGATGCCGTTCTTCCCTGAGAATGCTTCATTCAACATGCCAAAGGGCTTTTTAATATATTGGTAGAATAAGACATAAAGCAGACAAAATACTTATTGGGAGTTTCACTCCAATATATTTAGAGTGTCACAATTCTAGTTCAGAAAAACTGCAGACAACAAATGATCATGCCATAGAAGATAGAAAAAAAAAAATATAGCTAGCAGAATAACCATAAGCCTAGAAAGAAAGAGCACCTCAGCAGTAAACACAAACATAATAGTGACTATAATTTTTGCTAAATCACAGACTCTTCACTGATGAATAAAAGCAAAAAAGAATAGAAGTAGGTAAAGAATATTCTTTCCTCTGAGGAGCTTCTGCCTTAACAGTATTCTTTGTACTGCTGGTACTGAAACTAAGACCCCAAGAGGATGAGGAAAGGGGCAAGGTCCTTCAATATAGTGTTAATGTCTCTATAGCTGCCAATTTTCACCAGCTGAAATTCTGAATTCCTGAATTCCCGTGGAGATAATTTCTGAGGGTTACTCCTCCTGGTTTTCTCCCTATAAAGTATGTGTATAAACACCTGTTTGCAGCATCCACTGTTCAGATGAATCAATATTTAGAAAAAAAAAAAGAGATTAATAGCATTTAAAACATTAACTGCACATTAAAAGAATGGTCCAGTAAATAATATCTTTTGAATTTACTATAGGAAATCATGCTGCTAGAGAGCAGAAAATTCTTAGAGGGATAAAGATCACTCAGGAAGATATCCTTCCAATGTAGTAAAGGACTATAATACAGAAAAAGAGATCTGTTGAACATGTAAGATAAACTTTTTGACTTCCTAAATTAAATCATTGCCATTTGCTGCTGAGACAATTAGCAGGTGTCAGTTAGAAGACACAATAGATTATGTACCCAATTACTTTCTCTTTTTAGACAACAGTTTGCAGCCATAAGAACGTGTGAGGAGTTTTAATCAAAGATTAGAACTTTTTAATTAAATACGACCGTATGTGACTAGTCATTTGACATTAATTACTGTTTTAGTTGGATTCCTTTTGATTTGTAAAAGGCCCTGAGCACTGCAAAAATTATGTCACATCAGAGAAACTGCTGATTATTAAAACAAAAAGTTTTCTTCATCAGCCCATCACTCTCCTGAAAAAGAAATGTAATTTCAAAAGTGAAGCGGCTGGCTTAGAGGAGACCAATGAGTTTTGAAAGCAAAATAGCAGATGGTACTTTAGCTGACTTCCCTTAGAAGGGACAGTCTGAAGGCACTTAGTTGTAATGATTGATAAGGTCTTCTGTCAATGCTCAGCAAAACTTTCAAGGGGCTAAACAGCTGGCATGAGGTTCATGTGGAGTTTTAACTAGCTGACTACCCTTTGGGGTGTCTTAAAGCTAACTAACATCATTGATATTAATAGAGGACATCAGTCAAAATGAAATGCTCTTGCAGAAACTGATCTGAGACTTCAAGTAATATTTTAATTTGTTGGCCTACAGAGAGGAAGATAAATGTTAGCAGTGTCCTTGTGAGATAACTTTAAATTCAAGTCCAATGGTGGCATCAGTATTTGTGAGTCCTTTTGTGATTTTGGCTTTTTCATACACTCCACTTATACAGAGTAGAGTGGGAACAATGACAATGAAAATCCTTATCTGAACAGCTTGCAGAAAGAGAAGGGGGAAAAAAAGAGAGATATGAAAGGAGTAGGAATAATTCTTAGCTCATGTAAAGATTAGGGGTGAACTTCACAAAAACACATACTCAGAGTCACTGTGCCTTTTGTGGTGAATTTTTAGAAAGATTTTTCTGTTTGAAGGTGAATTAAGAAAGGTGAATTAACCTGTAGTGGCACAGTGCAGTTTCTGAACATGGGGCTTGAGTGCCTGTTACTGTAGCTCTTTTCTTAGCCTACTGAAATGGTGCTCAGTGCCGAGCTGCAGGGTCTATCTAACAGAACTTGTTCCTGGAGATGACAGCTTACCTGAAACTCAGAGTGGGCAATTTATATCTCACAGAGAAAGTTTGGAAAAGTTTGAACCAGTGATAGTCTGATTGCCAGCACTGGACTTGTGTGTCCCCTGTTTTGCCACAGTCTAATAATACTCAGAAGTTTTAAATTGGCAAAGCAATTAAAAGCCATTTCCGGACCTCAAGTTTAAAAAGCTTGTGCACCGAGTCTCTTTTGTGGGCAGAAGTGTTGACATGATAGAAAGAAATAATATTACTTTGAACTAGCTAATCTCCACAAATTGATACTGGATTTACATGCAAGTCTGCTCCTTTTGGCTGTCAGCACAGGAGGTTAATCTGCAGTTTGAATAATAGTTAAATGGGGTAAATTTACTCAATGAAAAATTGAAGTCTAGTTTATAACCTGGTCTGAAACTCAACAGATCAGAGTTCCTTTCTGTGGCAGTCTTCCTATATGACTGTGAAAGAAACATCTTTCAATTTCTTTGTAACTCAATTTCCTAACTATAGAAAGATAGCAATGCCTTCCTGCTTCACTTAGTAGATGGTAGGACTCTGAAAAGTTATCTGTTACTGGCATTGGTGCAATGCCTGAAACAAACAGATGCTCCTAAATACTGTCGTTATTTCTACCATAAATTGTATTTATGCCTATTTTTCTAGTTTAGCCTCCAGCCTGATACAGTCTTAAAATCACTATGGAAACTGTGGTAGTAAATGTGGTATTTAGCAACCAGTCTTCATACCACATCTAGGTTAAATTTTCTCCTAAAATTATCTGAATCACTGTGTATTTCTTATAGGAGTGCAACCTCTCCTTTCCTGGACAGAAGAATTCACTCCATGCAGATAAAAAGATTCCATTTAAAGTGAAAAAAACCCTATAAGTTGTGTATGAAGACAAACACTGTTGGAAACTTTAGCTATTGAATGAATGAAAAAATGTGTGCTCTATTATTGAAGAGATATTATTTTTCAAGGGGAAAAAAAACACAGAGGAAAACCACAAAATTATCATAGCATTTTGTATTCACTGCATCAGTTATTTCCCAAAGAAAGCCTATCAGTTAAAGTGATGAATTTTAACCTTTACCAATTCTTCTAGAGAACATTCAATTTATATTCTTCAGGCACTTTGCTACTTGTTCACCATACTGATGCAAAATTATTGTTTTTGTAATATTTATAAAGATCTAGTTACAAGTTTTCAAGGACATATTTCACTTTTTTTTTCCCCAAATCTAAACCCTTTAGTATAAGTTAAGAAACAAATGGAATGAAAGTTAGCATATGGTATACTTATTTGCCTTAATGCATTATTATTTAAATAAAGTATTATATTGAATACAAGTCTGGTGATCAATAGAAAATACAAAGGTCATATTATCACAGAGTA
Source organism: Fringilla coelebs (assembly GCF_963513975.1). Taxonomy (NCBI): domain Eukaryota; kingdom Metazoa; phylum Chordata; class Aves; order Passeriformes; family Fringillidae; genus Fringilla; species Fringilla coelebs. The sequence goes on from NC_140029.1 coordinate 57,893,957, forward strand.
CAGAAAGCTTTAAGAGATGAATACCAATGAATAAACATTTCTGCATAGAATCCTTTTTCCTCATTGCTCCTTTGAGATCAAATAATGCCCATATGAAATCAATGGTTTCAAACTCCCTCTATGAAATCAATGCTGTAACTGCTGTTGGCAGAACTAAACTTGAAAAAACAAACAAGCTAGGAAACAAAGAAATAAAAAGCCCCTGGTCTGAATATAGGTTCAAATATTAAGCTTTGTTTAATTTGTGCCTCAAGCAATTTCTGTAGCCATGGAGTTACTTTCTTTAGCCACTTTAGGACTCTGGACACCCTTTTTCAGAGAGCAGTAGTTTTACAAATTAATACTGCAGCCCTTGATTACTGCTGCAGTGTTGCAGAATTAGATGCTATCCTTGCTCTGCAGTTGAAGGGTGTATTGGGTGATAGGCCTGGGATGCAAAACTGCCAACACACTGAACGAGGAGATGGTGTGTAAGAGGGCCATGAAGAAAAGGGATGACCTAGTTTACTTGCCTTCTGTTTAGATAATTTTTGTAGAGTAAGGTTAACAGTTGTAAATTCTTAAGGGAATTTTCCTTTACTTTTTTTCTCCTTATTTTCTATTAATTACCTTTTCAAAATTATGTTTCTGTTCCTTCAAAATGAGTGAGCCATGTGGATCTCTGTAGGAGATTTTAGATTTTTTTCTGGAGAGCAATGTGAGTAAGCACAGAGGTAAGAAGGGCAGGGGTTTGCTAAGGGTGAGAGAGAAGTAGGAGGCAGTGAGAGTTACGGCAATGAATTGGTATCCTGCAGGTCAGGAATACTGAAAACATTGTTAGAGGCTTCACAGTTGACAAAAGCAGTGCCCCTACTAACTACAGAGTCCTGTGCCATTTGCTCCACCTGGGAAGCTTCCAGAATGACTGAAATAAAATATAGAAGCAAGAACTACCTTTAAGATCACAGAGGAACTAAAGTGAGGGGAAATGGTTTAGATTATAAGGTAATTATTAATTGAATTTTTTTTTAATCATCCTAGTAATTTTGAGTCTTTCTGACCAAAAATTCCAAAAATTTAACTATCCTACTTGAAAGAATTGATGAAGCCTGTATTTTCAGTATTTTTCAGAGAGGTCACTCTAGCCGAAAGATCTAGACTGGTCCTCCTCAAAGATTTGGCTGATTTGGGGTCCTGCCAAAATTTTTGCAGATATTCCAGTATATCTGAAATACTCAGAATGTGTTTAAGGCTTTGCTGTGAAACACACTGAGTAGTCTCTGTTTTATGAAATTTTAATCTAATTATCAAGACACCTACCAGTTTAATGCTGTGAGAAGTTTGGTGTTAATATGCATGGCCTCCAGCAAGAGCTTAGTTATAAGCAGGATATTAGCAGTGGAAATGTTAGTCACCTCCTAAGTGATATCAGAGATTTGCAAATGTCACTGGCACAAAACCTTCCCACATGGATACCTAAAGCAGTAGTTGTAGCCTAAGAATAAGCTCCAAAGGAAAGCTTGTGTGCTAGTATATGTTTTTTGCAGTATCCCAGGAACTGAATTTTGCTGAATTAGACACCTAAGAACAGAACATCTAGATACTGGAGTATTAAACAGAGAGATTTAAAGATCAATCAGCTTGAAATTATAAAAATAGATGTCTGAACACCTTTTCTCTTCCAGTTTGAGAAGGTAACTCTGCGACGCACTTAGCTGCCTGCATGAGGCTGGACCTCACGTAGGAGTCTGCCTTTCATATGACTAGCTCAATGTTTAAAGCAATTGCCACAACAGCTGGAGATTTGCAATAAAACCTAGTTCTCCTACTCTGTCAGGCATTGCACTGAGTAGAGGAGTCAGTTTTGCATTCTGGTCCATACTCTTGCCATCACCATAACTTTTTTAATCTAATGGCACTTTAATATAAATTGGGTAGGGAAGTCTGTGCCCACTTCGCCCTGCTATTGAGCACTTCAAGCCCTGTGCTGTATTCTTCCACAGCTGTTGTATGTAAGTGTAGAATTCTTGCTTGGCATCCACCTTTTGAATTCACTCCAAGCTCTTCTGAAGAAAAAGTCTGATTTAAGTATGTCTTGGTTCTTTCCTAAAGTTAGTTTGTATTAAGTTTGAGAACCTGCCTTACACTGAACAGCAGTTGATTTGACTATCAATCATTTAAATACATTTTTGAAAAAAGTTAATGTGTATTTTTTTCTATATTTCATTATTGTGCAGTAGGGAAAAAAAACCCTTTCTGTGACAATGACAAAAGTGCACAGATCCATTTTAAGCTTGGCTAACTGACACAGGAAATATTCTATATCTGTAAGTAGATAGCCAGCAATTTATTCATCCACATTAGAATGAACAAGAAAATGAAATAAAAATTCCCCTGCAGAATTAACGGAAGTTCTCAGTTTGACAGAGGGGATGAAACTGTAAGACAATAACATTGAACATAGTGATTTTCTACTGCATTTACCTCAGGCAATAGCACAGTGATATTTAAACAAGTTAGTAATTATATGAAAGATGTCAAATAAGAAACATTCAAAATTCTAATTTATATAAAACTCTGTGAGATATTTTAGGGCTTCTAACTTGTATAACTAGGTAACACAAATCCAAAGACAATTCTTTTTACAGGATGTCGTAAGAGTTGTGGGTGTTGCTGGTATATCTTTGGTAAAAAGTGAAGAGTTTTTAGACATAGATTTACTCTGATGTCTCTCATTACATGTCAAAGTCAGTACATAGTACCTCACTTTATCTCTAGGGGGATGTTACACCCTGTATTTTTGCCAGTCTTTTTAATTATTAAAGGGATGGATGAAGAATATATTTTAATCCCTTAATGGGGTACATAGAAGACAGGTGAAGAATTGTGCCATAGTAGCACACCCCTGCTCCTCAGGGGCTGCAACTAAGAAAAGTTTGCAGATTTTCTAAAGTACCTAATCTTAAATGTTTGGACTGCAGATTGCTTGAATTAATGGTTTCATTCCACAATTTGTCCCTATACTGCTTCCTAACATAGACATACTTTCTAATCCCTAAGTCTTCCACCAATCTATTGCAAAGTCATTAAATTTATAAATATTGTTCATGGACTGCTACTGGGTTTGTAACTTTTATTTAAAAATAAGAAATAAAGAAAAGGTTATATTTTCTTCCTTTCATAAGCTGCTAAATTTGTGTCAAGTACAACTAAATAAACAGGGTCTCTCAGTGACATCCAGGCAGTGGTGTATCAGAGCTGCCACCTGTTTGCACATCTGAAGAGGGTTTTTTCCTTAAGACAATCTTTTCTGCAATTTGGATCATTGTCTGAAAATACTTCTGTGACTCAAAACAGCAGACATTTATGCTTTAGAAAAAAAGAGTTTATGTTAGAAGGAAAAGTATTAATATCCAGGAACGTAATTGATGGGAAATTTATTGGTATTCCATTGAGGATCTTCATATAAACATCATAAACAGCATTGTGAGGGATCACCAGTTCAATGGAAGATCGTGATCTGAGAAAAATAGAATATTGCGGATAACTACAGTGTTGAAGGAGAATAAAAAATAGTTGCATCAAGTGCAGTGTCATTATCTTAGAGGACAATAAAATGGGAGCTAAATCAGACACAAGAGAAAAACAGAAGCATGAACTAGCTGTAATAGTCTATCAGGCAACAAGGCTCTTTCATGAAGTAATTACAACCTACTATGTATCAGGTAAAATTGCTTCAGTAGAAACAGTAGAAACAGATAAATAGTAATGTCTCCATACAAGGACCCATAAGTTTAAAGTTTTAAGCTGTATTGAAATCCTTCAAACTGCTGAAAATATTCTTATATTCTAAGACATTTTGCAGGATTCTTTTTTCTGAGAAGCAGATGACTTGGAGTCTTGAGATTCTTCTTTTCCTGAAGAAGTAGAATTTCCCATGGAAATACCAATTGAAATCCTCTATTAGGGTAAAAGAACTAGGAATATAAATATTTGATGTGTAGATTGTTGATGACAAATAAAAATCACAGATCATGTGCTGGAGGCAAAATAATAAGAAGAGAACCACTGATAGAAATTATCACTATCCTCCTTTGCTTTCCATCTCTTGGCTCAAATAACTTAAAACTGCAATTAAAAGTAAACACATATGTGCTAATTCCATGTAGGAGAAAACCACAAAAAATGAACATAAATAGTGGTTAGGTCATCTGTCATTTGTTGTGTATCCTTCTCCCTTTGCCCTTAGACCAGGAAACCCCTGTATGCCTACTACGAGTAAACAAAAGACAGTCAAAAATACATGGAGTAAGAATTAATTCAAATTAGAGCTCTCATTATTCATTTGTAAACAAAAGACTTGGAGCAAAAAAGAGCTAATGTTTGAATTTCAGTAATGAAGACACAGCCAGCAGGAGTGACATCTTCAACCTACACAGCCTTGTCAGTCTTGCTGCATCTAGAATATGCATAATTCAGATCTCTGCAATAACATTTCTCTTCAATAGGTCTCTAGTCTGTCTACCATCAAGCCAGTATTAAGAGGTTAGGAACTACTGTCATGCATGAGGTGAATCATTTGCTGCTGAGATCTTGAAATTAAGACTGGTCATTAACACATATATTTTTGGAAGCTTAACTGTTTCTGTATCACAACCCAGAACTCTGGGAGATAGAATCTCTCGGCTTACCCAGCAGAAACTTCACTGTTCCCTGCATACTCACTGTGGCATTCCTCATGAGACAGAATGAATCGTGTTTGTTCAACAGAGCAAAGCCTTCAGGCTAGCCCAAATTGTCAACGTCTCAGAGAAATTCTTTGGAGTCATCTTGCCATGAACATTTTATCTTTTTTAGAGATAGGGGACTTTTCCTCTTGTGAACAAATCTTATTGTTCTCTGATTTGGAACAACAAGGTTCAAAATGGGAATATGTTTCAAAGAGCTGCAGCCTGTAGGCAAGTGGACAAGCAATAAAGCCCTGCTTATTCCCACCTCAACAACTGTTAACACTAGTTGAAGTTGGGCAGACACCCTAAGTGATTTTTTAAACGGCATAATTTGTGGCATGCAAATGATAGAGAATTGCTACAAAACTCGGAAATAGTTTTCACTGCTAACTTGTGAATAGATAACCACAGAATCATCTAATCATTTGGATTAGAAGGGGCCATAAAGGTAATCTGGTTCTAACTCCCCTGCCATGGGCAGGGACACCTTCCCCTAGACCAGTTGCTCAAATCCCCATCCAACCTGGTGTGTTGCCCCTAATATGTAAAACCTGTTGCCCTTTTATGTCTCTGTTTAGATTTCTTTCTCTTTCATGTCTTTTCTTCATCACATTTTTTTTGTGGTACTTATTTTCTCCTTTTTCCCAGAATTAAAACTTTACTAAGTAGTCCAGAGGAGTATAGGTTAAGTGAGTACTAGAAATACTGTAAAGGAATATTTTCAACCCGAGCACGTAAATATTTTCCATCTTTGAAATTATATGAATGTATATCTACTGAAAGTACTTTGTCAAACATGGCATGGAGTAGAAAATATTGAATAAAAGATATATTTTGTTTGGACTCAAATGTTGTGATATTTAAGACATTCCACATTTTAGTTTATTTTATTTTGTTCTAAAATTGTCTAATGCATTATTTCACAGGCATTAACATAAAACTTTTATTGGAAGCTACTAATTACTCTTTTCAGATAACCACATGGGGCCATAATTAAAAATGGTAATCCATTTCAAAATGTACATGCATATAATGAAAACACAATACAAATGTGTTGTCAGATAACTGGATTTTAATTCTTAAGCTTAAGGAAATAGATATATTTTCTAAAAAAAAAAAAAAAATGCTCAGAGAGCATGATATTTCTCGATGTTGCAGTTGTTCTCTGCTATCCAGCAGTGAAAACAATAATTATTATCAGTTCTTCATGTTCTTAGGGTTGCCATTGGTATTTGTTTGCATGAAGAATGCAACCACGCAAAAGCACAGCAGCACTTTAGAGGAAGAGAGGCTGCCAAAGTCTCTGGTGAGGCTTGCCAAAAAGCCACTCACAGCAGGGTGTCTCTACTAGCTCTCTCTGTGTATATAGGTCCTGCTCTTAAGGATTATCACCTGCTACTGAATAGAACTATTCATTGAGGCTGAGGGAGTATCTGAAATAGTCTCAAACCTTTCAAAATTGCAAAGTTGCCAACACTCTCTTTTTCTCAGGAGTCTCCTGATTCCTGGTTAACTTGGTCTTGGTGCTATGTTAATACTACCACCTGGCCTTGGAACTGGAGCCAGCTTATAGCCAGAGAGGTAAAATTTGGGATAGATACCTATGCAGCTTTCCATCTGTCTATGGAGGTATGTCCTCAGTCTTTCAATGTATGTTAAAAAAAAAAAAATCCAGTCTTCACAGAAAATTATGTTCTGCTTATGCTGTTATCCTTCTTTTTTATTTTATATGAGACAAGGTTAATTGAGCCCAGAATGAAGAGTGTATGGTGAACTCAGATATATGTCATACAGCTGAGAGTAAGTAGCTAATTCCCATGAATAAATTCTTGTTCTGATGTTAAAGAATTCAGATTAAAAGAGTGAGATGCTGATTTTGAGAGCCTACACACCTTGGGGGAATAAACACCAAAGGGAATGATTTTGAAAAGTGATAAATTGCACTTCCTGTCTTTTGAACTGTAGGCTGGCAGTTAAACCATTGGTCTGCTAAGAGATTTTTAAATCTTGAAGCAATTGATTCCTCTTCTATACAACAGTGGCCTAAATCGCTAAGCTTTGTGACCATCTGAGACACCATCACAATTTGGTGAGGACAGTTGCTGAAAAATGTTTGCTTTGGCTCTGAAATTTAGCCATTGTAATCAGAAAAGAACATAGAGAATGTTTTCTGACTGTCCTTCGAGTGGGAGAGAAATTAAATTATTTCTCTATGACAGAATACAAATGTATTGCCTATGCCATTTGGTTGTGAGAACAATAGTTCTAGAAATACAGACCTGAAAAAACATCATAATTAATTCTTTCAGCTAAAAACTAGGAGGGAGTTACCCATAAACTTTCTATCTGTTTTAATACCCTGCCTCTTGCTTCATGGAGGTTCCACCGTTGTCTGCAGGCAGGTGGAACATCCTCTTTCCTGTGGCTGCTGTAAAATTTATGTAAAAACAAAAACAAACAAACAAACAAACAAACCCAAACAACCCCAACAAACAACATAGCCATATTTTCAGACTTTTCTGGAGAAGTAGATAGCTCACTGACTTACTATTCCCTGATTAAGCCTGGATTTATCTGGGCAATGGGCATAAATCTTCAGTATCCAGGGCTGAACAAGTATGGCCACTTCTAGCAGTAGTAAACTTTAGGCCTCACAGGAAAGCATTTTATAGATTTAGGTAAAGTAAGGATTAACAAGTGCTGAAAAGAGATGACCTAGATAATGATCTGGGCTGTAGTCAAGTTTGGGCTTCTAAATCTTAATTTAGACTAAATTTAAGTGATCCCTAAATTCTCTCGGTTTCATTTTAGGCCAAAATCTTATATTAAATCTGGCCCAGAAGTTCTAGTTCTTTTTTAGATCTGGCTTGTGATGTTAGGCACTTAGACTTTTTTCCTTTCAGTTTTGAACCTTTTTTTTAATGTTTCTGCATGGAAAACATCTCTGATGATTTATATATTTTTGTAGTAATCCTCTAATTCATTAGGAGCTATTTCTCCATTCAGAAGATTACTATGTAAATATATGTGCATAAATCTAGGGAAGTTTACTTTTAAAAGGGACAGACACTTGGATTTTAGAGCCATTTATATTTGTAGTGTTGTTTCCAGCTATGATAAATAAAGGTCTGAATTGCGGCAGAAAATGTGGAAATCAAGACCTTTATCCTGCTCTGAATTCCAAGTGGGCAGGAGGTTTGCTGACGGCTCAGTGCAAGATCAGAGCCCTAAAATCTGAACTTACAAGGGCTGACTTTTTTTATTCTGCAGTGTTCAAATGGACTGCTTAAAAACCCTATAAATGCTTCATCTAGACAGCAGGGCACCATTTCAGGAACTGATTGCCCATTATAGTACTGACAATAAAACAGGAAAATACCCCAAGGGAGAAGGAGCAGGGCCTTATGACTTTCCCATTGAACTCAATGTGAAACTTATAATTTCCTGGCCCCACTTTGCAGAATGTGTCAGTTTTCAGTGGCCATTGCATTATGCTCCTAAGTCTCTTTCAAGGAAATCAGAAATTAGGGGACTTAATACAGAGGAAAATGAGAGAAAATCATGGCATAAATCTGAGTTCATATATACTGAAGAATATATATTTTTTCTTTATATTGTCTTCCCTCTCCCCCAGAATTAATCAGTTAGAAGTAATACTCCTTTGATTTAAATTTTCTGTGCTAGATTGTGAAAATGTGCTTGCAACACAGAGAAGTGAATATGTCTGTTTAAAAGATCTTTTAAGGTTATTTTTTCTTAGAGATATTTTTAAAGAATCTCTGAAACAATATATTCAGGGAGAACAAATCAGACTCATATACAGACTCATACATACTCCCTTTGTACATCACAGCCAAGAAACCAACATATATACTGTGCCTCCCCGTGCTGAATCTTTTCCATGAAACTTGCAACACTTTGGTAGCAGAGAGCACCTGTCTGGATAATGTGAAGGGATAAGGGAGTATGTTAAACAAGGGCAGAGGGAATTGGGGAGGGATGCAGGAGACACAGATCTAATTGAAGCAAAGCATTTTATTAATCTAGAGTGCTGTCTCTAGGCATGCCTAAAATCTAAATAATGATACTGAACTTCAAAGGCCCTATTCTCCATTCCTTGTGCACTCACTACTCCTGTTTAAGTCAATGGAACTTCTAAGTGGATAAAAATGCAGAATCATACTGTGAATAGGATGTTAAGAATCAATTAGCAATAAAATGCTGCTTACAATGAAAAAAAAAAAAAGACAAAATCTCAATCTCTGTTTGGTCAATTCTTTCCTATCTATTATCATGAGTAGTTTGAACACCAAGTTGTGTGATTTTGACCCTCTGGAGAACCATCTAAAAGGCTGGATTGCTTTTGAGACTGTATTTTTTTTCCAAATTATTTATTCTACTACTCTACTCTGCTGCTGTTGGACAGTCAGCTTACACAGTACATCAAGGATAGTACAAAGTTGTACAGCTTCTCAGGTGGGCTCAGGGATTTAGCTTTTTTGTTTTAAAACTCCTCTGTTATTTCAGCATCTTTGCATATTGAATTATGTTAATTTCACTAGGTAAACATTAATTACTTGATGGTTTCAATGGTTTCATGCTTTGAAGCTGTAAGGTATTCTGAAAGTCAGCCTTATTAATTATAATATGTACTACTGTTATTGTATCTTTATTTTTTAAAAGTCAAAGAGACATTTATCCTCTCTTCCTTAAAGGCATGCTCTCAGAGAGAGTTAACCCAGTTCTCCATGTGCCTTTTCAAGGGCTGTGCATGACAATGTCATTTACTGAGACAGGAGATGGGGTGTGAAATACTGTTGCATCCAAAGCCCAGTTATTATTTTCAGAATCCCATATCAAGGCATTTCTCATTTTTGCCTTCCTGTAGCAATATCATCAAAATGGACAACCTCGGCTCGCTCGGCTCTCTGAAAAGTGGAAAAAAGGTTCTTGTCTACTTTCATGAGTAATTTCATTAGGTAGAATGTAATGACTGAATATTCTGTGGGCCACCATACTGAGCATGATGTCATATGGTCTGGAGTGTGCCCTTGGTCATCTGGGGTCATCTGTCCTGGCTCCCTTGCCAGCGCGGCAGTACCAACAGCAGAAAAGGGCTTGGTTGTGTGTAAACTCTGCTCAGCAATAACAAAAACATCTCTGTATTATCAACCCTGTGTTCAGCACAAATGCAAACATAACCCCAGATCAGCCACTGTGAAGGAAGCTAACTACTCCAGCTAAAAACAGCATAGTGTCTTTCTTAATAGCATTTAAATATTAAAATTAGCATGAAAATTCTGATATTGATTTCAATTATAAAATTTTTGTGGCAGATTGTTTTAGAACCCTTTTCTGTCATTAATGAAGCTTAGTTAGCCTGCAGAGGTTGGCATAATGCGTTGCTAATAATTGGCCACTTTTTATAAAAATAGTATTTCATAGAGAAATGGGAGTTCATCCAAATCAATAGAATTTCAGAGAAGATGTCTCTTTTAATTAAATTGATTCGGTTTCACGATCACAACAAACAGGAGGAGAAAGTATTAAGATTTATTTGCTTTTATAACTAAGCCAAATTAAACCAAAATTGGTTTCTATATGAACCAATGTGTTTGGTGTCCAGGCACAGGCAGTGGGGTCTCCAGGGACCTCTGTGAGGACTGCCCAGGGTTTCTCCAGGCTGCACACAGCTGGATCCAGGTGGCTGCAACCCACCCGTGCAGGGCACAGGACACAGCTGGGTCTTGCAGCTAGGAGCTTTGTGGCCACTTGGACAAGACATGTTTAAGAAAGGGTATAAAATGTTGAACAGCAGCTGTGTGAGAGAGAACATGTGAGAGGAGCAACCCTGCAGACACCCAGGTGAGCACAGAACAAGGAGATGAAGTTGCTCCAGGCACTGGAGCTGACACTACCCTGTAGCCCCTGGTGAAGACCATGGTGAGACAGCTGTGCCCCTGTGGTGAGGCAGTCTGTGGAGGACCACAGGGAAGAGAAGATTCACATTATAGCCAGTGGAGGACTCCATGCATGGTAGGTGGATGTGTCATGGAGAAAGCTGAAACTACTGGAGAGCCACACTAGAACTGGAGAAAAGGAGGAGAAAGGAGCGACACACAGGAGCTGCTCTGGGCTGACCCCACCCCTCTATTCCCTGCCTCATGCAGTACTCAGCATGAGGAGGAGGTCCAATAGTCAGGAATGAGAAAGAGAGTTTGAACCTTATAAAAACGGGGATTGGGAGGGAGAGGGATTGGTTTGTTTTTGTTTCTGAGTAACTGAGTCTATTTTTAATTGGCAACAAATTAAACTTCCTCAAGTAAAATCTGTGTTGGCTGTCATGGTGATACCTTGTGAAGACTGACCTAGAACAGAGACTAGACAGAGCTAAAGAATAAAGTAGATATTTCTTAAGAGGCCTCAATAGACCCAACTTGGGCAGCATGATCCAAAATGGCCACAAAAGGGACGACCAGTCACAGGGTCTCTAAATTTGATAAGTTCTGGTCCATTAGCATATTGGAGTTAATTGTCCAATTACGGCCTTAACCCATGGAGTCCCATCCTTCTTGTTTTCTCTCTTCAGTCCACCATTGTTTGTGCTCTTGGGCCTGAGTTCTGGATCAGATGTCCTTGGGTCCCCAGCTAGAGGAGGAATTGTTTTGTCTACCTATTCTGTGAAGAGAACTTACTATCCCGTAATATGTACCCTAGGCTTACACACTAAAGCAGAACAGAATCTAAAAAAATACAAAAAAGCATCAGTCCATTTTTAATTGGTAATAAATTAAACTTCCTCAAGTAAAATCTATGTTGGCTGTGTTGGTAATTGGTGAATAATCTTGTCTTCATCTCAAACTATGGGATTTTTAATCTTATTTTCCCCTCATCCTGCTGAGGAGAGGAAGTCAGTGGTTGTGTGGGTACCTGGCAGCCAACCAAGGTAAATCCACAATAAAATTCAATATTTTTGTCTTAAAAAAAAAAAAACATTTGGGGATTTTTACTGATTTCTATGATTCTAGGAGAGTTTTTCTTTATTCATAAAAAAATAAAATCTAAATTATCTTTTTTTTTTCTCTCTCCTTTTTTCTCTTTTCCTTTTTTCCCCCTGAATGTCTCTTCTTCAGTATTCTCTAAACAGCATGTTCTTCAATTATTCATGTGCCTTCACTTGGGAATTTCATTCTGGTTTCAGACCTCTGTTGCCTTCTTCACATTAGAGGGCAGAGAACCACATCTCCAATCTTCAAATTTCAATGGTCTTCTATATACCATTGAAAGAATGAAGAAAAATCCTTTCCCTTTGCTCTCAGTGACAAAAGAACAGCTATTGTTTCACCAGCCTTTCTCTTCTTAGAGTAAAACACACTGGAAAGGCATTGGAAAGTACTTCTTTACCAAATGCTCTTCTCTGCAAGCTTTTTTCTCAGGGGAGACAAGAGAAGTAAAGAAGCTGCTAATGCTAAATTTCTGAAATATTTCTGTAAGCAAAACATCAAAGAATAGTACAGCAGTATTTGTTAGCCAAAAAGGCAATGTGGGACTGAAAGAGTTCCCTGAACTGAATACATTATTTTACTATTGCAGCTGACATTTCCATACTTGATGCTTTTTAGGTACAACCTGACCAAATGCAATAATTAATATAATATGCACATTTAAACAATCCTGTGAAGCTAATGAGTCCATTTCAATGGATGAATGCATTCTTTGGTCTGTGCTGCAGCTGAACCTTATTTAATAAAAAAGACACTTCTTTATCTACAGGTAACTTCAGCACCACTAACGGACACTAATTAATATCATGTGATAGAAAACTTGGGAGGAGGAAGTGAAAAAAAGATCATTACCTTCTAAACTACAAAGAATATATAAAGAATGCCAGCAGGGATGGGATGAATCTAATGCCACACATGGAACCAACCAGTGTATCCAAAACATCAACATCCAAATACATCAACAGTGATGTATTTCCTGGCTATGTGGAGATTACAGTATAGAGAGAAGTTCCCATGAGGTAAATTGAAGAAGACTGTATGCTGAGAAAGAAGCTCCTCCAGAGAAAAGTTGCCTGTGGTAGGTGAAATGCATGAGCAGAAACTGGTATACTGAAAAGTATAGCTAAGGTCAGCAGTGTTTTGGGTTTTTTTTTAAGACTGTTGGAGTTTTTCTCATGCAGCAGTAGGTCACAAAAACTGGGAGGAAGGCGGCTGGGGTCTGGTGCTGGGGGATAAAGTGGTAAGAGATTTTCATTGGAAAATTCTTGTGACATCTTTCAGGGCCAGTAAGAATTCTAAACTTAGTAATTTCTGTTATTAGGCTAAAAGATTCACTGCTGATTAAAAAATAAATAAAATAAATCAGCTTACAATGCAGTTCCATTCCAATGAAATTTCTCTGGTTTTGTTAATGTTTGCTTAATGTCTACTAGCGCAGTGGATGTGTAATAACTGCTTAAATTATAAGACATAATACAATGTCACGAATAGATTTTTTAATGATTTTTATGCTATTACTTAGACATATAAGGAAGTAATACTTATACAGTTGCCTTTTGGACATCAGACTACATTACAACAAGAAGATAATTGAAGCTGGTAGTCTATTGTTTTTGCTCTGCATTTTTCTATTAGTTTTCCTCATTGAGTTCTGGCCCAGATTTTTTTTTTTCACAGATTACCAGTCTGAAACAAGCATCTGCTTGGAGAAAGCAAGAAGAAACTAGATATCTAAAAGGGGGAAGAATTTAAATACACCCAGTGATTCAGGGCACTGAGTGCCTTAATCCATATTCACAATTCTTTAAATTCATGTGAATCTGCTTCACAGGTTCTTTGAGCAGTTGAAGGTGTGCATACTCTGGCTGTCTAGCACCGAGCACATTGACACAGAGGTCAGGGCTGAACTTCCTTGTGATTGTTGTTTGCATCCAGAAGTAAGAAGTTTTTCATGCAAAATCCTTTTAGATACTCAGTCAAGAAGACACAGTATACCCTACTACCATCCTGGGTAAATTGACACATTATACAGGTTTGTACAATTAGTACTGAATATTAGATGCAGACATTGTGTCTGGAGTTGTCTGGGACTTCTCACCCTGCAGCATTCTGGACATTTGGATACAGAAACATTCTCTGGTCCAAAGTACTTTCTGCTCTGCATTATCTGAAAAAATGAAGAATGCATCTTCTCTGAAAGTGTATTAAAGAATCCTATTAGAGAATGATGTTCTATTTTTCTCCCCTCTATCTTATGAAGTCATAAAATATTTAATCTAATATTCACTTTTTGTGGCACATCTGTTTTGAATTGCTTATGAGTTGCACAAAATTCCTGAGATGAAGAGTGCTCTAAAGAACATTTATTTACTCCCGATCCCAACTCAGGCCCTGAGAGAGAGGAGCTCTGCATTTCTCTATAACTTGTTGAGACAATGTAGAGCCAAAGGAGAATTTCAAACCCTGGAGTCTGAACTATTTCAATGGTGTACTGTCAGCTGTCCGAACAGTTTGCCCAGATTTGTTAGATTTCTTTGCTGCAGAATCTAAATACTATTACAGATGGAGAAACAGGTTCCTTAATTTTTTTCACTGCAAAGAAGTAGCTCTTTTAAGAGAGATAGAATTTTAATAGCTTGATCTTTTCAAAGGCAAACTAGCAGCAAAAACTTGAGTTTTAATTATTGGCATTTCTACAACTGGAGGTAATGGTAAGATCAATCATGACAGTTGAACATGAGAATTTATGCAATATATTTGAAGTTCTACACCTTAGGATTGTGCACTGACAAATATTATTACTAAACAAAAACTACATACATGACACAAAGTACTCTTTAAAAAAGATTTCAGTTCTTTTCTTTTGTGATACAAAATATAAAAAATTACCATTAATTTAACAATTTTTCAGCCTGCTTAAATGTCTTTCCCATTTATTATTAGACCTGCTATGAAAAAGAATTCTAGATGATAAAAACATTTGTACTGTTTTTAATAAGGAATTCTTAATTTAGAACAGCATTTAATTCTAACTATTGCTGAATTAATACAAGTTTTAAAATTTTTTCTGGAATATGATACCTTCTTTGTAAAGTTTTGTCACATCAGTGATAAATATTTGACTTTTTTTTTCTTGTGACTTTTATTCTTTTATTTCTTTACAAGCCCCAAAAGTTATTGAAGATCATATGTAGCTGAAAAATACGAGTAGAAGCTGCTCCTTTCCTTTGTCCATGCACATCAACCCACTGCATGGGAGCAGATGATTTTCTGTGACTCCATAGAGGATTCCATAAGACTGTCTTATATCTCTTGGAGTTTTCAACTACTTAATCTAGTCAGTATTATCAATAACTGAGTGGTTTTTATGTAATGAAGTCTTTCCCATATCCATCAAGATATTGCTTGAATTAAATGATTCATCTCCCATTCTGTTTTGTATCAACTCTTCATATTTGCTGCTCTATTTTCTGATTTTACTCTTCCCACTGCTCATCCAAAACTACAACACTACATTTTCAGTATTAGCAGTGGTTGTCTGCATTTAAGTGTTGCTATTTATTGTGTTTGCTGTAACTACTGTTGGAAGATAATACTCATTTAAGTTCTCATTCCAAACTTGCTAAATTTTCTTATACCTTGAGTAGTATAATTTTACATGTATAATTGTTGTTAAGTGACCAAATATGGATTTTCAACAATTCAGTTAATACTAAGAAAATATGGATGTTATATAAAAGTAAACTGCTCAAAAGCTAGATGAAAAGCAAGTAAGGTTTTAAGAAAATTACTGAAAAAGTTATGTTCTCAATACAGTTTATTTTCAATAGAAATTGTAACATTATGAGACCTCTTTTTAATGTTCATTTAGAAAAAGAAGAAACTAGCCTTGAAAGAATTGAAACAAAATGAAAAATAGAAAGTTTTCTGGGATATCACAGTATATATTTTTTTCAGTAACCTGCTGTCATCACTTTCTTTTTAAATCTCTGTTTTCTTTAGAATCAGATTAACTTTTTTTTTTTCATTCTGTAGCTCTCTTTTTCCTAGTTTGCCAACTTACCTAAGTTTTACAGAAACACAAAAATCAGAGTGAACAAAAGAATTACCCCCTTCTCTTGCTGCTTGGACAGTATCCGCAGGTGTTATACATGTGAAAGTGAAGCTTGTAAAGAGGAACAGGTTTTGTTTCCTGTATAAATAACATGCAAGCTGACCAGTAGAATTAAAATCTTTAATTCCAGCATCATGAAATTGCAATAGATTTTTCAGTACCTTTCTATTATATTTTTTGTCAGTAGTTTAAGCCATAAATCTTGCAGCTGTTGCTATTTAAATGCAAATCCCTCAATAGGAAATTAATATGAAAACGTATAAAATAAGCAAGTGGCCATAACCACACAAAATTAACATAATTCTAACTGAACACTGTTTTCTCTAAGAATCTTTTTCTTCAAGAGACTTTCAGATTTCCAAGTCGAAAAAAAGAATAGGCCTTAGGTGTTGATTTCACATCAGTGAAATTTACTCTGGGTAATTAATTAGAGAAACCACACTATTGTCAAGAAAGATTGTCAAGAAAGATATTCGTTGTTTGTGTAGAAAATACAGATATGTATTTTAAGATATTTTGGTTGTCCTTTCTAGTTATTACCCAAGAGTCAGAAAATATCTGGTAAATCAGTACTTAAAGCAGATTAAGTAAGACATGAAACACACACATTAATGAAGGAGTAGGATTTTTAACCTTCCTTGTTGCAGAGATTTTTGTTACTAATCTACTTTGTCTTTCAGTTGATGAAAACAAGCAAGGTAAAGCAAGGAGTAAAGGTCTTGATAAGGAACAGTAACTTCAATTGCAGTTATAAACCAATCTCACTATTTTCTATTATCTTGTCTATAAAGCCATGTTTTCTTGTTACAGTTTCAAAATGATTAATCAGGGAAGAATTTATCAAAATTATCAGGCCATATCTACTCTCAATTAGCTTAAGAATAAACAAGGCATTAGTTTTATTGTAACTCCGTGCTGGCACCAAAGTAATATGAAATGAGAATGTAGGATTAAATGTATTCAACTATAATGACCTACACTCCAAAATTATGAACAAGTTATGGTGATTTATTTAATTTATAGTGTATTTGTATTTTAATTTTACCCTTTCCTTTACATTTGAGTTTAACTTTTGTTATCTTCACATTTACCCAGCCTTTAATTTTCAAAATGTCAAACCCAAGAAGTCTTATTTGACTTAGAAATAACACTGGATTGTAACTTTATATGATTGCACACTGAAAATATTTCTATTAACACTACTGTTCTAATTAAAAAAGTGTTCTTTTAACACTTTGTTATTGAAGAGTTTGTTAGTTGTTGACCTTTACAGTTTTCCTGATTGGTTCATAAATAAAACTAGTTTTCTAATGGAGATCTAAAATTCAAACTGAGATTTGAATTTTTTTTTTTTTTGACCAGTGGCATGTGCCACTGAAAAAAATTTTCCTTAGTTATTTTTTCATTGTCTTCCATCCAGCATACCCGTGTATATCAGCAGCCTAAGTGAATCAAAAGAGTGTTTCATGTAGACATACGGCAGTGTTTGACCTTGAAATGGAATCTTTTTGTGGCCACATCACTGCTGATGACTTGCAGATAGAAAAACAGGCATGGCATGTCAAGGAGGAAAGAGGAAGGGTGAGATGAAGTGTAGTGAAGTGAACAGAGAATGTTCTTCATAGCTCTTTGAACTTCAAAGAAATACTCAAGCGTTTCCTTAAATGTGTGATTATTCTTAAATTTTAAATTAATATTTAATATATTTTCTTCCTTTTTTAAAATTTTTTTGCCTGTACAGTCTACATTGCTTGTTTTCTGATACTTTTCAAGAACAGGACTACACTTAAAGACCTGTATAATTCCCGTTAAATCAGAAAATAAGCTCCAGATGAATTCTATTTTCCAAAATTTTCATTGATGACAGTTAATCAGAAGCATAGGAAACCCCCAAATTTCTCCTATTTGAATGGAAACTGCACACTTCTCTCCTCCCAACACCTCATATCTATTTCTTGCTTACCCTCCAGGAGACTTTTACTTTTCAAGGTCTGGCCTTTCCACTATCATTTGCGCATCATATTTAGCTGAGAGTGCAAATATTATCATCCTCCAAGGTTACTTGCATTTGCATGCCCAAGTTGTATTGTAAAATGACATTTAGCAGCATTTACTTTTTTGGCTGCCATTTCTTCATCTTGCATAATACATTTTTCTTCCATCACAAGATGAGGCCCAGGAAAATTGTAAAGTTGGAATACACCTGTGGGATGACAGTGTGATAGACAGCTGTGAAATAAATGCAGACTTATGGTGAGCAGGTTCAGCTGCAACTCCTTAAAATGGCATTTTAAAATATGGCAGGCTTAAATGGTAGACTGTTGAACAACCACAGAAAAAAATGTTACATCATGCAAAACTGTAGTACAAGGGGAAAAATGACAACAGTGTGCAAAGCTGCAGCTGATCCTACTTGCCATATGGGATGTCACTCACTGTAATAACACTTACATTCCCTCCATAAGTGCCCTTAAATATCAAGGAGTGAATAAGGCATTATGCAAATTGTAAAAGGAATTATATTTTGTGTATATATATATATATATACACACATATATAATTTATATATAATAATATGATTAATACAAAATTAATTTGTAATAATATAAGATTATTATTATTATGTATTTATATTTATATACATATTTATATTCATATACATATTTATATTACGTATATAAACTTTGTACTTTCAGGAATTATTTTACTCTTACACTAACAGAATACTCTTTAAAATGTGCATATCTTAGAATATTCCCACAACTAAATAATTTAAAATTTGCTTGTGTAAATGGCTAGGAGCAAGGCTTCCTTAGTCAATATAAAACCAAAAAAACGTCTCAAACCATGAACCCATGAACAAATAGCTGCTATAATTTCTCTCTCTCTCTTTTCAAGATATGGTGATTTTCACGCAAATGCATTTTCCATATGTTTATGTACATTTTTGAGAGTATTCTGTTCTTAGAGATCCTGATGAGAAACCAGATAACTCAAGCTGTTTGAAGAATGATAATGTAGTCTTTATCTCACATGTATGGTAAACTGTTCAGCTGTTCATTTTTCTCACAATGCAAAATCTAGAGAGCCCTCAATGCAAGTTTCATACAGCAGTTTTGGAATAAACAAAGGAAGTACTCTGTCATATCACGCCTGTAATTAAATTGTGGAACTCATTGCTGCAAGATGTTTCAGGAGCCAACAGTGTAATTAGAATACTAAAAGGACTGTGGTCAGCCCCATTTTCTCTATTGAACACAGAAGTCTGGAGCCTTCATCTCAGGTAGTCCCTTGGGCCCTTACTGCTGCAAGTGCATGCCAGGAGAAAGGACACTCTAGGCATGCCCATCCCTCATACTCAAGACTCTTGCAGGAAGAATTCTGGACCTGGTGAATCCTTGTCCTGATATGATCTGCTGCTTTATGGTAGCTACATTGGACTGAATTCAGGTCCAGCATTGCGTTAATTATTTCCTGTGTCTTTCTCTGAATGCCAGAAAAAGGAAATATGAGAAGGAAAAAAAAAAAAAATCTGACTTTGTTTTTCTTTTCTTTTTTTTTTCTGTCACTAAAATAATACAAAACCAAGTTGAGTGTGAGGTAAACATAAATCATGAGGTTTCTTATTCTTTTAAGAATAGATGAGTTTCTAGACATAAGCAAGCCACTTTCTGTTCTAGCAGTCTCTAAGGGACAAATTCAGTGCTTTATTCATTATGTGAACAAAGGATTGTTTTGACATTGTTTTCTGATTTTAATATCTTCTTCATATACCCCACACTTCATTTTTGTGGAACCAATCTTGTCCTTTGGAATCATGAACAGAGATAGGAAGTTAAATATTATTTTTTTACAGTTTACAGTTGCTAAGATCTTCCCTGATAGGAAAGTATTTTTCCATCAGTAACTTTATGAGAAATCAACCCTTCTCCTAATTTTATAGGTGGTTTTTCTGTCTGTACACTGTCACTTAAGCAGAAATCTTACTGGTTTATCTGTAACATTTTTTAGTACCTTTGTGACATAGCTAGTGTGACAGATCAGTTAATATGCACCGCTAAGAAAAATCCTGCAGCAACAGAAATAAAAAGCAACTTGACTGTACAAGTTTCTTCTGTTTCTAGATTATACAGAATTGTCATTCTCTAGGTGTCATTTAGGGAAGCAAAAGTGGTTTGAGGTTAGGATCTGAGATCTTACGAGGTCACACTGGGTGAGACATGTTCAACACACTTCTGAGGTGGTTCTTATAGTGTAAAGTCTACTATATTTTCATTTTAGTTCTTTGGTAGATTTTGCATTTTTGTTTTTTTATCTTTTCAAGTGAGTGGAATATATACCAATAAAAGGTAGATCTCAGTGCAGGAAATGTCAATTCTCTGCCCAGGAGTTGGGACATTTTTTTTCCTACTGACTGACAGATCAAATTCCTTATGAGACTTCTCTTAGTCAGTAAATATCCTAATGCTTCTCTTCACACTTTTCATGTCCTTACTCTCTGTGTGGCTTATGGGAACTTCACTCATTTCAACTTCTGCCCACAGCTTTTATGACCCTGAGAATTTTCTCTGATCAGTTTGTAGGATTATATTTTTCTACAAGCTATTTCCTCTGAAATGACAGGTTTCTTCTGCCAACATTTCTGTCATCACCAATAAAGGATTGCACTGGAGAACGCCCTTTTCCACAGTTTAGTACAGTATCATTTGTTGCCTCTCTCTGTTCCTGCTTGGTAATACACTGACTGAGCCAGAGCAACTGACCTGATGGTTTCATCATCTGGGATTTCAGATCTGTCTTTTCAGTCACAGTACTTGTAGTATCTGGGGATCAGGGTCAATATCAGTCCTTGGCAGAGTTTTTACATTTCAGGGTACTATCTCGTCTGCCTGATTTACAGATAGTTTCTCAGGAGCTGGCAAGAGTCAGCTTCAAGTATATTTTCTTCAGCTGCAACACTGGAAGAAAATGTTAGTCAGAGCAAGCAGATTATCTAAACAGAGCCTGATGAGTCTGTGTCCCTGCTCATTGATCTTTCTTAATCCACGTTTGCTTAATTCATTCTAATCCATGACCTTTGCTCCCACTTTAGCTTTGCAGTGTCCCACATTCAGCAGCACATCAGGCCACAGCAGAGTGTCAGTGCATTCTTCAGAAAATTGTCATCCTTGGCCATTGTCAAAGAGAGGCGACCTGGGCAGCAGCCAGGTTAACTGGTGTTTCTTTACAGAAGATTAAAATAATAACAGCTGTAAAAGGATTATACCTTTTTAAGATTTGAGTTCTCTCCCTATGTAGGTGTGCCAATGATTTCTTGTGTTTTAAAAATTGTCTTTGAAATGATAAAATAAATGGCAATTGAATGATAGAATGTAGCAAATCCATCAGATATTATATACTACTATCAGAGAGTGGCTTTGTGATAACAATATCATCAGAAGTGAAAAATTTAGCTCCTAGCTTGTTACCGAAAAGTTTGTAAAACAGGCAGGAAACTGGAAGCTTTGGTGAAACAAAAGTATTATTTTTATTGAAAAAGTAAAACACAGGGATAAATAACTTAGAATTTTTAATATAGATTCCACCAGTTAACATAAAGTAGCTTTTTCATTACAAGGTTTATTGCATATTAGAACATAACAGTAAAATACTATATTATATAAAAGCTTTTCAGGTGACCTTCAACCTTGGAAATGCAGATAAGTTTCACTCCAGAGTAGAACTGTGAGTCACTATATATGGATGACCTAAAACAAGAAAAGTTTTGTTGGGGCTTTTTGTTTGTTTGTTTATTTGTTTGTTTTCATAGACATGCTTTGTATTCTTCAGCATCCATTTGGAATACACTCCTTGGAATCTCATTTATAAGTTATATACTCTTCTACCTGCCTTAATTTGCACAGTGTATCATATACAAAATGATTGTGTAGCTTCGAGTCTCTCCAGCATCCTTTACACAGGTATTAACTTATGCATCTTTAAGCATATTGAACTTACTTAGAATGAGACTAGGCCAACATAAATTGAAATGGACAATTAGAAGAAACATAGGTAGAGCCAGAACAAAGGAACAACAAATGTAGATAAAAATGTTAGACAAAATGGTTCTGAAGAGTTACATGCAACAACTCTGCAAGCCCCGGGGTAGTTGCACAGTAACTTGAACACATAGTACTTCATGTAGCAAATAGAAAATGACACTTGCCAGAATCTGACCTTGACAGAAATATTTGTAGTATGATCAAACAACTTCGTTATTATTTTATGCAGTAAGAGATTTTCCAGAAAGCTCTGTCTGCTGTTTTTATTATGCTTTGTGTTTTCATAAATAGAAGAAGAGTTGTATTGGAAATATATGGCCTTTAGTTTTTAACCTTTTTTATGTAGGTTCTTGTTTGGTCTGCACTAGACGATTGTCTGAGCAGTTTACAAATAGGAATTTCTTTACTTTTGCAGGGAAACATAATTATTGTTGTAAGACAGAAAACTGAGGCACAAAGAAATTGAAATTAAGATCTTTAAAGGTATTTAAGAATCTAGAAAACACACTGCGTAGAACTGAGAGGTTTCAGTCTAAGAAAATGGCAGGATGGCAGACTCTCCATTCAAGATAAATTATTTTTTTCAATTTAGTATGCTGTTACTACACATGCCAAGGAGATTCACCAGATTGCTTGTGCTGGGCAGAAACGATGCAAGATTTACGAGTAGTATTTAGGCTGGCAGAGTTCACAGATGTAAATTCTTCTGCACTGTATCCTCTTGGTTAAATCAGTTTTCCAAGAAAAAATTCCTTTGCCGTGTTAGCGTAGAGGACCTCCAACTCTGTCTCTTGGAAATGGTGAAGTTAGGTGATGAATTTGGGGGTCCCTTACCACTAAGCCTCCTTTGTATTTTGTGCTCAAGATTAGAAACATCATGGCACCAAAAGAAAAGTAAGGGAGAGAAACTTGGGCACGCACTGGGCATGAATTCTTATTTCTACTACCTACTACTACTGCCTTATTACTATTGCCTGGGCACCGTAAGGACAAGCCTGTCTTTTAGTTTCTTTTCTCCAACATTCAAATCTTTGAGATCTAATATAAAATTCATTAAAAAAACCAACCAGATCAGGTTTTATAATTACTCAGGTCTATGTTCTGGCCTTTAAACTGCTGTATCAGTTTTCCCCTTGACTCATTTACGTCCCCCATGATTATCACAATATTAGCTAAATATTGGGGGTATCTCAGCAGCTGATGTGGGGGGGTCCCTTTATTGTTTTGCATCACCATATGGTCTGTAATCTGAAAGGTACATGCCTTGGTGGCATCTCTATTGCTTGGATAGAAGTCATAGGACCCCTTTCTTCCATATCCTTCTTGGCTCCTGCCTCACCTGCTGACTCTGGTTTTGGGATTTGTTTTGGTTGATTGAGTGGGTATTGTTTGGTTTTTTCCCCCTCTGGAACACCTGCCATCTCTATGAATTGCAATTGGCATGGTTATCCCTGAGATATAAAGAGAAGCAAGAGTGAGGGTTGTAGCACATAATCACCTAACTCAGGTACCCAGCCATCTATAGATGTTTAAAATCAAGGACTTAATTATTAAGACTGGAGTTGCCTTAGGTTTTTCCATAGTTAGTACAGCAAAACAGGCTTCTCCAGAGACAGTGTCTCTCACTGGGAGTGAAAGAGCCTCCAGAGAGATTCTATATTCAACCTCTTAACTCAGGTTTTAAAATTCTAAAAGCAAAAGATAATTTTGAAGTTTATTAGACATTTAAATCTAGATGAACTGAAATTGACCTTTTTATATTTATTTTGTATTAATTATCCTACTATTGATCCTTATAGAAATGTCTGATTTCAGTGGCTTTCTTGTAGTTCCTTAGTGTTATTTAAGTATGAGGTAATTTGTTCCTCCTGCTCAATTTTGGTCTTAGTGTACTGACTGCCCATGGTTTAAAAATGTTTGCTTGCAAGTTCTCTTTTGACCCAAGCTCTTCCTTCCTAAATTAAATCCAAGTATGTTTCTCTGATTGCACACCCCAACAAATGCTTTTGTAGACTTTACAGACTAGAGGGGTTTTGCTCCCCCTGCACTGCCCAGTCCATTATTGTCTACCAGGCTGGGGAACTTCCTACACTCCCACGTCCTTCATCACTGCCTCAAAATATGTGATACATGGCCACATTTTCATGCTATAAAAAACCGTTCAGGTGAGCCAAAACACAATTCTCTCATTATTTCTGACATGTTATTTAAACTTATTTCCTCAAACCTCAAATCAATAATTATATACACACACACACAGAGTCAGACCAACAAAAACATGAGTATGTATTTATAGACACATTCCCTCTCTCTCTCTTTATTTAAAGATGGTTTGTATAAACTATGCTGGGCCCAGAAAGGATCTAAAGCCAAGAACTGCTCATGCAAATACAAATAATCTGCCCTAGAGGAGACTATGTCTGAGGTTTGCTGCCAGGCTTCCCCTCCCTGGGGTGGATGCAGTTAGAAGAGTAGATCTAGTCTGATTTACTACAAATTGTACCCACAACTTTTCTATATTACAATATATTGCATGCCACCAGGCTGTTATTTTTTTCTTCTTTTTCTGTTTTTTATTTCGTGTACCTTTCTCATCATTTTACTGTAAGCTCTTTAGGCTAGGGCTTATTTTTACAGAAGACTTGTAGAGCCCCTTTCCATTAAGCAAGACCATCAAAGCAATGCATTAGTCCCAAAAAAATATACTGGAAAACTGCTTTAATTTACCAAAAGAAACATATTTATAGTGTATTAGACATAATATATTTGAAGAAAAAAATGCTTTAAAAGATACAAAGGCTAGAAGTTTGGGGCTCTTTGGGGTGGATAGGGTTGTGTTATTGGTTGGTTTTTTAAAATAATCTCTTAAAACAGCTTATGTAATACTTCATTATTCACAATCAATTAATAAATATTTCCTTTAAAACATCTTTATGGATGTGTACATACATTGAACATGAATGCCTGTAGGGCTGAGGAAGTCCAGATTCTTAGTAATGGATTTCTTTTGAGCATACTGGAACCATAACTTAAATTTTTGCATTCTTAGGGCAAGAACAAATGAAGGCAAACAATGAAATTTGCAACAAAGTTAAAGATATGAGACACCTCTTCTGTCTGCATACCCTTTGGAAAATATTAGCTAATTATATTTAACATAGAATGAGAACATAATTCCTGCTGTTTTGACAAGTAACAAATTGCATATTATCACTTTGTAAATAATATTATTAAAAACAGTTGTCCTTGTCTGTAGTCTCTTCTTTGTAAGAAAAAATTAATTTGAGGCCCGTCATTCACAAGACGTGCATTAGAATATCAAAGCAGCAGTCTGAAGATGCTGGAAACTGAAAATCCTGTACACCCTCTGCACCGAGGGAGAAATTTGGTGTTGTAATAAGAAGATAAAAGTAAAGGTTTGTGAAGTCTATGGTAGCAGCATGATCCCTTGTGATAATCAGATTTTTAGTCATAATTAATTTGACTCAGTTATTCTGCTAATAATATTATCTTGACTATAATCTAAGCATAATATTGGTTTCCATTGAGAAATATAAATTGTACATTATTAAGCATTTTTAATTTTTATTAGTTTACTAATTAAACTGTATTGCTCGTCTTTTTTATTCTTAAAAAATTCCATGGAGAGATTAATTTTAATTCTTCATGCTTAAACACATCATCTTTCATTCAAGGATCCAAAGGTGCTTCACAGTACAAATACTAATTTGTACTCTATGAATGATCTCACAGCAGTACAATAAGATATATTACTAGCTGTTATTTTTTAAGGCTGTTTTTCAAAGTAAAATGTTCACATCCTTCAACAGGATATAATAACTTGAGCATCTACATGTTTGCAGAGTTCTTTTCAAGTCAAGGGACAGCACTTGCTGGTAGCACGAAGATTCGATCCATGCAGTAACCTTACTGAAAGATAATAACTCACATTAAAAGTAGGAAGGTTTTTTTTCCATTAACTTCAAAGGGGTCAGGTTTTCATTTAATAATAGATAATGGTAGGAGTGTCAGAGACAGATATAGAAAGGGAACAGTCAAAATCATCAGGTATTCTATCTACCAGTGAGATGCAGAATGCACTCACATGGAAGTTTGATATGTAGGTTAAGTTGCTTCCCAATTGCATTCTTACTGTTTGCTTTCTGTTAAAAAAAAAAAAAAAAAAATATGTGTGCAAGAGCATTGCTTCCTTCAAATGTGAGGCCAGACCAAATACCAAATGCTGGATCAGTTTGGATCCTTAAAGCTAAGAAACAACACAGCAATAAGAACCTACTTTCATGGGGATGATGCAGTGGAGACTTCTGTTGATTAAATGTCATTGTTGTAACCACACGTCAGAACTGATGAGCAGTCAAATGAGCCATGACAGCAAGGAAGTTAATAGACTGCTACCATACATGGCATTTGCCTTTTTATATTCAGGTACATAAAAAAAGCACAGCTAAGTTTTACTTTTCTTTAAACAATCTAGAGTAATTTTTTTTTTCACTTCTTTAGTCCAGCTAGAATGCACCTGGGAATGGATGAGGAACTGACTGAGACCTTATGGATCAGGATTAAAGGGAGGGGAGGGAGAGGTGATATTATGAGGATCTACCACAGGCCATATGACCAGCAAGACTGAGCAGAGGAGCCCCTCTATAGATAAATAGGAATGTCACAATTCCTGGTCTGAATGGGGAGCTCCAACCAGCCTAATGTCTGGTGCAGGGACAACAAAGCCAGACATAAGCAATCCAGAAGGTTACTGAAATGCATTGATGACATCTTCCTTCTCCAAGTAATAGAGGGGCTATGAGGAGAGGTGCTGTGTGGAACCTTAATCTCACCAGCAAGGGCAGGCTGCTGGGAATGTGAAGCTTAAGAAAAGCCTTGTATGGAGTGATGAAAAGGTGGAAATTGAGATCCTTAGGGCAGGCAGCAAGCTGACTGCCTGTCAGCTCATCTCCACGCCTGGTAAGGTGATGGAACAATTCATCCCAGATACCATCTATAAGCACGTAGAGAAAAAGAAGGGTAAAAAAGTGGACAGTGAGGGGGATTGAGAATTGGCTGAATGGTAGGTCTCACAGGGCTGTGGTCAGTAACACAGAGTCTAGCTGAAGGCCTGGAGCTACCAATGTTGCCCAGCATTCAGTACTGGATCCAGTCTTGTTCCACTTAATCATCAAAAAATTGGATGACGGGACAGAGCACACCCTCAGCGAGTTTGCAGAGGATATAAAACTGGGGGGAGTGGCTGACACACCAGAAAGCTGTTCTGCCATTCAGTGGGACCCGGGCAGGCTGGAGAGCAACTCAGCCAAGTCCATCAAAGGTAAATTTGGAGTCCTGCACCTGGTTAGGAGCAACCCCAGGCACCAGTGCAGGCTGGGCGCTGACCTGCTGGAAAGCAGTTCTGTGGAGAAGGACTGGGGGAGTCCTGGTGGACAACAAGATGTCTGTGAGCCAGCAGTGCACCCAAATGGCCAAGAAGGCCAGTTTTTCAGGGCTGCATTAGGAAGAACATTGCCAGCTGGTCGAGGAAGTTGATTCTGCCCCTCTACTCAGCCCTAGTGAGGTCTCATCCAGAGTGCTGTGTCCAGTTCTGTGCTCTCCTATCCAAGAAAGGGAGCTGTGGCAGAAAGCCCTGCAGAGGGCTCTGAAGATGATTAGGGGACTGGAGCATCTCCCTCGGGCTGACGGAATTGGACCTATTTAGACTGGAGAAGAGGCAATGGAGAGGGATCTTATAAATGCATTTAAATGGCAGAAGTCAAGAGGACTGAACGAAATTCTCTTCAGTGGTGCCCAGTGACAGGACGAGGGGCAACAAGCACAAACTGAGACATAGGAAGTGTCATCTTAATATAAGGAAAAGTTTTTTACTGCGAGAGTGACAGTCTCATGGAACATGCTGCCCAGAGTGGTTGTAGATTATGCTTCTCTGGAGACATTCAAAACCAGCCTGGACAGAATCCTGTGCAACCTGCTCTAGCAGGGAAGCTGAAATCTCCAGAAGTCTCCTTCCATCTCAACCAGCCTGTATGAATCAGTGTAAAAGACATGACTGAGAAAAAGATGTATACCTGAAACAAGGTCCTTGGGTACAGGGCTTACCTTAGGGTATTGCTTAAGGCTCTCTCACTGGAATCAGAGATCAGGTGCTTGGCAACTCAAAGGGCTGAGTCAATTATGTTAAAAAAAGGCAGTGGAACATTCATAAAGTGCATGTAACAGCTGCATGAAATGGCAATATGCTATTATTACAAGCAAAATAAAATGGATCATTATAAATGAAACACGCAGAGGATTGTTATCAGCAGAACAATTGTTATATATTGAGCCATCAGAAACACCCACTTGGAAATCCTTAACAAAATGCTTAACGTTTTATAAATAGAATTTCCAGGGAATTTAGAGATCAATACAACTGTCTAGCCACCTTCCACCTGTCTGGAACTGCCTTCCAATAAGAGTAAAAGAGGGAAACAATTTAAGTAGCTTTAAAGTGGAGCTTAATACATTTTTGAATGGATTATAGGAAACAGGAAATGCCTGTTAGAGCAGAGAAGAGGAATCAATGGCCTGGGAGGCCTTTCAGTATCATATCTTGTGCTCCAGAAACCTTTTTTTGTTGCCTTTTCTCTGGTAAGCATAGATTCATCACAGAAGACAGGTTTTAACAAAACACCCTGTTGTTAAGAAGCTGTTCTAGCTAATAGCGGTGTTTCATGAGCATTTACTCTTCAAGCAATTCTAATATTAACCCTGTTGTAGTGGAATAAGAATCCATACTTCATGAGTCACTGCTTGTAATCACCAGCAGAAACATCTAAGATCAAGAGCTAGCATGCAGCAGGGCCTTACAGTGAATTAGGAGCAGTGTGGAAATGTAAGTTTCTCTTCAACGTGCCTGTGCCAACTGAAATCAGGTTAAATTTGACCATTTATTTTCTTTGGTCACAACTAGAATTTACACTCTCAGTAGGAAAGCCTATTAAAAAACAAGTAATTTCTGGGGTTAAATCTGTGTTTATTCATCCGCCTTACATGCACCTCCGAGGAATATCTGCATGCAGAAAGAGGAGAAGAAGCCCTCAAGGTCAAGTGGGGATCCAAGGGAATTCTTCCTATTCTAGCTGAAGAACAGGGAAAAAAACAATCAATGCAAATTCTTCTTGGCTGATGTGCCGCAAGTTTCTCATTATGGTAATTAGTGACGCATGAACACTGTTAGACTCTGCTGCATGTTATATCCCTTAATGCTCACTATTTACTGTAGCGCCCAGAGGCCCTAATAGGAACACTGAGCCGATGCAGCACAGCTGGGAGGCTGACAGGGCTGCAGGAGGAGGAAATGCTTCTGCCGGTCTTGTAAAGGGACACAGGCATCTCTTGTTCCCTCCATCTCCTCTAAGGGCTCCATCGACTGAAATGGAGTGAGGGAGCAAAACTATCACCCCTTTTGGGCTCAGGAGCTATGTGCACATGTTGCTGCACATGGGGATTTTGACTGTGGCATGGGAGCCCTCTCCTTGCACTACTTGCAATAAATAACCTCTCATTCTTGAAAAAGTCATAAAGGATGTGAGGAGTAATGTGAAAGTATTCTTTTTTCCTTATCTGGTTCTGAACATTTCAGTTGTCATTCAGAAGCAGGTCACCCACTTGTAAATGTGGCCCTTGTTATATTGCCAGGGACAGAGAGACTTTGGACAATCTGCTGTGTAAAGGCTGATTGCACAAGTTTAAGCTGCCTGAGGGCTGCTTTAACTTATCTTACCCATTTCTCTGAAACTTGAGGAGAGAGGAGGCTCTATAATAAAACTGATTAATTCTATTTATCTTATTTTTCCCTTTGCCACTTCTGAACAGCCACCAAACCCTCTGTTTGGGTTGACGGGCTGGAAAGCACTTCTGTGGACGACTGGGGGTCCTGGTGGAAAACAAGATGTCTGTGAGCCAGCAGTGTGTCTGTTGTTGTTTTTTAGCTATTAAAAGTGTTTTACCAAAATACTTTTCTGAAATAATTGATGCATGCATCACATAGGTTAGAGAAACCATGCATCAAATGCTTGGCTGAAGATTAGAAAACTGTTTTATCTCTTAGTTAATTGAAACTTCACTTCTAAGCTTATGCTTGGTACTCTAATACAAGTGCTAAAAGTTAATCTTTTAAGTCTAACTATTTACCTAGTCTTTCCTAATGTCAGGGAGACAGAAGGCATCATCAAAGATTTATCTCATTCCGTAACAGACATATAAGACATTTCAGATAAACTATGCTCATGAGGTTCTGTTTTGTTCTCATAGGTCTAGGCTCAGTAGGCTACTACATCTAATGTTAAAATGTGTAGGTTTGACAAAATGAATTGGACAGTATAAAGCAGCAAAATGTGACTTACATGCTTCACCCAATAAGGGTGAAATAAAATGCTGGGATTTAAAGAAAAGATTTGCCTAGATGCTGTCAACCACAAACAGATGGTTGGCATTTTAATGTAGATGTAATATAAAGAAATAGTAGCCAAAAATATCGGTGTGTATCGTGTGCAAATTTGTGTTTCAGCAGATAGACATAATGAGTAAGTAATAAGAAATTATGTATCTGATAAAATGGTCAGCTCAAGATATGAAATAGGGAAGAATGAGAATTTTTGTGCATTATATGCTCCTGAAATGATGAAATAATTGTTATCAGGGTGTTGGTTGTGCAGCTGCTCCTTCTGCTTTTTTAAACTACAAAAAAAAAAAACCTAAAACAAAGCAACCAACCCACCAACAAACAAATCCCAAATATCAAAACCAATCACACACAATTAAACCCTTCAAGCCCAAATACACCAAATAAGAAAATCTCTGGTATTACATAATTAACACTTTATGTATTTTCACATTTTTTATTAATGTACTCATTTTATCATCACATGCATTTATGCTGTATCAATTCAGAACCAGTCATTCAAATCCAGAAAATTCTCTTTGAAGTGTGCATACCACATGGTAAACTTACCTGAACATACTTAATGAAGAAAAATGTTCAATTTTGAATGTACACTATGAAGTTGGTGGCTTTTTCTATGTTATGTAATAGCTTCAAAATGCGCCTTAACACTTCTATCTGATTAGTATGAATGATTCAATAAAAATACCTTAACTGCATAGAAACTGGAGATGATATAGCCTAACCCAGCTGTCATGCAATTTATAAATACAGAAGCAACTACCCACATCTGTTCTCCTATTTTCTTTTTTCAATTTAAGAGGGAAATTGACCTTACAATCTTCAACGTGACTTCAGGTCATTGTTATTAGTGATGAGAAAATGCTGTGCTCTTCTTTTGACTGAGTCTGGCAAACCTCCCAGATATTTTACAATCACAGAATAAAAGCTCTGAAATGCTGCACAATATTTTTTTTCAGGTTTAGGCACTTGTTGTAGTAGCATGTACATCTGGCAAATAAAAATCTTTTGCAGGAAGTCTGTGGGCTCTTTTTTCTTTAAAAATGATGCTTGTTCTTTGAAACCCTGAATTCTAAAATAACTTGGCTGGAATGAATAAATTACTAGGTGTTCCTTTTAGGCAAAGCAGTTAGTAATTTCAATTTAGGGATCACGGGTAAAGGAACAGTATTATTATCTTTCAATTGTGAAGAATAACAAATATTTGTGTGTAAAATTAGAGTTGACTTGAAGCTCATTCTCAAGAAAGCACAGATCCACAGATCTACAAAAGTATGGAGTATGGACAGTATCCATAGAAGTATGGTGATTTCTATTCTCCCTGCATGAAGGAAAGAGAAAATCCAGCTTTTTGCAGTATAATTCCCATTAACTCCAGTATTATTCATGCATAATCCTGTTTAAATTTTTTGATGCCTAAGTTAAAAAAAACAACAGTTTAAGTACCTCAATAAAAGAATTTTGTCATGATTCAGCAGCATCCAACAGATCTCCATAGGAACTTGTTTGACTTCTTATCTTCTATCTGCAGGAATTTAGAATCCATGCATGAGTCTTGATGTTTAATACAATAACTAGCAGACAATAAGAACTGAAATAAAAATTGATGCTGTTTATATTCAGATGGGATACAAGCATGTGGCTCCTGGGAGCTATGTTCATTTCTCCACTTTTTTAAACTGTTCTGTTTTACATGGTATTAAGAGAGAAAGATATTTCTCCTGTATTAGCTGGTTAATATAGCACACACACATGATTTTTGAACTGGGACTGGGATTGAAGTTTCCAGTTTTTCTCAACACTTAGGCAAGTGAATCATGCTTAGAAACTTTCTGGAGTAAAGTGAATATTTAACAATCCTTAAAGAAGGCAAACAATGATTGCAAGAAAAAGGTACTCTTTTTCTTTCCATTAAGCACATTGTTGTTCAGGGAGAAATTTGATAAATTTAAGCAGAAATGCTGAATCAAATTTTCATTCAGTGATAAAGACAAGAAATTTAACAATATGAAACCACAACCTGCTTGTTTGTATTTTTTTTCCTTTGTCAAGCAAATATGTCATCTAAACTGGTTACATTACAAAGTCTTGACAACAGTCTTTTCGTTAGAAAACAACATAAGCTACTTCAGATGTCACAGCATTCCTGTATTTGTCCCTCAAGGAAAGGGGGGGAGAGTAAGACATACTGTAGATATTGAGGAAAGCAGATTGATTTGCCATGGGCAAAATTTTATGGCTCTTTAACCAACTTCCTTGGAGAAAAGCTGGATAAACAGATAGGTTTGTGGCATAATTTTAAGACTTAACAGATTCAGTGCTGTTGAAATGCAGGGATAGCAAGACCAAGGATTCTTTTTTGTTGAAAAAAATCTGGAAAGAGTCATCACAGCTAGTCATCTCCTATTATAAAATAGGTTTGCCACTTATCTAAAATATGGAGGCAGAAAATTGTGTGGTGTCATCCAGGAAGTTATTCATATAAGCTTAGGCACAGGTGGGAGAAAGAATATTTATTATCCTGTTATTTACCAGGAAAGTCGTATTATAATAATGAAATGTAGTAGTAATGTAGCAATATGGACAACCCCTTCAAATTAGAAAAAGAAAACCATTACCATAAACATCATATTGCTTTCACTGAAGGACTACAGATGCTGACAGTTTACCATAACAATGCCCCCACACATCCTCCAAGAAATTAAATGTGAAGTGTGAAGTAGGAGGAGGCAAAGCAACAAGTTAGAAAAGTCAGAATCAGATCTGTTCCATATGGTCTTCATTGTTCTACTACTGTTTTGGATAACAGGTTTGAATATTCAGAGTCAGAAATGTTTTTCAATTTTTTTCCTTTTAACATTCTTGTACTGGGAAACAATGGGAAAAAAACCCAAGCTAACATAAAAAGTGTGATGATATCACTTAACATTTTTCACAGAGTCACAGATATGTAAGTTTCAATTCTTTAGCCACAGACAGCTGGTTGCTTGGGCAACACAATAGATTTGAAATTTAGAATCCTTGATTCTGCAACAAATATTCTGTGTAATCCAGGAATAGTCTCAAGTATTTCATTGTCCATCTGTTAACTTTGTTTCATTCCACCTTTGGTATTTTTTTTTTTCTTCAGATCTATGGCAGTGGGGTTTTTTTTGTTTTTTTGGACTTTTTGTGTGTGTGTTTTTTGTTTGTTTGTTTGTTTTGTTTCTTTGGTTTTGCTTTATTTTCTGTGGGCATGGCTATTTTTTTTTTTTTTTTTGGTACAAGACTGATCAGGAAGATGATTTGCTGTTGATTAGTTTTAGAAAGTGCACAGAAGGAGAGTAGATGTCTGTTTGATTATCATCAGGTGTTGCATCAATACCCCTGAACATCTCATTCAGCAACCATTCTCAAATATTTTTTCTAGTGAACAATGATTTTGAAAGTCAAGATTTGAAGGAAACACCTCTATTTTTCTTACATCTTCCCTAACAAGGATCTGGTTTGCCTTGAATGAAGACATGAGGTTGCTATTTCAATAATGACGGTGACAGTGAACTAAAAGACGATAAAATGTGCAACTCAAGTATTTATTACTGAACTGTACTAGGACAAAGAAGCAGGTTCTTAAAACAAATTAGGAAAAATAATGGTTCTTATTTTAACAAAATCTTCAAAGACAATCAAAACAAAATACAAAGAATATTTTTATAATGCAGGCCTTCAATAGGATTTTTATAGTATTTGAGATAATTAATGTCCACTTTTTATTACCAAAAGGAAAATCAAATGCAATATGTTCAAAGGAAGTAGAATGAGGGATCCATCATTAAGTGAATGAGACACTTTGATTATCCATGGGTCATTAGTTCAATATGCTTTAATGGCTCCTAAAGAGCTGTTGCACATTCTGAGAGTACTTACTGGCTGACTTAGATTATAAATGCATCAATACAGAAGAAAAACATTATCAATATCAGAAAATCATCTTGGTAGGTCTATAGCTGATTCAGAATATTTATGTCTACTTTTCAGTTATTATAGTCATAAAATGTTTTATTCATGACACCAGCTATTGGTCATGGTGACATGACACAGTCATTGTTTGAAATTGTTAGTCTTTCTACATTTTTTGAAATTTATATCACATAAAATCCAAGTTTTCAGTCTGCAGAAATTAAATTGGCTCTTTTAATGTGAAGCTGATGTGTATTTTAAATGGCCATATATAGGAAAATAGTCCAAAAAATTCCTGCTCACTAATTTGGGAGCATTTAGGGGCCTTTGCTTTTCAATGCTTTAGAGGCTTCCCTCCATTTTCCGTGGGAGATTACTTAGACACTAGCATTGATACTATTGGCAATAAAAGCCAAATTTTTCCTGTAATCTTGTGCTGCTTCACATGGATGCGAAACATATTTCAATCTGGAGCTTCACTCTACTTTGTTAACTTTTTCATCTCTTCTGACTGACCCCCAGATCCTTCTTCTACAGGTATTACATTGGTACTAGTATATACAAGCTCACTAAAATAATTTTTTTTTTTTTGCTTTCCAGTTCCTTGTATGTCCATTCCTGCCGTAAAAGTTATTAAAAAGGATATCTAATAAATGGAAACACCTTAGCTGGGGCAAACATGCATAGCTACATGCCTTCATTAAATATAAAAGATAGAATTAGCATATTTCCTAGATAAAATAAGGCTGCAATTGCACACTGAAGTGGTGGGAATGTTTCCATGGGATCATATGGATTGCATTTGGAAAGGGTCTCAGGAAACCAATTATTTCAACCTCGTGATTGGAGCAGGATCAGCTCTGAGACCAGACGAGGTTACTCAAAACTTTGTGTAGCTGAGCCTTGAAGGTCTTCAAGAATGGACACATGACTACTTTGGGCACCCTGTTTCCCCACTTGACTGTCTCCATCATGAAGAAGTTTTCCCTGACATGCAGCCTGAAATCTCTTGTTTCAAATTACACCTACTCTCTCATCTCCTTTCTCACACGGCTGTGAAGTGCCTGGCTCCATCCTCTTCATTTACTTCCTCATAAGAAAGGGAGAACTGCTGTTGGCTCTCCCCAAAGCTATCACTTCTGCAGTAGGAACAAGCACAGTTCCCTCAGCCTGAATTATTTTGATACTATTAACTATATTTTTAAAATTCGTAAATACGTTCCGTAAACCTTACTTTTAAAATCATTGGATTAGCATGCAACAGCCTTAGGCTTAGATTCAACAAATGATTTATGAGCTCACCTGCTGTGAAAGCTATTACCATCTAATGTTAGCAGTTAGAAGTTGAAAGCATAAATATTTTGTTGGATCTGGGCCACGGCATTTTC
This sequence comes from Fringilla coelebs, assembly GCF_963513975.1. Taxonomy (NCBI): domain Eukaryota; kingdom Metazoa; phylum Chordata; class Aves; order Passeriformes; family Fringillidae; genus Fringilla; species Fringilla coelebs. Next base: position 57,929,622 of record NC_140029.1, read on the forward strand.
CGTGCTTGTTCTCACTTTGCCCTTAGTCATACATCTACCCCAATTACAGTTAATTTCATATTATACGCTATTCATGCAATCTTTTTCCCATATGTCCTTTTTATTCATACCAAGTAATGCACTGGCTCCTGAAAGCATGTGTAGCCTCAATCAGTAGTGCATGATTTGGCCTCAGCATAGTAGGCACCCAAAGGACATCTATAAATTCCTTATTATGTCTCTTCTCTCCAAGTTCTGCAAACTTCTTCTTGTTCTTCTTCAGCAGTTCATCAGCTCCTTGTTCCTGTCTCAAAGGAGGTATCATTTTAATACTTTTTTATCTTTAGCACTTCTCCAAGTTTCTTGTCTCTTATCCCTAAGACTATTTTCCTCCAATCTATCAGTCACAGAGCAATCATTCCTTCTACTTCCTACCTGTGCAGCTATTAGTAGATCTAGTTGCTTTCTCAATCCTGGATCTTATACAGATTTCTCTAGGACAGTTTATCTGAAATCAGCAAGAATAAGTGGCCATCAAGTCATCTTCTGTGGTTGTCGAGTGTCATGGCCTTTCAAGAAGTATGCGTTACGTCCTTCCTATTTCCTGTTGGAGAAAGGGAACTTAATTGCTCCACATATTAGCCAGACAAGAAAAAGGGATTGTCTGCAACAGCAGTGTGCAATTGTTGTCAGTAGGACCCTACCTTCTCTCTCCCCACAACTGAAATGGAGGTGATACTAGTTGGAAAAGGCAGGATGGAAATGTGATTGATACAACATACAGTATACATATCCTGGATTATTATGGTAAATAAAGGGCAGAGGAGGGAGGGGGGGAAAGTTATGGCTTTGCTTGCTTGTTTTAAGCATGGAGGTTTTTGTAATCAGACAATGCACTTTTTATGTCTGAATATGAAAACCCATTTTAGTACCACCAGCACTTCCTCCCTTTTTGATATTAAAGCTGACTTCTGTTTTCTCTCCGCATGGTTGCACAGTCCAAAAGCTGAACCTTCTCTTTCAGTTTTTCCTTGCTTTTAACTCCTCTGTTCCTTGAAGAAGAAATTCTTTTTGTCTACATTACTCTGGGTATCGGCTAAATTGATGTAGTGGCCCATCTTTCTCCTACTACTCCGTACCGGTTGCTGATTACCACACTGAAGTTAGACATGTGCCTTGGGATGGCTAGCCTTTTTCTCTTTCCCAACAAAATATATAACAGTTGCCTTCTGTGGAAGGAAGGATTGTGAGTTTTTCGTTTCCCTTACTTTGTGGCAGGGTCTGTCTGCACACAAAGAACGGCCAGATCCATGAAGTAATTACATGCCCTCTTGCCCAGGTACTCAGGAATAACTGAGAAAGGACCAGAGATGGGAAGGATCCCCATTATCCCTAAATGGAAGACATATTTTGCACTAGCAAAGATATAATATCAGTTAAATTCTCCTCAGAAAAATGTGGAGACAAGGCCGAGTAATAAGGCATTATCCATGGAAAAGAACATAGGTTCAATTCACAAGCTAGATTTCCAACTTTTTCACTCCTTTTTCCCAGTACATTTTTCATTTACTTTCAAACCACTTAATTGAAAGTGCATGCTTTTGTCACTCTGGCCTGTATTTTCGTGCAGGCTTTGTATGGTACAGTTGATACTAGCCCAGTGTGAACTGCTGTTGGGTCTACTAAAGAGACAAAGCATAGTGTGATGATGTTTGTTTCTGCTGAGATTTAATGGCTATTTGACTTGGCAGCTGCTTTCTAAGACATGGTTCTCACAGGGGATCTCTCCATTTCAGCAGCCACAGTATAGGCTTCCTCTCTGGTACCGAGTGTCAAACATCTGCTCTCCTCTTATCTTTCCCCTCCAGTTTCCCCTGTCTCTGGCATAGTTTACTGCAGGACAGAAATCTCCTATTTACCCCTTCAGGATTGTGACAGCAGCTTTTGCTTTGTCAGGCCCACTATGACTAGGAATGTGTAGATATTTCAGAAAACACGGGGAACTACTGTGGCATGCACTTTGCCACTATTGCATTCCTACTGTTGCTTTCCCCTCCAAAATGATCCTTCAAGTGCCAGGAGTGATCCTGACAGTGCCACAGGCACCATCACCTGCTGAAGGGATGAGTCAGCTCCAATATTCTAATAGTACTTATTTTTGCACCCATTTGGCTGCATTTTCACTCCAGTTCACTTACACATTTCCTAACACACTGCATTGCTCTGCTCTAATTCTATCTTCCTTCCCTATACATCCTATTAAAATGGAGCCCAGGACAATTAGTTGTGTGTTTAGTTTTTAATTTTTGCTAGTTCAACAGAGAGTTTAATAGAAAGGGTTTACCAACTTAAACTTTTATATCTTTTCTCTAAGGGTCTGTCTGCAGGATCCAATTAAAATTTTACATTACTTGGTCCCTACCTTGCTATTGATAATTTTCTCTCAACTTCTCGATCCTATTTTTGAGAAGGAATTTCATTCAATATACCTTAACTTTTGTGAGCAAACCTCTAAATGGAAATACGTCTGTGTATTTTATGAGGACAAAAATGGGTTCAGCTGTATGGAAAGATTTTAGTTTCATGTTTCTTCAGGAATTATTACAATTGCTTTCATTGCCCATACTTAATCTTCAGCCAATTAAGTCATCAAAAAAACTTGTAAAGAAATAAAATACTGTATTTGCTTGCAATTATGACAGTATTTGAGGGCCTTTATAAATATATGAGATTCCATTAAATTCTCTTAGCAGAAATAACTCTGTCCTCTACTCGTTATGTTTAGGACTGGCATTTGGATCAATGGATGTTGTCCAGTAAACCAATATCTGTGAAGGCTCCCATCTAGGCTCAGGCATCTAAGCTTTCATCGAAATATAACAGGCAGACTTTCAGATCTTGAGTTTTCACAAATAAAAACCTGTATTCTGAAAAAAAAGATCTGAGTAGGAGTTTAAGATACTTAAATGCTGTTATGCATGCATTCAGTCATAGAATTAGAGACAGACACTGGAGGAAATGGTGAAATGCTGAGCAGATGGGAGAAGAGGACATATGTGCCTAAGTGGGTTGTGTAGAAGGGGTTTAAAAAGTGTGTCATGGGCCAAGAGTTGATTTGAGAATAGTGGGGCATCATGCTGCCTTATTGTTTCTTAATGTCAAATTATAGTCTTGACTGATAGATACAGCAACACCTTCCAGTGTCTGGCATTTATTTTGCTGACATTTTAGAGTGTAGATACAGACAACTTTCCTGAAATCTACTGTGGAGTCTAAACTTTTGATGAGAAATGTCATAAATCTTCAGAAGGGCTCCAGAAAGGACCCTAGATATTCTGAAAGAATCCACTTCTGCTGAATCATTCTGAGATACAACCTATTACTCTATAGAAGAAAAAAATAAAAAATTGCACACTTTTTTTTTTTCTTTTTTTTTTAGATTTCTTCCTTTTCTGGGTTCTCCTCCTGAAGAAACAAAGAGGTGCCATGACTCTCTAGTGACTGGTCACTGTTGCTCTCTGGCTTTCATGGGAAGGAGTTGGTGTCAACTTCTTAATAAATTCTGATGTTTCAAGTAGATAAATTAAAGTCTAGGAAAAGAATGCAATGGAGCTATTCCTCTGCTAACTAACCAGAGCAAGTCTAAAAATAATAGTTAGGTAATTACTGCTTTAATTTTATGTCAGAAATTACATTCAATAGTTTGTATGTTAAATTCATATGCATTTTTCTTGGTTCAGCTCAAAGACAAATTTACAGAGAATACTATTTGTTGTAGAAGTGTTTAAGACATGAACAATGGTCACCATGATTACAAAAGCAAAACATTTCCCAGATATTTTGGCATCCTCCTTGATTGTGGAGCAAGATCAGTGTTCGAATAAATGCCTATGTGATATTATTCATGAGAAAAAGAATACACACAGGGACTGAACTCATCCATAGAATTTAAATGCGCTTTTAAAACTCAATTTTTTATCTATTCTCTTCTGATGACAGCATAGCAAAAGGGTGGATTCACTAACACTTCAAACTTGCTGGAAATGCTCTACAGAATCTTGCATTGTGCTTGTCCAGAGACAAAGACTAGTTTTGGACTTAACTGGAGAGTTCTGTGGTGTTGGAATTTCTTTCTCTTTCATCTGAAGAAGACACAGACATGATACTTGCAACAAAGTCTGTGGGAAGATCCACCAACATCTGCTGGAGAAAAAAAATCTCAGCAAAGAACCAGCCAGCCGGGAAACGCCTGTCTCTACTTTTGCTGGCCAGATTGCACGTAAAATTCACATAGACACAGCATATAGGCAAGGCAAGGGACGCACATGGACTCCAGAAGTTGGTTTGTTTGTTGATGTTGCCTCTGTAGCAGTCTCATCCTGACCGTATGCCAAATAGCTCCTGGCAGATGCTCAGCTCAGCGAGCCTACATTGCTTAGCAGCCACAGTTTAGCAAATCCTTGTAAGAGGCAGAGTCAGACTGTGAAGCTCTTGGTTCAGAAGGGATCTAGCTTCAAAGGCAGATCAGATGATGATTCCATTAAGAAAGAAAGCGACAGCTACAGGTTCAAACAAGCAAAGCCAGTCTTGTGCAAACCATGCTGATCTTTGGCACAAGAGACAACTAATTAGTCCCAAACCATGATATGGCAATCAAAAATATGATTCCAAAGGGAATTATGAAGTTTGTCTCTTGGGAGGAGAAGCAAGTTCTCTAAAAATTCTCAGATGCTTAGCTACACTGTAGGCCCACTGCATGGTATAAGTGGGATTTGGGAAAGTGGTACGAAGTCATATTATATGGAGCTCTTGGCTCCAGTGGCTGTGTAACACATAGGTTATAATAAATTGTTAGGATATGGCACAGGATAACTGTCCTGGGTCTGGCCAGGACAGGGCTAATTTTTGCAGTAGCCAGGAGGGGGCATGGCCAGGACCCCACAGATTATCCTATAGCACCTCCCATCATTTCTGGGGTTGGGGTAAGGGCTCTCTTCAGGGCCAGAATATTGTTCGGCTCCACAGTGAGCATTTGCGTGTGAATCACTTGCCTCTCCTGTACACTTTTTTTGCAAAATTGTTGCTGTTAGTGTTAATTTTCTTACCTTACTGCTGTTTATAGTAAATTGTTCTTTCATCAAGGTGATCACAAAAGAAATGTATCTTTTTTACCTCCAGTTCTTCTCTCGAGCCCACTGCAGGAGGAAGAGGGGGAGCAGGGGGAAGTGAGCAAGCAGCAAGTGATTTGGAGTGCCTTCAGTGGGAACACCGAATTGAGAAATACCATTGCTAAACCATCACAATATTTTTACACACAGTTCAGGATTTTTTGAAAGTACCCAGCTGATTTTTGGCAATGATGCCAGGCTGTTCTGCAGGATGTCAATTACTGTTTTTGGAAACTTCCACTGGTAGAAATTCCACAATATTCTAAGACAAATTTCACCCTCTCTACAGACCAAAGGTTGTGCCTAAACAATAGCTTTCTACAATTTAGGAGCATAATTATTGTCATTGCTACACAGACAAGGAATTTAGCCTTCATTTGCAACCTTTCATATATTTCAGGACTGAAATGTTTTTGGATAACGAGCTTCCCTAGATTCTTCTTTTCTTATATATTTACTCAGTCATGGTGAGATAGCTAAATGGAGTCTCTACATCCTGTCAGGCTGGAATTCTTCTCACCTGCATAAACCTAAATGTTTCTGTCACATCTCTGACACACTCACAGAGCTGAAATGCTGTATTTATAGACAATACAAAGTCATGGGAATCCATAAGGGTCACTGGAAATGTAAGGTCTGATTTAGCTACCCACACATCAGTGCCTAATGTCATCTGAAATACTCCATGTATCCAAAAGATCCAGATGGGACTGCCAGGTATGACACAACACCAATGGGAAACCTGGGCTCTCCTGAAGTGGCATCTGGATGTCACTGAATCCAACCCAGTGTAGCCTGGAGAGCTGTATGTTTGACACTGTGTAGATGCCGAATTTCAGGTGAGCTGAGCAGCCCTCTGGGCTCCACTGGCTGCAGCTATTTAAGACTCTGTCTCATGCCCACACACACAGATGCCAAGGGCCATTTGAGAGGCTGTAGCACACCTGAGCCATGCAGATGTGTCCTCAGGATATGACACAAGGCCAATGGTAATGTGTTTTTCTGGAGGGCAGGCACCATGCAATGGGGTATGTCCAACTGTGCTAGACAACCACTATGAGTAGCTAAATCAGACAGGTACTTTGGTATTTGTTAGCAGCACTGCTGTTTAACTCATTGATTTCAATGATGTACATGTGATCATTTATATCTACTTTAAAGCGCTATTTTGTTCTTGTCCCATTTTGAATTGCACTCTATTTACTTTTATACTATTTTCTCCTCTTGGAAATTATTTTGAATTCCAACCCTGTACTTCAATATGCTTTGATCTGTTCTGAGTTTGGCAAATTTTGTAAATTTAATAAACATTGCCTCTATTTCACTGTCCATATAATTAATGGAAATATAAATTATTCCAGTTTCAGAGCAGACGTGTGGAACGCCACGTGACACTACCTTCTGTTTTGACTCCACCTCACCACAATACCTATTCTTTCAGAATTAATCTCTAGCTAATTGTGTATGTAACTCACAATATTTTGATACATTTTCACTCATTTGTAGTGAGAATGTGATGTGTGGCAGTGTCACATACACTACTCACATTAGGGTACATGACAAAACTCTTTTCCTCCTTACTACAGATTGAAGTTCCTTTGAAATTGCATGATTAGTTCTTAAATCTGTTCTGGCTCCTATGTAGTCTCTTTGTCTCTTCTGTATCCTTACCAACAGACAGTCTGGCCAAGAAGTTTTCTGAGTTTTAAAATATAATGATAGCCCTATAACACTCTGAATATTCCTTCTTCTAAGTAATCTTTGGTTTGTCTTGTTAATAATCTGGAGACTTGACTGTCCTGCACTAATATTTTTTTATTGCTTCACCAAGCTGAAGTCTCTCTGGGTAAATTTCACCAGGTCTAGATGAATAATTTACAAACTAGGAGGATATGACTTTTTTTTTTTCAAATATTTGAACTTCATTTGAGTGTTGGTTTGATTTTTTTTTAGATAAGGGGCTTTTAAAAGGCTTTTTTTTTTTTTGTTCTTCCAGTGTAAATACTATCATTGCACAAACAACAAGCAAAGATTGACTCTAAAATAAGTCTGAAAGGACAGTTTATGAATTATCCTTATTATTTATGCACAGATGTTTATCAGCTTGATTAGCAGTATTAATATTTTTAACAGATGAGCAATGTTTCATTTAAAACATAAAACAAGGGTCCTTATATACTACAAGTGAGGTATTGGAGGAAATAACTACCCTGCTAAAAACATTCTCTGTAGCAGCATTCTGAAATAACAAGCTTGTAAGTTGTAAGAAGCATTGCATACTGAACTAATGTTAAGGCTGGGCCAGGCTTCCTTTAGTTTTTGTAGAACAAAGAAAAAAAGCACAAGAAAAAACCAAGACAGAAATGCCAAGCTGTAATAAAATGGTTTTATCAAAACAGAGCTGTCTGGTGCATACCAGATTCTCCTAAAGATGAAATACAAATAAACAAACAACTGCAGATAACACTACATCATCTAAGCAGACTGGAAAACAAACTGTTGCATGGTCTGGACAGTCTGTTATACAGACTCAAGACAGATCATAAACAAAAACAAGCTTCTGCAATTTCAAAAGAAAAGCTGAGCCATTAGTATATATGTTTTACAATTTCAATCTAAAAAAAGAGAAAAGAAGAAACAGAAAAAAAAGAAACAGCTTATTAACTCTTGCTGCATAAAAACCACTGGAAGCATCTTGATTAAAGGAAATCCTTCTGTCCCACTTGGATATGAATAAAGAGAAAAGAAATTCAAACTAAATTTCTATTGCATATAAATATTGGGTAATTTGAAAATGCTGCTTTTCAAAGGGAACTTTGGGGAACTGAATATTTCTTTCATAAAGAAGGAATCACTCAGAGGTGATTTTTTTTCAGAAATGAATCAAGTGATTTTCACATTATATTGTCATAAACAAACTGCTGAAGTTACTGCAAAATTTCTTGGTAAATGCAACAGACTGTACATAAATTACCATAAGCTGTTGGGAGAAACTGGAAGAGCTTGTTTCCCATTCTGTATGAGCCCTATTTGTTATAACATTTAAGAACTTTCACAGATAATCTACTCAGTATGTATCAAGTTTTTAATCTTCTTGGAAAAAGGAAAGAAAAATATGTGCAATATTTTCCCGAATGAAATCTGAAATACCTGTCTGCATTACAAGTTACTGTGAATATTAACAGAATTAGAAAATTCACTGGAAAATTCACCAAATGAATTGTTTCAGTGAAGAGGTATCAAGATGCTTCTCTTCTTGCACTCAGGTCATCATTTGGTTATTTTACATTAAATACTTTTGAGAAAGTTGCTTTTGAACTTGAAACTCCATAAATTATTTAAAAATTAATTAAAAAAACTTTTTAATGTTTGCATGGTTTATTTGGTTTTAAGAGAGAGACTGGAACCAATACCCAGAATATTTTTATCTCAGTTTATTCTTTGTAACACATTTTGTCATTTGGGTCATAACATCGATGGAGAGAAAAACAGTTTGGGAAACTTTTTATACTAAGAACCTCAGTTCCCAAGCTTTCCAGTCTTTTATGACAAAATGATGAGGAAAAACAGAAACCCAGCTCATGGAATAGAGAGAGAGAAATAGAATGATGTAAAGCTAAACTGATTCCTTGTTCTTTAAACACATGTGGTTGGACACATTTTTGTTTAAAGAAAACAAATGATATCTAGTTTTTAGCAAAATTTAAAATATTAAAAATATTTGTAAAAGAGAATTGTTGTACTCCACCTTGCCCTATAACTGATATTCGGAAATTTATTTTACTGCTGTAGCATAGTCCTAATATCAACCTGTGCATTAAGAGAGAATGCAAGTAAGCCAAGAATAAAGTTTTTCAGATAATGTGTTATTTTTTGCAGCACAAAAGACAAATACTTTCACAGAGAAAGAAGCCTAAAATAGCATCTGTGTATTACTTAATATGTATGATTTAATATAAAGTATTATTTATATTGCACAATTATTATTATTGTTTTATAATTTTGCTGTGTTAACATGAAAACTGTAAATCAAAAAAAGGATTATATATTATATATGATTATATCATCAGGGAATTTCAATAAATGTTGGAATAAGTTTAGTTTTAAGCACATGCTTTTTCTTGATTTTTTTTTTAAGTTGTTTTCCTGTGATATTTAGTGTCTGCATTTAGAACAAATGGAAAAAAATTAACAGTATAGTGTCAGCATACAGGCAAAAAACTTTTAATAGAATTGGCATTTAAGTAATTCAATAGCTGCTTATTTGTCTATCTTCTTGATGGCTGAACTCTGCTGAACTTCTGATTGATGTTTTTTGACTGTTTTGATCAGCATAAACCTGAACTTGATTGATGAAGATATACAAAGAAAGCACAGTTTCCTGTTGGGATTCAAGATTTACTGCACTAGAAATTTAGAACAAATGTAGCACCTTATGATATGAATTAGATTCATTATTATTTTATTATTTCTTGGTACATTTTAGCATCCTATGATAAATCCATCAATTAACCTTTGCTAGGCCTAATAGGCTTCATTTAAATTTTCTAATTTCATATTTGTCTTGAAATTGCATGCTCATAAATATGTTGAAGTTTGTGATTTATCGAAACAATCTGAAGTTAATGATTGCATAAGATGCGTGCTACAGTTAACTGATGAATTACCTTTATTTAGAATTTGTATTTTATACTTTACTCAGTCTAGTGTTCACAGACCTTGCAGCGTTTTCACACTACCCAGGTTTATCTGCTTTATTTGACTGCTGACAAAGTATGGAATTTTAATCTGTTATTGTAACAGTTTGAAATGAAGAGAAATTTCTGTTATACTTTTATTGCTGCCTAAGTTGCTGCCAGAAAATCTGATTGAAAGTATTGAGAAAGCAGCCATGAAGAGGAAAGCACAAGCAATCTTCCATTCTCTGTATTATGGCCTGACACATATTAGATCAGTGTCTTTTTGTGCAACAGACAGTCTGCCATAATGAATACCAATTTCATGCATGTTACACACAGGCAAGTCTCATTGCTCACCTTTTTCCCACAGTTTTCTTAAAAATCCAACTGGATTATGAACTCTGCTTCAGTTGCCACATTCTTAGCATGAAGTAAAAAGACATTTTGCTCAAACTTCCCCTGGAAAAAGCTGAAACTTAGAAATATATTCCTTTGAAAAAATTAACAACTTTTTTTATGGAAAGGAAACTCAGGTGTGCAGACTGAAAAGCCACCGCTTTACACTGCTAACAGGTCTCTGACTTGAATGATAAGGGGATCAGGACTTGCCAGCCAGCCACAGAGACACTTACCAAGTAATTTAGATGCAGCCTTACTTACTGAGCTCCAAATTAAATGTAGATAGATTTTTTTTTTTTTGCTCCATATATTTTGACTGCATGTTCTCCAGGGCTGTGCACAGAAATATGACAAGCAATTCAGGTGCCTAACATGGGTAACTGGTGTCTTTTTAGATGCCATACAGTGAATAAAACATTCCCCAGGGAGTGGCAGGTGTGACACAGGACCTAACAGAGACTCCCATCTTTTGCAGGGGCATCAGGAGTCCAGAAGAATTTTTTGGGGTGTCTGTAAGAGCATCAAGTACCTCTGTTCAGTCTCCTGTATCTCCTCACCCATGAAGAATATTAGATAACATTTTCCTTTTGTAGATGCGGCTGCTTCTGCTTTTCCTGGTTCCACTCACGTTTGTGATGTTACATTTGTTTGCTGTAGAGTGATCATAGTGTCCCATTAGGTCACACTGTGATCCTACTGAGACCAGCAGCCACACAATGTCCAAGGGGAGTTGCATCAACTCCCATTCAGATAATTTGCCTACTGCCATGCAATTTGAGTACGAGAATGGAAGAAACAGATTTCCCCACTCCCTTCCCCCACTCCCAAGAAGAAAACAGAAAATATTTTGTAGCTAAGAGCCTTATTGCTGAGGTAGAGCAGCTTCTTCCACAGAAATATTTTCATCCCAAGATGCTTAGTACACGGTATGAAAGTCTGATTTGAAGCTGATCTGGGCGAGGCTTTCTCCCCGTGGTTTTAAATAGATGCATATTTATGGAGCTGTTCAGAAAAAGCAATATGTGTTGCACATATATTCTGATTCTTATGTTTCTCCTTGCAGAGGAGAAGTCCCAGTCTGACTCACTGTGTTTTCCACATATTTTGCCTAAGTGACACAGAACATATACAAGCATAGTAACTTGTATATATAAGCGTAGTAACTGCTGACTTACTTTGCTAAACAAACACGTTCAAAGAGTTACCTAACCACCTTCTTCATAGACCATGAAACTACCTCTAGGAACCTAATTTTAACTTTTCATATCTGGTGATTATACCCATTCCTGTGTAACTCTATTGTTACTGAAGTGCAATGAAGCAAATATTTCTTTGCAAATGTCTGCTTTTAACAGAGAGTTGAAATTTCCTGTTCAATAGGACAAACTGTCAGACAACTTTATCTTCTGGTCACAGACAGCTCCAAGTGCATATCCCAGAGGAGCAGTGCCCAGGAGGCCTAACTTGTAGCAACATTCCTGATGTCAGTCTGTCTGACTGCCCTGGCAAATCATTTCCCCACCCTGTGCTTCAGTTTCTCCATTTGTTAAAAGAGGGACACACACTTTTGTTGAGAGCTTTGACAAAGATTTTATTTACTAGTCTGTAGACCAGTAGCTTGTCAAGACCAGTCTTTCATGTACCAGAGAAAAGTACTAAGCATTTTTTTGATGATCATACCAGTACTGCCTGCTATATAGAAATTTCCAAAACTGTAAAGAAATTAGGATTGCTGTATTTCTCTATCACCCTGAATGTCGTAAAAACAACTTATTTCTCAGAAGTGAGAGAAAAAGCAAAGCTAATCAACAGGAACGGTTTTAAGTTTGACATCTCGAAAGAATACCTCAATTAAAAGGATAAATTAGCTGAATTTCTAGATTCTGAGTTACAACAGAACTTAATCAAAGAAAAACTGTGTGGAAATCTTGCATTTGAACATCAGTTCAGTTTCGAGATTCTTGCATGTTATGAACATAGAATTTTTATGCTGCTTTTGCTTTTATCATATTTATAAGAAATTCCAGGAAATCATGGTTTCATAATGAGTGCAAGCCAAAAATGTGCATTGGCCCCAAATCTTTTCTGTTTTATGTGGCTTCTCCATAGCGACTTTGCATTTTACTGTTTTTCAATGAGTTTTATGAAAAAGTCTAAATTTGAGACATAAAAGTTAAGCAAACTAAAATTAAAACAATTTCTCTTTTAACATTTTTTGTAAGTAACACAGTGCAATTTTCTAGGAAAAATAATCTACACTGTTATTCTCAATAGCATTTTTAACTGTCTCATCCATAACTAAATTTAGATGTCACTGCTAAAATTGGTTATTCTAGATCACAGTCACTGTGCAAAGGAGTGATTTTAGTACTGCCTTCACATAATGTTTTAGCAGAAGCTTCCTCCACAGGACATGTAACCAGATGCATTAAATTATAGTTTACACAGGATACAAATAATTCCTTCCTGACTGCAGCATGGTATCAGAGTATACCCCTCAAAGAGAGATCTGATTAGCCTTATCGTCATCTCAGCTACTGTAGTTAAAAATGTTATTAGTGAGTATAATATTATCTGTCTGTAGTTTTAAGACCTAGTTGAAACCAATTCCTTCATGATTTTCTGCAGTACAGATTTTTTTTTTGCTAAGACTATTTGGTATAAAAGCATACTTTATAAAACATTGCATAATTGCAATGTTTCTTCTATTTTCGTTTTATTGTGATATTGTGGTGTTTAAATATGCTGGGAGGCAAGCCAGAATACAGTAACAGTTTTTTGATCTTTTTCCCTAATGTTTTATGTTGTATAGATAACCTGATCCTTTTCAATATTTCTGCTTTCCTGACTAAATAATTTAACCATTTCCATGCTTTCATTACATGTAAAATCTGCTATGCATCTCAGACACCTTTCCTGACCTAGCTGGACCTATTTCACTCCCAAATGTGTCCTAATGTCTTTATGTGTAAACTAGTTTAGCATAAAAAACGTAATGATTTCTGAGCGGCTGTTGCAGGCCATGCAGTCAATGGTCTGTGAACTCAAGTTTCTCTAAGAAAAAACCACAAATGGTTGGGTCATAGTAGCTGTGAAATAAAATATTGGAACATCTGAATTTTAATAGTACTGTAATTGTATATTTTTTCCTGTTGGTAAACACACTTTGAACATTTAAAGTTTTGCATATTTCCTGTGAGATCTTGAAAAAAATTGTCAGTTTCTGCTGGTTCCACGATTTGCAAATAATAAATTTGAAGTGAGTACTGACATGGTAGCTGCTAAAACTTCCTTTTGTCAGTGTTCTTTGGAGAGGAGGCTAATTCAGATCATCCTGCAAATGAAATGGAGTATGCCTTTAATCAAAGGAGCAAGACTGCCACCACAAAAATACATAGTATTGGGATAGTGAAATCAGTTTTGCCTGGTCTAGCACTTACAGATCAGTTTTATGGTTTCTGTGATCAGGTTTTTTGGGAGCATATAAAGGGCGGAGTAAAGATATTTATGCCTAAAAATGAGAGTTGGGTAATCTGAGGCCTCCTAACTGAGAAACCATGAGCTGTCAGAAACCATCTGGGTCAGCTACTGCTGGAACTGTGCAGGTTCCTCTAGGCTTGAGTCTCTCAACTGCTGGAGCATTTCTGCACACACCCAGCCCTGGGTACTTGGCATCCTCCAGCTAAAGAACCAGCTCCAGAAGCCAGGGCTGGACTTTGTCCTATTTACAGATGTAGGCATGGACACTGTATAAAGATGCACAAAGAAGCCTGTGATATTATTGCTTCTTTAAAATTAATTGAGGGAGAAAAAAAAAGCAGCAAGCTAAAACTAGTCTCAGGATGTGTTTAGGCTGAGTTACCAAGCTGATCTAAAATGTCATTAATTGGGATTTAAAAGTGCCCATTTCTTCCTCAAGGCTAATTAAGGGAGCTTTTGAAGGTCAATTAAGATGTAGATGTCTTCCTTTGACCAAATCATCCCTATGTGCTAGAGACACATGTGGCTCACTAGAAATTTTTGGCACACATTCTGGCACTGTGTCTCTCAGGAAGCATATATTAACTTTATTTATTAATATTACAGATATGGCCATACCCAAGAAATTTAGCTGAATCCATGTTTTAAAAAGCAAAGAAAACATAACTCTGGTGATTGCTCCTGTCTCTCATATAATGGATTAATATTTTCTTCAGCCCAAATGCTTATAAAAATGTATTCTCAAGCCATATGGAAAGTCTCCTCAGTATCAGACATAGGCCAGTATGCACCAGAAAGTGCTGGAAAAAGGAAAAAGTAAGAGTGATAAAATAATGCAAAGTCATTTTGAACAATTCATTGCACTAGATATGAAAAGTAACAGAATTACAACAATCATGAGCAAGCACAGCATTAAAGCTTTAAAACCTGTTCTTATAATACTAGGTTTATTTTTGAGTATTAAAGAAATAAAAAAAGTCCTGAGGCAAGATATTGAAATTAAAGAAACACCACTTTCTAAATAGGCACTTTAATAGACCTCTAGGTTATTCTTTTTCTCTGGTCATGGTGTGGCAATTTCTGAATAGGCTTCTAGTCCTTAGCATGAAAGTAATTTCCAGAACAATGTAGATCCTTCTCTTGTCCTGGCCTTCATTATTTTATTTTGGCCAGCAGGTAGCTCAGAAGGTTGGCTTTTGGATTGCCCCTCTAGTGTTCCTGGTGTTGATGATCAACCATATAGGAAGAGCAGATGAATTCCAAGTATCTTGAAAAAACATATTGAAATTCAAATGTCTGGTCATAAAGTGACACCTCAGCATGACAAAAATTATACTCTTCCCTTCCAAAAATAGTTGCATAATTGATATATCTTAATACTTTCCTGTGCAGGATTATAAAAGGAAAGGGTTTATTTTCTTGTTCAGTATTGAAGCTGAAAAGGTGACACATAGATATTCAGCAACTTCAACTAATTTGCTTAGATTGTTTAAAAAAATTAAAAACTAAAAGAAAAAGTATTGGTCTTATGAAAAGATTGAAAAATTCTTTGAGGTGATTTAATTCTGTCTTCCCTAACTTTTATGTTTGTATAGCAGTCTGTGCAAAATAAAAATATTAAAGTAATATAGTTCATCATTGAAGTTGTATCACAGAAATGACAGTCATGAGAATGAGAGAGAGAAAGAAAAAGAATAATTACCTAATGCCGTAATTATTATTACTAGTTAGACTGCTTTACATTCTGAGATTTTAAAGAAACAGAGAAATAAATTATGTCTATAGAAATAATTACTACTAATTCTTAAGAGGAGGAACTCAGAGGTGAAGACAGTTAGGAGGCTGTTCTTTTACATTTTTCTTACAGACGACACACCAAGAAATCCCTTTCTACCATTTCTAAGACTGCCAAACACTTTTTCTCTGCTTTTTTTTTTGACAAGTTTGGCTACCACAGTTTGTCTATCATGGTCTATTTTGGGTATTCAATATTACTCCAGAATATTTTCCAAACTAATGTGCCACATTGCTCATTGGGAAAATTCACTCTCTCTTTTGAGATAATTTCGCTGACCCAGAGTGCCACAGCCTGCTAGTGAATTAAAGACCTACATGAATGTTCTCTGGAAAAAAAGGGTTATGATAAGTGCCTCAGAAATGCTCTCAAGTCTGAGCTGCTAAGCTCTTGCTTTCTAAACTGAGGGAAAATGGCCACTGCGTTTTTAGGAATGACCCTGGGTCTCTTCTGACTTCCAAATATGGACCTGACATAAATGTCCCAGACTAACCCATTCAAGGGACAATGTTCTCACTTTCAATAAAAGAGATGATTGAATTCCAGAACAGGGATGAGTTCTGTGGATTCTTTTAATTCATTAGGACAGGCAGAATTGCTGCTGATTCCCCCGACTGTTCAGCTCAATACTTTGTGAAAAACCAACAGACACAGTTAGTTCTAAAGAACCATATAAAAGAAATAATGATCTTTCTCAAGGCACCAAAATTTTTCATGGTGCCAGGGAGGCTGGTAGGCTGCAAAAGGGGAACCTCCTTAGAGAGTTATACATTAAAGACTGTTGTCCAGTTTGAAATGTGAGTGAACTACGTTATTTGTGCAAATTTCTTTTAAACTAGCAGTTCTGGGAGACTTTGTTGAACTCAGGGACATGAGCTACTACTTTTGAACTAAATTCTAATATATGCTCTCTTCCTCTTCTCATTGTAAAGATGAGAGCAGAGAGGAGGAATTAGATATACTTTTCTTCTTTTTGGAGTAGATGGTGTCACTGAAGTTAACTTCTAGTCAAATTCCTAGTATATGAAGGCAAAAAATTAATATATCATACAATGCAGTGACTCACCTCCTTTACACTGCTTTACTTAATCTTGAACATCCCCTCCAGACAAGCTAGGAAAGTTCTCTATTTTCATAGATATGAAATCAGAAAGGGTTTTGCTTAAACTATTTTTTCATATGTTTGTTTGTTTGTTTGTCTTCCCAGTAAGAATAGAATAGAGAGAAATAAGTCTTTAAGGATTATGATCCTTGATTTCAGCATCATTATGAGTTGTTGAATGGAAAGAGGGCAGCTGGATTTAAATAAATTAGACTGACAATAAAGGCACAGAAAAATAAAAACTCCTAAATCTTAAAAACTCTTAAAATATGCTTTAAAACTTAGTGCAATTGAAGTCAAAAGAAACAGAGAAACATGAACACAAATATGCTGTTGACTCACAGGTGATTATTTTTTTTTCCTGTAGATGGCTTTGAGAATCCTGGAATTTCCAGACCATAAATCTAACACTGGTAGATATTTTGGGAGTAAAATAAAAATTGTCTTACATTTTATAGAATGACCAAAAAAACTATTTTGACAAGTATATGTAGGTCTGAATTTCAGTAACCTTCACATGTTCTAAGTGAACCTTCAGCATTCCTGATAACAAGCTCTCAATCGCCTTATTAAAAATGCAGATTTTTATGCCTTGGGAGATCTTAAGTTCAGAAATTTAAATTATGTCTAAATTATTTTCTAACAATCATTAAACAATATTTCCTGTATTTCCTGTTGAAGGAGTATACAGCAACACCTTGAATTACCCTCTACTCCTGAACATTTAGTGAATCTTGAACTTGAGTGTGATTTAGATTTCCTGGCACTATGTGTGTCATGCTATTGTAAATAAATAGCTGCTTTACCTTCACTACTGCACAAAGTTGAATGTCAGAAAACCATATTTTCATTTATTCACAGAATAATTACATGCTGATACGAACAGTAATTAGAGATACTAATGAAACATGTTAACCAAGAGTTCATGTGTTTGCAGAAATAAAGAAAAAATCAATAAGAAAAAGCAATGAAAAAGATGCTGAATGTTTATTGTCTTTTGTGTAAGGTGAAGAACTGCAAAAACTTACAAAATATGCTTTTCAACCAGATATCCAAATTAATTCTTACCTGGTGAAAATATAATATATTGTCTTCTTCTTCTTTTATTTATTTTTTTTTTCTTTAGATCACAAAAAACAAAATGAAGAGCTGGAGATCTTCACTGACTTAATGACTGAATTTATCTGATGGGGAACTGGATTTGAAGTGCTTGGGATTGCAATTGAATGAATTTGATGGTTCAGCTCAGCCTTTAATGGATTACAGTAAGAAAGTCATCAACTTTATATTACAGTAAAAAACTGTGATCTCCTTCCATATTTAGAAGAAGTCCATCTTTTGATCCCAGAAAGAATGCAGAGAAGGAATTAATATCAACCTTCATTCAGCAGAGTCTGTTGTGAACTGAAGAAACATTTACAAATATCAACTTCAGATAGATGAGAATCATAATTTTACAATGCTGAAATGAAATGTTGATATGTAAGATGTTAGAAAAAGTGTTTCTTCTGTAGCTTGTCCCTTTTCTCCTTTTGTTTTCTGATGCTTTTAGAATCCCACATCTGTACTGGAGCTGTGTCAAGTATGGGTGATACTGCAGCTAAAAAATGAAAACTTCGAGACAGTAACAGATACCAGTTTTAAGAGGCAGATTGGCCTCAGCAGTGCCTATGTTTTTCCTTCGTAATATGTCTTCACTATCTGTAAGTGTGACATTTTCTGGCAGGAGTTTTTGTGGTAATAGATAATACTAAGCTAATAGAAGAGGATAGTCATGTAAAGTGGGTTCACTAACATAATTCACATTTTCAATCAGGCAAAAACAGCAGTGTCAACATAACTTCAAATCAGTATGATTCCTGTTTTGAATGTCAAGTACTCAACAAATGTCTCACAAGTAGCTATTCTTAGAAACTTTATGTCACATCACTACATAAAGATATATGGGGGAAAACAGTTACAGCTCTTAATTAACTCATAAACAAAAAACTGAAGCAAAACCCTTCTAATGGAATTGATTCAGCTTTAATTTTTAGGAACTGGACTTTTTTTGTTTTGCTGTGATACCTATAAAATTTCAGTTTCTGTATTTGGAAGGTACCAAGCTGACCAAACCATGAGCTTAGCCTATATTCAGCAACTCAGCCATAGGTGCTTTTTAGCTTCTTGCATCAAAGTAGGATGCTTGATATCAGAAATCCTGGGAAACTTAGATCTGTGAGTTTTTGTTTTAAGCATTTGTTTTGGTTTTAACTTAGGGCTGATGAATAAAATGGTGTAGGATAATATCTTTGTGTACTGAAGAAAATATTTGCATCAACCCTCACACTGTGAAACAGCAGAATGATGTCCAGCTCGAGATGATGTGACTTAGGTTCACCTGGGTGAATCCACCATGAAAGCTCAAAATCACTTAGGGGAGTTAAACACGAATGGTATGTCAGTTTACTAGTCTCTCTAAGCCTCCAAGGATTCCTGGGATGTTTTCAATTTTCCCCAAAGACATTTGCTTATTGCTCTACCTCTGCAAGTATCTGATTTGAATATATAAGGGTAGAAACTGCAAAATCAGAGGGAGGGTATTCCATGTATTTCTTGATGAACTAGGCATTAGGTGTGCCAAAGATCAGCCTCATTGATTATATTTATAAATGAAGGTGAGGAAAAAGAATCACAGAATGGGTAACACTGGACCACAGTGGGTCATCTCCCTGCTCAAGCAGGGTCATGCTAGAGCACATGGCACAGGATTGCATTCAGACAGTTCTTGAATCTCTCCAGTGAGGGAGACTCTACAACCTCTCTAGGCAACCTGTTCAGTGCTCAGTCACTGCACAGTAAGGAGGTTTTTCCTCATGTGGAGGTGGAACTTTCTGTGCATCAGTTTCTGCCTATTGCCTCTTGCCCTATTGCCTGCCGCCATGGAGAAGATGCTGGCTTCATCCTCTTGATAATCTCCCTTCAGTTTCCTGGAGACATTGATGAGGTCCCCTCTCAGTTGTCTCTTTTTAAGACTGAACCTGCCCAACTCCCTTAGCCTTTCCTCATAAGAAGATGCAGATGGATGCCGAAGATACAGAAGTAACTCTTCACTAACACTATTTCCAAACAGTAGGATGTTACAGTCATTGAATTGGGATAAATTGTGTTCCAGAAGAGACCATGAGCTATGGTGGGCCACAGGTACATTTTTTCTTTATATGCCTGTCCTGACAGATATAGAAAATGAGAATAAAAACTGCAGCCACAAAAGATTGTTATATTACTTGAATGCATGACATGGTCTCTTTTAAGCCTTGAAAAATTTTCTGGTTCACATGAACTCAGTATGTTCAGATAAGGATAGACTGGAAAAGGCATTTGAAAGTTAGTATTTGATTTCCCCAGATTTCTGAATGGATATTTTTAGTTGCTGTTCTTACCTCTGATTTTACACCTTGTATCTGAAGTCAGTTCCAGTCAACAGCAGCTTCAATGCCAGCAGATTTATGGATAGCCAGATACTGCTTGTCTTAATGCCAGTCTCTTAATCAAATACCTTCCAAAATGAACTTTCATGGCTTTAGCTCCTGACTTTAGGACAAGCATCAGAATGACCAATTTTTATTCAATAGCAGCCACAAGTAAGCCTATATTTACAGGCTGCATTTTAGTATGCAGTGTTATTTAGAACACAGACAACTTCCTAGTAAGAAAATCTGAGCTAGATTTGTTACTAAATGAACCTAGAGGACAACTTCAGTAAAAATATAGTGACAAATAAAACATGCTGTCAGGTAAATCTTCATTTTATGGGATAGAAAGAGATTATCTGTCGAGGTCCTCTGATGATGGCATTCTGTAGAAGGCCTTAGGCCTTGTGATTGCCATGGGCTTTTATAGCCACTGTAGCAGTTTAGACAGCACACAAGAATACATTGACAATGAACTCCACAAACACATTTGAATGACATGGAAACCTTTTGCTGTTTTTGCAAGCCCAAGAACTCAATTCAGATTTGTTCTTGCTCCTTCATAATGTGCATTTCTAAAACTGTAGATCACTTTCCTATTGTATAGCATATCCAGGTTGGTGTCTGCTCTCAGAACATATTAACACTCTTGTTCTGAAGCAGTTTTCATGAAAGCATTTTCTGACAAGTAGGCTATTTTTAAACTGGTGTGTTTTTTCCTTTATTTATCTCCAATACAATGGTCCATATTGTACCTTTTTGCTTCCAGCCTGTGCTTCTACCTGCCATCTTCACATCATTCTCAGACTTTCTGTGAAAATAACAAAGTCTTTCTGAGATCTGCTATTCAGATCTTCCATGGAATAACAAATGCACCTTTCCACACACATCAATACAAAATTCAAGCAAACGACAGTGGAAGACTGCTGACAAATTCAGTGTTGTACAGTACTGGTTCCTAGGGCCACAATTATCATACATTTAACTCACATGTATTTATAGCAGTGATGACCATGTGAAGTTTGTATTGGGTTTCTCTGAGATGGAGTTAATGTTCCTTACAGGAGCTCTCACAGTGCTGTGCTTGGTAGCCATAGACAGAAAGGTGTTGGTAACACACCAGTGTTTTGGCTACTGCTGATCCATGCTGGCACAGCATCAGTGCTGCCCCTCCCACATTTCCCACCAGTAGGCTGATGGTGGGCAAGAACTTGGGAGGGGAAATGACCAGGAGAGCTGATCCAAACTGACAGAAGGGGCATTCCATACCATATGATGTCTATTCAGCAACCAAATCTAAGGGAAAAGGGTGGGAGGGGGAAGCTTTTGTCTGTCTTTCAGAGCAACTTCCACATCTACTGAAACCCTGTTTCCTGGGAAGTAGTAAATAAATATTTTGGCTTTGTCTGCTTTTTCTTTATCAAACTACCTTTATCTTGATCCATGATGGTATTTTTCTATCTTATTCTCTCCCTCTCCTGCTGAGGAGAGGAGTGATAGAGCAGCTTGAAGAGCACCTAGCATCAAGCCAAGGTGAACCCACCACAAGTATGGACAAATTTTCATCTCATTTTCTACTGTAATATGACATTATGTAATAATTCTGTAGATCAAGATTTTTCAAATAGTCAGTTTCTCTTAATGTCATTGGACACTGGCTTTGCAATAAAGAGCTGTTGATTTCTTGTAAAATTAATCTCTGCCTAATATTGCCAGTAAAATAAAAAAAATTATTTGTCTTTTGAAGCTTGAGACTTTGTGCAAGACCTTCATATATTATTTGAATTCAGAGAATTTTCAGAGGCAAAACTCTACACTGTAAAGAAGATATATTTAAATGAAAAAAAAGTATTACTTTTGATAAGCCTTCAAGGGAGTTCATTTCAGAATAAATCTGTGCAGAACTATACCTGTTACCTGCCTAAAGTTCTGTCTCTCAAAAACCTGATGCATGGTAATTTTCTTGTATTGTATGCTACATAGTAAAATGTGCATTCTTCTTAACACATAATTAGTTCTCTTGGGGCTTAAACAAATTGCAGTTCTTATACACCTGTGGCTAGCACAAAGTAAATTTGAGTATTGAAAGCCTTAGGATCATGTCAATCTCTACAAGCTGCCCACTTGTGATAAGCATAGACTTACCCTTTGAATGTTTTATTGAGCTACTAAATAAATTAATTAATAAATCATCCTGCTCTGGAACTCAACATCCAAAGATGTATTAATTCTATGTCTAAGATAACACATGCAACCCATTGCAAACCATTTTATACAAATATGTAGATGTTTAAGATATTAATGCTGAGTTTGGATCTGAAAACTAAGGAATTGGGAAATCTGATCTCTTGGGAGATTCACACAAATATAAATGCACCGAAAATTCTTATCTATGCTCACCTGTTCATCCTTTAAGAGGAAGGCTTCTATATGTTTCCCCATCTTGATGGGCATGAGATATTAAAGTAATTTCAGAATCATTATCATAAGATTAGTTAAAGTTGTTTATCTGAATAACAGTGTCATTTCTTTGAATGAAACCTACTGTACATGACATTTCGTTACTACATAAGAACCTTGTAATCACTACTCAGCCAAGCCAGAAAAGATGAAGTGCTGTCAAGATCTTCAAAACAGAGTATGACTAATTAATTAAAATCTGTTGTCAGTTTTGAGGTTTAATTCCCAGGTTTAATGACTATTTTGTTCTATCTCAATGAATGACTGTTCTTGGCTAGGTCTAACAATTCCATGAAAAATTTCTTCTGTGCATTCAGCAGTACCAGAGTGGGCTATAGGATCCTTCTTTTCTAGACAACTGCTTTAAACCAGACCTCAGAGAGGATTGAATTGCTTTTGGTCTGTGTGAAACTAGCCTTGTGATATATGGCTGTTGACTCATGAAAAGAAACATTAGAGGTACTTGTGTTTGCCATATCTTTTGGAAATTGCAGACAAGTAATCTAGCATAGCTACACTCAACTGTTGAACTATTATCGTTATGGTAAGCTTAATTTTGTCTGATTTTTAAATGCTGTGGTTTTATGCAAATTCACAGACAACATCACAGGACAGTAAACTGCCACTTTGTCAAGTACCACATTTGCTTTTCAAAAACTTCATTTCTTATACACATTTTAAAAGTCGATTTATTAGCTCATAATTGAAAGCACACTTCTATGTGCTTATCTGTCACCTTTTATATCATCCCAATGTGAACAGTGGATACTGCGGGATCTGTCCCCCATGTGTTAGAGTAGTGGGATCAATCAGTAGGAAAAAAAAAGACCATATATGCTAATTCATGGGCGTAGGAAGCTTTTTTAATTGCTCACACTGTTATAAAAATAATTCAGCCTTTTGGAAAAATAAGAGGAAATGCCTATTTGTTAGCTGTTAGCACCATTTTGTTTTAAGAAAAGAAATGTGCAGAAACAGTGGTGGGAGAGGTGTAGAAAAAGAGAGGAGAGGATGGAAAGCAGAATTTTATTGGAAGCAGACAGCTTTGTATTTCCTGGAATTCCTACAGAAATATATAAAGCAGTAGTAGGTATTTGAAAATGTCTCTTGCTGTACTGCAGTAAGCAGATGATTTGTTTCAGTGCAGCTAATAGGCTTCTGTTTGCCCATCTTTTGGACTCTCTTCTAGAAATAAATTACATTCTTTGATTTCTTTGCCCTCTTGGTCCCATTACACTGTGGGTTTGTTTTCTAGAAGGAGGAAAATCTGTGCGTCTGTGTTTGTATATGGGATTAGTCTGTCCTAAAATTTAACTGGAAATGGTCTTTGGATGGAATGGAGTTAGCTTTGGAGTATTAAAGTAAGTCCTGAAATTAGCTTGCTTTTATATATGTGTTTGAAATTTCTGTTGTTTTCATATCTAAAGGGGAAAACCTACTGACTGCATAAGTGATAGAATTTAAAAACTCTCTGTACCTGTATGGTGTGTGCATCTATGGGAAAGCTCTTTACTGCATAGATAAATGAGTGAGATAAAGACTTTAGTGGAATTATGTTAATAAGAGATGATGGAACTGTTGGAGTAAATCCAAACTGAAATAATTTGACTTCCCCTAAATTGATTTGGAAAATAGTAAAAGAAACAAACAAACAAACAAATAAAATTTAGGAACAGAAGCAAATTAGTATTTTTAAATTTCAATTATAAAAGAAAGGAGAAGGCGAGAAAAAATTATATGAGGTGGTTGAATGGGAACCACTGAATTGTATAAAACTGAGGAATGAGTGAATATAAAATAATTTGTCTGTGAATGGAGAGGAGAAGGGAAGAAAAACATAGAAATGCAAGTCCTTAAAAAAGACCAAGTCTAGTAGGACTCAGCACTAATTTCTACTTGGATGTTTCTACTAATGAAAGGATGTTTTTAACTGTCTTTTGAAGTAGATAAGAGTTTTACTTGTCATTTATCTGAAGCTGGTACTATTTCAGATCTTTTCTCTGATTAAACTCAATTTTGAATCAGATTTTGAGACACAGTGTTTTTAATCTAAATATCTGCCCAGGATATTCTGTGATTCTCTAAAGAATATTCTAAAAATGTCTTCTACTAAATATTCCACTTTATGTTGTCATTAACATATATTTGAATGGCTTGGATGCAATTTATCTGTCTTAATGTTGTCACTTGAAAATTTTTCACCCAAATCTGAGCTAGTCTCCCAGATTTTCTTTTTAATTGATTTTAAAAAACCTGCACACAAACATGACAGTTCATTTCATATTGAAATATGCATTTTAAATATGCTAGACCTATTGCCCTACAGTTTTGCCTGTTTACAGGATTAGAATTGCTAGTTGAAACTTTGGTATGAAGCTCACTCAGACATATCTTTCCCTTTTTGTTTTATGATAAGCAGTTCCTTTCTTTAATCAAACACAGGCTTGATTTTCAGGAATAAGGCTGATTTGGAGCCTCATATTTTTTTACATTTAATTTTACCTATTTCCTTCCCATCTGTTATCATTTAGATGTTTTCTGCTAAATGTTTTTTATTTTGTGTTTCTTCTTCTTTCCTACTCTTGTGCCATAAAATCATTTACACTTTGAGAGAAGCTTCAAGTAAAAGTCGTAGCATTTGAGCCTCAGAGGTGCAGTGAAGGCAAAATAAAAAGGGAGTCTAATAAAAATTCTATAATACAGAGTCTGTAGGATCTTAAATTAAAAATCCCAAAAGAATAATGTTAATTTAATGTACAAAATTCCAATAGAAGCTTCATAAGAAAGAAGTATTCCTTTCTAAGCCCTGTTTCAAGGCAAACAGATCTTAAAAACTGAGAGCTATTACCTGTGGGTCTCTTGTGGATATATTGAGCTGGTATCTCAAGTTAAATGTCCTCCTTTATGGAATATCTGGATGAGGCTAAGATCCCATGTGTGGGCTGTAGCATCCACAGTCCAATATAAGTTTCTAAGCTCTTACGCTCCCAGAAGAAAGTCCAAAACTCTGCATTTTCATGAGAAGACATTTGTTTAATTTTCAATACATTTCCACTCCCATCACTCTACATGCTTTTTAATAAAATATGTTCAACAAATCCTTCCAGTTAACTGAAAATGTAGTTTTATATGATGTAGTGAATGTACCAGCTTTCTTGACTTCAAGGATTTTATATTCCACCAATTTCTTAAGAATATCTCCCCAGTGTCCATCTCTGGTTTACTTCATCTGGGCAGTCTTAAGAAAGCAGGGAACAACTATTCAACTATGTTATGCTTTCTGTGATTGTGTTCTACTTTACTATTTTTCAATAATCTCAGTGAGGAATTGAAAAAACAGATTGCAATGATGGTGCATCACTGCCTTATTCCCTCATTTTTTTTTGCAATAGATTGCTCATTTAAAGGTTCTATTTAATGAGATGGTACCTACTACGAGAATATGTTGTATGTCATTGCTGCACTTGTTTGAATAGAGATTTTTTTTTCTGAACTCCTAGCTGTGAAGGCCAGCTCTCTAATTCAAGTTTGAGACACTCATGTTTTCCATTCTATTAGTCTCTAAACTTTCAGACATAAATTTAAGTGAAAGCACAACTGGAGTTTATAGCTCTTGAGATAAAAATCTTATGCTGTTAAATTTCTTAGGTAAAGAACCATTTTCTGCTGCTGGGGGTGTGAAACTCAGGCAAGGCTGCTGCAAGGTGTTTGTCATTCTACAGAGATGAGGAATTATTGATCTGCCCTTCATATGACAATGGAAATGGTGCACACTTGTTTCTATTCCTTTGATTCTGCAGTCCCAAGCTGCAGCCTGTGTTGCTGGTCCTAGTCTTGTGCTTCATACCTGAGGGACTGCAGGAATCACCAGCTGTGCAGTAAGTCACCCTTTTCTCACAGAGAAAGATGCCTCATGTGAAACTTCTTGTGCAGGACAAATCAGTAGAGGGCAATCAGACCACTTGACTTTAAGCCCCTAACATGTGAAAGGTCCATCCTGTTTCAATTTCCTGATAGGGAATCCTAAAACTCAGCTCCAAAAAGGACTAAGATGAATAGTATGACCATCAATCCTTTTTGCAGTGGTTGAATTCAAGCTGGAAGACATTTCTGGATTTTTCTATTTTCTCTCAGTAGCTACTACTTTCTCATTCCTAGGCATACTTCCAGAAGCTGTGAGTTGCTGTGCATCATTAAACTGTCCATAACTGCATCAGCTACAGCTAATTAATGTTATGCTGTGTACACAAAAACAAAGCTAATAGTACAGCATGTACTAACAAGCAACAGATACCACAGGCCTATGTAGGGGTTAACGTCAGTCAGTTGGTTCATTTTTTCCCAAAACATCTACTCCAACTTGGTAACACAATCCTCTACCATGTATTGTTTTGGTTTATATAGGTGAAACTAACTATAAGGGCAAATGAGGCAAGGAATTGATTTAACTTTCAACCTGCCTTTCCTCTTTAAAAAAAAAAAAAAAACCAAAAACAACAAAATGAACCAAAAACCAAAACCTGAAACAGTACTATCAAAAAAACCCACAAAAAACCAAACCAAAATATGTTTGACTTCTATTAGTGAAAGGTATTTTTGGCACATGTCTAAAATTCTTTTGCACAGAAGGAAAATGAGAGAAAAGGACAAACAGTAAAAGGCAATGCTGAACGTGGCTCTACTGAGGACTAGTTTGGGATACAGGGACGTCGGCTGTGTTCACAGTTTCAAAGGGAGAAGTGTACACCTGCTTTAGGGAAATACTAACTTGCAGCTGCATTGTACTACATTTCAATGGAGTCCCACTGCTCTGATTAAAAGGTGCTGTTCCACAGCCGCATTATCTCATTCGCTTTGAAAGGGAAAGCAGCGGACTTGATCAAAACAGGCCTCCCCATGGCTGCCTTCTGAGCCGCTCTCGCCGCAGAAGCAGATGACGCCAGTGAGAACCGCTCTTTGCTAGAATTGTTAAATAAGTATCTGATAGGGAAAATGCTTCTCACCTCTTCTTTGTTCTCCAGCCTCATGCAAGAATTAGTAGTCCTGGCAACTATTAATAACGTCCTTCAACTCTCCCTTCTCTCCACTGGGTTTCTATGAAACTGCTCTCTGTGAGGACCACAATATTTTGTTAGACTTTCTTCCTTCCTTCTAGAAGTGAGTAGTGTGGTTAATTATGAATTTGTTGAATATATCAGGAAGTAATTTGCAGTTTTTCTTCATATTCGTGAGAAGAGATGATAAATTAACTTTATTGCTATTAACAGATCATGGGTTTATTTGACTCATTTAAATCCTGTCTGTTAGAAGAGCTTGTGAATTGTGCCAAAATTCCTAACTTAAAGATAAACAACGATTTCATTGAAAGTAAAATACTGTCTCAGAAATTTTGAGCCACCTAAGAAGAGGTGCCCATCATCTTGCTGCACTGGAGTTCAGCTTAAGAATACCTAATTGTCACATGCGATGTCAGTGAAAAATAGCACAAAATGGGAAATCACTGTCTTCAATGTCATTATGGCAAACAAGTTATTCAAACACAAGTGAATGGCAGATGTCTTAGTCCAAAGATCTGATGACGAAGATACTGTATGCTATAGGTAGGCACATCTGAAAAAGTCACAACACTTCTCATAGCCATTAGGATTTCTTCCGTTGTATCCCTAAACACTTTCTCTCTTCAGGAGGTTATAAAATCCTCTACATCAGCTATCTGCCTATTCAGACTGACTGTAAAAAAGGGAATAAAGGTGAGGAAAGATATTTGAATAAGATGGAGGTTGGTTGGCTTTCATGCTGAAAATCCAAAGATATTCTTGATTTGGAGCTTCCAGGCTCCTGTTGGGAAAGTGATACCGAGTGGTTTGTTCGCATGAATACAGCTGAGCTGTGGCAGAAGATGTGTTGAATGTCTTGGAAATCAAGAGGAGAGAGGTGGACAATAACTGTAAATGCTCTAACAAAATCCATGGACATTTTTCTCATAGGGGCTGGAACTCATCAGTGTAGAAAATGTCATCACAGGTCTAATTAACACCAGCCAATATCCTACTTTGTAGCAGCACTAACCTATACCATTACGTTTCTATTAATCAGTGTTCCTAATATATCACTCTTTGAGATCAAAAAGTTTAGGTCAAAAGCCAGAATCAAAGATTTCTGGGGTCATGGTGAATAATGTAACCTCTTCTGTATTTTCCAAAGCCAGGAAAAAATCTCTGTCAAATTTAATTTGCTCCAGTCAAACTCATTATGTAGTCAAAAGGTGGAAATATAAGGCAGAGACATGTAGGAAAATTTCTGACAGTGGGCAGAGGATGGACAGTTAATGTTTATGCAGCTCTGTC
This sequence comes from Fringilla coelebs, assembly GCF_963513975.1. Classification (NCBI taxonomy): domain Eukaryota; kingdom Metazoa; phylum Chordata; class Aves; order Passeriformes; family Fringillidae; genus Fringilla; species Fringilla coelebs. Next base: position 57,958,483 of record NC_140029.1, read on the forward strand.
CAAATACTTGCAAGTTAGAAGCTTGTCTTCCACTGCAGTCTGGCTTTGTTACACTTTTTCTCTTTTCTTTTTTTTTTATTTTTTTATTTTTATGTTCTTATACTGCCAACAAAGCAGATTGTTTATGAACTGGCTGCCTGAGTACACAGATCATACTCTTGCACTACTGTTGTGACTTTCATCTTGTGCATATTTGGGGAAAACTGCTGGCCAATTTCACTAGCATGTCTCTCTAGTTATTGCATCTGATGCATGACTCTGTGCGATTTACACACAAGTTTATTTTTATACATTGCTGAACCTCTCATCTTTTGAAGGACAAATACAAAAATAAAATAATTTCTTTCCACAAAAGATTGACAAACCCAGAACTGTACTTAAGTTTGAATAAGTTCACAATACTTCTTGAGCAAACTTCACCCTTTGAAGCTCAAGTAAATTTGTCAGGGTTTTAGGGGCTTCTAGCTACTTCTCTGCAATGAGCAGAGAACCCTTATTGACTTCTGAGTTCTTGATTTATGACTTATAAGAATATTTGTTTTAATTTTAAGAGATGCCAAATAAAAGGTGTAAATGGCATGTAGGTTTGAGGGCATATTACTTATAAAATCAATCTCTATTGAAATTGATTGCATAGTCAGTGAAGGAGTTCTCAGTAATGAGTAGCTTGCAGACATGGTTTGTACTCAGACTTCCTAGGCCAAACAGTTACATTGTAGGCAATCAATTTTACCTCAGTTTACTCTGCTTTTTGTAGCATCCTATGTGTTAAAAATATTTTATTGACTTGAGAAAGTAAAAAAAAAAAATTAAAAAAATATTAATTTTTAGTGCTCCTAGAGCTTATAATGAAGGTAAAGTCCTTAGAAATTCTTATAATCTGAATAATTTCATATAACATTGTTTTTTAGGTGATATTTTCTATTTCACACATTTATTACTCTGTCTCTGAATGGCTTGCTCTAACATAAAGTCACACTTTAATTTGCTCAGCTATCACTAAATTTATTTAGTCCTTCCTCCAAGAACCTAAATGGGTGTAAGATATTGTGGTTAGATTGTCATATTGACAGCTGCACTGCTTCTCCAGGAGAGGAAGGGAGAGAGAGAGAGAGAGAGAAAGAGAGAGAGAGAATGCTGACTTAACTTGTTTCAGAAGCAATGGAAAATCTTTTAGAAGATAATGATGAACTATAATGATAGGTAAGAGAGCAAGATACAAATTATCAAGTAGACTTTCAATTCAGGCTGCTTTGTAGGCTTCATCAACACAACTGTCACGAAGAGGGCAGATAAAAGGTGAACACAGGTTCTCAGTGCTACCCTTTATGTCAGAAAAAAATCCATTGCCATCACCTCAGAAAGATTATTTTTGTGTAAGAGGAGCAGCGAGTTATTTGCAGAGCTGATACATAGAGTGAATGACACATTTGCATACATGGTGAGACATTTGGGGTGATTTCATTTATAATCCTGGGGGAGCGCTGGATTCATTCTGTGAAGAACTGAGAATGCCCACAAACAAAGGGAATTAAGCAATTTATGGAGCTCTGAGTCCTTGAACTGAATCTTTAATATTATGCCCAGCTACAGAAGAACAGGCAGGCTGGATTTGGGCTGAAACATATAAATGAGAGGGCAGGAAAACTGCTCTGCAGAGTGACCTTAACAAGACTGCTTCAGGTAGACGGTGTGAGAGGAGAAGATTCTTTCAGTAGAGGCAGACATTTTTGACCTCAGTCACAAAAGTCAGATTCCAATTGTTGTGCAGTTATCCATCCACAGCATACTGATGCATATAAAGCACCTCTGATAAAAGGACTGGTGGTTTCCCACAAAAAAAGAACCTGCAACCTCCCCTTCAATCCTCCCTAGTGATAACTCTCTGTTCGACCCTTTCTCAGACCCCATTGAGGCTGTTCTCTCCTTGCTGCAGGACAAAGGTGTATTCCTTCCTGCCTTTCTCAGATTCAGACACATAAGCTTTTTCTGGCTGTTCACATGAACTCTGAACTAGATGATATTTCTATTAATCAAAAAAAAAGTATTGTTGGCTTTCCCTAGGCTTTGTCTGACCTCAGTCTTCAGCAGTAGGAGGAGGTTATATCACAGATTTTGGAGAGAATAATCTTTACAGGGCATCCTCTTACCACCTACCTAGCACAACTCACTGACATTTTTTTCTGCATGTGTGTTACTTTCTAAGGGCTGCATTTTATTTGGCTTTTGCTGAACTACTGTCTGACTGATTCAATGATCTTTAGAGTTAACCTATCAAAGCAGTTAAGATAGTTAAATCAAAATTTACCAGCCTACTCAAATTTACTTGGTACATTACCTACCTAATGATTGTGCATTGCATACACTGTCTTAGCTTCTAATTCAGGAAGGTCATTTGAACACCAAAGAAATGTGAAATTGTTTATTGATTTCTTAATTATTCAGTGCTTATGGTTACTTCTTCATATTCCACTATGTTGGGGTTGGGGTGCTTTTTTTCCACTTAAAAGTTTAATAAGCCAAAATATTAAAAACTAAGCAAAACAGTCTTTAGTAACACATAGGTCAGGACTGTGATTTTGAAACACTGCTATTCAAATATTAAATCTGTTAAATTCTCTTTGAGGGAATATTTCCTTATTCAAATAGTTAGCTTTAATTTTGCATATTTATATAATGTGAGTGCATGTATATATATGCATGTATATGTACCAGGACTCATCTCTATCTGTCTGACTGAGATGAATTTCATTTTCCCACAGCAGCCCTCACAGTGCTGTTCTTTGCTTTGGTATTTGGAAAAATGTTCATAGCACACCAGTGTTTTGGCTCCTGCTGAGCAGGGCTGGCACAGCATCATTGCTGTCTCTCCAACATTACAGCTTCAGCAGCAGGCTGGGGGTGGGCACGATCTTGGGAGGGGACATAGCCAGGACAGCTGACCCAGGCTGATCAGAGGAGTATTCCATACCAGATAACATTGGCTCAGATATAAAAGCTAAGAAAAAGGAAGAGGTTTTCATTACTTGTGACATTTCCTTCTGGAGTGGCAACTATATGTGCTGAACCCTGCTTCTTGAGGAGTGGCTGGGCATCACTTGCTAATTGGAAATAGAGAATATAATGTTTTGCATTTTTCTTTTGCTTTATAAAACTGCTTTTATCTTGACCAACGATTTTTTTTCCCCATGTTACTTTCTGCTCCTGCCCCTGCTGAGGAGAGGAGTGACAGAATGGCTTTGTGGGTAATCAGTGTCTAGCCAAGGTCAATGCACTGTGGGTACTGGAGCAGAGTGCAGGGAGGAAAATCTTGAAGCTGAGGGTTATTGCAGAGTCAGGCTTAGACAGAAAGCATAGTGCTGAAGCAATGATGTTCCCTGTTGCACTGTGCAATTGTGAGGCAAACCTTACAGCTTCACTTATGTATGAATCTGAAGGGACTGATCTTGATCAATACTTTTTACAAAGCAACATGCATAAGTAGTGATAGCTGTTAAAGAAAACAGGATTCCTTTTTCAAAGAGGTTTCAAGCCCAGGTTTATATTCTTTTGCTATCTAGCATTCCTTACACTACTAATGGACCAATTTTATTGAAGCATCTTTTGTGCAACTGCTGAACAACTAGACTATTATCCTAAAAATGCTCGGTTCAATTAAGAGTGTCCATTTGCTTATGTAAGCAGAAATAATACTTTTTTCTCCCCCTTCTTGATTACATTTACGTTAGTGGAATTTCAGTGACTCATAACCTTTCAAATATAAGAAATGCAACATTGGACATTTACCACATTCTTTGCTTTATTAGCACAACTAATGGAATAATTTACACCAAGTAATTTATTTGACAACTTTCCTTCTACTTTTTTTTTTTTATTTTCCCATTTTCTTTATTATGTTAGATAAAACTGGTCACATAGAAGTCAGCAAATTATTTAATTGAATTTTATCGTGTATAGTTGAATGATGTTGATGATCTTGTTTTCATTTGAACCTCTAATTATAGCTTGCCTTGTTGTTACCCATTCTAATTATCATCATACTTAAAAAAAAGAAACAAACAAACAAAAAAACCCTAGCATTGTTTTCCTATACAATCAGTACTTATAGCAATTTTTCTCTATTGCAAGTAAGATGAATCAAAGGACGTCTTGGATTGCCAATGTCCAAAATAGCATGAAACTGTAAAACAATGTTTAGACAACTAAATCATGCTAACTAATTTGCTGAATAGTGGTTCTCATGAAAGTAAGATATAGTTTATATCGGACTGATCCAAATACCATTGCCAAAAGCAAACCTGGTCTCCAATATCCCTTCTATTCCATTTTTGGTTCCTTACAGAATAGTCCTTTACAATTGCGCTCTGCTGCCAAATTATGCACAATACTACTTTTGTGAAATGAACAAATGACTACTGAGGGCTAATTTGAAGCCATTTAGATAATTTCACTTGTGACCCAAGACAGATTTAAGCCCAGGCCCTATGAAGGTGGCAGGCAAATGTATTATCTTTTGGTATTATGTATTGCTCCAGGTCAGGAAGATTTCAATAACATAAAAAAAAAATCTCCTAAAATTGAAATATTAATAATTTACAAAACAGAAACCTCAACTTATAGTCTCTGTTCATTTTCAATACCACTGTGACTTGTAGGCTATATTACAGAAATATGCTTTATCTGGTATAGCTTTTGCAGCAATATGTGTAGTAGGATCCTGCTTTTCAAGAAGGCATCTGTATAATTTTGTCAGAGTTGCTATGCATTGCAAAGTCTATAATTTTTAACTGATTTTGCCTGACTATTAGAGATTAGAGATCTGGTCCTCTAAAGCTCCCTAACTGAAATTCTGTGGGAGAATAGTCCACAGAGGTCTCACCTTGTGTGTCAGTCATGCACATATGCTGTTATGTTACAGCAGACATTTAACTAAGGCATTAAGATGCCCAGCTATTCAAAACCCCCAAATTAGATATCTGGTTGAAGACTTGCAATTCCAGGCTTGCTAGGCACCTGAGTGCTACAAAACCTGTACAGCATAGTGTATGCAGTACTTTTGCATTTAGTAACCTGTTAAGTAGTAGGACATAATGGTCCACACGTATGCATGCCTCTTTCTCAGGGCTGCAGATGAATATCTCCGTGAAATCGTTTTACAATATGAAGAAACTTTCTGTATTAATACTTGGAAAAGCATTTTTTTTCCTTGGATGGTTTCTCTCTTTGCATTCATTATTGAATGTTATGAAAATATAAAATAATCTTCTGCATTGTTATTTTAATTAAGATCAGGAATGGTTTTTAGTTTTCCATCTTGCCACACATTGGGGTTTATCATGAAGTATTTTAAAGTTCAAGAACTAGATAAATTTTGGATTTAAACTGGACTTAAAGATGGGCTACTGGAGAGTAGCTGATTAATATATGGTCTCTGCCACAGTCTGTGTCCTGCCTGATGCAAAACCCACTGAAATAGTTACTGTTTGTGTGACTGTTTTGCTGTAAGTGCCACTTCTGTTGGACCATGCTGCTCAGGAAAATAGGCAGAGCCAAATACAGGAGAAACCTCAGGTTCCTGCTGGACAATAAATATATAAAAATTGGGCTACAGAACATGAAATCTACATAAGATTTTTTTGAACTTTTCTGATCAAAATATCTGCATCTAATAAAATAGCAAGTCAATAATATAGATTAGTTTGCACGTAACTCAATCCATATCAAATTATTATTGTTTAAAAGAACACTCGGTCTTGGCTAACAGTGCTCAATTCTCAATATATTTTTGCCAGGGAAAAGTGGTAGGTTTGTCATTAATAAAAGCAATTCTAGGGAAATGTTGGGAAGTATTTTTTATATATAACAACAAAGTCACTGGGTACTTTATTACAAAAAATATTTACATAATGACTCTGTTCAGTCAATAGAAAGCTCTGTAGTGATAAAAACTCCTCGAAGCACTAATAAAATATTTAAGTTGGGTTGACTAGAACCCGTAAAGAATTTTCAGTAATTCCTTTATTCTTGCTGTCACCAAAGTAACATGTTTCTAATGTTTTTGGTTTTTTTTCCTTTAGGTTTTAACTGAAGGCTCAGTTTAAATATGTATTCAGTAAGACTTCTTAGCAGACAGGAAAAAGATGTACTTTTAATAAAAATTATTTTAAATACCCCAAGACATGATACAGTCTAAGGATTTCTGATAAGAGTGGCTCTTTGTACTATGCCCATTACTTTATTCCTTGTGTTTATCTTCTGTGCAAAGACATCAGGACTAACATCAAGCACCTAAAATAATTGCTGGAGAAATGAACGTTCTTCTACGGTTAAGGGAGAAAGAAAGTATATCCCTTGCAGAGGTTATTCAGCCCACTGTGATCTCCTTGCTTTCTCCACTAAGTGTAGAAGGAACCTACCCTGCTAAATTAATTGCTTTAATTAGCTGCCTAAAACTAAACTATGCTGTTGAGTTTTGAGGATTGTTCTGGGAAGAATTTGCCAGGATAATCCTTGGGGGCTGCAATATTTCACTAATATAATTCTTAGTTTAGTTAAAGAACAGTATTTAAGTGTAAGAGATGCTGATTTTGCATATTTAATCCTTCTTTGATGTTACTATTCATAATTGGGTTATTTTGGTGCTTGTTGTTATTTTTTATTCTTTACAACTAGTTTTAAATCCTGAGACATTCCCAAGTAAAAAACTATGGCCAGTGTACTACAGTCTGTGTAAAGTACTTTTACAAAGCTGCGGGATCAATATGACAGACTGGCCCTGAATTACTTGTAGTAATTATTAGAGTTTAATTTGAAGGAAACAAAAGATATTTAATTTATCTTCTTGACTTAAAGACCAGTTCTCCAGTTACTTTTGAATTACAAAGATTGGCAAGAGCTGGTAATGACAGTTAGTGCTTAATTTAGGATTGTAATGGTCAAAGTGCATGTCCAGAACACTAAATACAGTTCCTGAATTGCTAAAAATGTGACTCAGCTGTATTCCAATCTTTATGCAATTTGTAGTTTGGACAGGTAACTGAAATGGAGAGAAATAATGGCTATATGCTACATGGATAGTCCTCATTTTCTGGAGCCAATGAGGGATGGGTCTGGCAACCAGGAACAGCCAGCGCTTGTGTTCAGTTATATTACATGTCCACCCATAATAATGAATAATAGGGGTTTTAGCTAGTGTAGAACCACACTGTTGTCTTTAGTGTACTGGTACAAAAGTAATTTGTAAGAGCTCTTGTCATGGCTTAACTCCAGCCAGCAATGAAGCCGCACATCAGTGTTCACTCCCTCACTCCGTCACTCCCTCACTCCCTCACTGCCTCACACTCACTCCCACTCCTCTGCAGGATGGAGCAGAGACTAGGAAGAGTAAAAGTGAGAAAACTCATGGGTTGAGATAACAAAAATTTAACAGGCAAGGCAAAAGCTGCACATTCAAGCAATGCAAAACTAGGAATTCATCCACTACCTCCCGAGGGCTGGCAGGTGTTCAGTCACCTGCAGAAAAGCAGAGATCTGTCATGTGTAAGAGAGACTTGGGAAGACAGATGCCATCCCTCCAAACATTTATCACTTCCTTCTTCTTTCCCAGCTTTATATGCTGAGCATGGTGCCATATGATCTGGGATATCCCTTGGAGTTGTGGTCACCTGCTGCGGCTGTGTCTCCTCCCAGCTCCTTGTGCAACCCCAGCCTCCTCCCTGGGAGAACCAGAAAAGGTCTCTAGTCTGTGCAAGCACGGCTCAGCACTAGCAAAAGCATCCCTGTGTTATCAACACTGTTTTCACCACAAATCCACAGCACAGCCCCATAACAGCTACTTTGAAGAAAATTAATTCTACCCCAGCAGAAATATGAATTATTTGTAACTATGATGGCTTACAGCTCTTTACAGCAGAGCTGCTGGAGATTAAACCAGTATCCAGCACCTTGCTTCCAGTAGGTAAACTTAAAATGAAAGTAGCCCACATCATTTTGCTTATCATAATGAAAGTTATGTGGAGCAAATGAGTGTCTTTAGGACAAATGGTATCTGTGGCTTTGTAGCTTCTCCATGTTGTTGTATGGCATGGGAACCATAGAGGGTCTGTTATAATTTTCAAATAAATATTGGAAAATAACATAAAGCAGAATCAAACCCCACTCATATTTCCAAGGCCAGAAGTCTTAAGCAAAGGAAATTATGGATCAATTTTATTTTTCACTTGAATAATATATAAATCTTCTGTGAAAACTGTTGTGTGTTATTCAAGTTTGTCTGCTTTTACTTTTTTGATTTTTAGTCTGAGGGCAATAATAATAATAATTTCTTTACCTAGGGAAAATATTTGTCTTCTAACCCTTCTATGACAAATTGCTCTTTCTGGAAAAGGATAAGAGTTGAAATTCTGGAAAAATTAAACTTTGCTGTGTTTTAAGACATGCCAGCCTCATAGAAGAAGAGAGATCGCTCTACTACTGAGAATGAAGGAAAAAAAGAGGGTAAATAAAGGATGTTTGCATAATGTTTTAATAGGCAGGTTTCTTAGTGAGAGTGTGGCTTTTCTTTAACCTCTTGTGCTGTATAAAGAAAAGAGGAATTCAGTGCTAGACACACTGAAAACTGATTAACATTTGACTATTTACTTCCAGTTCATACAGTTAAGTATGTTGGCATTAAGCGGATAATGTACCTAATTACTTCTAGAAGGAAGTATGAATAATTTGGTTCCTCCTTGGATGTTTGTACAATGTAAATTAAATAAAAAATGTTTTTTTATGAATTCATGCAAATTTTGCTACTTTCATTTCAAAAAGTGCACATATACCCAAGAGAGGAATATCTTGATGTATTTCAAAGTTAAAAAAAAAAATTGGGTGAAGACTATGTGTCCAAATCTATCAAGTGCCTTTCCACTGTCTTTTTGAAGATATAAACACATTTTAAGTTCTTATTCATCAAGAGCTTTAAGGATGTATTAATTATTTGTCTAAACTGGAGAGAATCTGTAACTTTTTGATCCAAAAATAAAGCTGAAATCACATCAATATACTGTGACTTTCAAATATCGCTGTTGCAATAATACCAAGAAGCATGATATTTAAGCAGAGAAAAGGGGAAAAAAATCCCTATTCACATTTCTCCTCCTCTATGTCATAGATGGGAACATATAGGATTAGAAAATAGTGGATCCAGCTGTGATCCTGACACACTTTGTCACCATAGACACATTACAAAAATATTTCTTAGCTAAAGTCAGAATAAGTCTTTGGAATGCATGCAAAAGGAAGGGGTGCTAAAGGACATTCAAAACTCAAATTGCAACACTGAGAATCTTTATTATTCTACTTTGTTCATTGGTGTCTTGAAACTCTGAATTTCTCTGCCTAAATCTGCTTTTGAATCTGATTTGTGAAGCTTTCTGAGATGTACCTATAATGAATTAAGATGCTCAAAATGCTGTTGCTGCTAACTTTTTTTGCTTTTATTTTTTTACTCCAAACAGTAGATAAATAGATGATAATAAAATGTATCTTTATTTAATTTATTTTATTTCAAACTATGTAAAGACACACAATTCACTTCTCTGCCAAAGAAAATGGTATCTCATATATCCTTATATTTATCTGATACAATAGTAGTGAGATTATTGGCTGTTTCATCTAGGGGAATTCTCTGTCCATTTATTGCAAAAAAATTGTTGAAAAAAAGATTAATTTTCAAAATATTGATCAGATGATCAATAACAATTAGACACAATATTTCTATTATGATAGTCAGAGATAGCTTTCCAAATTCAATAAAGAGTATGACTATCTCAGGGTTGGGTTTTTTTCAGACAGATTGAACACTTGAATTTTTTACTTTCATTAATGTATTGAAAAGTATATTGTGGCTAAGAGGGACTAGATTCAGAAACAGAATTTTGTAAAGGAAACGGATAGCAAAAGAATTCCTCAGACATCCAATCCTGAAGAATTTCATGTTATAACAAATCAGCTTTATTTTTAAATGATCGCACCTAATCTATATATTTTTTTACACAATCATCTGATTATTATCAGACTTTGGCCAGCAATCAGTCACAAAAAAAGCATTCTCCTACTGTTCACTTTTTAGCTTTGCCTTCTCAGGTTCCTACTTTACAAAGTATCTTGGCTTCAGTTTTGAAAACGAAGTCATTCTCAGGAAGAAAGTCTTGCAACGGATCTGCATTCTCAAATGTTTCATTTTCATTGGTATGTGTTTTCCTCCAAACCACAGATATCTTTATAAATTTAATGCAAGCTGAAATATGTTTTAGATTCAGAAGGAAAAGAAAAATATGTAACTGAATAAGGAAAATCTCAGGATACAAAAACCCCATGTTTAAATTATGACCAAGAATTAAGTTTTCACATCTTGGATAAGAATTAGTAGTTGTATCTTTAGAAGAGTAATTGTTTACAAAGAGGAACAGTTATAGAATATTGTATCCACTTTCAGAACTTCATTCATGTTTAATTATGTAAAATTTGTTGAGTTTCATTTTTATGCAAATGTGGAAAACTCTAAAAACTTGAAACTATTATGCAAATAGAAGTCTTGTTTTCCAGTTAACCTTATCAGGAATGAGGTAGGAGTAAGCCTAAATTCGTGTTAAATAATGAGAAAAGTTCTAGTGAAAAGCTTTTCTCAGACATGCTTATGCGTTTGCACTTTTTCTTCCATTTGAGGGATGGAGGAATTTTGTGGGTTTTTTCTGGTTTTTTTTTTATTTTATTTTATTATTTTTTCAAAGAGTATTTTTAGCTTGTTTCAATTTTATGACTGTGCCAGAAGTCGAGTGGCATGTCAGCTAGTCTCTGTGTCTGAAGATACACCATTTGTAACTGATCCTTTCTGCTGGGGGAAAACCAGGCTCTTAGACCCCTGAATCCAGGTACCCCATCCCAGAACATTCATGTTCAAACTCCAGCCCATCCAAAGAAAATTTTTCTGTACTGTGGTCCATGGTGTGCCACTGAATGGAAAAGCTGTAGCACATAGTCAGTTTATAACAGATTTTAAAGATCTTTTGCTGTGCTGCTGTAGGCACTAATGTAAAATATCTAGATATCCCATTTTAATTTATTGCCTAAGTTTTACTCAAGAGCTGTAGTTTTCCTCTCATTTTCATTATGCTTTATAAAACAATAGAATTAGTGAATTTGACATCATTAAAAAGTTTCAGTGATGATGGGAAAAGGAAAGTTAATATAAACCCATGATTCTAGAAACATTAACAAAATTTTGATTACTTTTTACTTTTCAGTAATTTAATACATTTTCTAAATTAGAACATCTTAAAAAATGAACAGTTATTCAATAAAAATTTCAATTACATTAACCCTCCTGAAAAACGATACCTCTTATACAGACAAAAAACTGTACTGGATAACTATTTTGCATATGATCACACACTGAAAGAGTTAGATCCTGAAATATTTTAAATGCATTCCCGGTTGCAGACAGATGCATTTTGACTCACAAAATTTCAGAGCTAATTGAAATACTGACATGGTGTTTAGGACAACAATGTCCCTTCTAATTCTTGCAATCTCACCAGTTGGCCACAGCAACATGCCATACCGCATTAAAATATATCAGGGTTCCCAAAACTACAGTTTCCATTGTATAAAAAGCAAAGGAAAAGAAAAGGTGGTATTTTGCCAGAGCTTTAACTGAATTGTGTTTATTGCACTGCATATATTTCTATTTTATGCCCACTTTTATTTAGTTGTAGTGATTGAACTTTAGTTATACTACTGCCCATTAAAATGGAGTACCATGCCCATCATTCACTTCTGAATGCTGACATGAAACTTTCAAAATATGTGAAACATTTATATTAAAAATAATAAATTGGAAAAACCCAACCCAAACTGAACACCCTACACAAGGAATTCTGGGTGGAATATCATCCAATACATATTTATAAGAATTATAAATCCTGTACATCTTACACAGCTGTTAACAGATAACTATAAAGTCAGATGGCAAAAATAACACTATTTTCCAGCATTTCTGTGATTTCAAAAATTTTATCCTAATCTTCCATTAATATTACCTTGTTTTCAAATGTGTTGGAAATTCAGAGCTTTAGGACTTCATTGGACTCCTGATTTTCTGAGGGATGCTCATGCATGATATAAAATAAAAAACCCCTTAAGAAACCTATCAGGTATTAATATATTATAAATTCAACAATTGTGAGAAAAAAAATGGTTTATTAAACATTTGTAATTGCACATTAATATTATTATTCTTGAAGTCAGAGGTGGTTTAATAAGTCAGAGTAGTATAAAACATTTCAGGCACTTATATACCGATACTGAAGAATTTGTAATGCTGAAGAAAGCACAGAAAGTAAGACAAAACATCAGCAGAAAAAAAGTCTAAGAAGTTAGTTTAGAACTAAGAAGTAATTTTTTTTTTTTGATTTTGCCCCCTGGTTTCAGCTCTATTATTTATGCAAATATTTAGTGGTGATGATGATGATGATAATGATAATAATGATAAGTGGGAACACACTGTCCTTAGGAAAACTATGAAATAATAATAAAAAACCCCAACTTTCTAAAATTTTCTTTTCATTGTTATTCCAAGTTCAGTTTGTGGAATGGAAATTATTCCTGAGAGAAAATCTACTTGCAAACTTGGTAGTTGCCTTTCACTGCCATTCAGCCATCAAAAGTTGTGTTTTAAGACTTAGTATGCCCACTGCACAATATGTATTTTTAAATTCAGTTTCCTTCCAAGCAAAAGGTACCTGAAATTCAGGTGGGGAGAAATGGTGATTCAGTAAGCCTACTTTTGTGGAATGAATATATAAATCTTAATCTGAGTCATAATTCATAAATATTAATCTCTTTCCTTTGCACTGGAAGAATACTGAATATCAGTTTTTCTTAACTACTTAAAACAGATGGGATATAAAGCACCAGAAACTGTTGATTTGAAGAGGTGATTTGTCTTAGCATCAGCCATCTTCTGCTATTTTTTATTAAATTCTCCTTTATGACCCCAATAATTAAGAAACAACCTCTCAAAAGCAGAAAAAACCAAATTCCCTTTAGTGAATTGCCACAATACTTGATTTTATTATTTAACTCCAGATCTAAAAGTTCAATAGTTTAATGAATTCCTATATTCTTATACATATATTGTATATTTATTTACCTAAATTGTAAATTCAGCTTTACGATAAAAATATTCAAGTAGTCTATTTGAATACAAAAAAATGAACTTGGCTAATTTAGAAATAATAGCTTATTTAATCTATTCATCGTTCATAATATATAGTGTACATCTTTACCAAATACAGGCTGCGATACTTTGAACAAAATACTTTTGAATTTGAAAAAGAAAACTAAGGAAACAGGTAAACTTTCTCACGTGTTACTGTATTTCTCACCTCTTGTCAGAACATCATTCCAGTTGTTGCCAACCAATTCTTACCTACTTATTCCAGAGAAATCTTAAATTTTATTTAATAAAAAAAAAAAAAAGAATCCCTCTCTCATTCCTATTGATTCCAAAGCAAACCTGAAAAGTTATTACTTTTTTTTTTTTTTTTTTTTTTGGTTGGGCTTTTTTTTTCCTTTTCAATACTGGGAAAACAGAATACAAGTAGTGGGAAGCCTTTCATATTAATTGTATAGTTCCTAAATTCTGATTGCTGCTGTTTTTCTCTTTAATTTCAGAACACTGGGTTAGAAAATAATCTAGATGAAGATGCATTTGCTTCATCTGTCGAGTCCATTATCCTAACTTCTTGAGAAATAATAAATTTGAAGTTGTATTAAGGTATTTCACTCATCAGCTTTTGATCACTAGCAGATTATGAGTACTATAAAGGGGTTTGATTTGGACATTTTATGTTAAAAAAAACTAAAAAGAGTAGGGATAACTCAAAGTACCTCTGTGAAGTTAGAAATCATACCAGAATCCTTCTCCTGTGCCATGGTACCATTTGCATGATCTACTGTCAGAGCATTTATCCAGGAGAACTCTGTTTAAGGCCTTCAGCAGACTTCATCAGGAAGAGGTTTAAAATGTACAGGTTTTGTATGTCAGTGTTATGCCTCAGCCATCAGCACTGCTGCACAGCAGTGCTCCTTTTGCATTTTACTTTAGACAGCCACTGGATAGCAAGGATAGAAATAGCTAAAGGAAAACAGCCTGCTCTCCTCTAAATTGAATATTCTACCCATCTTTTGCAAACTGGGCCACTGCTTCCTCAAAAAATTCCTAGATCACATCTATATCCCCTCCCCACTATGTACAAAGATGAGAACTGAAATATTCCAGCTTTGACTTGAGCATGCCTATTTATTTTGCCAGTGTTTTGTGTCCCAAACTGATTATTGCTAGTTCAGAAAAAAAACCACTTGGCCTATTGCATACACAAAGTTACCAGTTAGGAATATGTGGACAGAACCCCTTAGTCCCCTACAGAATCTCAAGTGCTTTGCTTTGTTGGACAGGATTTTCCCATGCTTCTCTTTTCAGTTTAAGGTTCCTAATGTCACTTCAAAGTGACATTAGGAACTTCAAATACTTTATTCTTCTTCTGCTTCAAGCCTTTGAGAAAATGGGATTTTGCAAATTTTTGTCTGCTTTGTTGTTTTGTTGGGATGCTTTTTAGAAGAAGTCTGAGACATATGCATAAAACCCAGCTTTGCAAGGCTATAATTATCCTTCTTTTTTTTTTTTTTACATTTGAATTTGGGCATCTGTGAATCTATTTGTCCCATACCTTCATAGGGTTTAGAGATAACACGATTCCTTATATTACCCTTAAAATGCTCCTTAAAGTAGAGGTTTGCATTCAGAAAACTATCATCTCCTCTAATCAATATCCTGCCATTGCATAAGCAGTAGGTCACTTGTGGCCTCTTTCCAGATCTTTTCCAGTAGATCCCTACAACAGTCTCCCAAACACTGACATGTTTCTGTTGATAAAAACATGGGAGTCCAAATATATAGGTGTCAGGCTGAAAGGCAACAGTGAGACTAAATGATGGTCTTCCCATATTTAAACACAGCATAACACTACTAGCTGTGCTTTTTCCCATCTGTTTTACAAGAAAGAATTAAAAAGGAAAGTATTCACTGTAGCTCCAGGTGCTTGCAATGCACCCACTTAACACAGATGGCAGAAGGCCTGCCTGTCAATGAGTAGAACTTCCTTTTGCAAGCAAACTAGAATTGCAGCTAAAATGGTATGGTTCTTGTTTTGCTTTTTTTTTTTTTTCCCTTTTTTTTTCTTTTTTCTCACACTCTGCCCACAAGAGATAGGACATTTTCTTTACTGCATATGATTTACAAAGTGCAGATTTTTCTGATGCATGATACAGATAAAAGGCAGTCTTGAAGGAGTTGTGCCTGTCTTCCACATTAAAAAATCTCAAGGTTAAAATGCCTAACAGATGACATCAAATTCTTACAGTAAGTTCACCTGTGGGAAGCTACTTTACCCAGAATTTAGTTATAATCTAGGTGAACACAGAATTTTAGGTATGGAAACAACCACCCAAATTGCTAAATTTGTCTTTTTTTTTATTACAGAAGGCTCCCCTACAATTCATATAGTACTTTTGTAAATTCCTACACTAATCAATCAAAGTGGATTGCTCCAGCATTTATTTGATATGATTTCTCTGAAGTGGTTCTTCTGCTCACTTTGCTGCCAAGTTGTTAATAGCCTTGAAACATTAATTTAGTATTATATAAAAACTCAAAAGGCTACTCTGATTCCTTCCTAAGAATTCTGTTTAATTGCTCTGCTCTAGTATCGCCCCATGGTTCTGAAGAGTTCTCTGGTTCCTCTAACATTTTGTCAAGAAAAATGTAAAACTAAGGGTTGTTTTGTCTTCTTACCAATGATGGTATTCTCTTTCTCATGAACAGGATTACTGCCTCCTTAGCTCATCTCTTAACAAAGATCAGACTACCAAAATAAATTAAAGCAGAAATTACATGCTCTGAAAATCCACACAATGTTTGGAAATGCACGCTTGGTGTGGGAGACTACACAAACTTTTAATATCTCTTCATATGTATTCATGGGTAGGCAGCAGACTATAATTTGCCTCATTGACTATATCTAAGGCATTTTTAAGGAGGTCTGGACTGTTGTCCTGCTGGTATAGCCTAAACTGCTGAAGACATTTTTGTTTCACAGCACATATGTCACAGACCTCAGTCAATGTGCCTGCACACTAACAGAGGGCATCTCTTCTGTCAGCTCTCAGGCTTCTTCTTGTCCAGTGTTCCTTTGATATATTGCTCAGGGAACACTAATCAGAAACATACAGTTTGCATTGAGGCAGCCAGATTACAAGAAGCCAATGTGTCTGGGTTTTGGACGATTATATGGGTTTTTTAATCCTGTTACTGGCTACATAAGTGCACGGGCTTTTGGGGGCAGAGTAGAAGGTAAATTTGGAACTGCACAGAGTAGGACAAATTATTCTACTAGACTAAAATATAGCCATGGCAGACTCTTTCCTCAGAAGCTAAAGAAGATGTCAACTGATGTGATGAAGAAGTACCACCGGTGATAACTAGTGATTGGCAGAATATTTGGAGAAGATGGGGGATTGGTGTCATCTGCATAAATAACAAAGGATAGGAAGCTAAATAGCCTTTTCCAAACCAGATCATTAAAAGGAATTAGAAATACAAATTAAGGGAGAGACTGAACTTTGTATTAAAACCTTGCTTCAATTATGCCATTTCAAAAAGTGAATAATTTAGTGGTTTGGGTTTCTTGTGTGGATTTCTTTTTTTCCTCAGCTAAGTCTCCAAAGAGCCCTCTACTGCAGTGTGGCATGTGGAAATCTTTTTCACACAGATTTTCTGGTGCATGCAAAAACACTTATTATACCATAAAGCATAGCTTTGTAAACCCCTGGTGTGTGTCCTCTGCAAGGATAACGTTTGGACTATAAATTAAAAATGATCAGTGATCAGTAGCTTTGCACACTGTCTTCATATTTGCAACATACTGCTTGCTTGGCAGTGCATCTGTGACTGAAGGGAGACAGTTCTGCTTCTGCTTGAGGTCGTGTTCTGTCTGCATCATCAGTAGCTTTGTTACATTCAGCCAAACCCCTAGCTGAGGTCAGAGATCCTCATTTCAACTGGGTCTGCTGCAACCATTGTAATTTTCTCTGGATGTGAGTCCAGCCCTTTTGGTGGTTAAGGTCTAGATTCTTAGCATGTTTTTCCAATATTTGCTGAAAGCTGAAAAAAAGGGAATATCCTTTAATTAATCTGCACATAGGTTCAGTTTTCCTCTCTCTGACAAAGCTATTTACAGTTATGATCATTATGCACATTGGTAAATTATCCAGACTGTGCAGGATCAATGGCTCTAAATATAACAGGAGAACAGAAGCAATTTATAGTATAAAAAGAGGGAAGTGCTCAATTTTGAATGTTTATTAACAGAACTGTAATTATCAGATTTAATATTAGAAACAATACCAGCTATCTTTTTTGAAAACCACAGTTTATAGGTAGAATTGCCTAAAAATTTTTTAAGATTTAGGAAGTTTGAATAATTGAAAATTATTTCCCCTCAGCCTTCCCCTTTTAAATTGAAACATTTAAATGGAATTAAAGAGACAACATATTGCAAGTTTTTTCCCAAGCTAAAATATACACAGGATTAGTATTCTGAAAGCAAATTGGTTCATAATTGTCTGAGTGCCTTACCACAGGAAGGCATCTTTCCTTCTCACAAAAGTGTGATGTTCTTTATTCCTCTTACACAGACATTCCATATAACCTCTGCTTAAATTTAAACCCCACGTTGTCTTTCTCACAGGCACCATTTTCATCCTTTGTTCTGTATTCATCCCTGATCTGTTGAAGCTGAGATATTGAAAAGGATAAATTTGGCTTGATAGCAGTATGTGTAACGATGCTACTGTAGGTTGCTAGGATACCATTTGGTGGTCAACTGTCTCTGGTGCAGCTGCTCTTAATAGTCAGACTGACGGACACATTTGCTTTTATCGCCTTTAATGCCTGGGCTGCAGAAAGTTTCCCTTCATCAATGAAATTTTGACTTTTGAGGGGAGGTAAACTTAAAGACGTGGCAGAGAAGGAAAGAGAGATGCTATTTTATTTTGTTTTAGTAACAAATGTGTTATCCTAATGAATTTAAAAAGATACATACCAGTGTCTGCAAGTTTTATAACTTTTGGTACATGAGCTAATACAAGATCTACTTCAATGTCCATTACAGCAGCTGAGAATCTTTCACTGATTTATTATGACTCTGCTACCACCCCTTGTCTTTTTCATTGTGGATTTTGAGGGCTAAAAGCAAAAGATGCAGCAAATTGAATTACATACCGGTTGGGGTCTAAAAGCTCATATGCTTTGTAGGATACATGTGAAGGGAATGTGTAAGAAATTCACACTTGACTAACTCAAGGAAAAAAAAAGCTTTTTTTCACAAGAACAAGTAGTTGTTACTTTTGTTTTGATAGAATTGTTTATGAAACATTGAATTCTGTTCCCAGTTCCTGAGTGCTGACCACTTCTAGAAATTAGTCAGTTTTATTGAATTACAAAGTATGAGTATTTGCTACCTTAAATTTAGTTGACATTTCTCAAAACAAACAAACAACAACCAAAAACCCAAAACAACAACAACAACAACAACACAAAAAAAACAAACCACAAAAAACCCACAACAAACAAAAAGCATCCTTCCCAGCTGGTAGCTTCCATTCCCCTCCTGATCTGATTTTGTTCTTGTTTTCAATCATAAACTCTAGGTAATGGGCACTGTTATGGAAACACAAGGAAGAACACTATACTGAGAGCACCAGGAGACTAAAACCTTTGTATTGGCATATTTAAGATGTAAGGAACCTGATTATAATGTGTATTTCTTCTTTTGGAAAAGAAAAAAAAATGAGATGCATTGCACATTTCTCCTGAAAGACTTAAAAAAGAGCCTGAGGTTATAGACAACTATATTTAGTTAGATTAATATTAATCTTAATCTTTCTTGTAAGTTAACTTCCTAAACTAGTGATATTTTTTTCTCTGTATATTCAGAGGAAACATAAAATTGCCCTCAGAGAAGAATTCACCATGAGTATTTTAGGTGTCTCAGAAAAGGATAAAACTCCCTTTAGAGATGCCTAGCTTTCATTTGACCATAGTGGGAACCAGTATTGGAGCCTAGACTGGTTACCAGACTTTCAGAAGCCCAAGGTGAGGGGATAGGAATACCAGCTCTAATGGGTGTCTATTATTTTACAAAACAGCATATCCTGCAAAAGTAATGAGCCACGAGCAAATATTGGTAAATGTTACAGAGGACACATGTTATTTGGGATAGCAGATGGGCATCAGGTAACAGCTGATTAGGAAGTTACTCCCTAGTGTGTTCAAATATATCTGGACAGAAGGTGCACAAACAGTATCGTGTCACACATGTGAACTCAGTGAAAAATTCTGGCCACATGCAATGCTGCTGGCCAGTCTCTGGGATTCCTCTCTCCACATTCCTTTATGCCCAGCACTGAATTCCTGATTACTAACATCTGCAAATTATACTGGCAGTGTATCATTGTTTTCTGGCAGCTATAGCTGCCAGTGAAGGACTGTATACTTTGCTTAAGCCATGGAAAGTTTGATGTAGGTAGGTCAATGCAGTTTATTCTGAGAATTTGCTGGGTTCTTGGCTACTACTAATACAGATAATTCTAAAACCATCTCCAAGAGCAACAGAAAATCAAGCTCTAGCCAGGTACATTAAAATTTTATTGTGTTTCACAGGTTTTTTTATAACCATTCAGATACTAGTAAACAGCAGCAAAGAGTTTAAAAGCCAAACCTAATACTACCAGTAATAAAACAACCAAATGGTAAATTTGGTGCAAACTATAATACCTAGCTCTTCTGTGCAGATGCTTTTTCTGTAGGATTTTCTATCTAGTTTCCAGGGGAGAGATCAAAAACAAGTTTTGGTGTCATAATCCAGTTGCTTTCAACATCACCTGCACAAAGGTAGTAGTAAATCTACCTTATTTGGGTACAAACTCCTGCCAGTGCTTCATCATTAGGAGGACACAAAGAAGGTATTTTGCGTCAGTACACACATGCCTGGGTCTTCAAAGGTGCAATGAACCTCAGCACTAACAGGCAAAACAAGGAAGGCTCTCTTAAGAACACACAGACAACATCTTGGATCAAAAATTAATGCAATGAACACAGCCCTAGGTCTTACTGGGGAGTCTAAACACTCTAAGGTACAAGGATGCTCGGCAATTTTTCATGGTATTTTTCTTCCTAAGCTCTTAAATTGAGTTTAAATTGATGAATACTTCCATTAACAAGAGCAACAAGTATGTGTCTTATCAAATTGACTCACAAGTGCTTTTTGGGCTTTGTGTATTTTTAACTAAAAACTGGAATGTTTTGGGGTTTTTTTATGAAAAAAACCCCAAACATATTTTCCATGAAAAACAAGGTGTGTGGGGGGAAATCTGGGTGTCTGGTTTGACTCTTTACTTGCAATAATGTAGTGCATTTTCACTCAACAGCACTGAGGAGGAGGTATTGCTGCAGTGTGAAGTTCTATGACTGCTAACTGCTGAGGTCATCTTCACTTTTGAGCTGAGACCACGGCTAGGGAACAAGGAAAAGAGGAAGTTCTTAAGAAATTCTCTGACCTGAATTTTCTGTAAAAGTGATTTATGTGTCTATTGCTACTTTTATTTGGTGAAACAAGATTTATACCAACTACAAAATCAGCTACATTGTTGACTTCTGCTTTCAGTTGGACATTGATTATTACAGCATAAGAGAGGTGTATTTACATTTTTTAAATGGTCAGCAGTGTATGCTGTGTAGTACAGGGATGGTTACAAGGACCTCAACCCTGAAAAATATTCCTATAACCCAAAGTAATGTACTTCCTAAGGTAGAGGAGCCAAGAGCACTTCACATACAGAAGATATCTGTGTTCCTTAGACAGTTATTTATGAACTACTTTATTGTGGACTGAGACTGGGATGAGCAGACAGCTGAGTCCTGAGAGACCTGCTGATGTTGGCTTAAACAGCCAGTGCTGGCTCATTTCCTCACTTCTGGTGCAGATCCAGAAGGCTTTCCACCAGGAGAGCTTGCCCGCAGCCATTCACATCACAGTTTCTGCAGCAGATCCACAGTTGAACTGTTCAGATGCCACAGGTTTGCCCATCTGGTACTGTTAAACCTATGGCTGTCACTCCCACACTAAAACACAGCAATGACTTTCTCCACCCTTGACATCTTGCTGAGCTGGCTGTATCTGATAATGCAATATCTGCTCATAGCAAGGGAATATGGATTCTGGCGAAAGCACTGGAACTCTTCATGAATCTGTCTCTGCCTGTGCCTCATTATTCAGCTTTATATCACTGCTGATCTCTGGATTGCACTGCTACTGATGTTTATGTCCCAACCTGTCAAAACTAGTGTCAGTTGTCTGCTTCTGGTGTTGCATACTTGCCATTGGTTCCTCTATCCTGTGGATAAACAGCCTTTTTGTGATTCAGCTGTATTAACAGAAAAGGTTACCATTGCCAGTTTAGCCCTGCTGTTCCTTTTCCTTCTGCCTGACATTATTCTCCCCAGCAGATCCCCTTACGCAAAAACTGTTACAAGTACTCTGTAATTTGCATCAGTCAAAATTATCTGGACTATAGAAGATTTGGCCTTTGCATATTTTAAAGTAACACAATTTCTTTTGATTAAAGTGTCTCCAGAATCAGCAGCTGAGAGGAGGCAACCTCTAACAAAAGTATGGTGATGGTCAGTTACGAGTGAGCTATGCACGATAGCTTAGACACAAATTTTATGCAGAACTTCTGTCAATTGTTATCTTAAAAACAAGTCCTATGTGTGATCTCATGTCATCCAAAAGTTTTCCTTGCATATTCACCACAGATATTTCTCCACTGACACATATATTTAAGAAAATAATGAAAAAGTCCTGATTTAGACAGTGGCTTATTGTCTGTAGAAGAACAATGCTGCATTTTCACAAAACTGCATTGTCCACCTTGGAACCCATTTCTGTTTGGCATTTGATACTTTTTTTTTGTGCTGTATAAAGCCTGAATATGTTAATACATGGGCTACAGCAATAACTCGATAGATTTGAATGCAGCCACCATGAACACAGGTACAATTCTATAGGAGCAATATCTGATGATCTGTTTGGCTCACAGGAACAAATACCTGTGTTACCTCTGTACCATGTTTACATGACATGAGAGGTTGGCTATTCACAATACTTTTTGTAATCTCTGCTTAAAATAATTTTGGCTGCATCACTCACTTGGCAATACCAAGGGATTTCAGTCTTCTTTCTGTCAGGAGTTATGTGAATGGCACAGTTGACTCAGAAAGAAAACATCATTTGCTGTCTGTATAACACAACAAAAACCCCAATTTTTCCTTTTGGAAAGTTCTTTGTATAATACTAAGCCATAAAATGCTTCTGGAACATTGATTTGTGGTACAGTTTGTATACTCATACTTTTGGCTTCTCTCATCTTCACCAATCCAAAAATTTAGCTGTTAATCTCACACTGCTATTGTCAGTCATTATGCGAAGTCTTCCTGTATTTAACCAGATTAAAGAATATTCTCTTAGGCAAAAATAACATATACTTTTGGTTATTGCAGAAATTTCCATATAACACTATGAGGTTGCTGATTTATCTGCAATATCGCATTAAGGATACATATATATACTAAATGAATAAAATTACTTTTCAACCAAATTTTTGTCTTCTTTAGAGTGCCAGTCAGTTTTAGAAAGCATCAATAGAAACATTCCATGAGATCTTATTAATAATTGTTCAAGACTAATTTAGAGGTGCAAACAGCAATACAAAGGCCACTGAGAGCGAGCAGTTATTTGCACAGTAAAATGAGTGTGTGTGCTTATTGCTTAGTCTAAAAATAACTGGTTCATTACCTTTAAATGTATCATTAACCTGATCATATTGTTAAAGTCAAATGTAAAAACAGATTATGTATTTTTGGTTTATATTAGCTGTGGAGGTATATGTGCATGTTCACATTTAGCACCCTTGAAAATGCAATGTGACTTCCCATTCTACAGGAACCAGACGTTTTTAGATGGTGAACAATTACAGCAAACCTAGGACAGGAGAATAGAAACAATTTTGTTTTCTCTCTATTGGTAAATCTTAATATTCATTAAAAGTCAAATACCAATATGAGGCTTAATTAATCCTGTGAGAGGGATTTTGCCACTTTGTGATTTATATTGTTTGCTCCTATGTGAACTAGCGGAAAAACTATTGACTTAAAATGTTTGAGAAAATACTATGTGTGCTAAAAGATATTTAAACAATATTTTTCCACCCTTCTCCGTAACTCTCAAATACCACCAAATATTTACTCTTTTTGAGGAGACACCAAGATGATAGCTGGAAAGAGCTTGCTTTAAGAATGTCTTTGAGTGTGGAAACCCAGGGCACTGGGAAAATTTCTCTGTCTGCTCTGGGGTCTCGTGACCCCCAGGGGAGCACTGACTTTGACCCTCATTCATGGAGAAAGTTTCCTAGACTTCAAGATAGAATCCACAAATCAAGATAGAATCCACAAAAGTGTGAAATAGATTATAGAGAGTAGCGTAGGTCTGTCACTTGGTGAGAAATTTAGGTTTTGGGATTTTTACTATGTTGTGGATGGAAGCCAGATGGAGGGCTCAGGGTGTTGTCCTTGTCTTCTTCTTCATGCTTCTTCTTCCTTCTTCTTCTTGGTTTTGGGTGGCATTTTGTAATTGGACAGAAAAGTCTGCATTGTGGGCTCTTAGAGATCAGTTATTGGGTTAAAAGGGAAAATAATCTAGGTGTCAGTTCTTAATGGGATAGTTTAGTCTTAAAAGACCTTGTAACAAGAGATTGTTGCCATTTTGTGCCTTCTAATGGAAATCTGCCCAACTCACAGTTGTGAGACTGCTTTATGGATAAGAAATAATAAACACCCGAGTCTGAACATGAGCTACCATCTCAAGTGCCTTCAATCCAGGCACAGAAAAATTGACAACTGGGACCCCCACATTTGAGTTCCTGTGTCACGGAATACACCAGATGGAAGAACGAAAAGAAATCCTTGCCTTCACAGAAGGGACTTAGATCAGTTGATTATTTTTGCTAACCTGTTCAGCAGGGGGTGAGGGAGCAGAAGGTAAGTTACCTTTGGAAAGAGGTTCTTGCCCTCCCTTGTGTAAGTAGCCCTGTGACATATTTTGCAGAGAACTTTCATATGAATAAAATAGTGCTGACTTTGCTAAGGGCAAGCTGGATTAGGACTCATATGCCCATGAGACTTCTCCTCTCAGTCTGCTGGCTGCTATTGTTATTTTCAGATCCAGACAATACCTGAGGACACACGAGTGTCCCAAAGATAAGCACAACAGAAGTGATTGACTATGTGTCAGTGCACAGACAGCGTGGCCTTTTCCAGCACCCATATAAACACCAGCAGTGTGCACATACACCTGAACACAGACAGCCCAGGATCCTTCCTCTTCTGTGTCTTGCCAGGTTTGAAACTAATCAGTCAAACATGCACATACTCCCATTTTCTTGATTGAAAAAAGCACCTCACTTCATGGGCTTTAAGTCTGACATCCATGCTTGGACCTTGGGATGCTTAGCAAATTGTTTTCTCAAACCTTGGGTCCTGGTCAGGCGCTAGTGGCCTCCTACACATGGGCTAGTGCAACTCGACAGTCACTGGTGAATCATCCTCCAACACACATCTCATGGAGAGAAGATAACAAGAACACACAGAAAAAATTCTGCACAAATTTTTCATTTCATTTTACTTCAGGGCTGGACTTTGAAGTGAATCCATGATAGGACAAGGTGTTATTGGCTTAGCCTATATTGAACTATGGGAGTACCAGGTCACAGTCACCTTGAAATTCTGGGCCATATCACAGATGTGTGAAGTTCAGTGATAACTGGTGAGTTAGTCTCCTCCAAAGAGTAGAGTAGATGAACATGTATAACATATTGAAATTAATTATTTAATTACTTTTATTTAAAATAATTTAAAATAGTGTCTCATTTTTATATGAGTCTTTTGTGTGGACAGATAACTTTTGTGCATGCAGCTTCCCTTTTCCCCATTGTTTTAGTCAATAAGTTGCTTAGAATAAATGTCATACCTCAGAATAGCCAACAGAAAAAATTTGTGCTTTAAAAAAAGATTTCAAAACTTGATCTCCATTCCATGATGCTAAATAAGTCATTTATGAAGCAGAACCATAAGTAGAAATTCCAGATCAGAAAAGGATAAACAGAATGGAAGCAATTAATGTGTATCTTTTTTTTTTTGTGTACACTGATGCCTTAATCAGTTCCTTCTCATTTCTATTATAAAACAAAAGTCTGTGCAATTTTGTGCATGTTGTTGCCTCCATTTAGGAAAATTTAAAAAAAAAAAATGTGTTTTACCATCATCACTGTCTTGAAGATGTATATAACGAGGTCAGAAACTGTTATGAAGTACATGGCATATGTAATTGAGAGTGCACTTTCTAATTCTTTCACCAGCTTGCACAAGAAAAATCCATGTACAAATGCACTACTAGAAATTTTGGAGATCACCATGCAAGTCTTTTGTCAAGTATTTGATGATGCTTTCTGTTTTAATATTCAATGTTAACTTGTCTAAAATACTGTTAAAGTGCCATACTTTGTCACAGCATAAGAGAGTGTAATGTCTCTGCAGTACAGGATGTTGGAACTCTTTTCCCTATCTGTGGAACTGTATGCCATCAACACTAGGATAAGTTTCATATTAGACTCTGTGTTTTCCTTTATGCTTATTAGAGCAAATATATTTTAAGTTGTTTTCTCTATGTTCCTCTGAATCACTGTACTGTAGTCAAAACATGCCTTTTGTGTTCAGGATGCATCTTCCCTCTTTGACACTTCTTTTAGGAAGTCACATTGGTGAAGCATATTAAGGTAAAGAAATGGTCTGTGAAGTTAAAAAGGAATTAATCATGACACCAAGGCTCATCAAAAGTTTGAATAGGCTTGAAGAAGGAAAGTGAGATATGCAGCATCTGTGGATCTTTATAAACCTGTGCTGTGCATAAACTGCCTGACAAAGTATCAGACACTATGTACTGAATGCAAAAGAGTGAATACAAAGCAGATGGGTCACAAACATTTAAAACTCAGATTTCTATCTTTCCAACCCCTTCTGAGTATAATCTTCTTGTAAAGGTAAGATTTATTCCACATTAGTTATTCAAAATAGCCCAGGAAAACTCTGGAGTTGGGTTGATGAATACACAACCTCGAGTTATAGATGATGAAATCATGAAATTAGCTTTCATTATTGAGTTCCAGTATTGAATCTTATGAACCTTCAAATCCACATGGTGCAGAACAGAAGGCAAATTTACATCAATTAATTGTTTTATGAAAACCTGATAAAGAAGCACTGTCCTTGAACCACTTAGATTAATGAACCTAAATAAAATACGTGCATGTATCTGTGTATATAATTCCATGTTAGAGGATATTAATGTCTGCCATCAATCACAAATCTGGTTGCAGTTGATATGTGAAATTGCCTTCCCAGAGTCTAAATGAAAGAATAGTCTAATGTTTCTTTTGTGTAGAAAGAACTAAAGCAATAGATGCCAGGTTAAAAAAAATAAATAGGGAAAGCATCACTGCAACATCTAGCAGCTGAGCATCTTCTTAATCCAGTTTCTCACTTTTTCCTCTAAAAAAGAATATAAAAGAGATTGCTCACCCAAGATATCTCACATAAAATAGCCAAGAACTTCATTATTGAAGAATCTGTTTATCTCTATTGTGTCAAAGCTGACTCCCAGTCACAGGTGGGATTCAGCTGCTCTAACATAGATAAATGTGTAGAGTCTTTCTATGCTTAAGATGCTTTTATGAATAGTTAGGCCAGTTAAGTCATGAAAAAGGAGATTTCAACAGAGATAACAATGATATAATGAATTATCCTTCTATTGAAAATAATCTGACAATGACATACTACTACTACTTTTGCACCTGTTACTAGGACAACCTAGTAAAGTAACTGTTAGTCTTTGTCTATTGTGTGAGTCAATATATGTAATTTTTTTAAACTGGCTTTCTTCCTCAGTACTCTTACTTTCTCCTTCTGTCTTCCCACTAAAAACTGAAGAAGGGTCCATCAGAAGATGATATGTCAAAGTAGCGTCTGCCTAGTAACTTTGCAGTATGTTCTACCTCCTCCCCTTCTCTTCAATCCTGCAGTACAAAGATCGTGGCTTAAATTTAGATGGTATCAGGATATGTTTTTCCAGATCCCAATTTTTGATTAACTGCTATAACCACAGCTACTACAGAGAAGAGTCAAAAAATTGTATACATATTGTGCATATGAGCACATCTGTGTGTTTTACCCTATCAAACACATGCATATGTGTGTGTGTATATATTTATTTATTTATTTATTTATGTTTAAAATTATTTTGTTTTTTCTTGACAGTAAGGTATAAGCAGTGTGGTGCATAAAGTGATCAGAGCATAAAAGCAGGACACTAAATTCCTGACTTCAGAGACTTCTGTCAACCTCCTGGCTCCAAGATTAAGATGTTTACACTGTTTCTCCCCTCATAGTGCTGTTTATTCCATTTATTCATAACTCTTTGGGTGCCAAGGACTGAATCTCACATTTACTCTAAGATTAGAAGTCCAGGTACCTACACTTGTGCATGAGTTAGTCATTCTGACAGGAAGAAATAGGCAGCTCACAGGTAGAGGTGCAAATAGCAAACAGCTCCACCTGACCATATGAACTTAAGTTTAGTTAGTAGCTCTTGAGCTTTAATTATTGATCAAAATGGGCAAACATGAGTTAAACTGCTTTGGTAACAAACTGCCCTTCACAGATGGCCATAAACAGTGCTGTAATGCACATGTAATGAACATTACTCCTCAGATGTTGGAAAAAACATGCTCCAGAGCTGAGAGATAACAGCAGAAAGTCAGGAAAATGTGCCAATGGTTAAGCAATAAACAGGTGTGTGTTTTGTTACTTAACACTTGATTTGCTTGAGATTCAGTGAGGATTTGTTCATCCTGTATGACTAACATCCTAGATATGCATAGCCAAAAATCAGAGGAATAGCTATGCCTAAACCTGTGCCTTGAAGTAACCAAGTGGGGAATAATACTGCAATAACTTTTTTCTGGATATTCTTTTTGTCTAATTGATATTTTTCCAGGAATTTCAAGAAAATACTGTTCTATCATTCACACTGTCCAGGAGCCAGTCCCATAATGTGTTATTAGACATATTTCTATATTTTTCTTTTGCCTTGCCTTCAATGAAAAGAAAGGTTGGACAGTGAAAAGAACTGAATTAATGCCAATTTACAGTGGGAGTTATTT
The DNA here is from genome assembly GCF_963513975.1 of Fringilla coelebs. Classification (NCBI taxonomy): domain Eukaryota; kingdom Metazoa; phylum Chordata; class Aves; order Passeriformes; family Fringillidae; genus Fringilla; species Fringilla coelebs. The sequence goes on from NC_140029.1 coordinate 57,986,977, forward strand.
GTCTTATTTTAACATGTACCAGAAAAGTTAGTATGCTACTACAAAATCTTATACAATCACCTCCTGGTAACACACTAGTTTTTAACTTTCATTTTCTATACAGTTTTAAGAATTAAATTCTGACAGAAGTGATAGAGTACTAAGATTAAGTGAATAAATTGAGAGTCATAGAATTCCTCTATGATTCTCAATATATTCACTTAATCTTAGTAAATTGAGGTTTTCTTGGAGTTTTCTGTGTTTGCATGTCTTCTTTTTTCAGAAGGGTAATTGTTCTATGGAAAAATGCATGAGAAGTATCAGTAGTTGTAACCTCTCTGTCATTGGTACTTGCTGACAGATTCTCAAAGGAATTCTGTCTACGGGTTTGGACTGAGGAGGGCTAAACTTGGTAGAAAGAAATCTATCACACAGTGAACTGTGCTTAGAGCTTGCCTATTATAAGACATGAAAAATAAATGGTTTTAGTATGAAGCACATTTTTTTACCTAGAGAATGACTTTGGGCGTAATGGATTGCATTCAGGAATCTTCTGTTATTTCAGTCCATGTTTAATGTATTTGTTTCTTCTTTTTTTTTTTTTTTTCCCCAAATGCAGTCCTAATTTTCAGCATTTGCTTTACTTTTAGTTGGAAAAAAACATTTAGAAATGCAGTGCATTTCACTCCTTCCAGGTTAAGCCCTCAAACTTGCATTGTATATTTGTCCACAAGAGAAAGTAAGTTTTAAACTACCAAGAAACCTACTTGATGTATTGTCAAAACACCTCGTGGTTGCTCAGAATAATATGCATTGGGCTCAGCCTTAAAGGACTCAGTGTTTGAAACAGTGACATAACTTACAATGAAACAAAGTAATGGGTAAATAGAGAAAGCCCTGGAATTGAACTACGTCTGTGTAGTCCAAAATGCATTGCAGAGGAGAATAAAGGGGACACCGTAGTCATTTTATGACCCAAAAATCCCATCAAACAAATTAAATAGTAGCCGTGGGAAGGCAGACCAGTGTCTATATTACCTCAGTTTATTCAGACAACTAACATGTGGTGATGTTGGCACTGAAGAGACAAAAATAGGGTTAAAATGTAAAATAGCTTTTTCATACAGAAATCCAACAATTATTGGATATTGGGAAACTGAAACACTAAGCACTTTAGAAAGGAATATTTGACAAAGGAGAAAAAATGTAGGAAGACATGCTACAGTTATCCAGAGCAGTAATTTGAGTCATTTAGCTTCAAACACCTTTTTCCATTTCTTAGAATCCAATTAGTCATTCAATACAATTTTTACCAAGGCCTGAAGTGATAGGGCAAGAGTGAATGGCTTTAAATTAAAAGAGAATAGGTATAGGTTAGATGTTAGCAAGAAATTCTGTGCTAAGGTGATGGTGAGGCACATGAAGAGGTTTTCCAGAGATGCTGTGGATACCCCATACCTGAAAGTCTTCAAAGACAGGTTGGATAGGTATTTGAGCAACTTGGTCTAGTGGAAGGTGTCTGTGCCCATGGTAGGGGTGTTGGAAGTATGTGATCTTTCGTGTCTCTTCTGCCAAAATCTTTCAGCATTTGTATCATTGTAAAATGGAATGATTTTATATACCTGATTGCAATAAGATTTTATATAAAACCTGTAGTGTATTACATTAGTGAACATATATGGACATCTCTATGCGTTTATATAGTCATGGATTCCCTCAAAACATGTGACAAGATTTTCAGTAAAACTGAATCTGATGTCTTTAGGAGTCTTGTCATTAACACTGCTTTCCAAGAAAAGCTGACTATTTTCAGTCTTAAAGGTGATAACAAAGTTAAATTTTCTTTAAAGTTAATCTCAGTGACTACTGGGGATAAATATATGTGATATTTTTAAAATATAAAAAAAACATAGATATTTATCAGTATGACAAAAACATTAACAATATTTGACATGATCTACTGTGGCCACAGTGTTGCAAAATACAGCGTAAAACATGTGCACTTCTCCCTAATGTTAAATCAAATCCTTTCAATTGACTTTGGCATATGGTCTTTTTTGCACCTTGATTTGGGAAGGGGCATCTCTCTAATAACCCTAATAATCAGATCTTAACAATAGGAATGATTAGCTTGGGTAAGCTATTGATAACAAATTGTTTAGCTTTAATATTTCAGAATGGGCAGGAGAAACTGGGGATAATGGGGTCTATCCCCATAACACCTTGATAAAATGTCAATAAAATCTTCCTGAGCCATATTTACCTATTGTGTTAATGGCTGATGATGTGCATCAAGCCTGGCATTACACCATGCAATAAAAGCAGGTTTGCTTCTCGGTAGCGTCTGTAATGTGCCTGCACAGTAACCTTAGCAGGGATTCCCCTGGCTGCTAGCCAGAAGCAGGCATCAAGAATTCATGATGAGCAAACCCAGAGGAGCTGGAACCTTGAGCAGCGTCAGAGTGAAATGTGTGTGTGCACACACATTTGTGAAAACCTGATAAAGAAGCACTGTCTGTGTGTGCTTGTGCACGTCTCAGAATACAAATCTTAGATTACAAGGTTGCTCTCCAGTCACCATAGACATCCTGCTGAGCAAAAAAGGTTTTGATTGCATGTCACTGAGTCGTGCAGTTTTGTTCTTGCCACAACCCCACTGAAATTTCCTTGTGGCAAGCAACATACAAGACTAGTGGCCCTTCTTTCTGTCTTCCAACATCTAGCACCTAAATATTCTTGTCTTGTGTTGTATTAATAATGAATAACCAACAAATTTCTTGCTTTGTATAATATTCTTCTCCTAAACCTCCTCAGTATTATATGCATGCATATTCACATGCATATGCACACACAGAGAAGAAAATCTATTGCAAAATTTTCTGTTGAAATCCCTACCAGCTAAAAAAACCTATTAGAATTGCCACAGGTAATAGGATTCAATATATCACCGACTCTGTTAATTCCTTTATGCTTAATAACATGATATTGAAGACATATCTTTTCTATACCCCTTTCTCTCACCTCCTTAGCATCTTTTCTTGGTGCCTCTGGTGACATGTTTAAAACTTTCTTTATTTTTATTTTCTTTTCCTTTTATTATTGCTGTATGCATCAAGTAAGATGCATCATGTAATGCAGAAACTCAACAATGGTTTTTCTCCTCTAAAAATTTTATTAAAAGTTACAGTTATTAGGAGCAGTTACCTGAATTTTGTTTTGTTGCTATTACTGGAAGCACCAAATGATGTGCTAATGTTAATGATCCAGGAAATTTGTGGGTTTCATGAGATTGGTTTCCTTAGAAGAAGTTATTAGTCTGGATATACTTAAATATTTATTTGTATTCCAACAGATTCAGTTAGATTTTTATGAAACTAGATCAAGTCTGGTTTGGTATCTATAATAATTTGATTTTGCTTAAAACTCTGCACTGAAATTTTGAACACTCCTTGGCTTTTACTGTAGCTTTGAATGGTTTCTCCTTGGAAAATTCAGTTATGAATATCAATGTGCTTGATATGCTGAAGAGAGTGCGTGTCACCATAAAATGCATGGCTACAGCGAGAACATTAAAAGAGTAGTATGACATTGGATCAAAAGTCCATCTGTATATGATGGATGTCAGTATCATGATTTTTGGCTGTGGCAAAGAATAAATGTGTAGGTAAGATTATAATTACAGGGGAAACAGCCACATTCCTGAAGTGATGTGAATAAGCTCCTTGCTTTTGTCTTGTTATTTTTCTAATTTCTTCACACACACATGAACATACAAACAAAAAACCCACAAAAGCAAACCAACCAACCAAATGACAAACAAACAAACAATACAGAAAAAAAAAACACCCAAAAAGCCACACCCCCCAAAAAAACAACCAAAAAAAAGGAACATAAAAAGGAGGGTACATTTAGAGATTGAGGTCAGAAGAAACAAAAGGCATTATTTTTTTCTTTCTGAGTGCACTTTTATTCAGCCACATAATGATCACACATATGTGGAGATTTTATTTTCTTCAAGTTTTGTATAAAAACTGCCCTTAGGTAAGCCTGAGGTCTTAATCATTTTTTTCTTTTTTTTTTTTTAATAGGTTTTTTTGTTAATGCAGAGACCCATTTTGCAAGACTAGGAATTTTTTTTTCCCCTATATTTTCTCTCTTTTTCAGAAAAGAATACCAAAATGCTGTTTTTGGCTAGGTGGAGAACTCCTTTATTTTTGTCTGGTCTTGAGTGTAATTCTTCACAGAAACTATGTGTGAGTGTAAAGTGTTTTGGAATAGCCTAGCATGCTATGAAAATTCTAACTCAACATCCAAATGAAATCTTGTTGAAACCTTCCTATTCCCTCAAGTTGTACATCTCGAATGCATGAAGGCAGTTTGACATTGAAATGCCACAGTACTCCCTTGTTTAGTGAAGTCAGCAACAGAGAAAATATTATGCCAGCTCTTTAAAGACAGGAGTGCTTCCCTCTCCACTTACACATGCAGTTCAAGTTGCAGTCACATAATTGGGTCTCAGAAATTGCCTCTCTTTCTCTTTCTTGAATCCCCATGCCCAAGTTAAGAACTACTATTAAAGGTCTCACTTTCATTCTCCAATTGCTTTTCTCTCTGAAAGCTTCACTGTGGATCCCTAGCAATTTACTCCCTTTTATCTGTTGATTTTCAAGTGCATCAAGTCAAAGTCAGAGAGTACAGAGCTAACCTCTTTCTCAGGTTTTTCCTATGCATGAGGTTTAGGTATCTTACGGTATTTTAAAAATGCAATTCCATATATTATATTTAGCTAAATGTTGTGTTATTACCAATTATACAGTCTTATACAATTATTATTTTTCAATCTATGTGCATGCAATAGGATTCTCTCGCTTGATATATTATTGCTCACAGCACTGAAAAAAACAGAGACAAGCTGAATATATTTGGGGTCATGGTCTTTTTAGGTTCTCTGGATTCATCTCAGCTGCAGCTCTGCTCTTTTCAGCAAGGTAAACATGACTGACATCTGAGTTACAGAACAGATATATAGACAGACAGATTAACCTCTTGCCTCATAAGGACTGAGCCCATAGTACTTTTGAACGAATTATTTTTCATCCATAGTCGGTATCAATAGCTGTATTCATTGCACATGTGTGTGTTTGTGCTCTGTGGTGAAAAGACTATTACTTTTCAATATCAGTTCGCATTTCATATAAGTGAGAAAGTATTTTTTTTCCTTTTATTTCAAAATTAAGCAAACCTTGTTACATCACTCAAACAAGTAGGTTTTGGGGAAGCTGGGTATTTAGCACTCTAAAAATCAAATACTGGAGAAAAGTAAAAAGTCTCTAAAAACAACAGTGGGTTTTATCTCTAAATAGTAATCTAGAAGATAGGCATAGTTTTCTGAGCTGCCTCTATGTTCATTGGAGAAAAATGAATGCTGCTAAATCTGAAATTTGTCTCAGTTATTTCAGTGATGTAATGGCTTTGTGAACTCAGAGAATCCCAGAACGTCAAGGGGTTGCAATGGGCCCTAAAGATTGTCTAGTCTCATCCCACACTGCCATGGGCAGGGACACCTCCCTCTAGACCAAGCTGCTCAATGCCTTATCCAACCTGGCTTTGAATACTGCCAAAGTTGGGGAATACACAACCTCCCTGGGCAACCTGTTTTGGTGCTTCACCATCATCACAGTAAAAAGTTCTTTCAAAAGATCTAACCCAAATTTCCTCTCTTTCAAGTTGTACCCGTTGCTCCTTGTCCTATCATTGCAGGCAATAGAATATCACCTCAGTTCCTGAGGTAGTGTCCTTCTCCAGCCTTCCTGCAAATTCCTTTGGAAGTCTCCATGCAACCTTCTCTTCTCCATGCTGAATAGCCCCAACTTCCTAAGCCTGTCTTCACAGAGGAGGTGGTCCAGTCCTCTTAACAATTTTCTGGCCCTCCTCTGGACCCACTCCAACAATTCCATGTCCTTCTTTTGTTGAGGGCACCAGGGGTGGATGCAGCACTCCAGTCAGGATCCCACAAGAGCAGAGTAGAGGGGCAGAATCACCTCCTTTGACTTACTGGCCATGCTGCTTTTGATACAGCCCAGGATAAATTTGTCTTTCTGGGCTGCAAGCTCAAGTTTTTAATCAACCTTTAATCAAGTTTTTAATCAACCTTCACTCACTTGCACACCTCCACTTTCTAATGCTTTTTTCCTAGACCGTATATGCCTAAGGTGAATTTTGTTTTGCCCTATTCTATCATTTCTGAGATCTCCCTTGTTCATCCTCTTGACCCTTTGCTTTCCAGCACTATTGAACTCCACTGCACTTTACCATGACTTGTGTTGTTTCTAGTTTAAAGCTTTCCTCATCAGTTTGAGACAGCCTTTTGCAAAGATTATCTTGGCTTGACTTTGTAAGGAGCATCTCCTCTTCCTCTTCCAGCCCTCTGTCCTCAAAGTGGGTCTCATGGTTGTGAAAGCCAAATTCCTGTCAACATCACCAGCTGTACAACCAGATTGTCGACCTGCAGGTGTTGAAGTTAATACAATTGTATGACTTTGGTGTGACAGGACTCAAAAGCAGCCAGGGTTTTGAGGGTAGAAACATTTAGATTTTCTTCAGTCCAAAGAAAGAATATTTTTCAAACAGAACATCAAGTTTTTTTTTAGTAGACTAAAACATAGAATATATAACTCTGAAAAAAGAAAACAGAATTTGCTTGAGGTAGCAAAATAAACCCTGCCAGAGAGATCTCCTGGCAACCAGAACTTTATTTCCTGTGCTGTTAAACTGTTAGAGAGGTCTCTAACATGCTTTAGGTCAAGCAGAATAGGCAAATGCTCTGCCAGGGCCCTAGTAAAGTTTGAATTTAGCATGAGTGAGGCACGCTTCTCAACAGACAACTTGCCTCCAACCTGTCAATTTTGGAAGCTGGAGAGTGTAATAGTGTGTTCATGGGCCATTCCATGTCTAGGAAAGTTTAGGGAGCATTTTTTTTTTTTTTGCCAGTTAGAGTGTGGTAAACATGATTAAGAAAAACAGAATAAAATGGGGGATGGGAAGGAGCATTAAAAACTATTTTTCTTCTGCAGGCTGTGTCCTTGCAGACAGGTTCTGGCTCTTAGCCCAGCCACTGAGATTCAGGTTTTTCTAACTAAGAGAAACCATATTCACTTCTTCATAGTTTTTAGGAAATTATTTTCTAGCTGTCACTTCCTGAAATCCGTTTCATAACCCATGCACAAAATGTTAACATTCAAATCTTTCTACATTTCAAGAGTCTTTCAAGCCTTTTCTCTTTGGGCAGGCTCATTTATTCTCACCAAGACATTTCCACCCCTTGGGATGGTTTTTGTTTGATTTTGTTTTGCTGTTTGGTATTTTGCTGGTTTGTTTGGGTTTTGGTTTTGGTTTTCCTATTTTCCGGAAGGTTCCATTTGTCTCAATGACTTCTTAAATATAATAATCCAAGAACATATAAAACATAATATACCTTTCCTTAAATAGGGCATTATGCCCAAGTTAATTGGCTGATTCTCAGCAGGGTTAGTTAACTTGGGCAGAGCTCCGTGGTGAGAAATATGTTGTCTTTGGTTGCAGGGCAACAGTGTTTGGGTCAACAAGTGCTCTGCACAATACTGTCCTCAGCAGGATAAAACCCTTCAGCCTACCATCAGAAATATGAGGTATTGCAACCATCTTGAAAAATTTGGCTGATTTTTGTCTTCTAACTTGATTAAAACCAGGTGACTTCTGCTGCATTTTCCTTTAGACATGATATTTCCCAGTCTAATTTCATTAATCACTTTAGAAACCAGTTTGTGTGAAAGCTGAAGCATGAAATGTGCTGGCAGGGCATTGCAGCAGGTGCATAGCCACCATCCTCTATCCTGTATAACTTTGCAGAGATTAGAAACTAACTAAAGACTTTGTTAAAATGATTGTCTGTAATCCTGGACAGGGGGTAGCAGGCCAAAATTTTTCTTTCTGTTGAAGAAGAATCTTGTTAGAAACTAATCCAAATTATTGATGGTTCATTTGAGGCTCATTCCCATAACTCCAGGCCTGGATTTTTGTGACAGATGGATGAGTTGACATGCTTGATAGGAGTAGTGCTCCCTGCAAATAGATAGAATGCATACATGGTATTTTGCCTCTCTGAAGTCTTGAACGTCTGTTTGGATGGCATTTTGCCTACTCACAAGCCAGTACAAAAGTCAAGCAATGGTAGGTTTATGCGGACAGTTGACATTACCCTGAAAATGTCACTTTTTTCCCAGGAATTCCTCATTCTGTGCCAGTATTACATATTGGTGCCACACGCCCCTTTGCACCTAATTACATGAGTTGACACTTACATGACAGAACAGAAATGGTTGATCTGTGGAGGCAAAGAAAGGTTGAAATCTATGGTTGCCCTTGCAAATACAGGTAATATGTTTTCAGACTTGTTGGAATGTCAGTATACAGGAGGAGTCATGACTCTTTCTCTCTCTCATGTTCAAGTAATTTTCCTAAAAGTTAACAATTGTCATTGTCTCATGTTTTGGCACAGATTAATGTCTGATAAGACCTTCTACAAAGAAATTTATATTATTCATGCACTAAATTTTTAAGGGGAAAAATCAGTCAGATAATTGTTCTGTTTCCTTTAAAACCAGGATAAGGAATAGTTTTCTGTTGTAAAATCCATCTGAAATAAAAAGTGAAGGTAATACAGCTAAATGTATCACACAGACACCTGTTTTGAGACTTCTGTAGTCACGTTCATTCTTTTCTAGTGCTACTTTCTATCTTAGCTATGTACAGTCCAATAGAGAAAAAAAAGAGTGTCTAAAAACAATCCAGTACAGTTACCACTACACTTGTTTGTACAGTAGCAGGTCAGAAACATTATCATGCCCTTTTCTTCCTCTTTTTCTTACTAATTTCTTCTAACCTCTTTACTTTATAATGTTGACAATGCTGCTATTTGCAGTGGAAGATTATAGCTGAGGACAATGATCCAGTCAAACTGGATAATTTTGCAGGGAAATGACCAAAAATCCCAAACAACTACCCAGCCAACCAAACAAAATTAATAGCTTGTATCTACTGCTCACCAATTAAAAAGAGAACTATTCATTTGTATGCTCATACCCTCATCACTTCAGCTAATTCTAATTCTGCTGTGAAGATGTAGCCATACTTAATCTACTTTAAATAATGATGATGACATTAATATAGCAACAAATACAAATAAAGGTAATTATCTTCATGATCCAGTTGCTTAAAATTGTTCTCTTTCAATTTTGCTTAGCCCTTCCACTCCTCTCAAAGTCATCAAAGGAAAGTAAACAGGAAAGACGAGCATGTGTCTTACCTTTTCCTAGTTTGTGGCATGGATTTACTCCACAGAGGAATAGAACAACATCCTACAAAGTAGTAGCACGGTAAATGAATAATCTTAGTTCACACAACCCCTCCCAAAAACTTACTTTTATGTCTGGGTATTCTCTCTAAAAGGGATAGAAACATACAAATGTATTTTAAGAGCAAGCATTTAATATGGGTAGCAAGCAGTGATAATATGACTGTCTTAGAGGTCTATTGAAAAGTCAATATATAAGTTATAAAGAGCTTGCCTGCTATAGCTACAATTGTTTAAGAAGGAATCACTCCTCATCCACTAAACACCTCACATATCACTCTCAGATGTGAAGCAATCTTCAAGACTTTATTTTATTCTAACTACAGGCATCAACTGGTATGCTCTAATGATTGTTTAATCTAAACTAGTAGCTCAAACTTTCTCAAAGGTTGATAAAGAGATTGAAATATTTACAGGCAGTGATTCAGATGGAAAGAATCACCTAGAGGTGTTTTCTTTCTCTTCTGTATCTGTATAGGAGTCCTGTGATTTTTTTGGTTTTGCACTGTAGCGGAATTAGATGGCATGTAAGTTTCTGGGTTCATTCTTAGTTCAGTTCAGTAAAAGTAAATTAAGTTTGCCTAAATGACTTGCATTGCTTCCTTAAAACAATCTGGTTTATTTGGCCTGTAATGGGCCAGCAGTATTCATGAATCCAGTTATCACATCTCAAGTGAGGAGTGATAACTAACAGCTATGGAACTGTCATCTACTGAATAGCTCCAGCTGTTCTGTAAGACAGCATCTGGCTATATCCCAAATTAACAAAAAAAAGGTATGAAGAAAAGTCAAGAAATATTCTAAGTTATTCTCTTAGTTGTTTTGGGGCATTTTTTGTTTCATATAACGTGCAAAGTAAGAAGGTGTTACTTTTCTAAGATGTTTAATATTTAGTAGTTTAGTTTAAAGGTTTAAGAAGGCACAATTTAATATGTATGATTTTGTGTAACTGACTTTTAAAACCTCATCTTGGTAAATGAGGATAGATTAATTCTTAAGCTTAAAATATTTTCTTTGCAATATATTTCTTTGCAATCATTTATTTTAAAATAACATTAATTTCTCCACTAATACCTTTTGCCTAAGGCTTCTGTAAAAGTAACTTTAAAAAATGATGGGAAACCCCTTGAAAAGCCATGCTAATATTTACTCAGATAGGTATGCATGAAGTTTCTGAAGACTGTCATCTTTTGGGAGAAATATAATTGCTAGAAAAGTAACTCTCTAAACTGAAGATTTAAAGAAATCTAAAAATGAAAAGAAAAAATGCTCTTTTGTGGGAGAAATATAGGTAGTATATCTTTTAAACTGCACAGGAGGCCAGATCAGACTGTATAGGTTGGGAAAAAATGGTCTCAAAAAGCACACTGATGAAATATAAGCTGCATATAGCAGTGGTTCCTGTGGCTCCTCTGTGGTTCCTATGAACTTCTAGGGAGTTCAGTGGTGTTTCTGTTCAAGGCAATAAGGATGAGAAATGAGTAGTATGCCCAGCTCTGTGTCCTCCTGCATTTATTGTTCAGCTCTGAGGGGCCCAACATAAGAAGGCAGACTGTACAGCAGCCTCCCAGTACCAAAAGAGGGCCCATAAGAGAGCAGGAGAGGGACTTTTTGCAAGGGCAGTACTTACAGGACAAGAGAAAATGGCTTTAAACTTAAAATGAATAGATTTGGATTACATATGAGGAACTAACTCTTCACTGTGAGGGTGGTGAGGCATTGAAACAGGTTGCACAGAGAAGTTTGGCATGCTTCATCCCTGGAAGTCTTCAAGGTCAGTTTGAAAGGACCTTTGAGCAGCCTGGGCTAGTGTAAAGGTGTTCCTTGCCTATGGCAGGGAAACTGGAACTAGATGAACTTTAAGGTCTGTTCCAACCCACACCATTCTATGATGCTACAATTTTATGCAAGTATAAAAACCCCCATTTCCAAGCCAGAGAATCACAGCTTATAAGAAGTGTTATCCTTCCTAGTTACAAAGGTGTTTCCAGTGGATATCCTGCTCTTCTGCCCCCCTTAGAGCATCAAGCTGCCTTTTTATTTTTTTTAACAAATCTCACTTGGAAAAATGTTCCTCTCGTGGCCTCACACTTGGCATTACAAGTGCCCTAGAACACTTCTAAAGTGAAGCAAGTGAGCTACTGCAAGGTCTAGAGAGGAGTGAGATGAATGATATTTTGAGGGGCAATGTATTTTTTTTTTAAAGTCTAAAGGTGACAAAAGCTTCTGGGCCAGAATTAAAGAGTGTGCTTTGAGAAGTCCAGATGCATTTTTCTAGGATTTACAATTGATCAATAGTGGCTTGAGAGAAGAGGAAAAAATATTCAAAGCCACTGAAATACCACCACCTACATATTCATTAGAAAACTTGCTGCTTCTTGGTATGATAATATATTGAAGCAATTCATACCTAACCTTTCCCCAAAACAGGCCATGCTCTTTAAACTTAAAGCTAAAAAAATTGTACTCTTTCACTCTTTTCCCCTGAGAGTTACGACAAATCTGTATGGGAAGCTAATCTGTTTCACCTTGATAATTATCTCCAGTTCTGGTGACACTGCTTAAATGTACTGCAAAACATCACAGTGTTTTGAAGGTACCCTTTATTTATAAAAACTAGTAAAAATGCATGTCTTTTTCATTTGAACAAGAAGGTTAGATCAATTTCCACACACTATCAACACAAGATCAAGAGCTACTTACACCTGATCTCCCACCAGCATTTTTGCTTTTGGTGTTCATGATGTCAGCTTGTTTGAGAGCCACCAGGGGTTTGGAAGGCTGACAAAACTTCAAAATGTACCCCTCAATTCCTTATCACATGTATAAGCTTTAGAAACATGGAAAGAAAATATTAGCCACCAGATCAAAGTTTCATGAAACAACACTAATTTTCCTCACTTTAAAATTTCTTTTCGCCCTTACCAGATGTTCTTTCCAGGTTTCATGAAGAAAAGTGAAGACATCTAAGTTGTAAAGTTATCTTCACATCTCAAAAATTTTAAATGACCATTTACTACCTACTGAAACTTTCCTAGGGCATTCGTGGCTCACAGAGGCATTCCTTGCGTCGGGAACCTCTGTGGGCATCTCAAAAGTAGTTCTTCCTTTATATGTAAGTGTTAATTTGATGTAGTCACATTCAAATGCCAGAACCAAAATATTATTTCCCTCCTGACTGTTTAATGAGTTGATCAGCTAAGTATGGAAATAGGTAGCTGCCTTCAATTGATTGAAGTTTTCTGTTGTCACCATAATCATTTAGTTGGGTTAGATTTTTTTTTCAGATTGTGATTAAGATGTTCAAATTTTATGCATATTGCTTATCTGATCCAGCTTTCAGAATGTGATTAATTACTTTTTTACCTTTATCTTATATAGTAAGAAACTGGGACTATGGTCCAGCCTTCCATCCAGCAATATTTTTCTCAATCTTATTTTTGGGAAACCACATATTAATCAAGGCCTAAATCAACTGCTCTGATATCTGCTTTTTGCTACAGATAGGTCCTTTTCTCTAATACTGCCTTCAAACACCTAACATGTGAGGATCTTAAAGACATTAATAATGTCAGGCACTACTAGATGTTCCTATTCCTGTTTACTTATATATCCTCTGCAATCATAATGGTAGCTTTTACTCAGAATTCTAAATTTTAGTCTAGGTTGAAACAAAAGTCTCATATGAGAATTTCTGGCTTCAAACAATTTGGCAAGTTCGTCTTGACTGTGCCTTTCCTGGACATTATGCTTTGCTGAAGGAAGAGTAATTGTTCCCATTCACATATTAGCTATAGGAAGTGTCTTTATAACTGCAAGAATCTAAATTTCCTCACACCTATTCACTAGAAGTTTATAAATATTTATCAAAATTAAGACTATTACCTTATCATAAGACAGATTTTATAAATACATTTCCATTCCTCTCTCAACACAACATAAAAATATAGTTTAGCATAAGAAAGAGTGATTAATATGCAAAACTCACAGCTTCTGTATGAGATGGATTTTTCTGTTTATGTTACCTGGCTGCTGATGCAGCAACCTATACAATTTTTCCAGCATATGATTTCTTCCTTTCAGCAGAGCTTGTTATCCACAGACCAAAGCTTGTTGCTATCACGAGTTCAGAGTTACTTGGCTTTTCCAGTGTCAGTGACCTCAAGAATGGGAATGGACACTGGACAGCTCTTTTGGTTGTCAATTGTATTAGTACCTTCTAATTCCTTTCTGGCTTCCACATGGCTGGGAAATTGGCTCCTCAGCACCCTTTGCCTCCGCTTCATTTGCAAATGTCAACTGACTTAAGCTAGTTTAGGCACGGAAAATGGTCAAGCCACAGCATGTAGGACTCCACAGGCTAATTTCTTTTTATTTCCTTCTCCCTGAGAAGCTTGTTTACAGCTAGTCAGAGTACGGCTTTATTGTGTCTCAGCTTAGAAATAGTATTTGGTCTTTTCCTTTAAAAACACAAGGAGACTAAGGACTGGGGAATTAGTGCTACCATAAAGTAGAGAATGAGAATGAAAATATAACTTTGAGGATACTACTGTTTACCTTATTCCCATAAATTTAGATGGGTAAATTCCTTGTTAGAAGAAAACAACTCTTAGTGTCTCTCTGTTGCTTTTATATCTTGTGTGACTTGCCTGCAGGGGACAGAGTGAAATGTAACTTTATTTACTTTGTCTTAGGGAAAAATAGAGACCTGATTAAAGAGGAGTAAAAGAAGAAAAGTCTCTCTGGGCTCTGTTCTGCAACATAGGATCTCAGTGGTTCCTGGAATCACATACTCTTTGGGTCCCTCACGCTGTTAGTTATATATCTTCTTCTTTAGACCCGGGAGGGCAGTTTAAAATCCAAGGAGCTTAGAAATGTTGCCTTGAAGCTGTTCCCTCAACAATGATGCAAGGAAAATGAACTTGCTTACTCTGTTTATTGCAAACCATATTCTGAAGTCTTCATTTACATCTGGAAATCATATAATTGAGCCAATTTCTGTGAATGCTTATTATTTAGTCCCACATTCAGAGCTGGTGAGAGAGAGCATTTGAAATATATTGGATGCTCAACAGCCATAAAATATTCCACTGAAAAAATAATCCTAGTCCATGCCAAAGGTTTTGACATTCAGTGTACTAATTGCAACTCAGACTGATTGAAGCACATAGAAAGGACAATAAAGCACAAGTTATTTCTATATCACTCAGAAAACATCTGCTTTTTAAAATTAAAATAATAATGTGGAGGAGCATGCTAATTCTGCTCTGTTGTTATCACATTATATACCTAGGGAAGGATACTTGTGAAATGGGACGTCTGTATATTCATACTGTTATATTTTTCAGCTGGAAGTATCAATAAATGTCATAGGTCCTTCCCCAGGAACTAGAGTCTTATCTGTGGCTACAAAAACCTTAGATTTATACATTTAAATGTTCTAGTTGCTTAACAAAGGGGATGGAAAAAAAAAAAAAAACAGAGTTTATCTACAGTTTGTATTTTCTTGATATATTGGCTAATGAGGCTAATTGAATGATGAAAAACATGTGATCTCAAAGGGAATTTTAATGAAATAGTAGTAGAGAAATCTGTATTTTTTAGAAAAGTTCTTCATAAATATCTTTGATTCTTTTTGAAAGAATATATTTTTCTCTTTAAGCTGCTAAAGAATCTAATAAATTTCTAATATTGTAGAATTTAACTTTAAAAGAAAAAAAATAACCTATTTTAGCACTATTTTTTAAACTATTTTTTAAATCACCAGGGTAAAAATGGGTGCAAAGCTGCTAAGACATACATATGAAGTTTACTCCTATATTTTTCTTCCAAATTTTGAAATCTAGTTTGTCTACAAGAAAGATGGTAGAAAATATTCTATTTCTTCAAATGTCTCCAAACTTCAAGGGGGAGAAGGGGTAGGAAACCCCAAGAAGTCATATTAAATGACAGAAGTATACCAATATGATAATCTCCACTGCTAACCTCCATGTCCATACCAATTCTATTTCTAGGATAAGAAAATAGTAGCATTGGTTCTGTGATAATGATCAGGTAACCAGACCTAGTCTGATATTCAAAATTACTGATTACTAGAAGGACGATTTTTATCTTTTAATCCTTAATACTTTTTAGATTTCTTTACACATACTAAGAATTTACATGTTTCATAAACATTTCATTTTAGTTTAAGGACCTGAGGCAGAGCAGTTGACTCATCAGGGACTGTAATCATTGATTTCTGCACTAATAAGGTCAGAATACAAGATATGTCATTGAACCAGCTTTCTTGTTCACTCATGTTAGTCATCAGCCTAGTAATGATAACAGCAATAGAAAAATCTGATGGATAATAATAGTAATAATAATGGTAAAATCATTAAGTGGCTATGGCTCCAAAGTCAGCATCAGGATGTGAATCCTGCACTCAAGAAGCCTCCTATATAAAGGTGCTATAAACTAGTGGCTGTACACACAACCTATTGCCATGAAGAACCACATAACCATGAAGCGGAATGATTGTATTTGGCTTTCAGGCTTCTCTACCAAATGAATGTGATGCTAAGGGGTAAACCAACATTTGTGACTCAGCACCAGCCCTGTTCAAGGGTATAATACTTAAATCCCACTGAAATGGTTTTCTTTCACAGTATAGAATCTATCAACAGCAAATGAGTGGAAAATAAATTTTCTAGTATCTGTCTCTTTTATGCAGTATTTTCAATGTGTTCATGAGTCAGAACAATTTAGCCATTCAGAATGACAGCAGTTTACATGCTATTAGCAAAGAAGTAGATGATTGTAGCAAGCTGCAAAGCATCCAGCATAATTCTTCTATCTCTATTTACTCTTACACGTCAGGTATTTCAGTGATTAGATCGTTCAGTTTCAAGAAGGCATCTGAAAATCCCAAGACGTGTTCTGTGAAATTTTCATGAGTTAGAGTTTGTGGGTAGTTTGTTGCTTAGCAAGAAACTTATATAACTGTAATCCATATTTCCAATAATCTGTTATTATAATTAGCTCCAAAATATTAATTAACTTTATCTTCATCCCATTTTTATTTTACTAGAAGAATATTGGCTTAGTAATATACCACTTTAAAAAATAGAACCATTACTTATATTCAAAAAAGACTTATGAAATACACATGCAATGGAGAAACTAGCCATTTTTTAGGAGAAAAATTCATAATCAAATTAAATTCATTCATCATTTACAAATACTAAATGGCTACTTAAGTTTAAAAAATAGAAGGAAAATATGAAATCCATTTTGAATGTGTGAGGTAATTTGCTGCATTTAAACAAAGCAAGGCAGGCATGGTAACAGAGAGATGAAGAACACTAACTGTGTAATTTAAAAATATATTTAGAAATTGCATATCATAAGATAAAATTTATTTATGCTTGGTTTTATGTTTTTTGTTTGTTTGTTTATTTGCTTTCATTTTTTTTCTTCAGTTTCAGTGTTAGTGATGTGTGGAAAACATTTCTTTTTCTTGTACATGATATTTTTTCTTATGGTTAAAATCCATTGTTAGGTATCCCTATTATGGAAATAAAAACACCTGAATGGGGAACTTATGACCAAAGAAATATGTAAAACTTTAATTTCCACCTGAATTGGATTGGAACTCATGATAGCAATTGTAGGCATTCTCTTTCGTGGAATAAGAATGTCATGTCAATAAAGGCTGAGAGTTATGTAGGAAAATGAAATTAAATAGAAATATGTGTCTAATTTTAGCTTTGTTACGTAGCACATGAAATGCAATGGCCTGATGCATCTATCTGAAAAAGTCATACTACAGACAAATAACCAACACTGGCCATTCTAGGTATATGTCTGGAAAAAAAAATAAATCCAGAGAGGGTTTTAAGGCCACCTGAAGATGAAACTGCACAACTTCTAAAAGTGGGCCATCCAAAACTGATTATTTTGGTGTCAATTACAAAAGGAAAATGTATCTGTTCTATAACTGGACAAGGTCATACCATGTTATGATGGATCTATGACCAGCTGTTTCAGACTCAAGAAGCTGTTCTTTTCAGGACTGCAGAAGTCAGGCTCAAGTTTTGCTAAAACCTTGGTAGATGAGTATGTACACAATTTAGTAAAGGACAAAAAGACCTTGATATTTTTTCAACCTTACAAAGGTAATATTTGTGAAGTTCCTATATATATAACAGCTCCTACAAAGACAGACCTCATTAAGTATAATATGGTTTCAAAGAGATTTTATTTTTTATCTGTTGCATGAATGTTCTATGCTTTGTATCCTATAGCAAGTGAATAATTGCTCATTAATAACAGGCTAGAAGAACAAAATGTAACTGAGAAGTCCTCTTGTTATGCAGTGTCTAAAAATTACATTTAACATAGAAAATGTTCTGCTGGCAGCTAAAAAGAGACATTATCTCTAAGTGCCTGAAAGCTCTTATCAGGAAAGGACACCAGGTGAGTACTGTACAAGCCGGAAAAAAAGATGGACCCTGAAGATAAAACTGCAAGTATAAATTTAAGCTGAGAAGCAGAAACAACAAATCTTAAGTAAAAAAGAAATAAAGATTTGATAAATGTTCTTGTGAAGGGTGTTGAGAAAAAGGCCTTGATACAGCAGGAAGATGTCTTACAGTTAGTCACAAGGGTATATCCTTTCAACCAAAAGGTATGAACAGCACAGCAGCTGTCTGTATTAAGGAAAGTTTCATGTAAGTAGACCTAAACCATCCTTAAATGTACTATTTAGACACATAAGTAAAATATATTATTCAGAAGACTGCTATATAAACTGTTAAAACACATATGTGAGCTAAAGAAGTTATAATCAGCATTGACTGTTATTCAAGCTTTAACTATTTTAGCTATTTTAGGACAGCATAAGTTAAAGCTAGTAGAAAATTTATATAAATGAAACATCATAGTAGCACCATTACAATGTACTGATGTTAAGTTTTAATGGCAGCAACATAAACATAAGTGAATCCAGATGAGTTACCAACTGAAATTACTGACAATAAGCTTAAAAACAAGAGAGGTACAAGGCTAAATAATTAGAAATTATCCTGATTTTAACAAGAAAGAGGCTAAGAGAATTTTCAGGTAACAAAACATAAAGTCAGATTTCTGTTATAACAAAAATATAAACTCATTATTTTGAGATTCTCATAGTCTTCATTCTGAAAACAAACTCTAGGAATGCATATGTAAATTGCCTATGCTGTATTTTTTTGCATGTCTTCCACAAACTTACTAGTAAAGAGTTGCCCATGATGGCAATTTGAGGTTATTTTTTTTTTTTGTCTGTTTTCCAGCCTATAAATAGTTTATTTCTGTTTGGAACAAACAAATTCTGAAATTAGATTGAGAAATCAGTCATGACAGTCCAAGAAAAGCTTTTTTGGAAGATAACAACATTTTTAAGATATTTTTGAGCTACTTTCCCATATTGGAACCTAAATTGGAAGTTAAACTAAGGTGTAGGAATTAAAATAAATTTCTCAATTAGTAATATAGATTGAAACTAGAAAATGGACAATTAACTTGATGGAGGATAAATACAGTATTTCTAGAGTTATGGAAAATTCACATTCACGTAAATCAACATTCATCAGAAAAAGCACAGTGCTGAAAACTTTGTTAGCAAGTGAAGAAGTAAATTTTCAACAGATTGGAGTTTGAAACTGACGTAAATTTTTAACCTACATATGGTTTATTTATCTGATTTTGGGGCAGAGGTTGTATTCAGATCAGTTCTGATCTGGGAGTCCTGTTATTCTAGTGTTGTTGCATGTTAGGTACTGCAATTTCCAGTGAGATGCTAACAGGGTGCTTTTTTGGCTTGTATAAATCTTAACCATATGTGAACATTATAGAGAAAGTGGGTAGACTCTACATATGGAAAATATTGGCATTTCATATACCTCACATATACTTACGCAATGAATTTTGCCATATGAAAACTCAACACAGTAGGAAGCATGGGGTTTGCATTTTGCAACAAAAAATCTGTTTCTGCTAAGATATTTTCAATTAAAAATATAATCCTTAAGACTCGTGAATCTGTGACATATAAGACTAATTGCAGCTAAGATGAGATTCAGGCAGGTAAGTTCTCAAAAGAAGCATAAACTAAAATACAGCAATAAGCACATCTGTTCTCCTTCACTCGTATATATAACAACAACAATTTCAGTTTACAGGACAATTTTCTGACAGAGATATTTCCTTCTTTAATTCCAGACATTTTTTCTAGGCATAGCTGCTGTCAATAGAAGGGAAAGAAGGAGAGGAAGAAAGTGGGTTTAATGAGCATCAGCTAGAGTTTTGGTAGTACTCTCCACTGAGGTTCGTCTCTGCCCCAACTAGCTTAGATTAGAATTTCTGATGATATAACTATGATTTCCTATACTAATTCCTCATTTCACAAAATTAAAATTACAGAAAAATGTACATAATAGAGGAAGATCCTGAATGGATTTTTAAGCTCATCGTAGACCCATTTTTATACACCAATCCCAGAGATTCATTAGCAATAATGATTAATACATTGAATAATCATATTTCTACTTCATACTATTATAACCATAGAAAGGTTAAATTTTATATCATGAAGACTTTTTGTAGGAATTCACATTTTTACTCTGGATGTAAACTTATCCGTTGTCTCCCAAGTGGGATTTACTTTACTTAACTTGGTGTCTACTCTGTCAGTATCCACCCTAGAGGTAGTTAGGGAGGTTACTTTTGTAATCACTACAGAGAAGCAGATTTCTCCAATGCAATTCACTCTGTCCTGAGACAAAAGTGTGCCTCTTTCTCTTCATTAAAGGTCTTCAGGTAGCTAAGATGAGAATATGTGAAAATGGTATATAATTTTCATATGCCTTGCATATACTTTTCTATCTGAACATGCCCAGGCTACAGTGGAAGATTGGACTTATTGTGTTTCTTGCAGTCTGTGCAGCTGAAATCCTGAATTTATTGCTGACAGATGGGAAACAAAAAAACTGTACTAAAAATTAATTTTTTTTCTCTGACAAAAATGTGATTTTATGTTTGCTTCATCTATTTGATATTGAAGAAATAATTTAAATGTTCAGATAATATTTAAGATGTTACAATAAATGTCAGTTTAAATGTCTTAAAACTAGAGTATTTCCTTGGTGTTAGTGACCCTAAGAACCTTAATGATTGAATGAGAATCAGGGACCTGATTCCAAAAAAATGTGTGCTCATATTTGTATGTCAACTTTTAACAGCCTGATTTGTTCAATATTATTTATAGTACCTGATAATAAACAGCATAAATAAACAGTAAATATATCCAAGGAGGAGAGAAAGAAGAAGGGAAATAAATTCTTATAAAATGTTTTAAGTCAGATGAAATCACATTCTTGCAGGCCTGAGTGCATTTCCATCGTGGTATTTATTTATTTGAAGGTTAATGCATAAATATATAAAGCTAAGAAGCTTTAGGCATCCTGAGTATGCTTAAACAAAATAAGCCCAAAGAAACAGTAAGTTTAATATAGGAGGTGAAAGTGTTTTGAAATACAGGAATCAATTTCTCCTTGCTTGGGGCAATGCAGATCTCTTTTCCTTTGGCTTATATGGGCACTTGTTGGAATCTAACTTAGAGTGAGGAGTATACACCTTAAAAGTAATCTTTAAAGTTATTTTACGAAATACTGCTTGTTTTCTGCTTTAAAGGTTACTGATGAGGCATTATTTTCCATTATGATAAAACATAATGCTCATCTGTATTATGACTTTTCCAATTTTATTCCACAGATCCACAATAATCTGTACATTTATATATAATTTACTTATATTTTGAAAAAAAAGAGGTTGAGAAAATGTGCAACTACTTACTGTAATTTTATCAAATTTTTTTTTTAATGTCTTTTAAGGGACAAGTCAATATTGAAGAAATAGGACTAACACAGCACGTACATATTTATTCCAAACTTTGGCTGTGGAAGTGCAAATACCTGTGAAAAAAATTAAACAAAACCTAAAATCTGGTTATATCACTCAGTATTTTTAATCAAAAAGCATATTTCTTCCACTAGACCAACATTTCCTCTGAGCTACTTTTCTCTGCTTTCTCTTGCTGTGATAAACATGTTCAGCTAAGCTGTTACCTATTTACTTATGCACTGCTTCCTTGTAAGAGTGCCTTGATGATGTTTCAGTGAGCAGGCTTGAAAATAATTAATCGCAAACATCAGAGCAGGTGAACTAAAATGTCTAGTGAAGTCTCTGAAATATCAAAGAATAAGTGTCTGAGTTTCCCAGGAGGTTGATTCAGAGGTTAATAATCAACAAAGCAGTGCCAGGGATGGTTCTTCAACGCTAAAGCCAACTGACTTTGGTTGGACATGCCAAAATTTTGAAATTTCCATTTGCTTCCAAAAGAGACAACAGGACAGAGGGGTGGACTAGTCACATCCTCTTCTGTGAAAGCCATCCAACTATCCTGTGAATGTTGTGGGGGAGGATGAAGTGGCCTAAACCAAAACAATACTGCACAGAGATCTAGCACAGAAATGGTGGAGATTACCAAATATCTCTACAACAGAAGTGTTTGTGATTTGATTTTCTAAGACATATCTGCTCATAAAAACCCAACCTGTTCCATTAAAGAAGATGACAGCACCACTGGAAGAGTTCAAAATTAAAAAAAAAAAAAAAACCAGAAAATCTTATTACATTTACTAGTGACTATGTAAGAAGGTCCAGTGGTCAATGCTTCCACTCATCACTGCTGATAGACAAAATACAAGGAGATTTTGTGTCTATACACCTTGCCTGGTTTTGTGTTTACAGAATGCAAAAATCTTCTGCTGGGGAAAAACAGTCCTGTTGTCCACCCTGCTGCAGTGGGGCAAGTGTAAGGCAGAATGAAAAATTTATGATCTCAGAGACAGAGAGCATATTCAAGAGAGAGCAAATTTGGTAGCTGCTGGGACGTGGTGGATTTTGGATTTTCAGTTTTGAAGTTTTGACTTTTTTGGTTTTTTACTGATCAGCTTTCTATGAAAAGAAGAAGGCATTTAGATGAAATTTTAGCATCTAAAAAAATGTGTCAGTTTCAACAAAACTTTTTGACAGAATTTCAGTGCAGAAAGAGTAAATATTTTGCACTGGGAAAATGAAATATTTTTATAGTGTTTTTTTTCTTTTTATAGTCAAAGACAAAGAGTAAGAGAAGAAATACATGTATGCATATGCACTTGACATAGAAGTGAAGGATGTGGAAGCAAATATGTAATTTTTTTTCTTTTGCATTTGAGGAAAAGTGAGGAAATTATGGGAGAAACTAAAAAGGAAATGAATGAACTATAAAAGAAAGATGTGATAAGAGTGTAGAGGACATGAACATTCATGCCCATAGACTAATTTAGGCCTTATATGTAAGATAGCATCAATCAGAATTTCCAGTATGCAAAAAGTCCTTGTAGATTATTTTTTTAATTTTTCCTGGATTGGATTTTCATTGCAGCCAAGTGTCAGAATGGTTGGGCATCATCTGAATGAATATTTCTTAATGCCAAAACTACAAGTACCTAACTGAAAATTTAATTTTGTTTAGATGTACTTGGCAAGATCTGAGCACGTGGGCCTCTAAACCCTTTAAAATTGTTAATTTTGTATTTTTTAAACTTGAAAATTTGTTCTTTGGCATTTTTTAATAAGATTCAAAGCTTGTAACTGCATATTA
The DNA here is from genome assembly GCF_963513975.1 of Fringilla coelebs. NCBI lineage: Eukaryota > Metazoa > Chordata > Aves > Passeriformes > Fringillidae > Fringilla > Fringilla coelebs. The sequence continues at coordinate 58,010,076 of NC_140029.1, forward strand.
CAGCATTCTAAGTGATTTTGTGGTTTTGTGGTACCTTGGTACATGATGATTTCTCTTTTTGGTAGGTGAGCTTTACAGATTACCATTCAAACTAAACATCACTGCAAACAGAAGAGATTCTATGGAGAGGCAGCCAGTGACTACTTCTATAAATCTTACTTCTTCCAGGGAATGCCATTATAAAGCAGCACACTTGCACACTTACCTCTTGTAGAGAACTTCCAAAATGTTAAAACTATTCTTTTCACCCCATGGTCATCTGTTGAAATCCTCACACTTCTTCCAGGATGCAGACTGTCTCCTCTTTATGATGTTCGTTCCCTTTCGAATATGACTTCTCAAATATCAGACTTGCAAAGGTGTTAGAGAAACAAAAGGAATGGGTGAGGAGGAAATTCATCAATGTAAGGGTGCATATTCATCAACAAAAACTTTGATAAACTTGAAGTAGCCAGTGAAGTCTCTCTCTATAGATATGGCAACATAATTATGATATAAATTATTTCTATATGGTGCATATATATTTTTTTCTAAAGGCATAGAACATGAACTTTTCACTGCTATATAAGATCTTAAAACCATTTGACCATTGCACTTCTGGGCAATAAAGTCCATTTCTACAGAGCCATTCATGCAGAGGTACTTTGAATGTTGAATTAGGAATTTGTATCTGAATTCTGGTTGAATTACAATGATATTATTTTGAGATTTTGGAAAATTATTCCATCATTTACTCTGGTATTTACATTTATCTCTTCAGTCTTTACAAAAGTGCTTTGGCTTTTTTACATTTGTGACTGTGATTGTGATTTTTGTAATCCCACTCTCTTTTGTGGTTTTAGAGTTCATATCTGGTCTTCATTCACTTTAATTGTTAAATTTTTACTTTTTCTGTGCTTAAAATGTCTTATTGCCTTCTTTTTAAAACATATTACCAAAACATATTATCAATGAAATCTAGAAACAAAAATTCTGTTAAGTTAAATGTTGAAGTTCATATCCTGGGGGTTAAGAAAGGATATTACTGAAGAATTAGTTGCCTTTTTTCCTCTTTCATTCGGAAATTCTAATGAAAAGTAAATACGATAGAAAGAGCTAATGAGTATCATCAGCATAGGGAGGCCAAAAGACTTCTGTATGAAGCTACAGAGCTCTTTCTATAAGTTTGTGATATTTGGAAGTCCAGTGTAAGTTTCTGAACAGGTACCTTAGCCACTGAAACACCTTCCTTGAAGCAGAAGTTTAATGATAGATTTTGCTCTTTCTGGTTGACAACACTGCTTTCCAGTTGCTCTGATCAGTCCTGTCAAGTACTCAGCAGTGTGATGCTCTTAGGCTAAACCTGTTTCAAATATCACAAGCTTAGAGCTGAGTAACTTCTGGTTTTGGTTTTGTTTTGGAGATGTCTTTTCTCACTGTTGCAGGAAGAGATTAATTTGTAAACCAGCATTTTTTTTTTCCTCTTTGACTAGGGAACACCTTAAATTAAGTCACTTATAAAACCCTTTTTTGAATGCAGTGGATGTCCTGGAAATATCACTATTCTATTATGGGAAAATAGAATCCAAATATGACACAGTGGGTAAGCCTGCAAACTGATCTTTTGATGCATAACTAATACACAGAGAAAAACCAGGTGGTGTTCTTATAAGTACAGCATGATAATGAGCTCATTACAAGGATCTTCAGTTTTGATATCAGCACTCTAAAGATACTGATCAATAATAAAGGCTTATTTTGTAGGAGTTCAAATATGATATTCAAATATGTAAAACAGTGTAAAGGTTTCTGAAATATCTCAGGTTCTCCACCAGTCATTTTTTTAATTGTCTCACTAATCTTTACTCTTTTAAAAGTGAAGCATCTGGTCTAGAGACTATTTAGTGAAAATGTCACTTCCCCTGACACTGATTTTAGGATGGGACAAAAAACCTTTTTATCATATTTACTTCATTCCTTTGATCATAGAAGAAACCTTGATGCACGTTTTGTCAAAAATCAGCTTAAATGAAAATCATTGTCTTTCTAGATAATTTATCAAAGAAAAAGTCACCTGAATTTTCTCACTAATTGTTTGCATGATGAATTTTCAGAAAGTAGTAGTATTAAATCTCATTTATGTGCATATAATGAGGTCATGTGGCTGGGAGCTGAAACTAGATGTATTCAAAATGGAATGCTAAACATGATCATTGAAAATCTCAGTTAAACAAGAGATAAGTTTATTCCATTGTCGTTCATTTTTTCTGTATTAAGCTCAGCTGCATTGAATATTCCTATGTGGTAGTTTAGGTAAATGAGAAGTACAAACTTGATGGAAAGATTACATATAAAAATCTATTACCTTTTTTTACATGGGCGGTGTGATGATATTATATGTTTAGTTACTTCTAGCCTTAAGAGTCCATCAAATTATTTTTAAAACAGGCTTGTCTTTTAGACAAGAAAAAATTACCATCAAATTGTCAAAGTGGTATAATTTATATACAAATTATTCTGGCTCTTCACAGTGCTTGTATTGCTCATATTTTTTACTAAACCTTAATAATTCATAATTTACAAAAAATATCTTTTTCCTGCTCTATAAACATACTTAATTATTTGGAGTTGATTCATTTAATTTATTTTATTTTATGAGATTTAGCAGTGATTTCAATCAGTATGCAATATTTAAGGTCCTTTAATTTGAGATATATATGTATAAAGACAATAGAAAGTATTATACAGCATTATAATGGTCCAGGCAATAAGGAAAAAATCAGCTACACTTGGTCTAAGGGGTTTTTTTAAAATATATTTATTTATTATCTGATTATGCATTTTGGATGTTTCTTCTAGAGCATTAACAGGCCAAGGATTTAGCCACCATCTCCTTTAATCTGAGGCATAGATATAGCCTTTGAAAGCCTGGTCAGCTCCACAAATTTGCTGGTGACCTTCTCTTCAGGTAAAGAAAGCGCAAAAAGACAAACTGAAAAGCGATTATTGTAGGGCACTTTAAAAACACCTTTCAATAAAATGATGAGTGAATATGAAATAATCCTGATCATGTCATCCATTTAATGAAAGTCAAAATATAGATCTGTTTTCTTGGAAGGTACCTAAGATATCTTTTTAAATATATCTGTCATTAAATTTATTTTAAAAAATTCTAGGGAAGAGTTAGGCTGTTGATTTCACTGCCTGTAGCCAAATTATTCCCTCTGTGTTTCCTAAGTGTCTTACAATTTCGAATTGTCCAGGAGGAGAGGAGAGGAGAGGAGAGGAGAGGAGAGGAGAGGAGAGGAGAGGAGAGGAGAGGAGAGGAGAGGAGAGGAGAGGAGAGGAGAGGAGAGGAGAGGAGAGGAGAGGAGAGGAGAGGAGAGGAGAGGAGAGGAGAGGAGAGGAGAGGAGAGGAGAGGAGAGGAGAGGAGAGGAGAGGAGAGGAGAGGAGAGGAGAGGAGAGGAGAGGAGAGGAGAGGAGAGGAGAGGAGAGGAGAGGAGAGGAGAGGAGAGGAGAGGAACTAACATATTTGGACTTAAACATCGAAATATCTCTCTTCTTAGTAACTCTGCTGAAAAGACTCAAAGTTATTGAATTTCAAATTGCAGTTTAATTCATTACTATCATTGAGACCATCTAAAGGCAAATCATAAATCAAAGCCATGATGATCTTTCAGATAGAAATGTTCTGGTTCTGTGACATCAGTCATAACTGTAAAATGACTCAGATTTTTGCTTCTCTTTCTCACAGCAATATTAACCAGAAAGATTGAAATAAAACTGACTCCAGTTGGAATATTAGTGTTTGATTTTTTTTTCATTAGTAGAATTTATAAATCTTGGGAGTGTCTTCAAAGTCAGAACCTATCATTTAGTTTGCAAGGAATGCAAATAAAACTAAAAGAATCTTCTCACAATTAAAATTTTTCTATAGCTCAACTAGGGAAAGGAACATCCATTATAGATTTATGCAAAATAGAAGATGTGATTTTGTTACACCAGTGAGAGATTAGCAATCAAAAAACTCTCATGAAGTTCAAAGAAGCTAGAATTTCAAGTAATAATTATATAAGCTTTTCAGGTAGTCTGAAGAATTTTCAGATTTCTGTACAGTTTTGGATATATTATTCTTATGCCTTTTATTTGGACTTAGACCATCCTTCACAGGATTCATCAGCTGCTTTGGAAGTGTTATGAAAACAAGATTATTTCCTATGTATGCCATTGGAACATGCCAAGAGGTTTATATCCAACATTAATAGGTTACTCAGGTCTATTTACACCTAGTAAAGAATCACTGGTTTTTAATGTAGAATTTCCTCTGTCATATCAAACAGGTAACTGAAAAAATTTGCCAAAATATATTTCACACATGCAGAAACAAGATTTTTTTTGGAAAAGGTCTTTTCCCTTTAAATTCTATTATAAAAGACAGAAAGAATTGCACGTAATAATAATAATTGAATCTTTGAACACTAATCATGTTAAGAGATATTTAAACTATGTAATCTCCCTTTTGGACAGAAAAAGCTTATTTATTAGGAATGTATTTCCAGATTATTTACATCATCTTGTATTCAAGATACATAGCCTATTTATGCTAAAACTGGTAATACTGATAAGCTTATCATTTAAAGATCTCAATCCATTATGTATACCAAATACCCTTTTTATATTCATCTGTATTGTTTTATATAATTCTTCAGGGAACTGCAGTTTATCAGTTCCAGTTACACTTTAATCACTACAGTTTAAAACAGAAAAGTAGCAAAAAACCCAAAAGTAGTAGCTCCTAAGTGCAGTTCCACATAACATCTATAAAATCTTCTCTTGCAGAGGTGGAAATTTTCCCATGTACATTGTTTGGATCTCAGGTTATGAAACACAGACAGTGGACTCTGAGTTGGTCATCCCAAGATCATTTAAAACCAATGGAAAGAGGCACTTTTAGAGATTCTACTGGACTTGACCTTAAAATTGCTCCCTTCTTCTGGCAGTATAAAAGTAGGTTTGCTAATTCATCTATTTTCCCACTTATCTTCTGAACAATAAGTTGGACTGGAAATATTTGAGGTTTTTAAATTAAGATAAATCTGTGGCATAGACTCTGTGACCTTACTTCATAAATAAATGCAACAGAGGATTTTTCATTCTCCAGAGGTATATTAGCTCTTCAAAATACTGTAGCTTTGCAGTTTTTGTATTATTGAGAATCACTTGAAGTTATTTGAAAACATTGAAACATATAGTAAGGACTCCAGACAACTTTGTTATGCCTAGGGCTTACAGTTGTTTGAGTGCCTGAGTAAAGCTATAGGTTATGAGCTATTGGCCTTTGAATTTGATTATTCAGGCCTAACATTTTTATCATTGCTGATAAATAATTTCTTAAAAACACATCATATGATTATTAAGTAGTTCTGATCTCATAAAGATGAGAATTCCACTTTTTGTGTGAAGCAATCATTTGGAATTTATAGCATTTGCTTTGAATTTTCAGAAGCCATTCATATATAGAATTAATTTTTGCTGCCATTAACATAAAGAGTTCTTTTAAGGCTTCGTATCACAGGACTAAGAAAACAAGGCTGTGACCCTAAAATTGTGAGCAACAGAAAATATTGCCTTCTGAACTTGCTTGTGCATGCAGACACAGAAGGCAGTGGGATTGAAACATTCCTGTGGCTCCCTGACATACTTGGAGCACTGTAGGTCCAACAGCTATATATATTTTCTCTTCTGAGGAGATTACAATGAATGGCAAGCCCTAGATACCTCAACAAAATTTGAAAAGGCAAATTGAAATGCAGTAAATGAAGGTGATTAGACTGTTTTCTAAAAGGCACACAAGCCCAAACAAACTCATTCATACATAGAGATAACGTCAAGTTCTGAACTCCCTGAACTGTTAATAGAGAGTGGGAGGTTTTGAGAACTTTACAAGGAATTCATGTCTGTGTTAATCCTATTCTTCCTTAGGTATCTCCTGATAGCTGTGGATGAAAATGGTATGCATGATATGCAGTTGTTCTTTAAGTGGTGATTGTAATTGGTAACCAGAATAAAAAGAGCGGACAAATTTTGAAATAGATAACCAGAGATGCTATTCAGTCTGTCTGGCCCTGCCTATATATTTGGCACCCCAAACAATCCCCCTAAAAGTATTAAAAACACTTAAAAATTTTTATTGACCTAAGTGCTAGGTAGCAAATATTCACTAATCTGGGACTATATGAAGAGCTATCAAATACATATCAAGTTACATATCTGACTGGATATGATCTGGCTGGATGCCTGCAGTGGGGCAGGTAAACAGCTCAGAGAACAGTATTTGCTCTCTGCCTTAAATGTGGCATTAAATAATGAAACCTGCAACATGGAGGAAGGATAAGGATAGCACTGTGCTGATGTAATGGGCCTGAGAAATAAAAGGTGTGTTCCTTTAGGGGCACGAGCACTTTTTTTGTTTTGTTTTATTGTTTTTAAACTTACACCGTAACTTAGTGGCAGATGTGAGGTAACTTGGAAATAACAATTATTAGCAAGAGTAAGGAAAAACTAACGATGCAGACAGTGTTCTTGGGTAAGTAGAAGTCTGGACAAATGATCTCTCGTTATGAAAGCAAGAGAGCATAACAGCCTACACTTCCCAATCTTGAGGCTAGCCTGAAACTTACTGCTTAAAAAAAAAGAACAAACCCAGATATTGTTGAAAAAAAAATAATTCCAACCCATTAGCAGATCTAAGATTGAACATTTTCTTGATATTGAACCTGAGATGCTGAGATGCATTCTGAAAGATAGGAGAAGTGTTCAGGTCAGCCAAGCTCTTACTATTTCTTCGAAAGAAAATAGTCTAATTCCAGGAGAAATTCTTGGAAACAATTCTGAAAAAAAAAAAAAGAAAAATTGGAGAACAAGTTGCACCTCTTGCAGAAGGAGAAGCCTGTAAAAGTGAAGGACTCTGCCCTGGAACATGGATGACATGGAAAAGAACTTTGATTAAAAAGGACGCTTTGTCTTATTACATGGACAATGATTTTGACCTAAAGATTTGATTGTTGTTTGATATCATTAAAGAGTTGATGTTCTTCTGTTTGTTTTATGGCTTATATTTAATATGCCACTTAATGGACCTGCTGATTATGCCTGTATGGAACGCATGAGGTTATTTTATGTGTACTGAAGTGCATTATGGCCACTTACTGGCACTTAGCAGTATTAGCTGCCTCACTATAACTAATATTGACCTTTAGCTTCATATTGTGAAGAACTGAGGAACTGCCAAGACTCATTTTTTTCCTTACAAAACAGAGAACAATCTGTTTCAGTAGTTGCACTTCCAAGTGCAAAATTAGCTTCAGTGTCCTCTGTTACCCCTGTAATCCACACACTGAAAAAAGTGTGTACTTGCAAATATAGTCCAAAAGGAGATTTATAATTAACTCTCCCGAGGTGTGTATTTGGTTGTTTTAATTCTGCCCTGCATGGGTTGTTTACTACTAGTAGTAGTATGAGTGCTATTAGTACAAAAACCTCTTATCTGTGCCTCCTGAGACTTTTGAGGTCAGTCTGGTGATATATTTTTTGGCTTAGATCACAATCTGAAACATTCAGAGTAGGACCATTCATATGCAAATCCCTCAACTAATTCTGGAGGAATGTCTTTTCTAAACAGTGACAGCACTTGGATTCTACTAAGTTCTTTGCCCTGGCTTAATTCACTTTTTCTCTCTCTTTAAAAAGCAGCGTAAAGTACCAGTAGTACAAACTACTGCAGGTTATATGTTCTATTGAGATACTATGGCATAAAAGATTATATAGTGTACTGCACCAAGGAAAAGATACTGGGGAGTAGAAGCCTGTCCTTTTGCTTGACATGACTCTTATAAAGTATACTTTTATTGTAAAGGCTGATTGAAATTTCATTTTTTTCCCTCACACTACAGTCTCCTGTTTTATTACAGCCTATCTTTTTAGATGGGTATGGATTTTACTCAATTGACTGCCCATAGTCATCTGTTGCCATTTTAGATATTTATTCTTGACGTCTTGTACTAGTTTTGTACAGTATAGTTATTTTATTCCTAGCAGTTTCTATGGTGCTATGGTCTGGATTTGTAATGAAAACAGTGTTGATAATGTAGGGATGTTTTAGCTAATGCTGAACAGTTCTTTCCCAATGTCAGTTCCTTGTTTATCTCATTTCCCCACCAGCAATGGGGATGGCAGTACACCAGGAGTTGTGGGGGGATGGAGACGCGAGAGCTGACCTCACCTCACCGAAGGGTTATCCCACACCGTACGGCATCACGCTCAGTAAATAAAACTGGGACATGAAGGCAGAAGGGCAGATGTTGGGAGTGATGACTTTTGCCTTTCCACACCACCATTCCATGCCATGGAGGCCCTTTGTCCTGGGAATGGCTGAATGCCTGCCTGCCCATGGGAAATGGTGAATGAATTCTTTGTTTTTGCTTCTTTTGTGTGCATAGCTATTGCTTCACCTATTGAAATATTTTATCTCAACCCATGAGTTTTCTAGCTTTTAACCCTCTGATTTTCTCCTTCAACCCAGCGTAGAGGATGAGCAAGCAGCTGTCTGGGGGTGAGCTGCAAGTGCAGAGTTAAGCCACAGACACATGCAGAGGACACATGCTCTTCTGTAGTGGCACCTAATGTTAGTAGTAGCACCTGGATGCTAAGCAGGACCGGTTTGGGCATGTCAAGTGGAATTTCCAGGTGTGAAAAACTGAACACCCTACGCACTTGGCCCGTAATTAAAGAGAAATTAAAACTTCTGACTTGCTTTAGTCTGACCATCATATCTTTTCAGATGCTTCACAGAATGCTTCATGAGAATCAATCAATAAATAAAACATGTAGCAAATTATGAGGGGAAAACCCCAAAACAACAAAATAACAACAAATAATCCCACAGTAATTCCATATGGTTGTCTTTTTTGACATTTACATTGTATATTCTTTCAGAAGTGACTCATCTGTGCATCATTTGGGTTAGGACATGGGTTCTCAGAGAAAAAAAAAATTGTTTTCAAATTGAATTTACTTACAATGAAATCCTATTTTGGGGGTGGGGGAGGAAGGGGAAGGAGGAGTTGGTCATGCTTGTATGCACCCAATTTGCAAATGTACACTTCTAATTGGTTTTGCACAACTCCTGGGTGAGGCAAAGGTCTCAGATAGCAGGATACTCATTAAACTGTTATTTGAAATTGCTTCCTCTGAAGAAAATAAGGAGGGGGTAAATCAAAATTGTAACCTTTGTTAGTAAATAGCAATCAACATTCTGGGAAACAGCTTTTAAAATAATTGGTACAGTATGTTGATGTTTAGAAGAGAAAGGAAGTAAAAAACTCCTAAAGAAAAATATTAAATGCTGAAAAACATATTCATTTTTTTTCTTGTGGTTGCTCTTGGACACTCAGAATGCTAATAACTAGTCATTTGCATTTGTGTAGTAATTTTTCATCTGTGTACTTTTATTTTTGTAACAGAGATCCTGGGAGACATACAGAACTAAAATCCACTAAATATCAGCAAGAGTTAGAATTTATGTTAGCCTCTTTTTACGAGGCAAAGAATTATTGTGGACTTTAAGACCTTTACTGGTATCACCTTTTCACTTATGATTGTGGGCTTAGAGTGAAAGCATCTTTGCTGGATATTTAGTTTGGTATGCTCCATTATTTGACACTAGCTGGTCATGAAACAAAGGGTCATCAAAATATATTTTCTCATATTCTCTTCACAACTCACCCTGAAAGAACTCCATGGCATTATCAGCAAGAACACTAGAGAATTTCAGGTCAGAGATGTTACACTTGTCGTCCTGTTCATTCTTCCTACATGCAGAGTATTCTAAACTGGATTTATGCTGTTTGAATGATCAGATTAAATGGTATTCCATGATTCTGTAGTCAGTATCTTAAGGATAAACACATCTAGAACACCCTCATGGCTTATACTCCTTGCTCTAAACCAACAAGTACAAAGCTGTAATTGAGCTGCCTGAACTGAAAAAGAAAAAAAAGGGAAAAATGGCAGCCAGGCATCCACAGTGTTTCAGAATACCAAAATAGTCTGGAATGCCTCCATCCTTCCTTTGGTTCACATTTATTCTTCGCAATTTATGGCAGTCTTCCACAGAATTAACATCAGAGGTAGTTATGTACACCAAAAATGAAATATTAAGTAAAGGACTCTCTTTCTTATACATTCCTTTAATCCTGAGGCTGCAGAATTTCATTTATGTTCCATAGGATTAATGCAAATCTAATCTAAGATACATTTCACCCATCATAAATTATCTTTAGGTGCTCTCCTCAGTTCAAGATCTAGGGTATTACCGATTAAGAAAATGTTATCAGAAGTGCAGTTGTTCATGATATTTTGCATGGGAAAGCTTATAAATATGAAATTAACCACCATATTAGGTCTATTACTGGAGTGTTAAGACTTCAGCAGGTGCAAAAGGTTTCTAGGATAGATTTTATTTACAGCAATGAACAATGCTTCTCTGGGATGGCCATCATCTGTATGAATACGCCTAATGGCAGCCACAGTTGAGAAGATATTGAATTACATGACTGAATTAATTGTACCTGTAAATTAATTTTTAATCTAGTCATATGTTGTATGGGCAGTCAAGGGAACTGCGCAGCCACCCACATAAGTCAGCTTTTGGGTTTTTTGTTTATTTGTTCTAAAGGCAGAAATTGACACTCTTTTGTAATAAAGCCAACCCGCTCAAATCTTGGATACACTGAACATTTATTTGCTATTTCTTCCATAATCTATACTAGGAAGAAAAATAAAATTATGGCTTAATTCATAGTTTTCCTCTGTCTCTGAGGTGTCTTCAGGTACATTCCAGAGAGTTGCTACTTTGTTTCCAGGTATTATCATCTGAGACACTGTACCAGCGCACTAGAAAAGCTGACTCAAAAATTACCTCTATTATTCAGAAGAAGAAATAGTTTTCTCTCTGTCTCTGACAGAATTCCTGGAAGCCAAATTTACCTGGGTTTTTAAAGCTTAGTCTCAGTTTATGAGATATCTAGATAACTGTAGGCATGATTAGTGATTCTCAAATGAAATATCTGCACATACAAAACATTTGCTATATTTACAAAGAAAATATAGTAGTAAAACTTCAATTACTAGTACTGTTTGAAAGCTGCTTTTGGAAAAGAAGTGAGGTAGAGTTACCTAAAATTCATGTCTGACTAACTGTATGTGAAGAGTGCATATTACCAGACACATATTAGTTAAATGATTGCAATTGTTCAATTACCTATGAGAATTTTAATTGAAATTCTGATAGTTTATGCTATAGTAAATACTTAAAAGTCAAACCTTATTAGATTTCATTAATAAAAATTGAATTTAAAAATAAAAAATTTTAGAAAGTTGAATAGGGATAGCTCTAAAAAAAAAGCATTTTTAAATGTTAAAACATAAAACACCATAGCCTATGACCATTCGTATTACACATTGTCTAACATCTGTGGTCAAGACAGCATCATGATAAGAACATGCATGCTTTATTAAAAAAAATATGCTAAGAGTTTTCTATCCTGAATTCATATGTCTTCATTTTATAAAATTATTCTCAAATTAAGAAGCCTTACATCACTGGTTTTCTGTGAAAATAATTCCTCTGAGTCTGCCTGTCAGTGTCTTAAAAATGTAACCTATGACCATTCCTCAGTTATTTTGGGAAATCAGTATATTTATACAGCTTCACAAGGGAAGTTTTATCAAAGATATTAATCTAGGAAAATGCCTAAACTTAGAAAATGTAATGTTCATATTACCTCCAGAAATTAGTCTAAGCTAAAATGTCTGGGATCCCTTAAAATCAGCTACTAGACTGTAGGTTTGTCCTCTTCTTCTAGGTTCTTTCATTTTCTGGGGCTGATACACAACTGGGACACTCTCCTGATCTGACTCAGGTTGGGATCCCACTGTTTTCCCCTTTAACACACTGACATCCTAGCTGATCTATCCAGCTTAAACTGGGAGCCTACATTCAAAATGGCTAGAGCCAAGTAATCATTTACCAAACTACAGAACTGAGGATTATCAGGACTTCAAACACCCATCTAGTTATTTCCTTAAAAAATTAATAAGAAGAATTTGTCAAAAATCAAAACTGCTTCAAATATCTACTAAGGGTTTTTTTTTTTTTGGTACTATACTTTTAAATGCCCAGAAAAGAAATCCCATTATCTTCCATGGAAGGCCAATTTTGTGCACAAAACCTTACCATTTCAAAAGTGCTAAATTCTAGTTCAAAATTTCTTCTCTAAAAATTAAGCCAATTTATCTGTTCCAGTGACCATGAAGCACAATGGAGACAATGGGGAAAAATTCCTTAGCGAGAAGCTACTTTTATGTATTTCTATTCATTTCTTTTTTTCTTTAAAAAAACCTTCCTTTTATATAAATTTTTCATGGAGACCGTAGCATTCTTGTGGCTGTCCTCTGGGCTCTCTTCTGTTTTCCTTTATCCTTAAACTATCTTCCCTGAAACTGGAAAGAGTACTCTGGCCGAGGCCCTTATCAGTGCTGAATAGAGTAGAAAAGTTTATTTCAAGTATCTCATTTACAATTTTATTTCTTTAACCGCAGAGAAAAAGGATTTAGTACATATCAAGACAGAGCATACAGCATGGTAATAACCTGTGTAATAGATCCACTCAGATAGGTTTCACCCAAGTCTTAAACGAGAAAATATTTTAAAGTGGCCTTAGCAGAACTTTTTTACTGCACTTTCAGATGCTAAAGAATACTTTTGGGCACCTTTGCAAGACCTTTGTTTCTTTGACTGCAGTCATACCTTTCCTTTAAGGTTAGATGACCTTTGAAGCAATAATTTTTTTCCAGTTCAATTTTCTGCAGTTATAATGTTATTCAAAAATTTCTGATCTATCAAAAAAGAAAAACCCTCAAAAGTATGTCCTTGATAGACATGCATTTTACTATAGAAGAGTTTTTCATTCCCTATACTTTTAGTATACATTATAAACTTTTCATTCTTTATTTTTTGAGAGCTAGTAACTTCCTAGTGTCCTTTGATAATGTAGGTTCATTTGTTGTTGTTTTTCTGCACTGCTACAAAAGCAGGAGAAAACAAGCCAACCAGATAAGAGAGGGATTTCTTCAAGCAATACAGACATATTAGACATTTTTTTGCACTCTATATGGGTAGTTTTCTAAAAGTTCTTCCAAAGTTTACTGCATAGCATATAATTATTTTCAGGTGTTCATTTCTGCACAGCTTGTTCTGCAGATGTCAATAGAAGCATGCAAAATTTTACTCATCCCAAACTCTTATTTAGATGGATATTGCTAAGTTATTATTTTTCATACATTTCTCAGTGTATTTCTTCTCTGCTTTTTACCTTCTGAAAGTCTGAGTGCTTTTCTAAAGATAATGGGTATACCACATAGAGGACCAAGACTGTCTGTCAAAGGAAAAAGCAATTACAATAAAATGTAATCATTAAGGAACAGTACAAACATACCTAACAAAAAAAGCCCAGATGCCAAAGAGACTGTGAAATTCTGCTGCCTGTTGACTAGGCAAAACATTTTCTGGAAGATAGATGAGAAATGTGTGCATACATAGAGAATAACTTATTGCCCAAAGGTTTGGCAAATATGGAATAAATTGTTTTACAGATGCTGATGCTTCCTTAGTCTGAATTTCTGCTGGGTCCTACAGGTTCAAAGGGGGACTATTTGCTGCCCACAGGTATCAGAGATATGCATCTGCCACCCACCTGAGCTCAGGGTGTACATGTGGTGAGCATAGAATGAGCCACCCACATTTGAATCACTGATGGAAGGTGAAAGTAGCATTTATCACCTCTGCAGAAGTTCTTGGGCATAAATTACCTCAGACATGAAAATTGTATTGAAGAGTACTGAGACAGAATAATCCTTGGAAACTGAAAAGATAAAAACTACATACATTCTGTATGCATACTTATAAAAATTAATTTAATTCTGGTCACCACTTTAAAGGTTTTCTCATAGCTAGGAAAGATATTAATGCCTCTTTTTCAAAAAATGATAGTAAACCACTTATACCTCATTAAATAGTGGGACTGAAACTACTTTTTTAAATCAAATGAAATTTTGAAAGCTGGGATTATAGGGTCTCCAGAAATCATTAAGTTTAGGTAGGGGTTTAAACCTAAGATTATGTGACAAAAAACAACTGCCTACACACCAAGGAGCTCAGAATCCCAACAGCAGGAGGGGCACCCCAAAAATACCCTGGTGAACTATTCCAAGGTGTCTCAGAAGGGGCTATTGGCTCGTCAAAGGCCCATATGTGGAAATCAGAGAAGCACTGGGAGGCACTATGACAAGTTGGAACCCAGGCTAAGGGCTCCTGAGAACAAACACTGGAAAGCATCATGAGGAGTCATTGAGAATCACAGAATTATGGAATAATTAAATTTGGAAAAGACATCCAATATCTTTGAGTTCAGCCTTTGACCATCATCTTGTCAACTAGATAATGGAACAAAGTGCCACATCCAATCATTTCTTGAACCTCCAGGCATGAAGACCTAATCACTTCCCTGGGCAGTCCATTACAATGCTTAAAAACCTTTTCCATAACCAAATTCTTCCTGAAGTCCAATATGAACTTGCCTTGGTGCAGCTTGAGAGTGTGGCTTCTCCTCCTGTCGCTGATTACTTGGAAGAAGAGATTTATCTCCACGTTGTTACAACCTCCTTTCAGGTGCTTGTAGAAAACCCATGAGTCTCCTTTTCTCCAGACTAAACAACCCCAGCTCTCTCAGCCATTTTTATATAACTTATTCCCTTCACCAATTTCATTGCCTTTCTCTGGATTTGCTCCATCACCTCAATGTAGCACCACTTCAATTTTTTGAAGTGAAGGGCCCAAAACAGAACACAGTACACCAGTGCTGAGTACAGATGGACAATCACTTCCCTGCTCCTTCTGGTCAAACTATTTCTGATACTAAATCAAGCCAGAGCAGCTCTTTGGATAACCATTCAAACTAATAGGGTTGTTACCTAGGAGTGTGAAACTTAGAGGTTTCCCTGTGTGCGAAAAGCAATTCAGCATGACACAGAATTTATTCTGGGATATTCAGAGAAGGAAAGGAATGAGGAGGAACAAAAGTGAGGGATTTAAGTGACTTTGGGAGGAAGAAATGTGAATAGAGAACAAAGGGAATAAAAAGGGAAGTTTCTTTGCTGACTATGTCTTGCACATAACCACTGTGCACACCCTATCTTCTTATTAAATTCCTTTCTATTTTTTTTTTTTTTTGTGTGAGGGTTCTCCACTCAGTCTGTGTACGTGGGAATGGGGAAGGGGAACAGAGGTGTATGCTGATGTGTGCTCAGAGTCAGACTAGGAGACACAAATATGTCTGTGATGCAGCACGAGGAACAAGTACAGGTGTACAAGGAAATGTGGGATCTCTAGAAATGTTCAGAGTAGCTGGGAAGAAGTGGGTGGATTTGTCTCTGAGGGTCAGCCTTTATGTCTACCAATTAGAGCACAAGTATACTCACTATGGAGACCAGGGAAGTCCTCATCAATTGTGTTTCTGCAGTGGCCTATATCAGCAAAAAGAGTGGGACTGCAGCCTCAAGGGCTTGAATGTCCAGAAGCCAGCAGCTGGTGAGACTCTATGTTATCCACAAACATTTACTCAACAGTGTCTTAGCCCAGCTGCTGGAAAGATCCACACTGCATCTATTTATGTACATACTGTCACCAGTGGACCTCTATGTCTCTCTGCCAGAGAGGAAGAAGGATGAGGCCATTGGTGGTGTCTGGTTTTTTGTGGCTCATCTGTTTGTGTGTGCCTGGTCTGTGTGCCTGTTTGTGTATATATGGATATACAAGTTGTATATGCGTGCTTGCTGAGAACACATCTGGAGCCTCACTGCTGGTCAGACCTGGGGTCATTGGAGTACATCTGCCCCACCTCTCTTCAGCTGTGGAATATATTTTCCTCTAACAGAAACTACACTATGCAGATAAATCAGAGAAAAACAACAGAGGTAAAGAAAAAGCATCAGGAACTAGGGCCTTTGATGCCCTTTCACTCAACCCTGACTCATATGTTCTTATTCTCTACCAAGGATTTTATTCTTGCATTTACATTTGTCAGAAATGACAGATGACACAGTATGTCAGGTCTCCATGATCCCCTTTGTTGTGGTAGTCTTGTAGCTTACACAAAATTGTTTTGTAGAGAAATGTTAGGACAGAAATACTCCACATGCATCCGTGAAAAAAAAAGGCCAAACAGTATTTAGCTTTCCATTACTAAGTTACTGAAGAAATTCCAAATAAGAAGAGACAAGCAAAAATTACACATGTAAAGAAAGATACTCTTAAGTTTTTTTAAGGTTTCGGAGGACTTGTCTCTACTAGTAAGAAAGTGTGTTTAGATATTAAGAATTTCCATTTCCCACCTTACCACCTGCCTGCAATCTTTGTTTAAATCATCTAACAGCTTAATTAAACAGATTTTTTGTGAGAATTAGGAGAGGATTATTTGGATGAATAGGAGTCTTAGAGACAAGGCATGGACACTAGAATTTGATTTTCTCTTCTACCTGATCTCTTATTTTCCATTTTCTGGATCATTGCAACACAACACTTGAAAACCTCATAGAACATCTGACGACACGCAGCATGTAGTCACAGAGGTTAAAATATTCCAGCAGCACTCAGAGGCAGACAGATGCACTTATAAACTTCGTTTTTTTAAGCACTTTGAACTGAAAATTCATAGAAGTAGCAATTACATGTTGTGTTTGCAGCAGCAGCACACGGATGCTCCAGACGTGCAGGGCACAGAGCTGTGCCTTGTGGGCACCAGGAGCGTGTGGCAGAGCAAGCTTGCTTCCACCTGCAGGGCTGGGGGGCACTTTGTGTCCCCTCATCTCAGGACCTGCATAGGGCACCCTGCTCCTCTGTCATGCAGCAGCTACACTGATACTGCTAATCACTGTCAGGGCACAGGCTCTTACACACAGACACTGTGTGCAGGAGCGCAGTCCTGGATGGTTTTGGGTGGTAAACCCGTGCTAAGCCTCGTGCGTTGAGCTAAATCCTATTTAACCTTTTTGCCCTCCTCAACAACAAAGTTAAAAATTGTTCTCTTTGGGGAGTGTTTCAGTGAATTCCTAGACTTGGAATCAGCAGGAGAATACTACAAAAGGAAACTGAAATGTCTCCTGTCATCTATCTCAGACAATACAGCTTTTTTTGTGTGGTCTTAGAAAGAATTTATATTCCTCTCAATGAAAATAATGGACGAGATGAAGAGGTCATTCGGCTGCAGGATTGCTGAAGATTGTTTAAGCTATAATAAAATTATGAAGTCTGTGTCTTTTGGCTTACTTTTAAACCTTTTCTGAGCACAAGAAGAACAAGAGGTAGTGAAGTCAGATCCGTGGCTACAGAACAAGGTCTCCTAAATGCAGCCTCAATGTGTTGCCTTCCTTTATCGGAGCTGTAGAAAGAGCCCTTTGGCTTTTGATAAGAAATAGTACTTACACAAGTAAACTTACCATGTGAAGAGAGAAGACAGGCAAGGGAAAATGCTAGCTCTGTTTTATAGGTAGAATATCCAGAAAAAGTAACCTTTTTCCAATCTGTATACCACACCTAAGACAAAAATCTCATTTACTTCAACCTGCAGATTCATCTGTTTTGTCCAGAGACAGAAGGGTATAGGGGTTTCTGTCATCTTATCCAGTTCTTCTGATTTGGCCCAGAGTAGTTCCATGAACTCCTTTCTGGAACAGTACATCTCCAGCATATGTCTCACATGCCAGACAGAAACTCAGAGGTACTGTTTACACAGAATAATCACTGAGCAAAATAGAAGATTGGAAAACACTCATTGGAGTGGATTAAAGATTTTGTAAAATGAAACTGCAATCCCAAGTAAAACTCTACAGAATAAAGTCCAATGTATTACTGTTCTGGAGAATAATGAATCTATATCTACTAGGGCTGAGAGTGTAATTTATCAACATTAGCCTTGATGGGGCATCCAGTGCAGTGTGATTGATTTAAATGTGTAGATTTTTAATGTTTTGAACAGGTGGCTAACTTAAAACAACAGTTTAAACTTTTATAGCATCTTATCATGCTGAGGCAGCTCATGGTGTTTTACAATGACATTAAAATTAAAATTTAATCTATCCTGCAGAGTTAATAATTAGCTAATGTCAGTTAAAAGTCAATGAAAACAAATCAGTCTTAAACATAGGCTGGAAAAAGGAGAAAATAGGGATCTCCTGATGTCAAGAGGCAATGAGTTCTGCCAAGCAGATGCATGGCTGTGGAAAGAGCAAGCACCCTGAGTGACATTTCAGAGGGGTCTAAAATTTTAAAAGATTAGTTTTGATCTTGGCTGCTAGTCCTTTTTATGGTTTTGTTCACTTTTGATTTATATAGCACTGCAACAGTCCTTGGGGAGGGGGTCAAGAGGTAGGTGGCCTATCTTTCAGCAGTCACTGGGATTCCACTTTTACTCTCTAGCCCAGTGCACTCCACATTTGTTTCTGCAAAGTAACACAGTGACAAAAATGTTAAGATTCCTCAGCATCTCACAGCCAGTTATTTGGATTTGAATTTCTTCAGTCTAAATCCCACTTAAACAGTAGAAAAACAATCCCCTGACCTCTATGTTTTACAAGGAACAGGTGCCTGTTATTTTGAAAGGAGGGACATGTTGCATTAGTGCAGGAGAGGTTTCTGAGTTGTAAACCTGGTCTGACGTAAGTGCAGGATTTAAGTCTTGACCTTCTCTATTATATAAATCTTGCACAGCATGCTGTCTGTTCTGAATCCCATCTAATCCTCTCTGTGCATTGTATAGAGAGTCAAGGTATTTTACTAAAGGCTATGGATTGTACTTAAGAAATGAGTTTTGTTTCTGCTTTGAACTAGTCATTGGTGATTCATTTCATTCTCTGTAAACTACTGAGAGGTCCTAGGAAACTAGTTTACTTTAGATCCCCAAGAACGTGTTGTGAGAGTTGGTGTTACAAGGTCTCCTTGCAATGTAGCCTTCAGATCAACTGTCTTTTCCTTTTTCACCTGTAAAAAAAAGGGAATCATAGTATTTTCATTCCTTATTAGTCTGCTTCTTACTCTCATCACAACAACTACCTTTTACTTGCATGAAGCCATTTAATTACCTTTAGACTTGGTTAAAACTTAAGGAAAAGGCAAAATATAGTGTATTATCCTGCATTTGTTATCTAATCCAGCTAACAGATGTAATGAAAGATGACAGTATGGTTACTCACATGCATATTCCCAGAACATCTGGAGAATTTGCTTTTACTCCTCGTTGTTATGTGTGCTAGCTCAATTAAGCCATCAGAGGTGTGGTACAAATCTGCCAATTCTCAAACATTGCAGGTGTAGCTCACGGAATTGAGCACTCTCACATTCTTCCGTGGCTCTGGCTGCAGCTTCTCGTGGATAGCAGGGTGGAGAACTACCAGATGCTGCTGATCACCGAGCAAAACAGAGGCAGCCAGATGAATGAGGATGCTGCCAACTCATGGAGGTGCATGTTTACAACCCCCCCATGTCCCCCTGCTGCAAGTTACTGTCACACTACTTCTCTTTTCCAGAAAGAAGAGTATGTTTCAAGCACATTTAGAGAAATCTGGGAAATGCTCTGTATTTACAAATTCTAAAATCCCACCATAAATCATCACATAGGTGTATGTTAGACAAGAAACATCTGTGAAAAAATATAGTGATTTCTATTTGCTCAGCAAAGTTGCTGAGTGTCTTATGGGTTAGTGCATATATTAGCAGGAAAATGCATGCAAAAGTATGTGCTGAAGAAACAGCTCTCTGATTCTTGTCAAGCTGCCAATATTAACATTAGTCTTGTAAAATTTGGGCACCCTGTAGAGTTTTATATGTCATCCCAAATACCTAGTTAGTATTATAAATTTAATTGATAATAAGTTCAATTAGGTCAAGAAAGAGATTGTATCTGTGAAGTGTCTGATGGCAAGATCTTAGCAAAAGGAGACAGCTATTCAAAGGAATATCAAACAGGATACATGAATGCATAATTAAGGGGTGACAGAGGTCAGCAATTAACACTTGGACATTTGTATTTCTTTCCTCAGGACAGGACAGTAGAATCAGAGGAGAAATTAAGTTCAAATTTGACACGGGAAAAGGACAAAGATACAGTTAATTTCAATTGTGCTTTAAAAACAATTTTAATATGCATGTTATGCATTTTATTCCTTCTGTGTCATTCATTAGTGAACTGAAAAGATACAGATATATATTTATCACTAAAATATACACAGAGCAGATGATTTTTCTGTGTGATAATTACAAGGACAAAATAAGTCAACATATTAAACGACTTAAGTATTATTTGCAGGTACTTGCAGTTTGGAAAGATAGGTATAGCAGGAGAGTTTGCTATAATTTAAAATGCTTATTAAATGTCAGTAGTTCTAATAAGTGATTGATATCTAATTAATGTGTCATATGTGATAATTTTTAAATGTTAATTAATGCCTAAAGACTTAATAAGTGCTGCTTGACCTATTAATTATGTTAGACAAAAAACTTACAGTAATTGTTTCCTAAATGAAATGCTTAAATAAAGTGTTTAAAGTGTTACCATACGATGCTAACATGGTGGCAGGCTGATTTCATATCAGACTGTGATTCAGGGATAACCTTTGAACTTCTCCTTCACACGTTCGTGCAGAACAGAGCTGTGCTGTCTCCAGTTTCATTGAAAGATTTACTGCCCTCTTCATTCTTTTGGAAGTGAGAAATTAATACTGTGGGCCAGAGCCTGCTGTAATTTAGCCAGGCACAGCAGAAGTGTTGCCTTTTGTGCCTATCAGCACGAATCCGTCCCCGGCGGCGCTCAGCCTGACGTCTGGCTCTTGTTATCTTCTGAGCAGGCTGGCAATGGCCATATATTCCGGGGTCCATCCTCCCCTCACAGAGAGACAGGGTCTGAGAAAGATGCAGTCATTAGGCAAAGAGAAGGAGACAAAGTGTGGTCCGGTGCTTACTTGTTATAAAGGATGGAGCGCTGCTTCACGGATTTCCAGGTAGCTGGAACAAAGCCTTGCCCCTTTTTATAAAGATGCTATGCCCTATTTTTTCTTGATCCCTCTGTAACAAAAGCATAGCATTTTCTTCCCATACCAGTGTTTTGAAATGTAAATCATTAAGGATTGTAAGGTGTTAATATACGCTGATAGCTGGGAGCCATAAATGACATCACAGTTTCTTTATTACTGCAGAGGAATAAAGTGATTACTGTTAGCAAAGTATTCATGGAAAGCTTGTGAGTCTTCTCAGATTTATATTGATAATGATTATATATGCATATATATTTTATCAACTTCATTAATAAATAATGTGATTTGTATCTAAATACATATATATAATTTACTTGGTGCATAACTTATGAACATCTTCATCTTTGATTCTAAACTTTAATAGAAAAAAAAGTCCTAATTTCAAAATTTCATTTTAAAACAACTTTATCTGGAATTTTGTTTTTAATATTAAAATTGAGGGCAATTTTTAAAGAACAGTACCTGGGTTCTGGAGGACTATATCTTTCAGGTACTTGTTTGGTCAATTGGTTCTTTAAATGAAACAATAATGTAAATATTTGGAAAGTATTTGTCTTTTATGTCTGCTGGTCAACATAAATTCCATGTTATCACCTCTGTTTCTTTTAATCTGTCCTAGCATGTCTGTTCCCTATCATTCCCATGATGTTTGATGGAGCCATGTCAATTAACTCTTTACAAAGGTTCTATAATCTTTCCCAAAAAGAACTTTGCAGAAAAACATTCTGATGAACTACCAAGAATAGTCTATCTGCCTCAAGGTTTAAGGTCAAAGATGAACAGTTTCCCGTATGGATGCTGTTCCTTCATTATTTATGGAATGTACTGAAAAGAATGTACCCTTTGAAGCCAATATTCTGGTATTCTGATTTGTGTATTCAGGTACCATGTCTCTGTTCATAATGCTCTGACCCTGAATATCCACCAGTGGTCAGCATCAGTGCTAGAAAATCAGGCTGGAACATTAGTCTGATATAGAATGACAATTTCTCACATTTTGTAGCATAATATGGCCTATATTGGATAATGATGCATAAGGAGTAGATATAAAAGTTTTCTAAGTGCATGAAAGATGTTTATTTACCTTATTATGGTACTGTAAGATAGTTCTTTATGATCATAGCCCTTTGAAAATATTTTGTCTCCTGGTGTGCTATTGTACATTGGCTTTCATACAAATTTCCGTTTAATTCTCTATAATTTCTTTATATTTACTCTTATTATAATACCCCTTGGAATTCAGAATACCTTATTGCCAAGGACAGTATTGTAAAGAGAGGAAGGAAGGAAGGAAGGAAGGAAGGAAGGAAGGAAGGAAGGAAGGAAGGAAGGAAGGAAGGAAGGAAGGAAGGAAGGAAGGAAGGAAGGAAGGAAGGAAGGAAGGAAGGAAGGAAGGAAGGAAGGAAGGAAGGAAGGAAGGAAGGAAGGAAGGAAGGAAGGAAGGAAGGAAGGAAGGAAGGAAGGAAGGAAGGAAGGAAGGAAGGAAGGAAGGAAGGAAGGAAGGAAGGAAGGAAGGAAGGAAGGAAGGAAGGAAGGAAGGAAGGAAGGAAGGAAGGAAGGAAGGAAGGAAGGAAGGAAGGAAGGAAGGAAGGAAGGAAGGAAGGAAGGAAGGAAGGAAGGAAGGAAGGAAGGAAGGAAGGAAGGAAGGAAGGAAGGAAGGAAGGAAGGAAGGAAGGAAGGAAAATTGAAGTATTTTCAGCCAAAATTTACTAGAGCTGAATTTCAACCAGACATAAAACCTGTGTGATTGACTAGAGGCAGACTCATGAATAAAGCTAAGTTAAAATCTAACAGCTCTGACAAATTTTTTGTTCTTTAACCCACTAATCAGTTTTTTTTAGAAAGAACAATGAAATTTATTCCTGTTACATGTTCAAATGATCGGAACTTTTTTGCAACTTTAGCAAAGACTAGGTTTCTCACAATTATTGTCTCCCTGAAAGAAATGTAGAGGTATCAGTGACTTTCATGGCAAAGTATTGCAATCAGGAATCTCTAGCAGGATCATCAGCAGCTACAAAAGTTACTAATGGAAAAAACCAATTTCCCCAGTCACTGAAGAAAAAAAGTGTTAATTTAAGGTAAGAATTATTTATGATCTTGAGGTTCCTGAGGTTCCTGTCAGTTGCACAAGTTTAACTAAGAAGTAGCTCCATTTAAATCCCTCAGTTTACTTTGGCTTGGTTTGATCTAAATTAGGTAAGAATTAGAACCCCCAAAAAGTATTCTCTGTGGTGATATGGATTGAAAGAGGGTTTTCTTAGGGTCCCTGCTTAGTGAATAGACAGACTCCTCCAGCTGATGGAAGAACATAGAATACAAATACAGTCTGTGAAAGGAGAAGAAAGATCAAGGAGAGTGTTTTTCCCATAGCTAACTAGAAACCAGTAAAACAAAGAATTAATCAAGCTTTTGTTTCTGCCCTCTGTGGTTTTCTGCATCCTGGAACTGCCACAGAAGGTTGGATGCAGACATGCAGTGCCACTTCTCAGCAAGGATAACTTGCCCCTGATGTCTTTGTACTACGGTGTGCAGATGTTTGGGATAACTTGCACCCTCACATTGCATTCCAGGACCCAGCAGTTACACAGGCCAGGGCACGAGTTGGTTTGTTGGGAAGCTACATTGGTACAGTGGGGCCAAGATAATGCAAGATACTGTGTATCTCAAAAGAAGATGAAGAAATACCATGGGATATCTGGATATTAAAATCTTCACAGAGGTTCTGATATGTGAATGGAAGTGAAAGAAACATAGTGTGCAAAGGAAAATGCCACTATGAGAAGGGGTGAACTACTCCTTTTCCCTTCCTTATTAGGTTTCTCTCCTCTAATGAAAACCAATAGCATGTTTAATAACTAAGTGTATAGCACTGGTTCAAATTTGCACCCATTAGTGTATTTTGAAAAAAGAACTAGTTAAATTTAAATGATATGTGCAACTTAAAATGACATGCATTTTGGGTCATGATTGAAATAAATAACAATTATTGGTTTGTTTCCACTGTTCTTAGTTGGAACTAAGGTTGGAATAGAATTTTGGCTGAACTTGATAAGAACTCTGTTCAGTGATTTTGCTGATGACTGTTTTGGTGTTCACCACTTTTCAAGTGCCCTATGTAATAAAGCTGGTCTGAAAGTCTAAGCTGATCTGAAAGCTTTTGTGCTTATTGGATGCATGTGAAGTTATTTGAAAGTAGGTCAAATTATGTTCAGTTTACAGCCTACAAACAGTGGAAGGATGAAGATAGCCACTCTGATGTTCCCAATTCAACTGTGCTGCCTATTTAAAAGATCCTATATGTGCAACAACTTAAAGAGGAGTTTGTAAACTCAGCAGATTTGACTCAAACTCTCAGAAAATGAGTCCATAATATTTGACTGTTGGCAGGCAAGATATTATGACTTAGGAAGTCATAATGAAAAATACTTCCAGGCTTCCTTTGGCTGTTTGGGACTCCTCAAGTCATTTTGGGGGGAAATAAAACAGCTTGAGGGTTATAGAAAAGGTGGAAATATTATTTTCAAAATGGTAGAACTAAAACAATTTGAAGTGGAAATAATGAAAATCAGTGGAATAACTGTTTGTATGTTGAAGGTCTAAGGATTTAATCTTTGATAAAACAAGCAAAAAATGCATAATTGGGTAAAAGTCTCTACTAGCAAAGTGATAAGCAAAAAGATAGTCAGGTTTCTTTGATTGCACTGGTGGATCCAGCACATCTAACTGATAAATAAGTAATTAACAGTGACTTAAGTAATTAACAGCGACTAGCTTAAGCTTAATATGGTTTGGTTTAGTTTTTGGGTTTTATTTTTAATTCAATTTAAACCCTGAGAGATGTAGCATAGAAATATCTCCATATGCTTTCTGCTGACTAAACTGCTTGGAGTAATTTACAGAGCATGATGAGCACAGACAGAAACACATAAAGCTTTAAAGCACATAAGTTTTCTGCACTCTTCTTTGTACAGAAGGTGACCAGACTCTGTCTGGATGGATGTATTTTTCTATGTTATAGAGGGCACATGACCAATATTGAGTTCAAGACATAAAAGTTTTAGACCTCCTTCTCTAACTTACAGAACCTAATAGAAGTAAGTAGTCATGGAAAGGAGCTTGTTCCTCACAGTTCTAAATGAGGTTAAAATACACAACATAAAATTAAGCATCTTATTCCTGAAATTTTTTACAAGTATTTATGTTTTGCAATCCTAAAGGATTCAGATGTATTTTCATGGCTGAATTCGCCAAAGAAATTAGGAAGCTTTAGCTTCAGCTTTGGGATCTTAAAAATACTAATGGAATTTTGAAACATCCTTTTACTGAGAGTTGCTTCTTCCTCCCCAGTCAACATTTGCAACTGGCTAGTAGTAAAAAAAAAAAAAGTTTTAGAAAGAGAAGAGAGCATCTTAAAGAACAGTAGTTTTTACTTAGGAAACTAAATTTTCAACACCAGAGTTACATGTATAAAAGCATTGATATTATAGGAAGGAGCCAGAGGGAAGGAATTGGGAGATTAGGACATCCATAGATGTTGTAGCAAAAATATGTATTAAAATTAAAAAAAAAGCAAAAAACAAACAACTTTATGTGATAGTTGTTTCCTTTACAGGCCTACCCTCTTGTGAAATATGTTCTTG
Organism: Fringilla coelebs; assembly: GCF_963513975.1. Lineage (NCBI taxonomy): Eukaryota > Metazoa > Chordata > Aves > Passeriformes > Fringillidae > Fringilla > Fringilla coelebs. The sequence goes on from NC_140029.1 coordinate 58,035,900, forward strand.
AACATGACATGCCACTGATTCTAACCTATGTGGAAATCATGCAGGTCATTGCCTCACATATATAGAAACCTACCAGCATCTAATACAATTTCAGAATCAGAAAACCTGCTTCTGTGCACCTGGTTCAGCTTCATATTCCTGGCCCACCTGCAGTTCACCAGATGTTCTGCTATTTCATTTCTTGCATGTCTCTATGTGTACTTGATTGTGTTTACCAAAGAAAATGCTTTGAATAAAGTTATTGGAAGCATTTATTTATTTCCCTGCTGAGTGACAAACCAGAGTAGAGATTTGAAGCAGATTTTCATCATACTCCTTCCTAGAAGTGATAAAAAGAAAAAACTTCATGTTAATACGGGAATAAATGAGTCAATATTGTGTGCAACATATGAAAAAAATTTACCAGTGTTCTGTGGCTTCACAAAATTCATATTTATTGCTTTTACATAAAGTAAGAAATCAATAAACAAGGAAATAAAATTTATATAGAAGCTTATAATTTGGAACTGTAGAAAGAGTTATATTCCTGAAATTTTCCTGAAAGAATAGAGAAAATGCCAATGAGATACTATATGAAAATGGAAAAAGTAGAAAAAAGAGTCTGGTATGCCTTAAGGTGCTAGAAAATGTATGATGAACTAGTTATATCAATATGCATGTGATTTTCTAAGGAGGTTAGTGTTGCTCTTTTAAAAAACCTTCTGGCTAGTAATTTTAATTTAGATTGCTACCTTAAAGGGAATATTATAAATAATTACAGATCACAGTTAGATCCCAGATAAATGCTGTACCACTAGGCATAAATATATTGAATAAAAGAGTACTAAGAACTTTTTAAGTCAATAAGGTCCAGATTGTCAATTACTGGCATTGTAAGCACATTGGAACTCAGTGCCCCAAATAAATACACTGAAACTATGTTACTTGCATTCATCTCTTGCTAGCTGCCACCCTTTCACAACAGAAAGAACAGAAATCTTACTTATGTTAATATATCCTTTTCTTCTAAATGACCCTTTCTCTGTACCCACTGAGTGTTGATTAAAAAAAATAAATCTCAAGGAATCTGTTCCTATTTTTGAGATTTAAATTTGCTCAGCAATCACAAAATATCCTTATTTCCCACACGAGTAAATCAGATAGACAGAGCTTTCTAAACAAAACTGCCTACGTCGGTACATTGATAGGCTACTACTAGCACTGCCATGCTGATCAGGGTCACATGTATTCACATATCTCTGTTTATTCCTGAAAGACAAAGTCCAGAAAGAACATGTGAGATACAGATACCTCAACCTAAGACTTGTACTGTTGGAAATATCAGAATTATTTCCACAGTAAATCTAGTGCCTGGGTTTGTTTGCAAATTGACCTGAAGGCTCCATGTAATGGAATAAATAATCCTGCATCCTATATTCATTATGCATATTTGCTGGCTTGTCCAGCTCAAGGCAAGAGCAGACAATGCTTGGTGCAGGTTCTTCTGAAAACTTTGCCCACCTATTCAAGAAGAGTAAATTTTGGTGTTTACTCTCAGTGGTTTTTGTTACTAAGTACAGATTTATTTACTAGATACTGCATATTTCATATCAGACAAAGGTACCTGAAGTGTCTGCTGTCAATTTCTTTTGTCACTGTTTCTGTATCATCAGGCTCTTTCTGCCAGCATGCTGACAAGAAAAATAATTTCCGATTTATTGCAAAGCAGAAATCACTGAAACAATCACTCTAGTCAGTATGTGGTGAAAGTGAAAACAAAAACAAGGCACTGTCATTGTCGACATTAATTGCAGTATATCTACAGTATCCTTTCACCAGAAATTTTTTCCCCCCTTATGTCCTCTGAGCCATCTTAATTGTGCCAATATTTGGACTGGAAAGTTCAGAGCTCACTGAAAAAGCTCTGCTGTAGCAGGTGATGACCCAAAAACCCTGTCCAGATTCCAGCCCCTTTGCCCACCCCATGGATTCCCAGCTCACTGGCTGGTCCCACTGGGTAGTCTGCACCCACTCAGCACTCACACACTCATCCCTTGGGCACCCCAAACTCATGGGGTTCCCCCAAATGCCAGTGTGTGCCCTGGCCCACCTGATACCCCAGCCCTCATGTAAGGTACCTGTGCTCCCTTGAAAAGTTTTTTAACCTTTACAGATGCGCATTTTACTCCTTTTTGTTGATATTTCAGCTTGAAATTTCCTACTGAATTACGTACACATAAGTATGGGCATCAATTTAAATTCTTTAAGGAGAAGTGTAAATGCACTGAGACCCCTCCACAGCTACCAACCCTTACAACTCCCACATGCAGGCACTTTTGTGCTGATCTCCAGAATCATTGGCATACAGAACTGGAGCCCTGTCACCCACAGCTGTCTTTCCTTATCCTGGAACCTAGACCTTGCATCACTCATGCATGTGATAGATAGTGAAATGATAGAGAAAATGGAAAAAAAAAAAGCCTTAAGAATAAATATAGAGTAGACTGCATTGGTCAGGCAGAGGGCTTGGGACAATGAGTACCCTTTTTTCCTTCCTTCTATTCCTCTCTGCCTATTCCCTTTCCTGATGCTTTCCTTTGTCTCACACAGGATTCTCCCCCTATGAATTCCCTAATGGCTGTGCACAGTCCTGCTGATCGCCCTGATATATCTGTCCTGTTTAGTTTGTTTCCCCCTTCCTGCCTGTATTGTCCTTCTACAAAGGAGAATATTTTTAAAATTGTTTATAATTATTGTTTAAAATATTTTTTAATGGCTCATCAATTAATGCTTGAGAAGTTGCTATAATTATATAAGTTTGCTATAATTTATCATCTCACTTGTTTGCTTATCATGTTTTTGTATGTCTTTATTGCTTTCTTTATTATTATTCCCTGAAAAATTCCTTCATCTAATGACCTTAATGAACCCATGTTGGATTTGCACAGCAAGATTTTGGTAGTGAGGGGTACAGGGCAGCTTCTGTAAGAAGATGCCAGAAACTGCCCATGTCTGAGAGCCAGTCCCAGGTGGGTCAAAGACAAATCTGCCACTGGCCAAGGCCAAGCCCATCAGCAGTGGTGGTAGTGCCAGTCAGATAACAGAGTTTACAAGGGAAAAAAACTCTGGAACACCAACTGAGGCCTCTGACAGAAAAGTGAGAACATTTGAGAGGAAAAGCCCTGCAGACACCCAGGTCAGTGAAGGAGAAGGAGAAGAAGGAGAAGGAGAAGGAGAAGAAGGAGAAGGAGAAGGAGAAGAAGGAGAAGGAGAAGAAGGAGAAGGAGAAGGAGAAGGAGAAGGAGAAGGAGAAGGAGAAGGAGAAGGAGAAGGAGAAGGAGAAGGAGAAGGAGAAGGAGAAGGAGAAGGAGAAGGAGAAGGAGAAGGAGAAGGAGAAGGAGAAGGAGAAGGAGAAGGAGAAGGAGAAGGAGAAGGAGAAGGAGAAGGAGAAGGAGAAGGAGAAGGAGAAGGAGAAGGAGAAGGAGAAGGAGAAGGAGAAGGAGAAGGAGAAGGAGAAGGAGAAGGAGCTTCTCCAGGAGCAGAGATTCCCCAGCAGTGCATGGTGAAGGCCATGGAGATCCATGGTGGAGCAGAAATCCACCTGTAGACCATCCACCTGTAGAAGCTACACTGGAGCATGTGGGTGCCTGAAGGAGGTCATAGGTCCCCATGTAGTCCTGAGAGAACCTGTGGACTCTGGCAGACCTGGACCCACAAGAGAGCAGCAGCCTGTTCCTCAGGGACCACATCCCGTGGGAGAGAATCACACTGGGACAGTTTGTGGAGAACTACAGCCCATGGAAAGGACTCATGTGGGAGACTTTTGGGACGGACTGTCTCATGCAGGGGACATCCCATGCTGAAGCAGGAGAAGAGAGTGAAGAGTCCTCCTGCTCAGGAGGAAGGATCAGCAGAGACAAAACGTGATTAACTGCTCCCCTTCCTTCTCCCCCTCTAGTGCTGTGAGGAAGAAGGTGATAGAGATTTCAGGAGTGAATTTAAGAAAGAAGGGGTGAGGGAAAAGCATTTTAACCTTTAGTTTTTTATTTCTCATTTCCCTACTCTGATTTGATTTGTAATAAATTAAACTGATTTCCCCAGGTTGAGTCTGGTTTGGTGAGTAGTAAGACTGAGAGTGCATAAAGTTGAACAAACATTGATTTTCTGTGACTCTATGTATGAAACCTGATTTTCTTTACCTGTTCTTGCACTTTTTTTTATGAATTCATTTTTAGTGGCTCTCCTCTGGATTCGTTTAAGCATGTCAATATCATCTGGTAATACTATCAGATAATTTTGACCTTGTGATTCAAATGTGCATGGAAATCCTCTTAGTTATTTTAACAATATTTAAATAATTTCTAATCCACCTTACTGAATTACACAGTACATGGACCATAGTGTCGACTCTAAACTCTGTTGTTTTTCATCCAGAGAGGCTTCTTTTTTTCATTTCCATATCTAGCTTTTGCACATAAAAAAATCATCTAAAATCTTTCACTGTATATTTTTTTAAGTCCTGTGTTTTTTGTTGTTGTTGACATGAGCATCAGTAGCATCTCAGAAAACATCTGTTTTCCCCATCTCTGTTCTGCTACTTACATCACAGAAAGGGAACGATGCTGGCTGCAGATTCAAGGTGATTTACAGTGTCAATGCATTACCCAAAGCTCTCACTGCATTGAACTACTACTTCCACATAGCCTAGTGCTCACTTGGGCTTTGAAAGCAATTTAGATGACAGGTGCAGGCTCTCTGCATGTGCCTCATACTGTGTGCAAACATAGCCTTAGGAAAAAAATCCCATAGTTCTAAAAAAATATGGTATAAGGATCTGAAGATGCACAGCAAGTCTCATTCTTTCCTCATCACTCATTTAAACATAAAAAAATTATGGAATAAAAATCTATAATAAAGAATATTTAGTATACAAAAAGCTTTTAAGTATTTGGGATTTGACTCCACTCTATGACTACTGCCATAATGACACCTTGATCTACTGAAAATTCTGTGATTAAACTTCACTTAGAAGCACCTCAATTAAATGAATAGATGCAGGTGTTCAAACGTATAAAAAGATGTCTAATCTCCAGTTATCATCCATAGGAACTACAGTTTGATTTATTTGGGTAAACATGGGTGGGCAGTACGAGGTATCCAAGGCATAGAACTAGCAGACAGGATTGTTGAAGAGCTGTGCCTGTCTGGAGCGTAGTAAGATGCCAGCTGGGAAAGCCTACAACATCTAAATAGCCCTACAAGTTTAGACACATGACTCAAGATTTTTGTTTGTTTTTTTGTTTGTTTGTTTTGTCAGTCATCTGAAACACAGTTCTGTTGGCACAAAGTCTATTCAGGGCTTATAATTTGATTCTCTTTGTAACAGTATGATTACAGCTGATTATTTTGCATGAGAAAATGTCAGGAAGCTGGAATAATTTCTTCAGGACCAAGCTGCGAATACCCCTGAACATGTAACAGAATAGAATAATGAAATACCTGAAAAAAAAGTTGAAGAGAACTGAGAAACTTGGCACCTTTACAGAAGGTGGGTCTTCATAGGACCATAGGATAATTTAGGTTGGAAGGAACCTCAGGAGTTCTCTATTCAAGCCTACTGTTCAAAGAGGGGTCATCTGTGAAATCTGATCATCAGGCTCTGCATTTAAGCCTTAAAAATGTCCAAGGATGGAGATTGCTCAACCTCTGAGCAACCTGCTCCATGGCTGGGCTCTCCTTGGGATGAAAAAGTTTTCCTTTGCAGCCAGTCAAAACACTTTTTCTTTCAACTTGCCTCTTGGCTCTCATCACACAGCACTGTGAAGAGCCTGTCTTTGTGCTCTGAAAGTCCTACCCACGTGTAAGGAAGGGGAGCTGCTAGATCTGCTCCAAAGCCATTATCCCTAGGCTGAACGAGGAAGACTGTTTCTGCAAGAATTATTACTTCCCGAATATGCGACTTTGTATTTGTTTTGTTTAACCTTAGGAGGTTACTATTGACACAGTCCTCCCATAGCTTGTCTAGGTCCTTTCAAATGTCCCTTCTGTAGGCAAATATATCAGCTTGTTCTCCGTGGTTGGGTACCAAGATTGAAAAGTCCACCACATTGTCTCTTCTGTCGTGTCCAGTGAAGATGGTATGTACAAAAGGTCTAGAGGTAGTCTCTTACAACACTCCACTTGTTACTGCCCTCCATGAATAGCCCAGCTTCTAATCAGTTTTAGTCAAATCAAATTTTCACCCACCTAGTTGAATACCCAATAAGACTATAAAGTCGCAATTTTGATGTGGGAAAATAGTGTTTAAAACCCTGCTAAAGTCAACATGAATGAAATCCACTTTCTATTCATTTAAACAATTCATGCATTTTATCAGACAGACCTTTTATAAATCCTTGCTAAGTGTTCCCAGTTACTTTCATGTGCTCACAAATATACTCCATGTTTTTCCCTAGGCTGAAATTGAGGTTGACCAGAACATTGTTTTCTGTATTGACTCTTCAGCAAGAAATATTTTTTTCACAACCATTTGCTCTTATTTCTTAACATTTAGGCATCTGAATCCCTTAAAGGTACAAAATTATGCCTTCTAAAGAGGTGGTGATTGGCCAGTGGAATAATAAAGAGCACAGAACAATCAAAAGTTCAGGCAGAGGAACAACTACTAGCTATGATACTTTAAAGGAAAAAATCTAGTTGTTCAACTCCAGGCACAAGCAGGACCCGCAATCTGGTTACAGGGCCTTGAAAGTCATTGTGAAGAAGCCAGTGCTGAGTACTTTGAAATACCTGTAGTGAATATCAGCAAAACTCCAGCAACAGAATGTTTTGGGTTTGGGAAATAATTTCTGGTGGCAAAAGAAAAATATCAGACAGGGATGAAAGCAACTCATAACCTAAGAGAATAGAGAGTCTGTCAACATCCTACAGGGGTTTTTTTGCCTCTTTGAAGGGGTGCCAAATACTTCATGAGGGTTCCAAATAAATCACAAAGAAAGAGGTGAAACAAGGCCAAAAAGAGACCTAGTCCTATACTGGTCAGATAACAAGGAAAAAATGCCTAACTTTGACAGCATAAATTGAACTTTTTATGGAGACAATTTTGTGCTGATTTCAGTGCATCAAGAAGACATAGTCTTTGCCCAGGTTCACCTGGGGAAAGTCAAAAATATAATCTCCTAGTCAGCAAATAATGCCCAGTTGTTAGTACAATTGGAACAATATTAAATACTTCAAGATTGAAGTAATTCAAAATAGAGGATTTTATGGCTTAAGAAACCCCATCTTGCTTCTGAGACAGAATGCAATCAGGAGTTGTATTTGCACTCAGAGAATGATGTGGTGAAGTAAGCTCATTCTTCAGTTTTCAAGAAGGAAACTAAATGCATTAGGAATATTTAAAATGAGTATGATAATGTGTCTCTCTTGGTGTGATGGATGAGTGTAAGAAGCTACAAACTGTTTAAGCATCATTCAAAACCTGCCATGGTGGTTGGGAATTTGAATGCATGATACCTGTCCTTGAATATTTGGAAAGCAATAATTTAGCTGTGTGCCAAAGGTGGGTGGCAAAGGAAGAACAAAGGTTTCTACAAGAAATGTTTAGTGGTGCAAATTGTCTGCCACTATGTTATATAACATATTTCAGGACTTGATGAATTGAAGAATGTAGAATGCATTTCTACATAGTCTACCGGTGCCTGGACAAAAGTCGCAAATCAAAAAACCATTGAAAGAATATTAAACAATCTTCATGAGCCTTGGAGGAAGTGGTCAGCATTAATCAGGCTGTATGCAAATGCTGACATGACAGCCAAATTTTGTAATTGGTTTTCTTAGAGTAGAGCAAGGTTGCTTTTGGTTTTTGGCATTATGTTAGGTATTCAAAAATTATATTCTGCTTTTAGAAAGAACAGATGATGTGATGTAACACTGAAAAATGTACCCTATAGCTTCCTCATCAGAATGTCATACCTTTACCTCAATCTTTAATTCGAATTTAAAGCTGATGTCTAAAGCCGTAGTTAGAGAAAAAGTACAGCTAGATTTCCTGACCTTTAGCTGAAGTGTCCCTTTCACCTGAAAGTTTGGTAACTTGTTTTTACTTTTCAGGAAAAGAAGAATTTGCTCTGGGTTAATGTAATTGTCTGCCTTGGGGCAAATTTTCAAAACAAATATAGACGTAAATATTCCATTTTTAAGACTCTGCATTTCTACAGGCAAATTGGATGGACAAAAATAGAGTTATCCAGTTTACACATTCAAAAGTTGAGAGTTCATTTGGACAGACACATGGCATAGAACTAGGAAAGCATTCTGGGAATGGTAGTTTACAGACCATCCCCAGCAAAATATGCATTAGGCAGCTTGAAGTGATAATAAAATAAATATAGATTGTTTCCTGATAGGTGAGAGGAAAAATAAATCTAAGTTCTTTAAAGTTCACAAGAAAAGAAAAAAAGAACATGCAATTACTGGAAATAAGACCAGCGGGTCTTATATATTGAATCACTATTTATTAAAGAAGACTAGAAAAGGCCAAAAACAAGGCCAGTATTTTTTTTTTTCCTTTTTTTCCAGTACAGAAAGAGCAGGAGAAGGAGTCTGTATTAATCTAGCCTGTGGCTTATTTAACAAATAATTTATCATTAAGTTAGTAAAAGCCTAAAAGCAGAGAGCTTTGAGAGCTTTTTTAGTTTGAAAATAGTCAAAATTAATTGCTTAAAATGGTGGTTGGGGCACTTTTGCTCTAAATGTATACAAGTAAATGGTAATAATCTACATCTTAGGTACTCTCATGGCCTGTGTTACATAACTACCTCAAGAGATAAGTAGTCCACTGGGACTACCTTTGAATGGATAATAAAAAGTGATTGAAGAGTTAAGGTAGGGTTTTATTATTAAGTTTAAATTTTAGATTATCTAACTACTGAATATCTAGTCAGACAGATGAACCCCACCCTAGTCTGCAAGGGGGAATCTGGAGAAGAACAGTTGCACCAGATGCTGCAGAATTCTGCTTTACAAGCCAAATGAGACTCCAGACTTTGCTAGATCTCTGTTGAAAAAGTCTGTACAAGCTTGAGGCATGGCCTGAACCTGGATTAATATCTGAGGCTATTTTTTTGTATTCTTTTTCTTTTTTTTTCCTCCTACAAGCGAGTTATGTTTGTCTACAGCTACACCAAATTCTTTCCTTTTAAAGAGGTACAAGGAGAAGGAAGCTTGATTAAACCAGTTTTCTCTGAATAAGGGTTCTTGCAGCTATGGAGTATGTCTCCTGATGTCTGCTAGACACTTGTCAAGTTCTTTCTATTTTCCCCCTCCTTTTTATTATACTGTTAAGGTCTTTTACAGTAACGCAGAATAATTTAATGAGGTTTTTCATGGTCACTGTTCTTCATTGTAGAGGTATATCTTGATATATGTTGTAATAAAATATAATCCTATTTCTTTCAAAAAGAGTGCTCTGGTAAAAACCATGTTTCTCCTGTACCATTGTCAAAAAATTAGCAATTAACCAGACTGCAAAGAACTCGCTCTTTGTACTTGTGCCATTTCTTAACATATCTTTTTCTCACAGGCTTTTAATACTTTTATTCCTAGTAATTTTAACCACTATATCCATGTCTGCTTTTTCATAAATTCCCGCCTGTTTTCCCAAGCAATACTCTGAGAAATGCTCATTATGTATTTTTTTGGCTTTTATTTTCCACTATCCTACAGAAAAGGTTTCCAAAGCAAAGTACAGATATTACTGCCATGTTCTTTACTGTTTATCAAGTCCCACTTTTCTTCCTCCTTTGCTGTGAGGACTACCACAGGGGTATCCCTTTTGTATATTTTATAACCTGTCTTTGTTTGATGGACTGCTGAGGGAAGTGTCTCAAAACTACGTGGGAAATCAACCAGATAAAATAACCTGTGATGTTGCAGTCAAGTTTTCATGCAAAATCTTGAGCTTCAGAGACCCAGTGTAAAGTGAACCTAAAATTAATTTATCCCATCCCCTCATCTGATCTACACTTCATTTACATTTGCAGTATTCAATGCCAGGAATCTTTCCATAAAAATATGTCTTCAGAGGTTTACCTAAAAGGAATGGGTTGAAAAATCTTCCTTATTATGTTAACCCTGGGAGCATAAGAGGTCCTGTGACTTTATTCCAAATAGTTTGATTGAGTTCTCCCTTCCTCTGCTTCCTGACCCATCACAGTGTATCTCTAGGCAAAAAATTGATGGGACTGTATATTTCTTCTGGATGTGCTGTATTGCTGGCTTACAGTGATTCAAGACCTTTGGGGTTTAACCCTTTGTTTGTACATTTAAGGTGGAATTGTGAAAAAGGAATAAACCTCAAAACATATCTTTATTGTTGCTTCATTCTTGTGTGATAGCTGTTTTCTTTTGCCATTTGTGAGCACCTCCTAATTTTATAAAATAAGTGAAAGGTAACAGATGAAAACTATAAAAACTGTCAAAAGCAAATAGAAATCTAAAGGGTCTCACTTCTGTTCTAAATAATTCCACATTACCTTTATTCTTCAGATTTTTTTTTCTACTTAAACATTACTGTTAAGAGGGTCTAAAAGGTTAACATTTTACAAACCTGTGAAAAAATCTGTCTTCCTATCCCAAAAAAGGGGAAGTTTTCCAGCTGATAGCAATGGGTTTTGACAACTGTATCTCTGGGTATCCTACCCATTGCAGACACAAGAAACAAACTCCTGTATGCCTATTTAGTGATCGTTTTTGGAGTTGTCTTAAAAGCTCCTGAATTGCATTCTGTTTCAGGCTTGGCACTTTTTTCCTTTATTCTTGCCTCCTGAAATGACCTCCAATTTCAAATCATTGTGGTTTTTTCTGTTCTGGGTTCTAAATGGAGTTCCCTATGTCTATTTTATTTGCTTCCATTTTCCTTAATTTTAGCATGTCTATCAGAGACAGTTTCATCAGAGCATCCTAGTTCAGGTTATTGTTCTTGTTCCTTCTCCAGTATGAACTACTACTGTTTTCTGGATGTTGTTACCTTCTGCATCTACCATCTTTTACCTTTATTATCTGACAGAATTTATTTGAAAAAGGAGAAGGATCAGGAAAGGCCTTTCAGCTTTCACATTTTCAGCATCATGTCTCATTTTTCATTTGGCTGGAAGGCTTCTTCGCTCCCTCTTTAAGAAATAATTTATCTTTATGCTTCTGAGAGGTAGCTTGTGAAACTGTCCACTGTTATATGTTGCTACAGTGGCCTTAGGTCTTCTGTCTTTGCTCTATGTCTCATCCTGCGGGATATCATCAGCCTTCAGAAGCTTCTACTAAGGGCAATGGAAACAAAGTTCTCTATACTATTTCCATCCTTTTAGTGATGGATGAAGTCAGAAGTACCCTTTTTTAGTCCACATAAATACTGATCTCCCTACCTGCATCTACTAAAATTATGTGGTTGCAGGTATTTAAGTGCAACATGCCACTCCACTAGCCTGGAGGTCACCAAGCTCCATAATTACTCAGCCATTAGGGGACTCTTATAATTGTCACATGAAGAATCTTTGATTTTCAAATTGCATTTATTCAGTCTTTCCAGCCTGTCTCGTCAATCTTTTTACCTTCCTGCAGTGGCTAATCATGGTCCCTTTGCAGGCAGAATCTTATGTCAGTTTATATCCCATGTAGCATGAGACAGCATCATGAAACTTCTTCTTTACAACTGCAAAACGAGAGACAGGACTGTGGTCCCAGTGCCATTGAACTTTCAGTTTCATGGTGAGCTGCATGCTAAATTAATTCCAAAAATAATTTTCTTAGAATTCAACTCTAGCTTCCTTCCCCTTTACAATCATTACGGTTCAGTGATAAAAATCCAAGAGAGCTTGAGTAGTCATGAGAGATTGATATTTTTAAACTTCTGTGCCCTCTATATAGTTCTAGCCCTTCAGCATTGATGTTCCACCAAGGACCATTCTTAGCATCACCTCACTAATCTTGCACTGATGAAATGCTTCTTAGGTTCTACATCTGCATTAGACAAGTTCATTAAATTTTGTGCAATGCTCAGACAGTGTGCTAATAGAGGGCATGTAAGTATGCAGATAGAGAGAAATACCTGCTGATTGCCTGAAAGACTTCTGATCAGCCTAATTCTGGCAAAGTAGAATTTCTCTTCTGTCTGTTACCTTCTGAAGTAACTGAAAGGAGCTGAGGTACTGCTACTTTTGTGCCTGGCCTTAAAAGTACCTGATACAGTGTTTTACTTAGGATATTGCTCCTATTTCTGAGAACATGAATGTTGTGTTTGGCTCTCTATATGAAGACCTGAGCTATAAAGTTTGGGGGGGTTTATTCCATTTGTCAAGATTTAGTCTAAGTTATGTATTGCATATGATATACTTATTCACTTATGGTAAAATTATGTGCACTCCATCCATCATGGGAGGCTTGATTTGAAGAGATTTGAACAGTTTGAGGTAGAGCAGCTATTTGGAGTGTAATTAAATTATCTTACTTCGCTTCCCTGGAAACCTCAATTAGAAGAGAGATAATTCTGTTGCAAATGAAGTGTGTTTTGTTTATATATGTAGAAGAAAGAAAAATAAATATGGAAGGGAAGCAGTTAGTGGTGTCTAATAATGGGTGGGGGGAGTATGTACTGAGAATTTTCCATTAAGAAGTGGGTGTTTTGTCTCAAATAATGGCTGTAATATTTATAATCCATCAGGAATTACTATTATTGTTAATTTGATAAGGAATAAGTTGATAAAACTTCAGTTCCTTCTAGCAATTCTGCTATACTTACCTGATTTAAGTGTCAAACAATAGTGATGGGATATAGCAGAGGTTATGGTGTCACACTGGCAGTGAACAGCTTCCCGTGGAAGGATTAATATGAGAGGATCTTTGTGATAGATCAGGTCTCTTTCTCTCCTATTCTGTTAATATTAAAATGTTTATTACTGTCATTGTAAGAGGAAAAGGGAAATCATTCTTTCTCAGGGAATAATTTTCTGAATTCCAGCAAACTGGCAACACAACACCATTTTGAGGAGGTACAAGAAGAATCCAAACTGTTCATCCCATTCTGAAACATAGCAGCTTCAGGACAATTAGCACTCTTGAGCTACTTTCTTAGTCTTTGTGTTCTCAAATTCTGTCACATGTCTAAAAGGAGTCAGCCCTTATAATGAGATGATGTAGTTGAAAACTCCTGCTACTGGTGGGAGACCCAGAGATGCAGTGATCAGCAAAACATATGCAGTGGTGACTGTGAAAAATGTGTCATTGCAATCTGAGCTGTGTCTTCATTGTGTGGCTAGTGCAAGCTGAATTTGCTTTCTATCTCTCTGCCCACTGCTGCCCTCCTATGAGTACCTGGAAACCATCTCTGGCAAAGAGGAGACAAACTGGAGTGAAAGTGTGTGAAAAGACGCACAAGCAGCTGAAGACCCAGCAGTACATTTGTACTGTACATGTACTGTACTTGGCTGTCTAAGACCTGTGTGAATGTTTTTCTAACCTTCTGTGCCAATTTAAAGGCAAGTAGAGCTTGCTTAATCCACAGGTATTTTAAACTGACTTGTGCTTTTCAGAGTTCCAGACTTCTGTGTTCATCAGATGAATATTTAATATAGGAGTAAAACAGAAGGGAAATATCCCTAGATGTAGTGGTTTACAATTATCTGTTTGACTTGAAACTGGGATAGCATGTGCTGAAGCCTTATATTGGTCCAGATGAAAAGTAAACTCCAGTGTGGCTACATCCTCAGCAGACAAGCCTCAATATATGTGCATATAGACTGCCTTCTCTTTCTTCTCCAGAACTGCACCCACTGAGTAGATTATGATAAAACTTCTGATTTCATCAATCTCAAGTTTAAATTTTATTCTTGATGTCTGGTTTCAGTAAAAGTCAGTCCTCAAATGCTTGACATACTTTAAAGAATGATCTGTAAATTGCTACCAAACTTTATTATGATCAGACACAATTGTCAGAATATCGCCAAAGAATGGATCTGAATTTAATGTTTGCCAGATTTAGTTTTACAATTCAAAAGTTTCTGATTACTCTGAGAAAAGGGACCCATCCTGGTTATGTTGGCTGTAGAAGCATCTTTTTCTTATAATTCAAATAAATACAAACATGTGACTGCTTTCTATACAGACTGGTGACTACTTGCTTACTTCTTTATAATTGAATTATAGAATACCCATTAATGGTACAGTGTATAAATTAATGTATATTTTTATATGAAAAATGCACCAGGCATAGACTTTCAGGGGAAAAATTCAAAAGTTTATTTGAGCTGATAGTAATAGAATTACTTTAGCAAAGTAGGTCCAGATTTTATCATGCATTTCTGGCAGGACTAGATTGCAAAACAAGATCATGATCTACTGTAAATCTGATACAATTTGGAAGGAGTTTATTACCCTCCATGCTGAGCTTTCCTTGTTTATTTGGGCCTCATTTGTGTGGTGGACATTTTCAAATCTTGAAGATTTTTAGCTCTGATGATCACCTTAAAAAGACAATCATCTGTCCCTCAGAATATATCTTTCACATAGCCCAGATGAAACTTTCTCTTGTTTTTACCCCTCCCCAAGAATTTAAAAAAATCATTATAAAGCTAAGAATAACAGATGTATATAAAATTCTATTTAACCATTGTGCCGGTTATGATAAAAGCCAGGCGATTTGCTTTGTTCCCCTTAAATCCTTCCAGAATGCTGCTGTGAAAGTCAGTTTCATCTCCTGAAACTCAGGCCATGAAATTCCCCAATTAAAATTCTTTCACTGCCTACCATCCCTTTGGTTGTGTTCAAGGTCCTTGTCTTCCCCATCAAGGCTGTACTTTAATTTCTGCTTAGTGTTCTACTTTTCTTTACTGCCCCCAAGATTCCCACCCAGGTGCCACTTTCAACCCCTCCTTCCACTTTTATCCTTGTATTTTGTTCCCACCTGCCTATGTTGGAACTGGAACTGAAATAATTCCTCGCAGAGGCACCTACAGTGCTTGTATGTCCCCACTCCTCAGCTGTGGTCTCTGCCCTTGCCTGCCTGTTCCTCTGGAGAGAAGAGTTTTACAGCCCCTCGCTTTTGCCACGGTGCATACCGGGGGGACTTTGAGAGCTGGAAGCACAATTCTCTGCAGCCTAATTTAAGAAGGCTCTGTGGTTGGGAGTGAGAATTTCTCACATTCTTTTTGGATTGAGTCTAGGAAAAGATCATAGCACAAAAAGTCTCATGGATTACACAGACACTGCTTTAACTTCCATCAGATATTCCTTCAAGGTTTCACACAGTGCTCTGGACCACTGAGGATTGCATGAGCTTTTAAAGTTCTGGGGATTTCATACAGTTTCAGCAGCAAATATTCATCATTCCCACATCTTCATTAAAAAAAAAATAAAAATCTTCAATTAAAATAGGCAATTTGCTTCAGTGAAATGTAGGGTTTTCGTGGTTTGCTGGGGCTTCAGATCAGGATGTAGCTTGCACATATTCCATATGTGGCATAATTTCAAAGAGACGCTATGTGAATTGAAGATGAAAGTTTGTGTTTTAAATGACTATCCCATGCTTGCTATCCATTGAAATAGGGGCTATAAAGAGATGAACATTAGAGGAAAAAAAACCTCTCTGGTTTGATAGCTTATATCGAATTTATATTGCTGTACTTGAAGGGCAATTTTGTGCTTTCAGGTCACATCACAGCAAGATGATCTATCTATACCTACATACATATGGACATAGGAGAAATGTATACAAATTAAGGATCAGATATAATCAGGTTAAAATAGCCAGTTTGATCCTAAGTGGAATTAAAAATCTACCCATTGCCTTTAATTTAAAGTTAAATATGAGAGGCAGATGCAAACTCTACCTGCTGTGATCATGTTGCAGCAATTTGTCCAAGATAATGAAGTTTTTCACTTGCTTATTACAAAGTTTTAGTAATCTGGAAAACATTCATGAGGTACTTTAATTCCTTATTAATTAGAATAAACTTGATATGAGTGGTATTGCTGGAATCTGGAGAGAGGATGTGAGTGATTGAAATGTTTAGATCATGAATTACAACTTTTTCAGCAAGCCTGAGAAGATGACAAAAAGAAGTCATGAGTTTATATGTAGGAACAAGATCATGACTTGACTTTTACATAAGGTAATCTGCTCACATATATCTAATTTTCTTTTCAGAAGTTTTAATTCCCCAGAATAAATCAAAATAAAAAAGTAAATGACTGAGAAGATAAACCTGAAATATACAAATAAAAAAATGTTCATTACTTAAAATAAATGTTTCTATCGCCAAAACAGGGTACTTCCAGTGTAGGACAACTGCTTTGGCTAAAGTCTACCTTACTGTCAGAGACTAAAAGAAGTTAACTTAAAGAGATCTGAAGTTTGTCTACTTTGTTTTGTATATTTCTGATTATATCAAGGAAATTATAGAGATATTTTATTAGGCCAATTAAAACCAAATAAAACAAACAAGTAGTGTGACCAGGTAAGTATAACATTTTGTCTGAGAACAATCCAGAGGAAAACAACTACAAGGAGTCAGTGAATTAAATTCATCGAGGAATAAAGTACATGGTTATAATAATGTACTAATATATTTTTATGGGAAATGGTCCTTATCAAACATTTTCATTCCTTGATGCTAGAAAAAATGTTGCTAAAATTAGAAGTGTATATCTAATAATACTGGACATTTATCAGATGTATGAAAGCATGATATACTGGTTTAAAATATTACATAACATCGGTATAGTATATGATATTTGAATGAATGAATGAATGAATGAATGAATGAATGAATGAATGAATGAATGAATGAAATAGCACTTCTCAAAAAAGTAGTTTCTAATGGGATAACATCCTTGAACTCCTTCCCAACTGAGTTCTGCAGCAAAATCCAATTGCCTTTTAATAAATGTGTCTGTGACAAACATGAGAAAACAAATACTTCTACTGCAGATGTTAATGGTTTTCTCTCTGGTTAGTGACCTCTGACTTGTTTAGAAGCTGCCCGCTTGAAATGTCCTCACACAGTAGGGATGGATATTGTTTTCCATTTCATGTACGTTTCCTTCAGCTTCAATCAACATAGGAATGGTAATGCATATTCTTAGGTTAATATTTTCATTGCATGAAACTGAAGGTCTATATGACCATGAGAACACAAGAGGGAGTTAATGGATGCTATAGTGTTGCACAGGACAAAACAGCCAGTTGTGCTGTTTCATCTGCACCACTTAAGATCGTTTCTCGAGCAAACTTTGAAGAATCAGACACAAGTTTTGCTTTGGAGGCAGCAAGTTAGTTTACTCCAGAAAGATCCTGACAGCCATTTAATTTTACTATGGAACACTAAAAGACTAATAATATATACTGGACAACTCAATGAGTAGTGGTTGGATCTGGGAAAGTGGTATCCTGAAAATACTTTTAAAGGTGCTTTTGGTGGATTGAGCCTGGCTGGACGCCAGGTGCCCACCAAAGACACTCTTTCACTCCCCCATTTAGCAGGACAGAGGGGAGAAAATATAATTCTCTTGACTCTTGTGAGTTGAGATAGGGTCAGGGAAAGATCACTCACCAGTTACCGTTATGGGCAAAACAGACTCAACCTGGGAAGTTCATCTAATTTATCACCTATCAGATCAGATTAAGGAGAAATAACACCTACATCTTAAAACAGTTTCCACCCACTGCTCCCCCCAACACTTCCCTTCTTCCCAGGCTCAGCATTTCTCCCAAATTCTCTACCTCCTCCTCATCAAGCAACACAGTGAAATGGGGTTGCAGTCTTTTTATCACACAGCAGATTTTCCTCTTTGAGTTCTGTTATCTGAGAGGCACTACCTTCATTGCTGAGTTCAGTGTCAGCCAGTGAGGGGTCAGTCTTGGACCCACATGGCCTTGGCTCTGCTGGCCACAGGGGAAGCTTCTCTCAGCTTCTCACACTGCTGAACCACCCTGCAACCTACACATTGCTGCAACTACTCAATACACAGGTATTGTGCAAAGATTTGAAAATGAATAACCAGGATAATACTGGACTAACTTTTTCCTTATAAATAAAAAACTTAAGAAGTAATAAAAATAAATAGAGATTAGTGCCCCATTTTTTAACTTAAAACTTTTTTCTGAAATAAAGAACAATCTGAAAATCAGAACCAGCACGGGTTTGAAGATGGGAGATAGAATACACTGCTTCATTAATAGCATGTTAACCTTTTGCACATTATTTGATAGCATTCAAATGTAGTCCCAGCATTAAGGCTTTAATTATTTGTTTTCTTGTACTTTGGAAGAAGCAGAAGAACAAGGATCCATAATAGCTTTCTAACAGCAGCAGTGCAAAACAGACAAACTTCTAATTATTCTTAAAATTGTTTTATAAATGTATTATGTGTTACAATTTTCTGAGATAGCAAGGATCTGAAATTGTTAAGCCAGACCCTTTTCAGTTCCACGTGTTTGTCCCAAAAGGTAAAGCATCAGGTAGAGAGAAACCCTATTATGCCGAAGAATGGCTTTATGCTTCAATTCATAGAGATTAAAAAAAAAAAAGCAAGAAAAATTTTTTCTTTCTTTCTGTGAGAAAATTTTTTTCTCACAATCTCATTCAATGGTAAAAAATAAATTACCCTGGTATGTGAAATGTTGTCAGCTCTGTTGCTTCACATTGGAGAAGCAACGTGTTTGAAAATGCCCCGTACAGAGCTCTTTACTTCATTGATTAATACTGAATTTCTTTGGTTTCAAACAGTTTCAGAACTGCTCATTTCTGGTACTTCTGCTTACAGCAGAATCATGCTAAAGTTTTATTACCTTTTGCAAACAAATTTTCAATACTTGAATAGAACACTGAAGCTAGCTTTGGAGGAGAAACACTCCATACAAAATGAAAATTCATTGTGAATCATTCGAATCCAGATTTATACATTTCATAAAGATGTGTACACAGGGTAAAATAACAGTTTCTAATTGCTCATTGAAACCAGCATGGTCCCTTAACTACAGGCTGAGGGGTCCAGCTCTTGACTTTTTAATCTGTTTCCTAAAGGTATCTATTTCTCATTGGAGGTGAGAGATGAATGTGTGCCTCCTAAGTGTGAGGAGGATGGCAGTGGAAATCAGTAGTGTTAATTAAATTACAAGAATTAACATATCCAGTATTTCTTCATCCTCTAAGCTGTTGCAACAGTTAATGAGAGTGAAGAGTGTTTTATGATTCCTTCTTTCTAACAGAAAAATCTATATCCAAAATCTTTGCCAAGTCGAAGATGAAATTTTAACTAATTGTTCATTTGTTTCAAGCTCCTCCCTCTTTTTCAAAAGAATCAATTGTTTAAAAAACACAAACTGAAGAGGAGACAAAAAAAAAAAAAAAAGAAAAAGAACAAACTCCTTTTTATTAATCATAATGGAATCAAGCTTGGATCCTGCAATTTTGACCATTTTGACCAAGAAACCATCATTCCAGTCCCTAGAACAAAAGAGAATTAGTGGAAAACATGTTCAATAAAATAAGCAGAAAGAAAAGGTGTGCTTTAGGCTTCTTTTGGAGGGATATTTTATTTCTTTATTTGTTTGGGGTTTTTTTCCTCACCATTTTTAAAATGTATTAACATTTCTCCTCACTGGTTTGCTTGTTTAACGCTGCATCTGTAGCTGCAAAATTGATGAAATTTGGACAATTTTTTTTTAATACTTTGAAACAACAGTTGCTGAGAATTATGAATGTGTTCTCATTGAAATATTGATGAATAGGAGATTGATAGACAAGACAGGGTTGTCATAATGAGGTACAGCATCTTCTTCTATCATATTTTATCCTCATTTCAGCAAGACATTTGAGGTACCTTTTAGGTTTCTTTACTTTTGGGCCCTTATCTATTTGGACAAATTGCATTGTTTCACTACTGTGGTACTTGGTGAAATTTTGCTTATATTTGTAACGTAACATTTTGAAATTCCTTTAAGGTAAAACAAACAAAAAAGAGAATCTGAAATTCTAGGTCTTAGAGATTTCTCTTCACATTTACGTTTCACTTAGCATATGTTCCTCCATCTGTTTATATTTGACTTTTCTTATTGAGGTTAATTATTGTTTTCCATCATAGCTAGAGTTTTGATTTGTCCTTTTTTAAACAATTTTCCAACTGAGGCAGCTTTTATATTTTAGAACAAAATTGACACATTTATAAATACACAACTAAAACTATTAGTCACTGATCTTACAGCAGGATTTATTATTTTATAAAGCTATAATGGTCTTAGTAATTTTTAATTCTGATAAACTTTCCATCTTTCACTGAACTCTATTAACATGAAATTTTTAAGAACAAGGTTCACACTGATGTTAGTGGGATATGCTAGAGAGAAGAGGATTGAAATTACAGGTGCAAAAGCACCTGTTATTGCATTTTTTTTAACCAAACTAGTAATCCTAACTACTTGTAAAATGCCAGCATGTTTCAAGAAGGACATCAGTTTCTGAATCACTGCTTGACCTATTATTCAAATATATCATATAATAAATTAATATGAAAAGCAGTGGGTGAAACTTTTGTGCTGTATCCAAATTAGCATACAAGTGAGCTTTATTTCCTTAAATAATCTGTCTTTTCTCTTGTGCTATATATGAAAAGCAGTTATGGTTGACAAAACATATAATGAAAAATCAATATTTTCAAATATCAGTGATGAGTTGTTAATTTGCAGTTTCAAACCAATTGAAAAATTTTGCATTTATTACTCAGTTTGTTATATGAAGGAGTAAAGCCCTTAGATAAGGGATTTTTTTCTTGCTGCTTGTTGTGCATTTCTATTTTTGACAGCAATCCATCTTCCAGAAAGAAACAATTGTTGTCTTAGTTGTTTTAGGACAAATGTGAAATGAGAACTGACACAAGAAACATAAAAGCAAAATGAGATAATTACATTTTATCAATCTTTTCTTTCTCTTTCTTAAAGCTTTCTGGGGCTTTAAATTATCAGCAAAATCTTTTTTTGCTCACCTTCAGGCAATCTTTTTCTATCTCATTCATAAATGTTATTTTCTTTGCTGATCTCACATCATAAGTACATGCATTCACCCAATGCTCCTCTTATTGTTATAATTTTTATGCCAGTATATTTTTTTTCAGCACCACCAAAAAACCAGACTTGCTTCACTTGCAAAATCAACTATTTGACCTTCAGCGACTTTTTTCACATTCACAAAGGAATTTAATTATTGCCATTGTTAAAATATATTTGCTTTCATGATTCTTTGAAATGATGCTAAAGTGAATTTTGTCTGGTGGTATATTTGTTTTTTAGTCATTAAGCTATGAATACTAAGAGAATTCAGCAATCAGGATAAATTTCTGTGACTGTGACTATTTGAAATTGAACTTTTGAATCCCCCCGAAAAGTTTTCTATTTGCTATATGAAACTGGTATGGACTGGATGTAAATTTTTGAAACACCTGATCTAAACAGACAGCACATGTTAAATCCTTCAGTTAATAAAAACACAAGAAAGAGGAACAGCAATTGCAAAGATGTGCTTTTGTACACAGACTGTTTAGTCAGAAAAAGACTGGAGGCTTAAGATACAAAACAGAGGGGCTGGTGCTAAAAAAATAAGATTCACAAAAAGAAAATGGCTTTTGAAAGAAGTAGCATTAGAAAGGACATGGTGAAGTCCTTGTTTTTGCTCTGGCTGGAGGAAACAACCAAAAATGAGGAAACATCTCAGAGATCACAAAGATGCATCAAGGTGAAAGCTGGGAGACCCCAGAGAGGCACCCTGATGGATGACACCCGAGATTGGCAACTGTGACCAGGGCTATGGCATAAGTTTATATAAGTTGCTGCCCAGCTTTCCCAGGTCTCCCTGTGGGGAAAAGCAGCTCAGTCCACTGAATGTAACACTGTGGGCTAGGGAGTCTCTCGGGTAACTGAGTACCTCTAATCTCATTGGGTTTTAAATAAATCACAGCATTGAGTTCCACTAGCTGTTACTTACTCTTCCTCCCCTGGGACAAGAATGAAAGACACAAGAGACTCCCCGAGTACACTGTGTCAAAAAGTGGTGAGTAAATAGCCCAGAAATCAGATTTTCAACAGACAATTTCCATAAAATTTTCAGCCATGCAGGTAGATGACCATTTCTTAAAACAATGACAGAAAAAGAATTGGTTTGTCTATCTCAAACATCTACCATGTGACAGTGTTTTAGATTGATGTTAAATCCATTTTTCTGCAGTGAATACCTCATTTATTATTAAGTAGGAGGAGACAACTATCCATATATTCATAAAATCAGGTCCATAGTTAGGTAAAATCCATGCTGGATTTACCCCAATCCAACTACTTCTCTCTATAGAATATTTGTAGAAATATTGGTTCACTAATCATTATTTTTGACTGAATACCATCCATAGTGGCAAAATACAAATAAAATGGACATATGATTTTTAAAAAAGGACTTTTTTTTTTCCTTGAGCCTAAGAAAAGGTCAGTGCAGAAAAAAAAACAAAAACAAAAACAAAAACAAAACAAAAACAAAAACAAAAACAAAAAACAAAAACACAAACAAAAAAAAAACCAAAAAACAAAAAACCAACAAAGAAGAACACAAAACCCAAAATGGAAAACAACCAGCTACAGCCACAGCTGTCTATAGAAACACCAGTTTCTTCTTGGCACACTGATCAGAACCTGGTGAATAAAAACATAGGAGAACAATGGGTATGAAGTAGTTATCAGGATAATTCCAACTCTGCTGAAAGTTTGTTATTTTCTATGATGTTCCTACTTTTTATGGCCTTGTCTTCAATGCCCCTCACAGATGCTT
Source organism: Fringilla coelebs (assembly GCF_963513975.1). Taxonomy (NCBI): domain Eukaryota; kingdom Metazoa; phylum Chordata; class Aves; order Passeriformes; family Fringillidae; genus Fringilla; species Fringilla coelebs. Next base: position 58,058,735 of record NC_140029.1, read on the forward strand.
AGAAGAATCAAGAAATTACAATTTAATTAGTGAAGAATCTCTTAGATTTAAGGCGCTGCATTTCAGCCTAAATGTTGAGATTGTTCACACAGCATTCAAATAATGTATGAAGTGTTATTTTGCTGTTGCCACTGATTAATAATGAGAGAAATGTTTTCAAAGATACATGACTTTTTCAATACCTCTGTTTTTAATGTATTTGTCTTGGATTCAGTACTCAGTGATAAGAAAGCAAAACATTTATATACATTACAAATATGACAATCTAATCAGCAAATTTTGAAAAAAACCCAACCCTACATGCAAAGCACTACTTTAAATAGTCTCTAGTTTGTCTCCATAAAATCATAGATTTATAGGATGGTTTAGGCTGGGAAGAGACCTTGAAAGGTCATCTAGTCCAACCCACCTTCCATGAGCAGGGGCACTTTTCATTAGATTAGATTAGATTACTCAAAACACCACTTCACTCATCTTGAACACTTCCAGGGATGGGGCATTCACAACCTGTGTCAGTGTCTTCACCACCCTGCTGATGAAAAACATCTTCTGACCTAAACCTTCCACCTTTTGTTTTAAAACTGTCACCTTTTGTTCTGCCAATGCAGACAGACTCTTTCTCATAAGTCTCCCATGTATTTTTAAAGGCTTCAGTATGGTCTTCCCAGAGCCTTCCCTTCTCCAGAAGGCTGAACAATCCTGCATGCATAGGAGAGGTGCTCCATGGAGAATTTCCATGGCCCTTCTCTAGATCTTCTCTAACACATCCCTGTCTTTCTTGGGCTGAGCACTTCTGAGCTGGATGCAGCACTCCAGGTGGGGTCACGTAGGGCAGAGTAGAGGGGCAGAATCCCTTCCCTTGCCCTGCTGGCCATGCAGCTTTTGAAGCAGGCCAGGATAAGGTTGGTTTTCTGATGTGCAAGTTCATAGTCTTGGTCCTGATTAAAAGGTCTCTTTCCACACTTTCAATCCGCCCATCCCTCAGCCCGTACTGATACCAGTGACTTACCACATCCCAAGTGGAGTTCCTTGCACTGATTGTCTCTAATAATTTCCTTGTCTTCTAAGTCTTGATATATCTTCCAGGACAATCAGTTCCATGATCTCACTGGACACAGAGGTAAGAATGATTGATCAAGGTGCTCCTTTTAACCCTTTTAAACAAATGGTTGGAATGTTTTCCCTTTTCCAGTTACTGAAGACTTTGCCTAACAGAAGTGAAAGATTTGGAATTAACACACACCAGAAAAAAATTCCACTGTGCAGATTGTGGGAAAACCACAGATGATGACAACAGGAAGATGCCAGGCCTGGTGAGGGAAATCTGGGTAAACTGGACAGACAAAAATTCACACCATGGTAAACTGTGAGAAGGGAAGTAACTTCTTACACACATGCTATCCTGAGTTGTGGAATGGCGTGAACACCTTGTGGATGCCCAAGACACAGACTGTATAAAAGTGGTACTTCCAGAAGAACAATCTGGGGACCCCCAACACTGAGAGGAACAGAAGAAGAAAGGCCAGCGGAATGCCACAGAGAGCTCTGTGCTGGTGACTACCTTTCTTCTTAATCGGTCTGTCTCACTGTATTTTTTTCTTTTCCCCCCAGCCCTCTGCTTTACAGCTAAATAAAATCTGCTCTATTGACCTTGGCATACAGTCTCACTTGCACCTTATTTGGGCAGAGGTATCTTTTAATAATCAGATCCTAGCCTTATTTCAGAAGACCCTAATATTATTCCAGGGTATCATAACAACAGGAAGTGATTTCTGACCACAATCACACAAAAGCAGTTAAAAGAAAAATATAGCATTATTTCTGTTTGTTGTTTCTCCTGTAAATGCTGGAGAGGAAGCCGTGACTGGGAATCCCCTTTACAAGGAACAAAGCTTAATATATTTGAGATGTGGACAAGACACTTACTTGTCCACAAGGATATTGCCAAAAAACAATCATAAGAGAAGAAGCTGCATAAAATACAGACTAGAAGGAAAAAAATAGAAAGAGGAAGAAAAAAATTTAAAAATATTTTTGTAATCTGCATTTTCTGGACGGGACACTGCAGCATAGAAATGGTAAGCAAGGTAACCCAAAGGACACAGATTGTTCACACACAGAGACATTTTAAAGGAACAGGTTTGTGGTATTGTGTGTGCCATAGCAAGAGAGACACAGAAAACAGGAAGGAGGGTTGTCCTGTCAGTATAGGTCTCTGTTGGGTTAACAAACTCTATTAAAAACTTTGACCTCTTTATATACTTGCACCCTCATTACGAGAGTGACAGGACTATACCATCACATTAAATAGACAAAAACAGATGGTTACATTTTGTCTATTAAATTCCATTTCTTTAGTTCCAAGTTGGTAGTAGTTCATAATTTTGCACCTGGTTTCTTGGAAAATAATTATGGGAAAGCTTTACACCAACAAATCTGTCTACAAAAAGCCCCAAATGACTGACAGGGTAAACTGAGGTCTTGGCTATTAGAGCTCTTCACTGTCTCTCAGAAATTAAAAAAAAAAAGTATATAGAGAGAGCAAAAATTGTATGTAAAAAATGTGTGTGAGGAAATATTTGGCAAAAATCTTAATTAATTCAAACATTTCCATTGAGAACATTGGATACAGAAGAAAAAAGGTATTTAAAAATTCTTATTTAAATGAGAGAACGAGAAAGCCAGAGCAAACCATATGTTTTTGCTACAAAGATCTACTTTTGCTAGTGGATATATTTGAAAACTTACATTGATTGCATTTTAATACCTATGCAAATTATAATAGGGTAAAAAAAAGTAATTTTTTCCCACTGTTACTTCCTCTAGCATCCTTCCAGTCAGGGTGTTGGTCCAGCATGGGAGAAGTGCAGAATGAATGAGGGTGAGAATGTAAGTCTTTCCCAACTCAGATTAAAAGTTCATCAGTTTTTTGAACTCTGTAGGAAATATTATGAGTTTCACTGGGGAGGAAGGAAGGTCTCTGCTTCTTTTTATGGAAAGATTTTCATTATATTTGAGGATTGAAAACTAGTGTAAAGAACCTAAAGATATGTTGATGATAGCCTTTTAATTATTATACTTATATAAAAGTTGGACTTGAAGTACTTACAGTTTATGCTTTTATAGGTTTCTTTATACATTTGTTCTGAAAGTGCACACTAACTGAAAAAGGAAATCTCTCTCACTGAAAAACAAACAAGTAAACAAACCCAATAATTTAAATTCTTTAGCTAAATTTAAAGAATAATTTAAAAAGACATCATCCAAAAATTCAAACCAAGTCGTACCAAATTTAAGAACTTAAGGGAAGAATTTACTGAATTTTCCCATATGCACTGAAGTCAGCTCTAAAGTCTGTTGAAATTTCACTTATTCCTTGAGTAAATGACTGAAGAGTATGGGTTCGTTCACAAATGCTCGCACTAAACAAGAAAAGCAGAAACTTGCTGAATAATACTAAAAAAAAAGAAAAATTGCTTTCAATATTTCTTAAGGATCAATTAACCTCTTCCTCTTGCTTTTTCCATCCACTCAAACTTGTAGTTTGGGAACCATGGTTTAGCTCTAGCCTATAAAATAGCATCTGGAAATGAATAAATTAAAGCAGTCTGTCTCTTGCTACTGAGACTGGCAAGGGCATATTTGAAAAAACTAAACAGAAGAATAACAAGCATCAGACCTGCAGCAATCTTGACAGCACACTACAACCCTGATAGGCAGCCTGTGCAGAGGGGAGAGTACAAAGACAGTTACAAATGGCAAGGTGCACATTTATGAATGCCAATAAAATTCCCCTTCTGCTCTATCATCGCTTTAAGGTGCTGTTTTTCAAATAACCATTTCAGAAGTAGCTTTATAATTGCTTTCATTTTAAATACCTAAATTAAATATACATACATAAAGAAAGGAACATTTGTCTTTCACCTTTTTTTAAGAAGCATGGCACTTTTTAAAGTAGCATTGCTGATTTATAAGCAATATGACTGATTTTTAGTCATATCTATGATTTATAAGTCAGGATTTCATATACTCTGGTTATTAAGATCTATTTTATGAAACCCAGTTTATTTGTTAAAAAAGACTGATTTACTAGGTAGATTTATTGATCATGGCTTAGGAATATAAACCAAAGTCTTGGTTCAATGTTATATTTATAAATTAGATGCTTAAATCAAATTCCAATTTTTATGTAATGGGATTGGTTCTAGAGATGTGTAAATATTAATATATATCCAATCCCACTACTACCTGAAGATAATGATCTTGCTTCACAAGTAATTTGGTTACTCACATCAATGAAAAAATCCTATCGTTAATCAGATGGATACAATTCAGAAAGTAACTCCATATCAAGGGGTGAGATAGACAGAAATACTGACTTTCAGGCAGGAAATGAATAGTCTAATATGAAATATTGTAATACACAGATTTTGAACTCTCCTTTTTCAGAATTTTAAAGTTGTTGAATCTGCTGGGACTATTGTTACCACTCCAGCAAGAGAAAGAGCTTTCATTTGCTGTCATTTGTCTCTTTCTTATTCTGGAAGAAAACACAGAAGTGATATTAAATTCCCCCTTCCCAGCTTCCACTCCTAACAATTATTCACTTTCTTTTGGAAGTGTTTATGTATTCAGGTTTCTTACATGCCCAGAAATACTAGGCATCTGATGGAAAGATGTACCCAATGTTTGAAAAGTGCAAACAGTTAAGTCCAAGATGCTGTTTAATTGAATATTTTATGTTTCAGTCAGACTCATCTATCTGAAACAAATTAATAAAATTCTAGAAGTACTTTTCTGCCTCATTATGAAGAGCCATAGCTTGGAGTGTCACATTTAGATATGCTGAAAGCAATATGGCTGAAAGGTGTATTTTCCAATCAGATAATCTTTCACTCCAGACATAGTAATATGTGTCATCAAAAATGAAACCTACCATGCCAGTTTGTCCAAAACAGTGGAAACTGATCGTTTTCTCTTTAGCTGTGTCTATGTTAATCTTGTCCTGTTACTTCTTGTTCATTTTCCTAGTACTGAAGGTATGTTGCTTGCAAAAAAAAAACCAAACAACAAAATAAAATTCCATCCTTGAGCTTGACAGAGGAAGACTTGAGATGTTTCTGTGAGCTTGTTCTATACTCTCTGCATACACAGTTTCTTTTTAACTTGTGACATGGTTCATAAAAACTTCTTGACCTACTTAAATCCAGACTAAACAGAAGTCTACCATCAGAATGAAGTCTGTGTGTCATGTGCCAAAATCAGAAATAAAAAATTCTTATAATATTGGAAACCAGACTGCTTTTCCTTTTGCTTTGTAGATGGACTTGATACACAGAGGGATAAAATGCCTTCTGTTGTGACATTCCTCACATATTTGGTACTTTGTGCCAAAGAGAAAAAACATGAGGAGGTAATGTCCTAGAGACTGCTTGACTGGATATTTTGAGTGGCATGGCAGAGTCCTTCTCAGCCCATCTACTCTCAAGATGTCCTTAGTGGAGCATGCTTTCCTTTTGTGTTTCTCCAGGTTCTTTCGCCTTTCTCTGCAGAAATCCCAACACATCTGTTCAACAACCCCACCTCCAGCTGAGAAGAAGGTAGTGATGGATTGCAGAATCCTCTTTCACATTCTGTTAATTTTGGCACTGCCTTCCTCTTCACATTTAGAGTACAGCAATTTCAGATTACATTTCTTCCACCATTTCATCCTCTTGCAGTATAAACTGAAATTTGAGTACTTCGGTTTGACTTGATGTAGCAGTAAGGCCCGTGAATCCCTCTTTTTTAAGATGATATGCTGAAATGTTCTGCAGTCTAAACAGGAGGCAATACAGAGGCACAGAGTTGAGCATGCCCCCTTTAAAAGATCAAAATTTGGGTGGCAAGAACACACTTGAGAATTATGGCAAAATTTAGTCAGGCTCATTTTGTAAAACAAACTATGAATGTTTTCAGAAACATTTCTCTCTGACACCTGAAAAATGAAAATGGAGTTGCTTTTGAAAGAGGAATATGCAAAGTGGGACAGCACATAGTTCAAGCTGTTCTGTGTTCTACTCTGTAAATAAAATGTCCTTGTACAAGAACTGTCTCAAATATCTGGTTTCTCCCTAACCTTCAACTGTAAACTCCAGTAAAAATGCTCTCATACTTCTTCAGCTTATAATAACTCTTTTTCTCAAATGCAGAGTTCTTTATTTTAAATAATCTTGGAACTGGTGATATTTGAAGATGTGGTGGGGACCTCCTCAGTCATTCTGAAGAGGTAGAAAACTTTGCCTGATTGATGGAGAGTTCTGAAACTATTAACAGTCCGACAATCCTCCCACAGTAGTGAGATTTCTATTTGCAATCTTAAAATAGAGAAAGAAAATGAAGAAAGCAGATGACAGTGAAGAGCGACTTAATGAAAGAAAATGGAAAATAGGAAAGGAGAACAAATATGGTCTTTTGCCTGCTACAGAAATGGGGAATTATTCCTTAGCTACATCAAGGCATGCAATGTCAAAGAAGTAAGCACTATTTTGCAATGATAACAGTGGGGATATAAGACCTATAAAAGAAAAAGAAAAATACTCCGCCCCTCCTCTACAGGTTATGAAAATGTTGCACTTTATTGTGTTTTATTGTGTTTTATTTTGTTTTAGCTATGGAGAAAGTTCACTCCATCTCAGCCAGACCCAATACATGATACATGTCTCTACAAGCGAACCACTCACTGAGCTTTAGCAATTAATTAATGAGATTGGTTTAACTGTAGCAGTCATGAGAACACATTTCTTTATTCAGTTAGAACAGTGTCTACAGAGCTTGCCACACTGTTTTTATGGAGAGGGGCATCTATTCTATTTTTATAGGACTGGAAGAGAATAGGTGCAACAGGAGAGGATATTGCAGAAGGACCTGCTATCAAGGAGACAGTCTGCGAGTTTCTAACAGAGCTGCTCCTACTCCTCCCTGAACATGCACATCTTGTCACTGTTCCCCATGTACTGGTGTAGAAGAGGGTCACTCTTGGCAAGACCTGTGCTTTCAGGTGTGCCTAAAAACAGCAGTACCAAAGACAGCCCTTTTGTGGTAGAGACTTTCCTCTTTTGTCTCTGAAGCCTTTAACACTGTCACCATTTGAGTTGAAAACGAGTAGTGAGTTTGAAGTACTAGCTGTCATGTCATCATTGTAAACTTATATTACTGCAGAGATGCATTTTAATATGAGAAGCTGAGACTTTATTAGATTTATCATGAGGAAAAACACAAGACAAAATAAATATTAAAATCAACATATAAAACAGAAAAATAGTGAGGGTGATGAAAATACATGGCAAGACCAATAAGGTAAATCCCACAGGAGAAAAATATAAGGAAAGAAAATGAAGAAAAATTCTGTTGAAAGCACCTAGTAACAGAAGAATTATATAAGTGCATAAGGTAAAAACTGGATAGAGAAGTCAAAATAACAAAAAACAAGTGAGGGAATAGGAAGATAATAAAGTTAGCTACACCAACTGGAAATAATAAAACAAATCACTAAAGTAAGACAAATATTATTCTGAAAGAAAAGGAAAACTATGACAGCTGCTGGGAATAAAGGACCGACTTGAAATAAGACATGTTTATTGAAAATGTAGCAAACAGACTACTACATGAGGCTTAATGCAGGCAAAGTGAAAACAAAAGCAGAGACATATTTTTAATTAGATGAGTGAAGCTGGGAGAGGTTTGACTGACAGACATTTGATTATACAAGTGAGACAATATATAAACTTTAGACCAAGAGAATGTTTCAAGAGCTGCTTGAGATTTCTTCAAGTTAGCTCAGTGTTTTCCAAACTGTGATAGTGTGACCATTCCAAAAAAAACAAAACCAAAAAAACCCCAAAAAACCAAAACAATTAAAAACCCCCAGTCTGCCTATTTATAACATTAGAAAGGAAATAAAACAAAGCATGTGTGATCTGAAGGGTTTCACTGAAATATTCTTCCCTGTGCTGAGTATGACTCCCACAGAGGACTCATAAATACTTAGCCCGCTGTTGCAGTGGATTATTTATTTTACGTTAGTGTCCAAAGGGGACTGTAAGGTCAGAGCTCTTATTGCTCCACAGACTATTTACAGGCTTCTGAATGTGTGGGGGATGAGAGGAGTCCCAAAAGCACCAGAAGACTGGCTGGGCATTGAAGCCAGCTGGAAAGGAGTTTAATAAACCAGGAAAAGCGTATAACCACAGTATGGGTACATACTATGCAAGAGAGCAGCTGTACAATTTAATGGTGCCAAGATTCCTAAAATCCATGGTATGTTCTGATCTGGCTTAGGGTACTTTTAAATCCCTTGGTGTTTCTAGGAACCTAACAAAAGAAAATAGCCACAGAAGATCAAATGTGGACAATCACAGCAGTCATACGAGAGCTCTTAGAGCTCACTCAGTTGAGCCTGATCCTTTTTACTGGGAGAGAAAGCCAAGAGCAAGATCTTTCCTGCAGTCAAGTGGCATGCCCAAAACATATGCACTTTCTCTTAGCAAGAACTAATCTTTGTCCAAACCTTCCAGGAGAAAGTCAGTTTTGAAATTACAAAAGAGAAGGACAAAATCCTTCAAAATATCGGAGCTAACAGGAATGGCTTTCACAACTGGAGGCTAAGGAAAGATCAAAGCATGAGTTAATGCTGCTCCCCTTTCTCCCTTTGAGCTACCAAATACAATTGTACAGCAAGCTGCCTGCCAATTGTGCTTACAATGAATACATTCAACAGCATTGTCTGGTTCGCTAATTTTTTGTGTATTATTTGTTTTAATCCAATGGATAATGAATTTAAACTTGTTTTGTGCAGTCATTACACAACACAGAGTGGAATGCAATGCTGAATGAGTGCTGGGGACAGTGCCGACTTTGAGAAAACCACCTAAGAGATCTCACAGCTGCTTTGGTTTTGTCCAGTAACATTTTCATGGCCTGAATGCTTCCCAGTTTCAATCTGTTTTTCATTCTGTTTTTCATTTAAAAGTCTTAAAACCAACCAAAGATCTGTTTTCCTCTCTGAATAGATGTTGCTTCATATCACTGCTACTCAAACAGCTGAGACCCAGCCTGCAGGCCAAGCCTCAGAATCTGTGCTTCACTGCAGGTCCTGGTGAGCCTCATCACACTGAGGGAGAGCAGATCCAATCAGCTTTTATCCAAAATGGGTCAGGAGATGCAACAGAGTGAGCAATAAACGTATCATCTGTTTTCATTACATACGTGTGCCATTATGTCCAACCTGCCCCCTGTCATCCTTCACATTAAAATGGTACACCAAGTTGAAAGGCCCCTGTTCCTCCTTTCTGTGAGAATATTCCAAGAGCTTAGCAGTTGAGACTCTTAGCTAAAATGTAAAATTGGACATCTTCTTCCTCTGGTTTGCAGCAAGGTCTTAACCTTGAGTCTCATCTCATGCATCAATGTTATGACTAGCAGGTAATCTTAGTTTCCTGCCCATTCTCCTGTACACAATATCTGCACCCCTGCCCACCCCCCTCACCTGACATTCTCAGGAGGACTAGCCCTTGATATTTTGTCTGCTTTAGCTTAGGTCAGCTCACCTGCAAACACAAGCCCACCTGCCATCTCTGCATTAATATTCAATACATATGTACTTGCTCAAGTCCTGCGCATCTCAGTGCAATCATACTGAACGTTAGTTGTCTACAAGGTACAAATGTATGTCTTAGTGCATATATTCAGAGACTTCTTTAATAACCAATGAAGACAAATGGACTTTTCTAGGGTTTAATTTGTCTCTCTTTTGACATCTATCTACACCATGAAGCTATACTGACTAGTTCAGATTTTGACGGACATATGTTTTTGTGTTTTCTCTTCCTTTCATCCAAACTAAACAAACTCAGCTTGCATCTTCTGCTCTATATCTTCAGACATGAGCCTGAACCCAGTGTGAAATTTTTGCATTGTGGCAAAGCAAGGCTCTGAATTACTCCTGTCTTTCTCTTCTATTTTTTTTTCCCCTTCTTGGGTATACATTGTGTTTTGTCATTCAAAACTCTATATAGCCAAACCCATAACTTTGTATCACTGTTAAATTATCCCACTTTTTGGATTTCCATACACAGGTGAGGCCAAGGGTTTACCAACTAAATCTATCAGGTAGTTTGCTAATACATTATGTAATCATCTGCTTTTCATTGCTAATATGATGTTTTATGAATAAATAAATTATTCCTAGTGATAATTTGTTTTTACTATGGATTTTTCATATGGGGAAAATGACTTTTGATATAAACCAATATAATTGAAAACCCAGTTAGGCTGGTACTACAGAAAGACAGAATAATTTTATTGTCCTAAAAAAAAAAAAAAAGAAAGAAGAAACATTGTAGCTGTGCAACAGCACAGTAATTGAAAGAAGACCGAAAAAACTAAATGTGAATGACTATCAAGGGTTTTCTCTATCTGCCCTAATGTCATTAATAATTTATGCTCTAATACAGAATATTGACTAAATTTCTTGTTGTGATATCTAGGCGACTTTCATTTCCTATGGAGTTCCTTATTTAAATTTTTTTATGTGGAATATACTACTATAGAAATGAATTTGTGTTTTTTCAGGAAATAGAAATAATGTAGCAATCACATATGTTGGTGCAAGAAGCACCAAAATACTGATTTCCCTTCCCTTCCCTTCCCTTCCCTTCCCTTCCCTTCCCTTCCCTTCCCTTCCCTTCCCTTCCCTTCCCTTCCCTTCCCTTCCCTTCCCTTCCCTTCCCTTCCCTTCCCTTCCCTTCCCTTCCCTTCCCTTCCCTTCCCTTCCCTTCCCTTCCCTTCCCTTCCCTTCCCTTCCCTTCCCTTCCCTTCCCTTCCCTTCCCTTCCCTTCCCTTCCCTTCCCTTCCCTTCCCTTCCCTTCCCTTCCCTTCCCTTCCCTTCCCTTCCCTTCCCTTCCCTTCCCTTCCCTTCCCTTCCCTTCCCTTCCCTTCCCTTCCCTTCCCTTCCCTTCCCTTCCCTTCCCTTCCCTTCCCTGTTGACAACACCATCCCTCTGCTCATCACTCAGACTCATAACCTGAAGATTCATCTTCAACTTTTTCCTCATCCATAGTTTACAGATTGCAACTGTTTTTTTAATCCGTTCACATTTTTGTATGATGTTCGGGTGCTTAGCCTTTCCTTTTCTGCTGACTACTGAATGAACTACTGAAAAATCTGTTCAACCACTGAACATAAGCAGTGCACCCAAGTGGCCAAGAAAGTGCTCTAGACACCAGAGCAGAGATTTCCCTGCAGCTTGTGTTGAAGACCATGTCAAGGCAGGCTGTCCCCCTGCAGCCCATGGAAGTCTGTCATGGAACAGGTAACCACTGCCCAGGGCAGACCCCATGGCAGAGCAGGTGGATGTGCCTTGAAGAAAGATATGATGCCATGGGGGGCAAGCTTCTGGCAAAACTGTTGGCCCTGTAGAGAGAGGAGCCCATGCCAGAGCAGGCTGGTGACCCTGTGAGGGACCCACACTGGAACAGTTTGTTCCTGATGGACTACACCCTATGCAAGTGACCCACACTGGAGTAGTTTGAGAAATAACAACAACCCATGGGAGGGACTGAAATCGGAGAAGTTCTTGGAGAACTGTCTCCCACGGGAGGAATCCCACACGGGAGCAGAGGCAGCGTGTGAGGAGTCCTTCCCCTGAGGAGGAAGGAGAATCAGACACAACGTGATGAACTGACCACAACTCCCATTCTCTGTGCCCCTGCACCACTAGGGAAAAAGAGGCTGAGAAAACTGGGAGCGAAGTTGAACCTGGGAAGAAAGGAGGGGTGGGGGCAGAGTGAGATTTAGTTTTTATTTCTCATTGCCCTACTCTGATTTGATTTGTAATAAACTAAATTAATTTCCGCAGGTTGAGTCAATTTTGCCTGATGTGGTAATTGGTGAGTGATATTTCTCTGCCCTTATTTTAATCCACAAGCCTTTCATTATATTTTCTCTCTGTCCAGCTGGAAGAGAGGAGTCATAGGGCAGCTTTGGTGAGCACCTGGCACCCAGCCAGGGTCAACACACCACACCTCCACTGTCAGAAATAGGACAGAATATTTGCTTTTAGTATCAAATCTCCTGTTTTTGGTTTTTTTTTAATCTGGTGAAAGTTCAAGTAACTTTATGGAAGACTTTAAAGGCTTGTAGAGAAAGCCTCAAACAATGATAACAAATCCCTAAAGATACTGGAAAAAATCTATTCTTGCTGTATACAGATCATGCTGGAAATTAGAAATTCTCCCTATGAATTTTTGTAAGACTAAGGAAAAACAGTTAAAACCGTGTTATATGAATAATAATCTATGAAACCATATAGAGAAAGACAAAAAAAAGTCAGTATGTTCCAGAAAGAGAAATCTAAAATATACAATGTTATATCTGAATACATTTAAGCTTGAAAATGCAAAAGTGCTAATTGAATAGTTCCATTTTAGAACAGGATGGGTGAGAAAACCTATACTTAAGATTGAGGTTGTGAAGTATATGAAAGACATTAGATGTTACATAAAACTTGCAGGAGACAGGAAGGAAGACTAATACTCAATTGTTTGGTTCTACTCAAATAATGTTATACTCCTACATGAGGTTGCTAAGTAAAAGCCAGTCTCATGCTGAATTTCATCAAAGCCACTCTAAATATCCTCTACCAGGAGACCAGTTTTCCCTCTTTTTCTTTGTTTGAAGGGGATCTGTCTTTGTTTCTGTGGGGTGCAGAGTCACAGAAAATTCTAGTTCTGTGTTGTGGCATTAATCCAACAGTTGCAGGTGGCCATAAACTCTGATCCCCGAAGAACTGTATTGTTGTTTTTTCTAAGGGCTCGGTCCATTGTGAGGATAGCAAACAACCAGAAAGAATTCTCCTTTGTTTAAGGTGTTAAATTTATTATAGACACTACTGTGGTCTATTAGATAATAATAATATTTACTATGTGTCCAACTGAAAAGTGAATCACCTTAATTAAAATAGGAGTATTCTGAAAAGTGAATGTTATGATGAACTATATTGCTTTCTTTCATTACAGAAAGAAGCTGTGATGATCCACTTTTCCACCATGTCATAGGGACTTAAAGAAGAACAGTCACCATTTTATATTTCTGTAGGACTCCATCCTCTATTCTGGGGTCTACCAAGTTCATGGGGAAATCAATACTTTTTTTGTCTTAGATTTTTATATATTTATTTTCTGCATTTTCTCTACTTCAGTAAAAATAAAGCATTACAGAAACTTGTAGTGTCATGAGTATTTGGAAGCTTAATTAATAAAATTTCATGTTTTTCCATTAAATAGGGTATAGAAATATTAATTATTAAACATTCTATCAGCCTTGAAAGGCAGCCTCTTATTTCTTTTAAACTTATGCTGGTGCTTTACGTTACACATGAGCACTTAAATGACTTTGCCAAGTGTTGAAAGGAATGCAAAAGTAACTGCTCAGTGCTTGGAACAGATTAAAAAAGTATGGTAAATATAATTTGAAATGTTTCATCAGTTACTGGAAGCTCTAAAAAGCAAATTCAATGGACTAACCTGTGCCCCCACCAATAATAAAAAAGAAGCCACTGTAGTTGTTTACAGAATAATAAAGTTGTAAGTGTATATTCTTTAGGAAGTTTCTCATTTGGAACTGTGATGTTCATATCAATACATACTTGCAAGTAAACGTGCACAAAATTTACTGAAATATGTTCTTTTACTCTGGACTGTGTTAAGGAAGGCATACATATCAAACACCATTTCACTCCTTCTGCAGAGATTATAGCTTGGAGCAAAGTCATAAAAAAGTAACACAAAACTTTTTTTTATTTTTTAATGCAGAATGAAAATAGAACTAAATATTCTCATCTCTAACTAAGCATACAAAAAGTGAAAATGGAGCTTGAGATAACTTCTGAAGTGATAATATTTGAGATTTAGAAGTGGTAGAAATACATCCTGTTGGAGGCAAAAATGTCTGGCGTAACAGGACAATAGACTCTCTGCCAACTTAGTCCTCTCTCAAGTCCAAAGTCTTTAATGATTTCTACAACATGTATACGTCTCTAACTTTCCTCTGTTTTCCATTTATAGACAAAGATATTTTTTAATATGATTTATCTACAATTTTTTATGTTATGTGGTAAAAAGCTCATCTACACATCCAGGAAGAAGCCCAGGGAGACAATGGAACCTGGTGGATTACAAATACTGTCCCACCAGTAACTGTGCCATAAAATCCCACAAATCCAGAGCATAATGATATGGGGCACAATGAAAGGTGAAGGGAATCAAAATCATGGGCTGAGGAAAAGGGATATGCTGACCAGGTCCCACCCAGGGTGTCCCAGGAAAACCTCACTTCCAGACTCCAGACATGCAACCCATCAAGATAAGTCACCAGGGACAACTCTCCAGAGGACCAGTGGGTTTTGATAAACAAAATATTATACAGATATACAGTACATACACTGTGCATGGGACATTAAGGAATCCAGGGAGAAAACAATTCAGGATTACACAAACATTGTGGGAAGAAATCAGGTAAAAATGGAGATCTAGGTGAATTTGGAAATAACAAGAGGGGGAAAGTGGATGGAAAGGGCTGGTCATGGCAAGCAAATTCTGGACCCATATTTGTGGGTCTTAAGCCTGATCAATTCAGTCATCCTATCTCCTCCTTATACTAAATTTTTCACTCTTCTCCTGTGTGTGTGTGACCTGAGAACCAGGGGGTCCTGATCAGCTCCTGCAGAGCTCTGGACTCCTGTGTTTGCACGTGTGTCTGATCTGGTCTGCACCTGCACCTGGAGCAGGGCAGTGGCCTTGAGAACTCAGAGGTGCATGAGTCTACAAACTTCTAGGTAAAGATTTCTATTTTTTTTCCAGGGAACTTTTTTTTTTTTTTTTTTTTGCTTTGTTTGAAGAGCTATATTCAACAAAACACAATCAAGCTCTGCTTCTGAGCTTCCTGTGACAGAAGAATTTTCAGATATCTTAAAATTTGGAAAGAAAGAGTATCTTACTGCACACTGAAAAGAGTACTGCACAGGTCACAACCAGTCTTTTGATTGACATGTCTACTTCATGCTCTTCAGAGTACCAACTCTGAAATTGCTACCAACTTGATAGCAATTTCAAACCTACTCTGTTAGTACTAGAGAAGCTGCCTTCCATATCAGATCTGAATGCAATTTGCTCATGGAAAAAGACTCATGACGCATGTCCAGCACTGTGACTTGCAAAGTATTTTTATGTAATTGTAGTGGTTTGGGAATGATATTTCCCAATTTACTGTTCTCACTGAAACACCCCAGACCATGACCTGCTTTCTCACTTCCTCCCCTCCTCCACAGGTACAGAATGGAGAGGAGAATTTGAGATGCAAAAAGCCTAAGTCCACAGGTTTAAGTAAGAGCAATCCACTAGAAACAGCAATAAAATCAGAAGTGCACACACTGCACATACAAGCAAAGCAAACAAGACATGACCCACCCTGTTCATGGTGTGAGGTCCTATAGAGTAACCTAAGAGTCCTTGTTGTCCCCATCCTGGGGCTGGAAAAGTTAACCCTGTCCTGGCTGGAATCATGACATTAGTGCACCGGAGCTTAGAGTGCATAAGCATTACAGGACAGTGAAAACATAATACATCTGTAGAAAGCTGAAAATAGAAAAAACAAAAGAGCTTTTGCTGATTTTCCAGAAGTCTTATTTCAGAAATAAACTCAACTAAAGACTTGCAGATAGACACTCTCAACTGTCTTTAAATTTTGTGCTTTTTGCTGCTAACTATATGCCTGAAGGTTCTGCAGTGCTTGTTCAAATTCTATGTTTTAACTTTAAGCATCATAATGATTGCAGAATCATAGAATCACAGAATAATTTGAGTTGGAAGGAAAATTTTAAGGTCATCTAGTCCAACCCCCTGGCAGTTAACAGGGACATCTTCAACTAGATCTGGTTTCTCAGAGTCCTGTCCAACCCAATCTTGAATATTTCTAGTGTTGAGGCATTCTGCTGTTTCACTGGGTAATACGTTCCAGTATTTCACCACCCTCACTGTAAAACAATTCATATATAGTCTGAAATCACCCTGGTTTAGATTAAAACCATTGTCCCTTGCCCTATCACAACAAATGCTGCTAAAACCTATCCCCATCTGTCATGTATCCCCCTTCAAGTATTGAAGAGCTGCTATACCATCTCGATGAAGCCTTCTCTTATCCAAGCTGAGCACTCCATCTCTCTCAGCCTCCAACCCTCTGTTCGAACAGGTCCACAACTTTCTTATACTGAGGACTCAAAAACTGGACTTGATTCTCCAGGTGGGGTCTCAAGAGAGCAAAGTAATGGGGGAAAATCTCCTCCCTCATCCTGCTGGCCACATTGGTTTTGATGGAGGCCGGAATAGCATTGGCTCTCTGGGCTGTGAACCCCCCACTGTTGAGTCATGTCCAGCTTTTTATTCACCAGTACCGCATGTCCTTCTCAGCAAGGTTGCTCTCAATATGTTCATCCCCTAGCCTGCATTTGTGAGTAGCCTTCAGATGGACTTCTACCTCTGGTCGCCATCCTTTCTCTTGTACCTGAACTTCTACTACCTTCCACCCTGGCAAAGTCCTTCTTTTCTAGGTTCAAAATTTGGAGCTCAATAGAGAACCAACTGTTAAAAGGAATCTAGATGAACACCTAAAGGTCACTATTGTCAAAATTGTTGCTGGCAGTAACATGATCACATTTATTAATAGTGCTGCACTTAAAATACAAGTAAAGGGGCAGCAAATAGTTTGGAATTATCCTTTTGGAAAAATCATAGTGATATATTTTAAGTGATCTAGCCATGACAGAGACTATCAGAAATTATATAAACTAATCACAGCATGGGACCAAGTTTTTCTGTCCTTATCAGTGATTTCAGGAAATGATATTACTTTTTATTTGTTAGGCACAGATCTCAAAAGATATCATTCATTAATCACTGCAAAGTGATCTGACATTCATGAAGTAAAAATATGCAGTGATAAAGAAGAAAAAATATTTGGTCATGGGTGTAGTCAAATAGTACAGAACATAGAGGCAGATTTTCCCTTGTTTTGCAGAACCTTAAATTCTGCCAAGTGGTTTAAATGTACATTTACAAAATGCAGTTCTCAAGCTGTCTCATTTCGAAGCAGTCCTTCTTTATGTGCTTGTCCAATTGACTTGGGAGGACAGCAGGGCAATGTCACAACAAAACCTTTTTGTGTTTGGTCTAGTAGAAAACAATTGTAAGTGGCACTGAGTCAGGTGAAGACAGAAGACAAAGGAAAGACAAGGAAGAAGAAAGCTTTTCCCTGTCTTAAGGGGGATGCTGTTCTTTGAATCAGATTAGGACCGCAACTTCAGTGCAACAGCAATTGACAGGTGAAAGCATAAGAAAGGTGTAGATGGTTTTGCAGTGAAAACTCTCAGAAGCCAGATGTCAAAGTGAAAAGATCAGCATTCACAGTTGCATAGCTCTTTGATCTTTGCAAATTAGTAATTTACAAATATAGGTCAGACTTGTAAAATAAAAGTTTTCTCCTTCCTTCTGGGTCAATCTTGTAGAAAGAACAGTTTAAGTATAAAGCTATTCTGTTTGTTAAGCCATGTATTATTTATCAGTAATAAATTAGGAATTTTAAACCAGCTACATTTACAACTCTTCAGTACCAGTCACATTTAACACATGTATCTTGAGAAAATTATATTTATAAAATCAGTTTTAATAATGTTGCTGCAGGAGTAAGGACAGGGTGTAACAACAGAAATGAATTAGAAATGCTCATGTATTATTGATACTGAATATATAATGCCTATCAGGAAAGGAACTGCAATAGTTTAATAAGACACTATTCTATGGATATTGATGTGTCAATAACTCTCAAGTGATTGATACATTCATTCATACCTCATTAAAGATTTACTGGTGTTTAATTCTATGCAGTATGAGACACATCTGGAAAAAGAGGAAGACTTTTAATAATATTTCCTCCTTTGTTTATATTTGTTATAATATATCCTGTAATACTTTTTTAGGAAAGTGTTTGTTGCTCAGACTGAAATGTTGTTCATAGTTTATTAAAGATTTATTGCTGCTTCATCCCAGAGGAACACTTGCATGATATGCATTATAGAATTCTAAAGAGTGCAAAGAAACAACAAAGAATAGCCCAATTCATTAATATGCTATTGTGTGATTTTACAGCATAACACTAACTATGGGACATGGCATTTATTCACTGAAAACGGGATAAATGCTTTTCATATTTTATTAAGCTTTCTAGGGAATTTATTTTCTAAGCATTGTTGAGCCTGGCATTACTGATTGAAGATCCACTATGCCCATTCATTTTGGATAGAGTACCAAAGAAGCAGGGTGGTTAATGCCACACAAGAAAATCTGGTTTACTTGTAGCCCTCTAGCCTTACTGCAGGATGACAGTCAAAGAAAGATTGTCAGTATGCAGGAGAAGAAAGGGTAAAACTAAAAGGAGAGAGATCTAAGTTAATTGGATTCCTTTTGTGAAAATTTGCAAGTGCTAAACTGCAACTTCAAGACAATGATACCAGATACAGTGCACTAATGCAAATGAAAGTGCCCAAATCTGCAGTTCATGGGCTCTCAGGCTGCAGTAGTGTGGCACAAAGCTTTTTGCAGGTTCTGAGAAGAAAAGCTATGTTTGGTATAGCTGTGAAATGAGAGGCTTTTTGTACTGAAATGTGCTTTTCATAGTGTATTTTTAATAGATTGTCATATATAACAGTTTTGTAAGTCTATGAAAAATGAATATAAAACACTGACATCTTGATGTGGTTATATTATAAATCTAATTTTTATTAAGTTCTCAAACACAAAAAATACCTGTACCAGATGTAAGTCAGTTAGAAATCAACCTACTAATGTTTCACTACATATTTTATTAAACATGCCAGATAAACCTCTTCCCTCTCTCAACAGCCTTATTTGAATCTCTGCCTACACAAAAGGATATGCAGTATTTCTGTATGTGTAAGATCCAAAGAAAGAAATAATATATCCCTAGATACCATTGTGACTATGCAAAAACTTAGTGTCCTTCAAATGAAAACAAATAATGTTTGTCCTTCACTTTCTTTTTGTAATCCATTTTAGCTATGAACCTTTGTAGGTTTATGCAGATTTAATGCTTCTTTTCAGCTACCATGTATTAATTTCCAAAACAGTTAGCAATTGAGTCTTCTAGCAGATCTCTGTATATTCTAAAAACTCAAGCTCATAAAAAAAAGCATTGAAGAATTCTAAGCATCAAAAGTTAAGACTGAAAAAAGCAATTTTACACAGTTTAGTAGTCTATAAAAATATGAGTAAGCAGATATTGTAAATAACTAATAGAACACTGAAACTTTTTTAGGACATAATGAATCTAGGCTAAAAAGTACCGCAGATATAACTCTTAGCAAATCTTTCAAAGCAACCTCAATTAATCTTAATTTTTACTGTAACATTTATCAGAATTAACTCAAGAAAGATTATATATGTGAGCTATTTATATGATAATGAAATTGTATAAAATCTGCACTATGCACGAATCAAGCATTTATATTTGCTTATTTTCTTACTGTGTTTATTTTGCAATATTGTAATTTATTTTCATATGCCACATTTATAAATTAGGAAAAGCAATCTATAAGAATTTTTATCCGTAAGGAGGTCCCTACCATTAGGACTTTTATAGTTCTCAGTGTAACCACATGTCAGATGTGTCAATTTAGGTAAGTTGTAGTCTACTTTGTGCTTGTTTTTTTTTTTTTTTTTATCTCTAAAATGGGGGGGAGAGGGGTTACTTCTGTCCTTGTTTATTGCATCCAAGAGAAATTATGGGGATGAAAAAAAATTAATAATGGCTTTATAGTTTTCAGATAGTATGCCATTGACTACATATCTTGGTTTAGATAGGCAAAACTAATTTACATGTCTTATTTTTGAATTTTAAAAGTTGCATATGTTATCCTAGGTGAAAACACCTCTATTTAAAACAATATCCAGAACAAACTCAATATTTATTAACTAGGCAGCTGGTAAATCTTGCTGGTGCGAAAATAGGCAATTAGAAACTTCACCGGTGCTGTTAGTTTCAGTGTTATTGTTTGGCTGCTGTTTTCTTCATGAGAATAAAAACCTCTTAATGGACTGAAAACTTCCTTTTCTTGGATAGGGCCAGTCATCACCCATGTGTGTGAGAATGGATTTTCAGTATGTCCTTTTCCCACTTTGGTGTGGCTGCTACATTTTCAATATCAGGCTTGTAAAGTCACGGTGAACAAGGTTATTGAAAAAGATGAGCTAAGCTGACTAAATATCAAACCTTTTTAGCTTTTTAGTAGCTAGCAAAATCTCCATACAGTCCCAGAAGTGTCTTGTAGACTAATCAGACAGCATCATACTAACGTCAATGTGAAGAACCAGTACAGTGTCAAAGAATGGAAAATGAGAGCTGCTTTTTTTTCTCCGTCATACGTTTGCCTCTGTTGTTATCTTAAAAAGTCACCTTCTTTTTCCCATGTGATCTCCAAATTCCTAGATCATCATAGTAATGTCAGAAGCAGTTTCTAAGCTTCTCCTTCAGAGACAGAAAAATGAACAGTGTGGAAATACTTAAATACACCATTACTGTGTGCTTCTTTCTCCATCATATCAAGATGCTTCTGTGTTTTTTGTAGAAATCCTTCGTAAAAAGTATTGGCTAATCAAGTCAGTCATGGCTGAGTAACCAGCAATACTGTTGCTACATAAGTGCATTTGATCCAAGTAATATATAATAAAGCACAATATTTTTTTTACCATTTAATTTATGAGAACACTTGTAAAGTTCTAGTAAAATCCCAGAACCATTAAAAAAAACTTTTTTAAAAAAAAGGAATTTTGTGTGACAAAATGGCTGCAAATGAGTAGTTCAGTTTTAATAGTCATGTTTGTTTAGTCTTGGAATAAACTACCATGAGAATAAAAATTCTTTACTTATGAAATTCAGCAATGGTAAGTGGTGACATGGTAAGTCAAGTGCCTAATAAACTGAGAGTGTTGCCTCCTTCTTCAAAAACTTGTACATTTAGTGATATTAGATTTTTTTCCCTCAGATTTCTAATTGAAGCTTGTTTAACTAACACAATTTTCTGGTGCAGGGCATTGTGTTAGAAAGGCGGTATTAACTTTTTTTTTTACTTAATAGCTATTTTTTAATTATTACTAAAGTGATTTGAAAATGTTGATAATTATACCAGAATAAAGAGAGATTTTTCAGAGCTTTGTTGTGTCAGGCTGCAACTCAGCACTCAGTTCCTCATGATGGCAACAGCAATTTCTTTGCAAATCATGCAATACATGTTTATGATTTTTTTACCTATCAAAAATCCTACTAAGAGAATTATTCTCTAGATTCTTTGGGCTTCAAAAAATGCACTTACTGACAAAAAACCCACACATCCCAGTATAAAGCACATGATTTATTTAGTGTACTGGCAGTAAAGTACCCTATCCACTAGGATAAGTTATCCACCAGGCTAAGGTCCACAAAGAACCATTATTGGACTACTCTGTGCAAGGCTTGTACTTAGTGCTCAAGCAAAGTTTTTGGTTTTGTTAATAATATGCAATATTTCCTACTTGAATAAATCTAGTTTGGCCATAGCTGAGAAATATAAAATTAAGAGGGCACAAATCCTTTACTTCAGATATTTAAGATATTTATAGTCTTAATATTTTAAACTTTATAATCAAATTCTCACACCATTTTTGCCTACAGTAATTACATATAATATAATTTAATAATATGATATGAAAGATTCAAAGTATTTATATTGTGATAAGTCCTTTCCTTTCCTCTACCAACAGCCAAAATTTTGTTTGCCAAGACCAAGCGTTTTGTACAGGTATTTTGTAAGTTTGTCCTGGTGTAAAATCTTAAAGTTATATGAATATCTTGAACCATGTAGAGATAAGCATAATAGTCTTCCTTCAGGCAGTGTCCTGATACTTAAGCAACTGCTTAATCTGAAACACTCATATTTAAGAATTTTTCATTTCATTAGCACCTGGCAGTGGAGCATCATCATAATTAATACCATTAAAAAACCTCAATAAAATTACATATCTGCATATTTCTATGTATTATATATAATATGTATTCTGTTTAAGCTTTTGGTTAACTTTCTTCTTAGTATTTGTGTGACCAATGCATTTATATAGAAAGAAAAGTTTTGTAAAAATATGTAATTTAATGTCTCTGCAGGAGATTCTATAAATCATAGCCATCACTACACTTCTGACATTCTCATTCCAATGCATGTCTGATTTGAAGACAACTTGCTGAATTTGCTGCGTCATGAAACTATTTTCATATTCATATCTTCTATGTAGATGATTTTGAAAATTCTTTAAATTTCTCTTACCTTCTAAAACACTATGGACAGATTGTTTTTAAGTGCCTGTTTTAATCCATTTAATTGCATTATTCCAGTTTTATATTGGTGTCAGTTTCATCCTGGTTTTGGTTTTGTCTTTTTTTTAATGTATTGACCTGTTCCGTGGTCTTTGACAAGTTTAGTCACAGGTCAACTCTACCAGAACTTGCGGGAAGAATAAAGAAAATGCTTCCCTCAAAATTTTGCAACATCAAGGCTTGACACTCTTCACGTATTCCTCTTGAATTAAATGTAGCTGCGCCTAATGTGAAAGATTTGTAGACTGCAAGCTTATAATTTTACAGAATTTAACAAGCACAAACAAAAGTGGTCTTATGCTAATAACATAACTGGACTATCAGCTTTTGTGTATTAAGCCTTAGTTGAAATTATTTCGTTGCTTTTTGTCAATACCAAGAAACAGTGAACAGTGTTCCTGGGAGACTGAAAATCTGAATATTTATGAATATGGGAACAATTATTAAGATAAAAGCATCTCTTTGCTGATCACAGACTGCTCTCTTCGGGTAAAATAATAAAACAAAATAATGTTGAAACATAAAAAAGGCAGAGCTTGATGAAGGTCAGCAAATGTGCTGCAGGCAGTGAATTTGATAGTCACATCTGTCCACAGGGCAGACTGTTTCCAAATAGAATTTTAAAAGGCAGATACTCTACCATGGGGCATATGTAGAATAACACCACACACCTTCATTGGTATTAATTAATGCTTTCATAGTTCTTTAAAAGTAAAACATTAATCAATTTTATGTAATTATGGATTGCTTAATATTCTTGGGAATCCATGGGTAAATATTTGAATCTTGTTCCAAAAAGTTATTGTAAAATTGCAAGATAAAGATGTCCATTATTTACCTGGCTCACTCACGTCTGCTGTCTTGAAAAACTAAGCTGTTTTAGTCTTCTCCTAATGTTTTCATAGGCCAAGTAACCATGAGTGGGCTGTTGTACATATTTAAATTTAAATTTTCCCTCCTGCTCCATTTTAGTACAAAATGAATACACAGAACTTCACCAAAGCAATACCCCTGATGACTTTGATGACTTTTTAATGGTGAGGAGAGCCTGACACAAAGACTTTCTCAAAGACTTCATGGTTATTTCTAGTGAGTACAATTTGACTAACTTCTGAACACACACATTATTATCTAGGGCTTCTTTTTTTTTGTTGTTTTGTTTTGTGTTGTTTTATCTGCTCATTCTCCCTACTTTATAAGATGTCTTTGCTCTGCTCTTAGTTTTCCACTGTTGTTATTTACTGTATTAGTCACTACAAAATTGTTTAAGAGTTTAAATCCATCTAGGAAACTTCAAGTTCAGTACATGCAAAAAAACTGTCCTCAGATCATTTGCCCACATCTCCTGCCTCCTGAATAGGTGGATATGCATGTGCAAGAGGCTCCCCTGCATTCTGTTGATCATCACAGTTTCTGCACTCTATTTGAGAACTTGTCTTGGACACTATATTATTAATTATTATGTGGAGAATCATAGTGCCTACCAGTAGGGTTACCAAGTGTGCCTCAGACGATAATGTATGGATTTTCCCAATATTCCTTTAAAAGATTTGTCTGTGTTACCACATCTTACAAACAGGTAGTTGAACCAGGGAAAGGCAGAAACTTTCTAATTTTTAGTGCCTTATATGTGTTGACAACACAAAGTTTTTTGAATCCTTCATAGAATCACAGAGTATGGTCAGTCGGAAGAGACTCACAAGGATCATCAAAGTCCAGCTCCTGGCCCTGCACAGCACCATCCCTAAGAGTCACACCCTGTGCCTGAGAGAATTGTCCAAATGCTTCTTGAGCTCTCCCAGGCTTGGTGCTGTGGCCACTTCCCTGGGGAGCCTGTTCAGGTACCCAACCACCTTCTGGGTGAAGAACTTTCCTGATATCCATCCCAAATAATCTCCCATGCCACAGCTTCATGCCTTTTGCTTGGGTCCTATCACTGGTCACAGGGGAGAAGAGATCAGCATCTGCTCGTCCACTTACCCTCTGTACTTCACTACAGTTCAGCTTGTTGTGTTCCGAGTTCAACAGTTGTGAACTTCAGCTGTTGATACATGATCTCAGCAAACAACAATTTTGCAAATCACTCCCTGCTTGTTCCCCTGGTAATGTGTGAACTATCAGGCAATGTTGTTTGTTGTTTGTTTTTTTGGTTTTTTTTCTATGTAATTGCTTGATTTGGTCCTCATGGAAGAAGATAGACATAGCAAGAGGGGAAAAAACTGTTAACATGGAAAAACAACATAATTTAAAAGCTTTCTGAGCAAATGTTTTCTTCCATTTCCTTTCTGCCTGTTGTGTTGATGGATTATTCTTTATATCAAAAAGCAAAATATTCCATTATAAGCCATTAGAAGTATTTTATAAATACAGTGTGAAAACAGTTGATATTCTGAATTCATCAGTCATAAATGCATACCCAACCAGCCAGAAATGCAGCAAGACTAAATAAAAAAGGTGATAAATAGCTAAAAATTCTTAATCATAACTTCTCAGTAGTTCTTCTTTCAGTATTTTTTCTGTACTGATAATATTAGAGCTGCACCTGTCCAACCAGGAACATTATTCTTTCTCTCTCTCTCTCTCTCCCTCTCTCCATTCCCTGTTTAATTCATGTTTCAGTTATGCCCAGCATGATAGAACTGTCCTGTATACCTAATGATATTAATTTAAAAATTATTACTAATTTGCATAGTCAAGCTTTCATTTCCCATTCTGACCTTCCATTCACAATTCTTACAATCCCCTGAATGTCTCTGTGCTGTTGAACGTGGTGCCCATTCAGTGGAGGAGGCAGGGGAGAAAAGAAGGTTCAGAAGAGGAGGAGAAATGGACATTTCTGGATTTAGATAGAGCAGACAGTTTCAATATGCATATTTGACTTTTGTTAATCTTTTTTTTTTCCCTGTTCAGTTTTCTTGAGGAGGTGACTCATGAGAGCATTATTTGCTGCTTTGAGAGAAAAGTGCCATTGGTATTTTACTCTTCACATGATCAAAACTTAAACAAAAATTATGCATAATCTCCCACATAAAAGAATGAATGTCCTGCAGAGGACAAGTGGGGCAACTTACAACTTTAAGGAAAAATGTTTGAGAAAGTGACATAAACAATGCATAAGAAGTATAAGGACTTCCTTTTCCCGGTCAAAAGAGAACTTCTTAGTTACAAGTAGTTGTGTTTTTATAAGGGTTATGAAACCATTAATTCTGAAACATTTGCTTAGAATTCAAAGGCAGTTCTTAATTTTCTTTTTTTCCATTGCTAGTGGTGTCCTGGTTTGTCAAAGGAGCTTTATTTCAGTAAGATGCGGTTTAGAGATTACACAAAACCCAGCAGTAACATGTAGTCACCACCATCCAAATATGTAGGCAGTACATCTGTCCAGACACATACACATGGCATCTGGAATATTCCCTATGGGTATTCTTTCCTTAGGAGCATAACTTGTCTCAGAGCCATCATTGCTGTTTCCCACTTGTTGGTGCAGTGTTCTAGTGAAGAGAGACCACAAGACACTCTATGCAAGGTTTTAGATTCCACAACAAAATGTTTATTGGAGGAGGCAGAAAGGAGACTTTATTTCCTTGCAGAAATGATTGCACTAACTGCTATGTCCAGTAGCTATTTATAGAACCCATTATGTTCTGAACACACAGCTTCTTTACCTGTTCAAGGATTTAAAATACACTATTTGTACTTCATCTCGGCAGGCAGACAAATCAGGAAATAGAACAGGCTGGGACAGACTTGCTCAGTTACAGCTTAAGCACCTGGTAGCCTGCATTTGATGTGAAAGGATCACTTAGGTGGAGTGTATGCCACTGAAAATCATATAGTATTCTTGACATGTTCATTTTACAGTTTCATTGCAGTAATTTAGGGAGAGAGAAGGTCATTTGAAAGTCTGCCTTCCTGTGACCTTCATCAACAATACATGAAAGAGACTTATGAGTCTTGTCTGACACTTATATGATAAATGAGTAGCTCAAGCATTAATATATTTGTAAAGAATTTTGTTTTGGAGCTGCCAGTTGATATATGCAAAAAACCTGCAAAATATAATTTAAGGTATTTTTCATTGGATCTCCTAGAATTTCTTCTCATTTTTTTAAAACATATGTCAAAAGATCAATACATTTAAATAAAATATTCTGCACATGCTGCCTCTTCCTATTACAGTGAGCAATACATTAAAGTTTCTATGAGTTGCTGATCCATCCTGTAGAAGAACAAATTCTTCCATAAGCAATATGATTTTTTTTTCTTATTTATGATGCCAGCAATCTGTCAGTTTGAACACATTGGAGCTAAGTCAGCAAAAAAATATATAAATATATACTTCTTTCTATATCTGTTTAATATGGCCATTATTTTTTGTAAGATTTTTCAGTTATTAATTCTAAGTTAGTTAGAGTCAAGGACTGAAAATGAAAGCAAGAGTAGAAAAGAGGAAGGGAAAGAAGGATGTAAATGTTTATAAAGCAATGTCAAAAAAATGTTGTGGAGAGAAAGTATAGAAGAGCACATGAAGGATGAGAACAAACATTTCTGGGAATTTCCCACTCACTGGGAACATCAAAATCTCATATAGGACTTTTATATGGATAAGCAGTTCTTCATTACATTTAGTACATTTTAAATTTTCTTTTAAGGTAAAGTGATGTTAAAACATTGATTGTTTTAATTTAAAATGTTCATTTTTTTCCTTTTCTTTCCTTAAGCTGAAAGTCCTTTGCTGTGCGTAATCACCCTGCCATATGAAGGACAGAAACTCTGAAGCTACTTCAGTACTTTTCTTTAGCAGAAAATGGTACCAATTAAACTGGTACAGAACAGTTACAGTGCTCAAACTGGACTCATTTAGACCCACTGAGGGCCTGGAGAAGGTTTAGAGGCGTCAGTTGATCCTTTACCAAAAAATATTTTGGACTCGTGAAAAATCTAATTCAGAACTAAATATAAGCATGAGTATGAAATAAAATTGCTTGTGAATAGAATATTTTCTTGTGTTAATTTACACTTAAAGATATGCTGAAAGGGAAGAATACTCTCTGCTTTTGACCATGGTCCTGTATTTCTGATTGATATAGAGGAAAACAGAACACAACAACCCTAAAAGTTCTCTGGAAAGAAGCATGTTAGTCATGGATAAAAATGAAAGCTATGACTTTTAACACACTTCTTTATGTTATTTTAATAATGGTTTAAGGATTGCTAATCTTTCAGGTTAATGGGAAAGGAATTCAAAAATCTGTAGATAATATTTATAATTGGTTATTCATACAATGCACTCAGTAATACACAGCCATGTCTTGCACCCAAAAAGAAAAGTAGATTTCCTTGAATAAGTTTCCTGCCAGTATGACCTATTACACTTATCTATGACATTAACTGTTTGAAAATACAGATAATTTTCTATGTAAGAGATATTTATATAGTTGGAGATGGTATTTGGAAACTTAGAATATTTGCCTGAGGGTAGATCTCAAGATAAATATACAGACAGAGCAAGTATGATTTTATTCCCTCAGCCAATAAATATGTATTTCCATAAGTCAAGGGCACTGAAACATTGGGTATGTGCCCTAGAGGTCAGAGGCAGTTTGGAGCTCCTACACTGCAGTTTGGAGGCCAGAATTGTACTATTATGGAAAAAGATATTATTAGTCTAGTCAAGTCCTTTGGCTCTGCCTGTGAGCAACACAAGGAAAAGTGCTGCAGATCACCTGGGGGTGGTCAATAACTTAACAGTTATTTTTACTGCCCACTGTGGTTAAGTCTAGCTCACCATCTAAAGTATGAAGATTTTTCCTCTCCCTTTGCTCCCCACCCTCCCAAGTTGGTGATATCTATGTATTTTAACACAAGGAAGGACTATTGCGACATTGGGATCATCAAGTCTGTAATTTTTCTTAAAGCAAAAGACCTGCAGTTGTCAAGCCATGGTCACTTTGAGTCAAAAAAAAAATGTTTAGAAACACTTTCAACCTTGAAATGGAGACTGTACAGTCTGATCTAACCTTTTACCCCAATACTGAATGATTACTAATGTAATCATTTCTAATGTTAGTGTTCAGTTATTGACTGATTGCATTTCTTACCTGGCAAGTGGAAGAGCCTACCATTATCAGGACTGTTTTCTCTTTGGTTTTTTTAAGCCCTTTTATATTGTGAACAAGTAATTTTTGATATTCTACTAAAAAAAACCAAAAAAAAAAAAACCAACAAACCGAGAAGACCAGTTTTCTATATTCCTTCATAGTAAAGTAGACCTTCTGTAAATATCATTACACTGGTCCATCAACTTAAAGAATAGATGAATATTTTGTGTAAAAAGAAACCCCAAGTAATAATTCAATTTCTACACATTTTGCATAGGTACTGCTTACCAAGCCACGCTGTAAGGGGAATGTGTGTACAGACTGGGGAAAGAGAGGCTGGAGAGCAGTGCCATGGAAAGGGACCTGGGGGTCCTGGTCCATGGCAAGTTAAACATTGGTCAGCAGTGCCCGGGCAGCCAGGAGGGCCAACCTGGGGGCATCAGGCACAGCATCACCAGCGGGCAAAGGAGGGGATTGTCCTGCTCTGCTCTGAGCTGGGGCAGCCTCACCTCAAGGGCTGTGCGCAGTTTTGGGTGCCACAATGTAAGAAAGACATTAAACTGCTAGAGAATGTCCAAAGGAGGGCAATGGACAGGATGAAAGACTTTGGGAAAAAGCTATATGAGGAGCAGCTGAGGTCACTTGGTCTATTCAGCCTGGAGAAGAAGAGCTGAGTGGAGACCTCATTGTTCTCTGCAACTTCCTCATGAAGGGAAGAGGAAGGCCAGGCACTGATTTCCTCTCTGTGGTTACAGTGGTTACAGTGATGGGACCCAAATCAAAAAGCTGAGTCAGAGGTTTAGGTTGGATATTACTTAAAGGTTCTTCACCCAGAGGGTGGTTGGGCACTGGAACAGGCTTCCTCAGGGAAGTGGTCACAGCACCAACCTGACAGAGCTCAAGAAGCATTTGGACAATGCTCTCAGGCACATGGGGTGACCCTTGTGGAGGGTGCTGTGCAGGGTCAGGAGTTGGACTTTGAGGATCCTTGTGGGTTCTTTCCAACTCAGTGTATTCTGTGATTCCCTCATTGTGTCATCAAATAAACCCCTTAAACACTGGATTAATTTTAAATATGATTCTTTACCAAGTATAACTGAGAAAGAATTTCTGCCAGACAGACAGATCGTCGGTGGTAAAGCTGGTATGTTTTCCCTACTTCCATAGTACTAGGATGATGTACAACACCCTGGGGATCATTTCCACGTTTGCCCAGAATTCCTGAAAGTTTAAGACTGTGTAATGTTTAATGATTAACCAAATCAGACACTTACAAATCACGTGTACATCACTGCCTCACTAGACTCTACCCTCACACAACAAAAACTGTGTAAACTTCATTTATCATGCAGTGAAAGTACAAGTCTGTGAGCGTTGCTGACAAATGGTAATATGTTTGAATGCAGCCATTCTCTAATCAAACAGCAGAGAAACCCTGGGGAAAAAATTAGATTGAACATTTTCCATTTCAAACTGGTTTTATACACTTGTCTCACAGAATACCACATGAGGATAGGAGCCCTTAGAATTTATTATTATTGCAAACACTATTACAGATGTTTTCAAAAAGCCAGAAATATGATGGCTGCATATAATATGAAAATGACCCTTTCCTCATTTTATGCCTAAACTTCTAATTGGCACTTTTCAGTCACAATAAATTAAAATTGCTAAATCCATTCCTGATTCATGGACTTCATTATTTATCTTTCACCATTTGGATTTATGGGGAAAGAAGAATATGTTTTTCTGTACATATTAACTGAATTTAGCCAACTAGCTAGAAATTAATTTGTTATAGTCATAAAACCTTGACAATGTACCAAGTATAGAATATTCCCATCTCACTTGCTTTAATGGCACAGACCTGTAGTTTTTAGCACTGTCAAAATACCAATGGAGAAAAATTAAACCATGATAAATGCATTCTGTATCTTTTAAAGAGAGAATTCTTTCAAGATGGATTAATTAAGATTCACTGATATTGTGAATTCTGGCATTAATATTTTTGATTTAATGGTTTTCTTGGGAAGGCACTCAACTGCCTTTAATTTTTTTTTAGATGATCCCCTCCCTGCAAGTGCTGATAGATGTTTCTTGAAAACAAATGCTGTTGGCTCAGCACTGTGATAACAAATTCAGGGGTTTTATAATGTTTTCAGGCAGAACTGCTAATACATAGAGTTACAAAATGCATCATTCAATGTCAGTGTATTGCCATGTAGTAAAAGGCCCTCCCAAACACACTAAACAGGTCTTTCTTCTCAATTTCTTCTTTTCTTGGTAGTCTTCAAGCTCTTTCTTGCACATTTATGCAAACATTCACACTTTGCATAGCTACACTTAAATACAGCCTTCACCTTTTTTGGTAATTCAACTGCAGATTAATCTTCTAGATCTCTTTTGAGGGAAGTTTTATATCTAGCAGCAGATGGAAGACAAATCCAGACACTGAAGGATTTTGAAATTTTTTTTACTGTGAAGAACAAATAGGATTCTGAATGAAACTCATTCATGAAACAACAAGTGAATTGTCAGTCCTATTCTTTTGGGAAGTTAGAACCAGAGAGTGTATTCACTTTTCATATTTGATAAAGGAAAAATCATGTTTCTATTGTGAACTCTATGAAAGAATAAAAAAAAAAAAAAGCCACTTTTTGCTCTGAAAAAGCACAGTTCTCCTATTCTCCTTACTTAATACCTAGTTATATTTAAGCTGAGAACAGCCTCCTTTTTGGTGGATCAGGAGAGAAATGCATTTTCAAAGCCCCCAATAACTTCCATTTGCTAAGCTGTGGTTTTGGATTTTTGAAATGAAAATTTCATAATGGAAAACTGTGCGAAGCTCAGTTGTCATTGAAGCTTTCCTATGGAGAATGAAAAACATTGATGGGATATCAGAAACGTGTAGGAGTTTGATGCTTCTCCACAGTGAGTCCTGAAGGGTTAAGGAATCAAGAAAAAATAATAATGTGATGAAGCAGGAAAGCTGAGAGAGGTCTTCTACTTGCACTTACCCCAACTCTTTACCTTCATACTATCAATAAAACATACATTTGCCAATGATGACACAGCTTATTCTTTAATGTGTTATTTGCCAAAAAAAGGTTCCAAATAAACTCATATTCTTGAAAGCTGTGATGTATTTTGCCCACTTTATGTGTAGCTTAGAAATTAAAAGTCTAGGACAGATTTACAATGTAATGTATATTCCATTTAGGAGTACAATTGTGATTTAGAATTATTTCTCATTAGTTCCTCTATACATTAATACAGTACTTGTTTTTATCTTTTTTTTCTATGTCAAATCTTTTTATGCTAGCCCGCAGACTTCTCAGCATGGTTCATATAATACTGATGTCTGAAGATTTGTTTTGTTTTACTTTTGCCTCTGGATGTTTTTATTAATTGTAAAAGCTGTAAAGATGTTCTGGAAGCTAGTTACCCAAGCTGATAGAAAGTATATTGTGCAGTTATATTGTTGGTAGCAGTAATAGTACTAGTACTAATCATATTATAATTCATACCACACCCTTGTGTGCTGGTGTCACTGTCTATAAGCTGGCCATATTTCATGATAGGTTTGGGATCAGCCAGAATTTCTAAAAATGAGATCTTGTTGCAATACAAAAGATGTTTTTAAAATGAGAGATGTTTTGAAGACCCAGAACACATAGCATTATTTAATTGTGTTCCTTCCTAATGTTCTCCAAGCAGATTCATAGGATTTAAAGACAGGAGGATCTCACCTCATATTGCCCTGTTGTTGCTGTAAATTTCCTTGGAAAGTACCATTAGAAGTTATCTCCGGTATCTTTAAAACTAGAGTGTCTGTTTAGCAATAGCATCTAGTACAGTATGACACAGCTTGTATACAGAAGATATACAGAAATTATAACATTGAGAGAACTTCTGGATATTAGGAATAATCCAGAGTTTCTGGGACATAAGAGATAAGTATTGTTTCTTTTTATAATATTTTAAAGGTTCTATATTAGGACTAAATCTAGATGTGAATATTTATAGCAAAGCCTTCAATAGAGGACAAATCATATGAAAATGTCTCTTTTCCAAAGATAATTCTGTCATCTGTTTAAAAAAAAATCTATTTGATAAGTTTCATTTAGGCAGAAATTAAATTAATTAATGGAGCACAGTTGAAACTATTCAGGTTTCTTTCCTGTCAATTACCTTTTATTATTAATGTTTTTCATTAGATTATCTGAGAAGTAAAAACAAAATTAAAATAAAATAAAAACTGTGAGATCCATTCCCTGATTTAATCACAATGAAACAAATCAAGTTAATTCACCAGTCTAGGTCTCAGTAAACTGGGATATGGGTTGAATCTTATCTTACCTCAGCTGCTGGCTACAATATTAATCAATGCATAGGAATTGCATTGAAATGCATTGTATTCCCAATATCTTTTATTTACAGGGCACTTCCAGAGTGTTAGAATGGCTTTAAAAGAGGGAGAAAAACTGTTATTCTGCTATGAGAAATCTGCAAATGAATTTGACAATGACTGACTGAGGAAAGTGTGGATGAAATGGAATTTAAGGTAATGACTGGGATGATGTTTTAATAACTATTCTAACCTTCCTTTTCTCAAAAGCACTTCTTCCTGGCTTTTTTTACCACTGCTAAATTTGACAGGAAGGAAGAGTCAAGTAAGTTCAATGGGTTCTGAAGAAGTAAATGTCGAAAGAGGAATCTTAAGTTAGAAGAGCTGAGGCAAAGTCATAAATGTAAGTTATTCTGCAGGACAATATAGAGAAAAATGAAGTTGAAAAGAATAATATGGAATCAATTATTTAATTGCCTGAAGCAGCAAAGAAATATGGGGAAAAACATATGAGATCCTGTATGAGCTGTGAGAGATAGGTAATATAAAACATAGTTTGCAAAAACCATAGATGGTCTTAAATCTCTAGCAAAGCTTAGATTGAAGCAATGAAAATACCTAACATGCATATCTTCCAAGGGAGCAGAAAGTAGAGGAAACACTAAAATATGTTTAAGATAACTAATCAGTATTGCAGTTGCTCAGCAATTGACATTTTGCTATTTGAATAAACTTCTGTGAATTTAGGAAGAGGAATCAAACCAGTGTCATAAGTCATCCTAAGAACTTTGTTTTTGTGTCTGTTCAAAACACATAAGATGGATGTGCTTCAAGCTCAAACACAGAGTGCATGTGAATATATACAATACATAGTACATAATATTATGTATTATGTTGTGCATATATTCATATATAACCTGACATTGCAGCAGTATTTCCTTTGAATATTTTTGTATATTCTACCTTCAACAGTGATTGCCACTTTCAGATTGTGCTTAAATTTGTCTGATATGTTTACTTTTAATAAGGTTTACGTATTATATATTTTAGCATCAAAAGTTCCTAATACAAGTCAAAGTGTCTGACTCTGAGAATGAAGAGTGAAGGAAAAGTTTGTGCTACGAAGTTTCTATTTTTTGAAATCCCTCTTGTGTTTTGGTAATTTACCTCACATGTAACTGTGTGCTTCTGATCTGGCATGTGCTTAAATGCCTTCTTAAATGCATATCTTCAAATCTATATCTAATCCAATACCAATGGTCATGCAAAAGCTGTTTCTTTGTTTCTTTTCTTCGTAATTATCTTTCTGTTCTTCACAAATAGAACTTCTCCTTTATGTAGTTTTAGCAATTCTCTTGACTACAGGCACCCTTCCTGCTTTTCATGAGAGAAGTCAGAGAGCACTAGTCTCTTACACTGCCTATTACACCCTTCTATTGTGTTTAAAATTAATAATATAAATTTAACAACATATCCATAATTCCCCAGACTAACAGATGGTCCCCAAAGCTAACAGATGTCATCTTATTTATTCACTACCTGATATAATGTTTGTGACATAATGATTAGCTTCTATGCAAATAGCTTTGATGTCAAAAAAAAATAAACTAAGATTTAACAATAATAATAAGAAAAAACCCAACACCCCCAAATAAATTATTTCATCATAGAATCATAGAATGGATATGAGCTGGCAATGTGCACTTACAGCCAAGAAAGCCAATATTTTCCTGGGCTCTCCTGTGAGGAAAGGCTGAGAGATTTAGGTTTGTTCAGCTTAGAGAAGGCTTCTGTGTGACCTAATTGCAGCCTTCCCTTTCCTGAAGAGAGCCTATGAGAAAGGAGAGAGACAAGCATGTAGTGACAAGACAGAGAGGAATGGTTTGAAATGGAAAGACAGTAGGTTTATATGGGATATTAGCAGGAAATTTTTTTCTGTGGGTGTGGCGAGGCACTGGAAGAGGTTGCCCTCATAAGTTATGGATGCTTCATCCCTGACAGTGTTCAAGGCCAGATTGGATGGGTCTTTGAGCAGCCTGGGCTAGTGAAAGACCATGGGCCTCTGCCCATGGCAGAGAGGTTGGAACTAGATGGTCTTTGAGGTCCTTTCCAAGTCATATGAAAATAAAATCTGTGTTCTTCTGTATGTATAATAAAGGCTAAGAACTCTGATTCAGGAACTTGTTTTAGTTTAGATAATTTATGCCAACACATCAGGAAAGTTAAGTCCCATTGAATTAAAACTTCAGCTTTACTGAAAGAAAGGCTAAAAATGAAGTTAAAAAAGAATTGAAAATACAAAGGAGAAATTAGTTGTCAAGAATGCTTTTCTTTTCTTCTGTTCCACTTGTCTTTGGCATCCATTTTCAGGGCTAATTTTAGCAAGTCACTTTAAGTTACAATTCTTTAAAATGTTCAGTATGTATATAGTACTTTTAAAGTGCAATCATTTGGAAGTGATTTTCTTTGACACTATGGACAGAAACAGAAATAATACATTTTTAAGTAGACAAATGATACTAAATCTATATAAAATACTAGATGTTTATTTAATATTTAAATTCACATCTTTTGTCCTTCAAGGAACTTCTGTCCTTGTTGAGCCTCTCCTGGGTAGTTATGGTATTGAACAGGAAATGCCAAGTCCTTATGCAATAAGCTGGCAATGAATTTTTTTTTAAAGCAGTGAAATTGTATATTACTCAAAAAACACTTGTAGGGAAGTTATGTTACAGGTGTTTTACATAAATTTATTTTTTGAAGAAAATAATTATGATGTATTATTTTATTTTCTTATTATTTTAATTTATTTATTTTTGCATTTACCCCAAAAAATTATTCTAATAAAGGGATGATCCAAGGAATGCAGCTGTACTTAGTCTTACACACGCTAGGCTATAACACTGTTAATGAAAATGATGGATGGGGTTTTGTTTTCTTGCCCTGTAAAATCTCACCTGATTTCTGTTTGCCTGTTGCATGTTCTCTGGTCTGGGTCCTGAGATTGTTATGGTTTTCCATGAATGAAACCTGCAATTTTGGAGAAACATTGGATTATCCTACACAGTGTGCCCAGAGAAAAACCAGTCATCTGAGAAGATTTAGGGATAAATTCATAAGGTGAACCTTCATTAAGTAGGAATTTGTGTTTAGAAGTTGCACACATATCACCATAGGCACTGATATAGAAAAATGGAACAACATAACGATGAAGCTATTATAACACAATTTAATGGGGATGGCACAATTTGACTTGGAAAGATCCAGATCCCTTAATGGGTTAACTAACACCTTCTGGGTTTTCCTTTCTCTGGCTCCACTAATCTAATGATTTTTAGCATTTCCTTTCTCCTTTATGTGCTTCATATATTGTATTAATCTTTTGTCCAAAATACTACTTTACTCTTCACTAGTCTCTAACTAGTTAAGTTACTTACTTAACTCAAAGTAAGATACTGCTTGCCAATACAGGGGTAATATCTTTTATCCAGGCAAATTCCTTCACATACCACCTTCATTTGGTCCTGCACCACAGAATGAGAATAATAATAATAATTACAATAGCGCTTCATATTGCTCTCTCTTTATCAGATAAGATTTATTGCTTGGTGTATGCTGAGTGCTGACAGACATCAGAAACAGGGCTTAGAAAATGTGTGAAATCACTTTGACACATATGTGGACAGACATTTATTCAGAGTGCTTCTTTGCTGTAAAAACCCCTTTTATTTATGGAACACCAAGTATTTTAATATTTTTCTATATAATAATTTGTTTCCTGGTATAGCATGGTGTAGTCTATATACTTATTTTCTTACACAAGAGTGAATGCACTTAGAAGTAAACTGTTAATGCCAGAAAGATATGTCATAGCTCAGTGAAATTTACAGAGCTAACATAGGGAAACAGCACAGGGTTGAAGAGTACAGCAGAAAGATCTGGTAGTTCTGCAGACACTTGACACACATGGCCTTTAAATACTGAAATCACACTCTTGTCCTATTGCCACCAGCTTCAGTAATCACTGAACCAGGGCCTACTTTTAGTCACTTTCGTTTTCATATGCATGCATTACTTGAATGTCCTCTTAGAGAGCTTCTCAGTTAGAGTACAGGTAGCCTGGACAACTGGTAAAGACAGGTTTTTATTGTGTTTTCTTTTAGAGATTTTAGAAATGCATATTAATTTGGTTCTTTTTTAGTCCTCCATCAATATAATTTTCTCTCTCACTCATAAACTTTGATTTAAAAAAAAATACTATTTTTACTAGGCAGGTTTTCTTCTAATGCAAAAACTAATACCTGTCTTGATTTTTTCTATTTTCCTTAATCTGAAAAACGCCTAATCAGGACTGAAGGTTCAATTCTATTCTCTGTCCTCATCAATTTTAAAGCTGTTGCAGTGTCTTAAAATTATATGTCTTACTTAGTGAATTAAAGCCTTCAATTCTCTGTGTCGTGTCTGCAGAGTTGAGTGACTCACAATAGCCCTTAGGAAATACTGAGTGTTTCTTATAAGCTAGGTAACAGGAAATTTTGAATAGAAGGTTATGACTGAAGTCCCCAGCTGATAATCTCTAGCTTTCACCTATATGTAGGTACATGATACTCTTCTCAGTAACTAAAATCTGGCATATATCTTAGTGGACATAATACTAGCAAGGTCAGTATCTCCAGACAAAGGAGGAAACCTTTTGTGGTAGAAAAATCTTCTTTACCTGAAGAATGCTTTCTACATCTTTTTTGTTCACCCTTCTCTGGAAAGCAGAGGCTCTGATCTTGGGTGTCTTGGAACACCAATCACTCAAATCTTCCTGTTTAATAAGTTGTACTTTTAGCAGATTAATTAGTTATTTGGCTTCTAGTTGATCTGAAGCTCTACATCAAATACACAGAAATATCTAGTTCATGAATGTCTAGGTATGTCCACGTAGAATTAGAATCAGCAAGATTTTAGTCATGCCCAGAGATAAATACATGGGGTACCTAAGGGACTTTATTAGCAAGGGAATTCATAATGTGAGTTTTGAGGACTTATCTTTTTTTTTTTTAATTCATTGCATCTACATCTTCAGCTTTTAATACCCTTTAGGTAATCATCATTAACTAGGATTTTGTTGAAATGTTTTGAAAATTACTGCCAGTTTCCAATCACATTATTTAGCCTAGTTGGGGGAAAAAATCCATAGTATTATATCTTAGCATATATATATTCTTTTGTGTTACGAGGACCATCCAGGGTCCTTTTCACACGTGTGTGAAAATTTCAGTAGAGTCAAACAGAATTTTCTGATGTAATAGTGATTCAAATGGGAGAGGAGGTAAAAGAGTAATGTTAAAACCTCTCTTAGATGAAGAATGAAGGCAAAAGGTAACTCAGAAAAAGTCCAGAAACCAAAAACAAGAAAATTTTCAGGTAGTCATTAAATTAGAAAAAAAATTCTAATGAAATTCTTAGAAAATTAAGAGGGGATGAACGGAAGAGATGGTACAAAACATATATGTTATAGTACTAATAAAAAGAAAAGATGGGAAGAATGATACAATGAAAAAAATAAGTAACTGCAGAAGCAAAGAAAATGAGACACATAACAGAAATAGCAATGGAAACAGGTGGTAAAGAAATGTTGTGCCAGCTTGATAGCTTGCAAAGTCTGGTAGAGCAAATATTGTTACCACTGAAAAGTGCTGTCATACCAGTACATACTTGAAAAGAATACACGCTTGTGAAACAGAATTTATGACATTCTTGGTTTAAACAGGCATTTTACTGGGAACTGTGCTGTTCTTAACTTTCACAAATAAAATATAATTGATTGAGAGGGAACTAATTGATGTCTGTAAGTATCTGAAGTGCCAGAAGTGTGAATCCAAGCTCTTCTGCGTGGTACCAAGCAATGCGGCAAGAGGCAGTGGGCAGAAACTGATGGACAGGAAGTTCCACCTGAACATGAGGAAGAAATTCGATAGTGTGTGAGTGGCCATGCACTGGAACAGGTTGCCCAGAGAGGTTGTGGAGTCTCTCTCTCTCTGGAGAATTCAAGAACTATCTGAACACAATCCTGTGTCACATGATCTGGGGTCACCCTGCTTAAGAAGGGAGGTTGGACCAGATGACCCACTGTGGTCCTTTCAAACATGACCCATACTGTGATTCTGTGATGATAAATACAAAAATGCAAATAACTGATAACTATGAAGAGTGTGAAAAAGCACAAGGCCAAAGCTCTCACCAATAACTGATACCCCTTACAGCTAGGCTCAAACACTTGCAAACTTTAATGAGCACGAGGTGTGCCTCTTCGTGTAGGGTATTTACACGTAGGCAGGATGTCAACCAGAACCATGGGTGACAGTTCCAGGAACTAGAGTTTGAGAAAGTCCCATGCAAGTTCCATCCAAATGGAGTTTCAGGGAAGGAGAACGAGGGCAGACCCAGCAATGCTTTGGCCCAGTAAGCTGGGATATTCTTTTCTAGGAACATTTGAAGGGACAGTAAAATTGCTGTGAAAGGACACTGCATTACTCTCTAGAAGTAGTTACAGCCACTGAGTAGGTAAGAACTTCAGATTACTTTCCTGAAAATTTGTGGTGACAATGAACTACCTGTGGGAACAAAAAATATATGACGGAGGACAGGAAAAGACTGAAGAAAATTTTCAGGCATAGTAACATGATCAGAGAGGCTTTTAATGGTTATCCCAGTGAAACACCAGAGGAAAAAAGGTACATTCTTTTTAGGACTACCTTCACCTAACCTTGGATCTTAATAATGGATATGGCTTCATATGGTCTTGCCATTTTAATTCTAAGGGACATTTGTAAAATAGATACCCAAACATGCCTTTTTCTTATGTTGTTGTTGTTATTATTATTATTATTATTATTATTATTATTATTATTATTATGCCACTTAAACTTTTCAACAAGTTGCACTCTGAAAATGTGGTAGAATAACGCTTTGATATTTCCTATTCATAAAATTATTATTTTTTAATGTAAAAGAAATTTTTAAAATCTTAAAAGTCAAGAATGTCACTATGTAGAGCTTATGGATTTCACAAACACTGACAAAAGCTGTTAATTTTTAAGATGCAGAACATGCTTTCAGAAATTTGCTCTTTCAATTAATCTAAAGGTTATTCTATTTAGTTTATATTTTCTGGTTGCCTACATCTAACACTTTAGAATATACAGTCTTATTCACCATATAGATACAACTAATTTACAGTAAATCTATTTCCAAAAGATTCAGTATCTTTCTGTTTAGTCTGGACATTTCCTGTTTTGTAGAAAGATGTTTTTATTTCCCTGCTGATGTTTATGTTCCTGTTCTGTAACTGTATTACAGCTTCATTTCTGTAATCCATTGACTTTAATGGAATTATTCTTTTCATGTAGTCATTCCCGGAGTTGTTCTTACACAAGTATAGTCTGTAAAGTCTGTATGATTTTTCTTTATATATAACCTAAAGAAATCTTTGTATTCATTGTGCATAGTAAAAAAAAACCCCAGAATTTGTGGGCAAAAGAGAAGGAAATCATACTATACATAGCAAATTTGAAGGCATGAATGAGTAATCAACTTTAAATCAAATGACATAGCTGCAGGAGGCACGAGTTTGCATTCATGGATACAGTCTTCTTGCTCTGCAGTCTTCCAGCATGCCAAAGTAGCTACAAACTTGGCATAGGAAGCTGGGTTTCTGACTGCTTTGCATCACTGCACAGCAGTTGGAACACTCTGGCACATCTGCCCCTTATATGATGCAAATTGATGCAGGAAGTGAAACTTCATAAAAATGTCTCAGACTTCCCTTGGGAAGACCAGACACAGAGTTGACATAAATACTTCGTCTGTGTAAATCATGAGTTCAGTGGAGCTGGACTGACTTACATATGACTTACATAAATTTCAGATCTAGGCTCAAATCTTGGGTGGTGAAATTATGAATGGAGATAATGTATTGATGAAAATCAAGAGCAATCTCCAGTAGGAAGATAACTCAAATAGAGTCTGAATAATGCTACATAATGCCTGTTCTCATGGACTGCCAAAACAAGGTGAGCTATGCCATGAAAAACAAGCATAACACATGGCAGCCATGAAGGTTCCATCAAAAAGGTCATCCTTTTCGTTGTCTCCTGGTTATGTGTTTTGCTAGTAGTATGCAAAAAGCATAACTGCAGCCACACTATGTAAATATTCAGCTAAGAAATGCTACTCAAAATTGCCTGGCATAGCATTCTGAAACACTGTTTCACAAATGTTAGTTTTGGTTTAATGTATTTTTTACTCAACTTACCCTATAGTACTTAAAATGTTTATATAATGTCTCATCTTTTTTGCTGTCCAGATTTCACATCTTCATGATTCACCTGCACAATTTCATTGGCTGGGATTTTTATCCTCTTCTGATAAACAATATTTTATTGATTCAGCTGCAGATTTTAATGCCTCAAAATGTACAAATATTGCCTATGTGTTACAGTGCGTACTTTGATGTTCCAATTAGATATTTTATGGATCCAGCTGCATACTTTGGTGATCCAGTTGGATTCTTGATTTTCAATATAATTGGTAGTCACACTATGCTCTATGTTAATTAAAGTGACTACAGTATTTTTGATAACCAGTTTGAGGAAACAAACTGAAAAAAATACTCCAACAAACTAAAATCTATGTTTTGGTTATGTATTGTTTTCTTCATAATATGCAATTGATGTGCATATTTTCTTCATAATATGCAGTTATAATGATAATTTTAAAAAATGAGGCATCAGATTGTCATAATCATGCTGGGACTCATATGAATTCAGGCAGGCCATTCAGTGTACTGCACTTTGATAAGTATTTTGTAGGTAATTCAGGTTACCAAAAGACTTTCTGGTCTATCTTAAACACAAATTTAGAAGACTTATAGATTTATTTAATGTGTCCAAGATATATCAATGGTATCTCTTAAATATTCCATTGATGAAAAAATCCCTCCTATTTTTAGGAATTCTACTATATTGAGTTACTGTGCACTACATCAGTCATCTAAAGGTTTCTATTTTAAGAATTACCACACTTTAAAATTGAATACATATTTACAGTTTTCTGTATGTTGTTGCAATTTACCTTCAGTCTACATCAGCGTAAATGTTATATGAGAGACATATAAAAAGGTAGAAAAGGGAACCAGAGGCAAGGATGTTTCTCTGCTTTGGTCAGATTGTGTATATCCATTTCAGCTCCAGAGAACTGATCCTTGATAAAAAGAAACAGATCTGTACAGTCCTTTCCTTCTTCTGAAAAACATCTACCACAGTCAGTCCTTTATTTCACTCTGCCTATTAGACCAGCAAAAATGTTTCTTAAACTGATCCTAACTTTGCTATAGCCCAGGAGAACCTGTGGAAGGTAGGTGTGCTTAGGCTCAGCTCAGTACTTGGCACATACAATCTGTGGATCGCCACCGGCAATGCAACTTCTGCCACGTGGGTGTTTCCCTACAGACTCCTGTTTTCAAAGAGGAGTTTCTTTAAGACACTTTATGCAAAAAATAGGAAATAGAATAATTAGAATAATTTTATGAGATGGGATGCATCAGGTGCAGTCACTTATTATATATCTTTTTTTACTGTCACACTGAATGTATGAAGCTCATAAACTTTCTGTTTCCTTCCTAATTTCTTCCAGAACTTCTTTCCTCTTTATCATAATGCCAAGGTTTTAACTGAATATTTCTGTCGCTGCAGCTTATGAAATTCATGCAATTATAGCCGTAATTTACCACACAGGTCAAAGTCAGTTTTCACTGAAGGGTCATTTCCTACCTTCCTGGTATATTAGCACTGACACTTCTATTTATTTTACAGTAACTCTTACTATTTGACCTAGGATTATGTCTCCTTTGATAAGAAGTATCTGTCTCCATTCACCTTAAGCATACTTATAATTTACTGTTGTTTCTGTTGTGCATTTCCCTGGAGAATCTGAGATTCAGGTTCACTCTTTGCCAGCATAGGATGTTATGGGTGCAGAAGCTTTATTGATCTACATGAATACTGGGTATTATATGAGTTGGAAGATGAAAGCTAAGCTGATTTCTGATTTATTTCACTTTTCTTCTCTTTCTTTATGCATGATGGTCAAAAACACTCAGAAAGAAAACAACGAGCATATGGGAGCTACCTAGAGTATTCAAAAAGAACATCATGGAACAGGGATGCATGGTTTCTATTTTTTGCCCTTTTTTCTGTTGCTGAAAAGTATTTTTCAAATGCTTATGGGTAAGACAGGTTTGGTATTTATTTTTTTAATCTCTGTGAGTTTCTTAAAGTTGTCTCATTTTTTGCTGCAGCAACACTACCTAAGAGGTAAAAAAAAGTCACTAATGTTTCATTGACCAAGGATTCCTTGCTTTTATCACATCAAAGTATATAAATCATAGATACTTTCCTAAAACTCCTTCCCTTCTTGTGTAGCAAGTTCCAGAATTACTGGTGGTAAAATACTATAGTGGTACTGAACTTGCTAAATAAAGTTTTTCCTATGCAGCATGTATTGTAAAAAGTTCACTTGGAAATAGGGTGATGAGAAAAAATAGTCTTTGTCCTACCAGCTTGGACAGTTAAAAGAATGCTTTACAGAGTTTTGCTACCTTAGGCCAGCAGTACAGACTTTCAGTAGGCATAAAACTACTTAGATATATAAGTTATTCTACAGGTGCTATTCTACAGATGCAACAATATAGCTACAAGTTATTCTACAGATGTAATTTACCAAAGATGGTGATTGCAGCTGGTGGAGGCTCTTGGGATCATGTTCACTACCTCGCCTCCATAGCAGTTCAAGAACATTTTCTACTTTCATCAGTTTTGACTGCCTCTGGGTCTCCATTTCAGTTACTCCCAGACATTTTTCTTTTTTGGGCATCTCTTATTCTGTTTCTTCAGCTTTAATTCCAGTTGTTTCTGTTATGCTGTGATTTTTGCTAACAGCCCTCAGGTATCCAGATTGCTACTGACTGGGCCAGCCTTGAGCTGCCCATCTGGGACTGAATTTGTATCAGCAACCTCTTTTTCCCCCTGGTTACGCTGGTTCAGCTACAGTATAAATTCCGTGAGGTTTTCTCCAGTACAGTGTATGATCCTCTCTCAAAGCTCTTCATGTTGCCTTTCACTAAACTCTCAAAAAGCTCACCACAGGCCAGCTTGTCACATTCATATGGGCTTGCAGTATCTCCTTCACAGTTTATAGTGTTCCCTACACAACATAAATCTCAGATAGAGTATAGATGTTCAAAACCAAAGTAGATTCTCAAACTGAACAAATTGGAAACTTTACCGCGGCTTGCTTCTGTAAATTTCCACCTAATGCTCTGAAAGAAACACTAGCCTGTATTTCTCTTTTTGAACAGAAAAGCAAATTCTCACCAGTGTGGGTGATAGGC
The DNA here is from genome assembly GCF_963513975.1 of Fringilla coelebs. NCBI lineage: Eukaryota > Metazoa > Chordata > Aves > Passeriformes > Fringillidae > Fringilla > Fringilla coelebs. The sequence continues at coordinate 58,103,133 of NC_140029.1, forward strand.
TGTGATTCAAATTGACTGATGAAAGGGAGAAATCTCATCAACAATGTCATAACTGACACAAAGGGTCATTTCTTACAATTAGTAGTAGATAGTCTATGGCTCTCCTGCCCCAGGCAGCTCCCTAGCATTTTTGACTCCCACACAAGAGTCAATTTTAAGACTTGGCGCAGGATAGCACTGCATATAGGTCAGGATGTTGACAGATGACACTTTGAAGATAACACAAAGTTGTGTTGGGCCTAGCTCCATGATCTAGTCTTCAGGCAATCAACTATATCCCTGGAGATCTGTTGTAAGTGCAGCCAGAGTTGCTCCGAGGTGCTTAGAACATGATTTGTTGCCTTTACAGAACCACAGAATGGGTAATTCTGGCCCAAATCCCTGCTCAGAACAGGTCATCTAAAAGTATATTGCACAGGATTCCATCCTGGTGATTGCCTTCAGATGCACTGAGAATCTGGCTCATGATGATGTTCTCTTTAAATACTCTAGGCAGTTCCCACATGCTCATTGTTTTCTTTCTGAGTGATTTTGACCCTCACTTCCTAAGTGACTAATAGCAGGGCGGGGGGGGGGAAAGGGAATTGTTTTATTGGTTTTGAGAATAGAAATTTTTGAGCACTTCATCCTTTGGTTATAGGAAGATGAGAAAAGAAGTTAAAAAAGTGTTTTGAGGATGAAATAATTATTTTTTTAAAAAGTCACTCCCTGACTGAGCCACAAAGAGTCATTTGGATATAGCCTTTGAGAAAAATGTCTTCTTTGGATTTTTTATTTTTTGTCCCAGAAAAACGGAGACCACAATAATAGGGAGAATGCTGTTGTAGTGCTTTCTGTCAGGACTCACTTTTCAGGTGAACATTGTGTAGTTATTTATGAAGAAAGAAGTTGTAAGGGATACTTCATTAGCTCCTTTCATCTCAAAATGTGTCATTATCAGTGTTATGGGAAGCATTTTGGGAGCCAGTGCTCATAGAAGTGAATCAGACATGCAAGGAATGGTTAGAACAGCAGGTCTGTTTTCCTGCTCCTTGGATCTGATTTTACAACCTTGACAATTTTGGGCTCGGTGTTTTTGCATCCTTCGCTACAGGACTAGATATAGCCTGTGGTAAATATGGATATTATTTGTTTATTATCTGTGTGGATTATTTTCTTTTCCATCCAGTGAACCTGAGGGAGGAAGAGAAGGAACACCAACAAACAGCAATGATACAGTCTGCTGATATTTTAAATGAATTTTCTAAGGGCTAAGAAAGCTTTGAGATGTCTGCTCCATTCAGTAAAATCTGCACATTGATTACATCTCTGTAAATGTAGGATAAGTACAGTGTAAAGGTCAACAGATTAAACATGTAGTTTAATCAGCAAATTATGCAAATGAACATAAATGAAATATACCATTCAACTGTTAAGATCAGTAAAGCATGCAACTCTATTAGTGGTGTTTGAGTGCTGGCCATCTTAAATCTACAACCAATTAACTAAACTTTAAGAAAATTCAGTTGCTGAAGGAAAAGAGTTTATCAGCCAAATGTTTGGTCTAACAAACATTTATTTTAATATATCTACCTAAAATATGGTGACCTAAAATTTAGCAAAATTGGTAAAAAATTGACAATAGTAACAACATAGCTGCACTTAAGCTTTTTTCTCCATCACTGGAGGGTGAATATCAATTAGCAAGTGGTGAAATAATATGCCTATTTGAAATATGATGATCAATGAGGTGGAATTTATGGACACTCAACAACTACTGTACACGGCTCAAGTAGCAAGCTCCCTCCCAGCTCCTCATCTAGGTCAAAATCAGCAAAGCACTTAAGTACATCCATGACTTTAGGTGTAGGAGTAGTACCATAGAAATCTTTTGCTTGCCTGCTACTGCTGGTGTTATGGAAGTAGAGACCTGAGGTCAGGGCTCAGTTGTGCTAATTACACTTCATAGGTTTAAAAAGATACAGCCTCTATAAGACTAGCAATCAGGAGAGACAGAGAGTGGGAAGGAAACATGGTTTTCATTCTCTCCTCTCCATTTTCATTCTTTTTTTTTTTTTAATCATAATTACAATAATTAGGTTAGAAATTTTGGATTACATCCCAGACATCATTACACACATTAATGGGTTTCAGAAGTTCATAGTTCTAGCAACAGTGAACAGTGTTGAAGAATGAAGAACTATTTATATGTCTAGAAACAAAAATCAAGATTTTCAAATAAATAGAATTCTTAAGTGTCACAGAATACACAATTTTTGTGTCTCTCTGCCTTTTTGTGATATTTTAGTCAGTGTAACATTATTTTGCATGTTAAGTAAACAGTTCTTATTTAATGAAAGTAGTTAGAACTATTTTACAGGTTGAGCTTGCAATGGTATTTAGTTTGGAACAGAAACATAATTTTCAATTAATTTGTCAATGGTTTCTGTTCCTTTTGATTCAGCTCATATTAGGGAAATTTTTGGAGCACTGTTGGATTTTTTTCAGATGGAACTGTTGGAGGATGTCCTTCAGGGACACACCTAATGCCTTCCAGCTGCAGATGATGAGCATTCCCAGTCAGTGAAAAGATTAAAGATAGTTTTCTTTCAACTGAAAAAAGCAAAAACAGGGAGGGAGGGAACCCATCCTGTATGACCATTGTGTAAACGTTACTTCTCAGCAATTCTTCGGCTATAGAGATAATTTTTCATTAGTCTTTGCTTTGTGCTAGCAGTATGTGTGATTACAATTTATCAAAGGTTCCCATTCCCCTCCCCATCTTACTTTCTTTTATCTTTTTGCTGTGAAATTTTTGAGGTGATAAATGATGCAACTTGATCAAGGATTTATGGTATGCAATGAACAAAATTAGGGCTCCTAAATGTCAGCACATACAGTTAGTATAAATGTTTAAATCATTTGCATTTTATTGACTGACCTTTGCTAGTCAGCAATTTCTGTTTGATGAAACAAATTAAAAAAAAAATACAGCTTTCCATTGCACATATATCTAGAAAATATCCAGGAAAAAAAAAAAAAAAAAAAGCTTTTTAGCTTTTTACAGCTAGAGATCATTCAGCTTGGGCAAAGAGTCACAGGGAAGTTTTTATTGCATCCATGACTTGTATATCTCCCTCTGTCAGAGCAAGGTTTTAGAATAAACCTGCTTCTCTCTTCTACCTTTACCATAGAAGCATCGAATTTCCTATCCAGTGAAACAGTTCTAGTCCTCCCTTTCTGCCTCTTGAATGATTTCTCACTTTTAGGAATGTTTATCTCTACTTTATACACTTCTACACCTAGCTTATGGCATCTGCCATGGTGAAGCAGAGTAGAGAGAATTCAGGGAAAATACCTTTTAATATGAAAGGGCAGAAAATCTTTTTTTGAAAAATAGAAATAAAATGCACATACATCAATTTTTATTGAAGAACGCTTTAAAATATGCTTTGTCAGATTGAAGATACTGTTTCTTATTTTGCATTTTCAGATTTTTGCCATGGAGGTGTAGTTAGACAAATTGACCCATTCAGCCTTCACAAAAGGTCCTTCCTTTAAAAAAATGTCATCAGGAGTCATGGAGGTTGTTAAAAATAAATTCTTTGAAGGACCAATTGTTTATTGGATGAACTGGTAAAATGGACATTAGTAGCTCATCACCCATAGTACTGCCTTGTTTTGAATAGGAGACATTAGGTACTTTTTCAAGTGCCTAAGTTTGTTGATATGTTCTAGAAACCACATTCCATTGTGCAAAAAAAGCACAGAAAGGAGATAAGCACAAAAGAGTGACACTATCATCATCATATCACAAAATAAATGGAATTTCAGTTTTGGAATAGATACAGACAAATAAAAACCAATCCATCAAAATATCCCTGTACTGTTACATTGCTGGGATTAGTTAGAGATGCTTGTGAGATGATTTGTGCTTTAAGTGTCAAGGAGGAAACCCTTAAAACAGGAAATATTTTTTTACATGAAAGACAGTAGCATACACCAAGGGGAAAACAGTACCTTATTTCACCTTGTTAAAATGGAAAGACTAAAATCTTTGAAGATCTAGACCCAGGTTAGTCTAATCCTTTATGCATGAAGATAGAAGCAAAATTGAATGCTATATAAGGATTATTTCAAACTCAGACGAAAGTTAAAGTGACAAAATACCCCTATATATACCTGCATAGATATGTATATGTAGATATGATGAAAAGGCTTTTCAGTAGATTAATGGTAATTCACCATATTTTGACTTGTTAGTTTTCAAGAAGTCTGAAAATATAAATCTAGTTCTTGATCAGGCATTTGGTGAACCCTTAGTGCCCTTGTAACTATCCTGCTTTACACATAAAATTTCTGCTGGTCACTCTCCTCAACTTATTTCTATCTGCTTTTTTCTCTCATTTCATATAGTACAACTCTATCTAGGACTGAATTTTGGGGAGGTTTAAAGTCTCTCTAAGGCAAAACACATCGTATTGAAATGCCATTCTTTCAGACACCACAGAGAACAAGTGACAGCATTTACCTTTGATTCAAATAGAGATTGGTATTGTCCATCTGTGGCAGCCTACAGATGGGAAATAGGTGTGCCTTATGGAGCCATATTTCCTGCTGTACAGTCCAATAAATAGGGAACGTTTGGATGAAATAACCTCTGACTTTGTTGCCTTAACCCACTTGTGACTGTGTGTGCTTCTGGACATACTGCAAAGCACACATGCAGCATCCAGACTACAAAGGAGGCACTTCTCAGTGCAAGCCTACTGAATGTCTTTTCTGCTTCACACAGATTGGGCCCCTCTTCATGGTGCGTGCTGTCCCTTTGAGAAGCATGGGACATCCCTTGCACACACCATCAAGGAGGCTTTGTAGCAATGTTCACTACAGGAGGAAAGTTAGTGTGCACATTTGTCTGTGTGTGCATATGTCTCTTTCCTGTTCCTGTAGTTTTTGAATCTATTGATTTTAGCCATATTTGACAGAGTACTAGAAGTATCAAAGATAATTAAATGCCAGTTCCAGTTTCTTGCGCTTCGCTCTGTTAGCAACTTGTGTCTCTCTGCTCTCTAATTTTCCATCTAAACCATGCTAACTGCTTTGGTACTCAGAGAAGCTTATGAGCAATCACAGTCTGAATAGAAATTCCTGTTGGTTGATTTTACTGATAGCCCCCATTATTATCTACAAAACACCATGTTGAAGAGGACTACAAGGAAAAAAAAAAGGCAACATGCCTTGCTCTAGTGTTTGAGGCGACCAGTTTAAAATATGCTGTGGGTCTTGAGAATTATCAGTATTTTGTCTGTGTTGTATGTGGCAGCTTTTTTCCTGCTACACAGTATGATATAGAGAGAAGATGGGGAGAAGGGACTTTTTATTTTGCACTGATATGGACTATATTTTATCATAAATTGACTGTGTTTATAAGACTATTAATCTATGTAATGCAATATTATTGCACAAAACAATTTCAAAGTCACAATATCTCATTTTGTGTTTCTCCAGAAAAAGAAACAATCTTATAATAGAGAGAATGATATGAGAGCGCAATGCAAAATAGAAGTCTAGAGTGTTCTAAGGAAGAAAGAAAAGAAATGGCAGGCTTTAAAGAGAGGCAGATATCTGACTAAGAAAAGAGCAACACAGATTTCTGCGCATGGTGGCAGGGATGTATGTCAATATAATGTCCTCATTCTGGGAAACACTTCAACTTTAGGATTAAAACCAGCATTTAAAAAGTTGGTCATTTCTAGACAGAAAGAATTAGTGTATGACTATTTATTTATTAATTAGGAAACAGGCATATTTCTGGATGAAGGGTTTGGACAGTGGGTGGCTGATACAAACATGAATATTGCTGAGTCTTTCAGAAGGATGTGAGGGAACCACAATCCAAATATATCCACAGGTATTTTCATAACTCTTATGCTAAGCTTTTATAAGAAGTTGATGGAGTTTAATAGAGGGATAGATCAAAAATTATTGATACCCAGAAAAGGAAACCATGGAAAAAAAGTATAATATAGCACAGCATGATGGAAGTCTCAAATCTGTGAGAGAAATATGACAATTCCAGAATTTTTTTAGAATTATGCAAAAGGTGCTTTCTACTTTAAGTGAGGTTATAAAAGTAAGGTATGTTTAATTAAAATATTTCTAGAAAAAAATCAGTTCAAATCCAAAGGAAAAAAAAAAGCGAAAAAGAACTACATCCCTTACTCCAAGGAGGTAATGACTGCAAGTCACTTCCTAAAAGAGCATTTTGTTGGATATGGTTGATACTGTAGTTGTTTATTGGTAATACTTTTCTCAGCAGAATAGATAGGATTTTCTGAAACAGAGAGAAATTCTGTTGCAGGAGGAAGGAAGTGTGGATTCTGGGTCAAAAGGCAGAAAGTAGGTCTGCCATAGTAACCTTTTAGCTAAGCTCAGAAAATGTGAATTAAATGAATGTGATGCCTTGGACTGGCTACCTTGAACAGAGGCTAGATAGAGTTAAAAGAAAAAACTAGATATTTATTAAAGGCCATTTACAGATACTCCTTGGGCAGAGCAAGAGCCTTGCAGAGGCTACACCTGAAGGGGATGACCGTCGTGAGTTTTTCAGGCAGATATAAGTTTTGTCTATTTGCATATCATAGCTTAATTGTCCAATTACAGCTTCAGGGAATGAAGTCACATTCCCCCAGTTTGTGCTTTCCCAATTTACTTTTTTTTATACTTTTCAGGGCCTGAGGCTGTGATGATTGCTTTGGTTCTCAGACCTGAAAGGATTGTTTTGTCTGACCAAAATGTGAGGAGAGCTTGCTAGCAGTCTGTATGAAGTTCAGAGTTATACACTAATGCAGTACAGGATCTGAAAAATATAATAGATATATTAATATATAGCGCTAGAACTAGAAACAGAAAATCATTGACATTTAGTGACTTCATATAAAAAGAAATATTTGGTTAACCCAATTTGAATGATTTCCTAATGATCCAGTGATGGATTTTTATAGGAAAATCTATTTAGAAGTTGCAAAAATTAATAAGAAATTAGAGTCTTTTTAACAAGCTTTGTAAGCGGTTCAATACAATTTCTACAAGATGTCTTACTAGAACCCATAGGAAAGTTACAGCTTTCTATTTAGTTAGTTCTATTTGTTGGTAAAAACCACTGTGAACCTACCCACTGTGAGTTTTTTCAAATAAATCATAATTATCTGTGGTGCGCATGTTCTATAGATGTTTTTGCTTAGAACATACATTCCTGAGCCAGTGATGTATTTAGTGTTAGAATTCTTGCTTTTCTAACCTCAGTAGTGTATATTGCAAGGCCATCAGGAAGGCAGACTGTGAAGAAATATTGCTGTGATCATTTACTAATGGCTGCAAGTTATTATACATTAGACTGCATTTATTTTTTCAGTCTGAAGGGAGCATTAAATTGATAACAGTACAATTTAAAAATTGGTGTTTCTTGCCTACCATTCTCTTCTTAAACTTATCAAGGATATTCTTTATTTTCTCGACTGTCTTCTCTTTTTTGTATGTTTCTACAAAAGGCTGCAGTGCATGTCACAGCAAAGATTCCTTCTCTCTGAAGCAATGTCCTGATTTATCAGTGAGATGTTGTTTATGAGAACAGAAATATATATATTCATTTTATATATGCATATATTTATTTTTTAAGTAGAAATGCCATTTATACCTTCAACATTTGGTGTCAGGTCTTTTTTCTCTCAGTTGCCTCATAATGACAAAAAGAAGGAGTATATAAGCATCTCTGCTCCTTCTACAAGAAAATAAATCCAGAGGACTTGTATTTGAAGATCAAAGCTGTAAAAGAAAGAAATTATTTAAACCATTGAAAGAAAAATTCTTCCTCAATTCTCTTTTAGAGCAAAAACATGCAAATATTTGCACTTTTTCTGAGATATCTTTCTGCATAATATTATAAACCCTAATTTTTAATTTCTTTTATCATTTCAGTCAGTACCAATGCATGCTAATAGACCCACCTTCATTGTTTGCTCTCTTCTAAAATTGAAGATTAAATCTATGTGACAGATACGGTCTTCTACACTACAAGTGTAATTTTCCCAACTCTACTAGCATGCTATCAATAGTAAAATATGCAGATATTAATCTTGAGTTGCATATTTCCTTTTAACTACAGGGTCTAGAGAAGATCTATACATAAAAAATATTTTTTTCAATTTTTTGAGACATTTCAAACAGTAGAAATGAGCAAGTAGAAATGTGAAAAAAGAAAGTATTTTTATTTTCATATAAACATTTCTGTTTATATACAGTCTTTCTCCAGTAGCAGGATTGTTTTTGCAAAGTTCTTTTTTCTTGACTGGATCACTATAATCCTGACCAGGGGCCAGAAAGATGCTCTTCTGAGAAAATTATAAGCTCCTAAATACATTCTAAACTTAGTTCTAAATTAAAAGAACCTATTACTACTAACTGATGGAAATGGCTTATTGCGCAGTGATATTAAAGTCCAAGAACAAAAGTAATAGAATATGAAACATAGATTTTAATATCTAGCACTGGAACTAGAAGCAGAAAATCTCTGACATTTAGTGACTTCATATATAAATATTTGGTTAACCCAATTTGAATGATTTCCTAATGATCCAGTGACGTTGTCAAGACTACAGAAGAGATGTGTATGTTTGGGAACATGACACTGACCCCCCTTGTCACTATTTTTTTTTCTTTTTTCATCACTGAAACGTGACAGGTTAATATAATTGTCGCTTAGTTTTATATACATTGCCACAAATGATTTGTACACAAGTAGAAACCTATATTATTTGGCTTTGAGTGCAACTCCTTTCCTTTCCTGGCAACCCAGTGAAACTGATACATATTCATGATCTAATCCAATAGAGCATGTGATTAATTTCATGTCACACCAAAGGCAGCATTCATATGTTTCAAGTTAACTAGTGTTTTTCTTGACTTCTGAATGAACAAGAATAAAAATTTAAGTAACCATTAAAAAAAAACATAAGCATCCTCAGGATTTTTTTTATTATTCACCCCATCAAGCTTTCCTATGAAAAAAGAAATTTTGTAATCCTTTTTTGTTTTATAAATATTGTCAAATTGAGGAAAAAAAATATCATTAGCAAATAATGTGTGAAGAAATTGTTAATTGATTATAAGACAATATTAATGTATTCAAATACTTAAATTGCTCTTAAATTGTTCTTTCCTTGCCAATGTAATTAGTTCTTTTTCTCTTTTGTCTACAGTTTTCCTTTGTGCCTACATACTGGGCTGGAAAGAGTAAGTTTATGCATAATATTCTTTTATGGGCATTCCTCATGCATTACATTTGAAAATAGCAGTATATAACCACATGTAACTAATAAAACTTGAGAACATTCCTCCTGACATACATGTGTAGTTACAAATCAGTGCTAATTACATTTCAAATAAACTACTATCAGATATCTAATATTCAAACTATGTTTTTCCAAAGAAAGAAATGTCCATCTGTAATTCCAGGAACAGTATGTACCTTGGTGGATCAGCTTAAATTCAGAACAGAGCATCTTGATATATTTTCTATATTTTCTTTTTTTTTTTTCCCATCTCTGGGATTCTGCTTTTCATTAAACTCCGAGAAGGTGCCATTTCTGAAAACTCCCCCTTCAGTTTTGCTTCCAGTGTACATCAACAGGCAGGAATGCCACGACCTTTTGTACTACATGCTCCATAAACACTTGTTTTCCTGTCACATCTTTTGTCAAGTTTAAATTTGTTTGTATTTTCTAGGTAGTGACATACAATAGAGGTTCTGTCAAACCTCTGTAATTTGGGCTGGATTCTCATTAAAAAGTTTTTGTTTTCATCAGTGTTTAACTTCATCAGCTTTAATAGTGTTGTTTTTGATCTACAACAACTTGTGAAAAGAACAAGAAGCATGCTTTCTATCATACATTGAATAATGTTCAAAGCAATTATCTCTTTCTTTCTGATAGAATACTGAACATCAGAAGATCTGTGACCTGACTATTTCAGAAAACCTCCTATTAATTTCATATGCATGGGCTTTTAATGTTCTTTATCTTGAAGACTGTTTGGTGATCTTAGTGATGTTAAGACTACCTGAGTCTGTAATGTAATGTACTATTTCACCTCAATTTCACAGACGTGTTCCATTTGTACCTCCACTGCCTTGCAACAAACCTTTCTTATCAGCTTATAGGCTTAAATAAACATTTTCAAGACTTTTTGCAGCTTCCAACAGTTCAGGCAGTGTCAGGCTGAATAGCTGTATCTTTTGTCATGCTTACATAGCAATGTTTCTCATGCTAACTGCTTGCAGAGAATTGCTGTACGTCATATTGACCTGTGGGACTCTCCCTTGTAGTTGGGATTCACCCATTTACCAGCTGGTGCTGTGACACTTGCCAAAACTTTTGGAATAGAAGTACCACAGTGGTTTCCTTGAGAAAGAAGGTGATCAGCTTAATCTCTTTCCTACGTGCTAGAAACACAAAGGTAGTAACAACAGTACTCATATAAATGTCCATTTCAAATAACATCATGCCTAGCTTTTGCCTACCTCACTAATTCTTTGCAAACAGGTTTTTAAGGGCCTATTAACCAGAATGTATATAATGTATTGGTGAGTCACAAAAATCTTATTTTCTTGAAGAAAGAGAAAAGGTCTTTTATTTAAATTCTTTTAAAGGATTTGCAAGAGGAAGTTTGGGAGACTCATTGCATTGCCAGGCACTTCTTGAAGCTCTCTGCAGCTGCCTATAGAGGTGAAACAGAAAAATTAATTTATGCCAAGCTCGTGGCTGTTCTTACAGTCTTCAAGGACTTCCAAACGTCACTGAAGTGCTCTTTGAGTCAAAGAGATTTCACATCTGTCATAACCTAAACATATTAATTTGAAAGGTGTTAAAAATGCCTTAGAAAAATACTTTTGTAGATGTTTCCTGCGTGCTGTGTTTCACAATAGTAGTGGCAGTTATAAAACTATCTGCTATGACTTTCTAATTTCTAGTCTATTCTGCTCATGTTTGATTTGATACGTATGAAAAGGCAATCCAGACATATCAAGGCATATTTTCAGAGGACTTTTCTCATAAAGAAGTTTCACCCGAATACATAACTTACAGATAACTAGGCAAAGGTAACTCAGCACTAAGTATTTAATAGTGTTAAAAATATCTACAATTGATTCATCTTGCAATTGATTTTGAGGCCAAGTCAAAGTTTATTATTAAAACTTGGTCCTGATGGGCATATTTGTTATATGAAGTGTTTGTAGCTTATAATAAGAGTAAAAATAATAATGATAGAGGTATTTGAATGTTGTTTAAGCTGCTTTTATTCAATTATGGGTGACACACTACCAAAAAGATATTGACAAACTGTTAGGAATTTACACGTAAGTAAATACAAGTAAATGTAGTAAAAATAACCAGACTGATTTGTGAGTGAAGATTAAAAGAACTAAATCTGTACAGTTTGACTAAGTAATGACTAACATACCTAATAGTCTAGCTGTGTCAAGCTCTTTTGGCACAAAAATGCTCCCAAGAGCACAGCAGATCTATGGTACACCAGAAGGAATTTCAGAAACGCTTTTAACTTAAAGGACATTCAGTTTTTTCTGACTCTACAGAAGAACAGTGTGAACCGAAGGATATCGACCCACACAATTTCTGTCTTCACTTCTCCCATCAGTTCTTTAAGAACATTGTCTCCAAATATCACTGGCACAAAGAGCTGGGGATCAACGGTCTTCATGTACTTTCCACATTTTTGGTGAAATATAATTGAACAGGACATTAAATCTGGAAGATAGAAGCAAATGTTGGGGTTTTTAAAGCTGATCTGGACAGTGCTGATAGTTGAATTCACATCTATCTCAACTGTCTTTTTTTTTAAATTTCTATCATTCTAGGAAGATCAGTGTATAATGATTTTAGCAGGAAGTTTTGATATTGTATGAAAAGGGTATACACAGATTTAAAGATCTATGGAAAAAACACCCCAATCATTAATACATATAAAAATATGAATTTAACATAAAGATTTCAATTTAATCTAAGAATGGAATAAGCCAGAGTGAAATGTGGAAGCTGAAACAAAATAATCCAACTTCAATTCAGTTGGAAAGTTAACTACATTCATGACAATGTTGGTTATAATTCTTAGTCTGTAAAAATTCCTGCAACAGAAATAGCTAGGAGATGCAGAAACTTGGGTTTGAACTTCTATTTAATTATTTGTTTTCTCATTTTATGAGCTTCCTAAATACTAATGAGGGGGATGAGGAGAAGAAGAGAAAAAGGAAAAGAGTCAGAAATTGTCAAGAAATTACATATTGCTCCTGATTTCTATAGAACTCAAAAGGGTTTTGACTACTGGTCTTTTAATGGAAAAATGACTGTGGATTTTTTAAAAACTAAAACACTGAAAAAATTCTTAGAACTTTTGCATAATAGGAAATATTTGCAATGAGAGTTCCAAATAGCAAAAAAACCCATCTTAAAACAGAATTGCAGAATCACTGAATGACTGTGGTTGGAAAGAACCACAGTGGATCATCTGGAGCAACCTCTCTGCTCCAGCAGGGTCATCCTAGAGCACGTGGCACAGGATTGTGTCCAGAGGGTTCTTGAATATCTCCAGGGGGGAGGGCTCCACTACCTCTGGACAACCTGTTCCAGTGCTCAGACACCTGCAGAGTAAAGTTCTTCCTCAGGTTCAGGTGGAACTTCCTGTGCATTAATTTCTGACCACTGCTCCTTGTCTATTGCTTGGCACTATGGAAAAGAGCCTTGTCTTGACACCCTCCCTTCAGATACTTGTAGACATTGATAAGAGCCTCTCTCAGTTCTCTTTTCAAGGTTGAACAGGCCCAAGTCCCTCAGCCACTCCTCATAAGAGGGATGCTCCCCTCCTCTCATCTTCTGTGGCCTCTGCTGGATCCACTCCAGGAGCTCCAAGTCTCTCTCATACTGACGAGCCCAGAACTGGACACAGCACTCCAGATGTGGCCTCACCAGGGCAGAGAAGAGGGGCAGGATCACCTCCCTCAATCTCCTGGGAATGCTCTTCCTTATGCAGCCCAGGATATCTTGGGTTTTCCAGGCCACAAAGACACACTGCTGCCTTATAGACAGATTGTTCTCACAGAAACTCATGGGGAGGCTAACTTGTCCCACCAGTTCAACACCAGGGTATTGATTAGGAGAACTTTTCACTAATTCTAGGATAATTCTATTCACTAATTTTCACTATTTCTGCTCAGTAATTTCCACTATATTCCACTAATTCTTTTCACTAATTTCTAGGCATTTCTGAGCTCTTTTCAATGCAATTGATGAATTTAAAGTAGTCTTGAAACATAAGTAGAAACATACAATGTATTGTTGAAAAAAACACTTCTTTCAGTGTCCTTATTATAGGTGTCAAAACTATCTTAAGTAAGTGAACCTTGGTACGTCTTGTAGGTAAACCAGAAAATAACTATAGAATCATTCATATAATTCCATTACACTAAGCAGAGTGTCAAATTTCATAAATAATATCTTGAAGTGCTTTGTTCCAAAGCAAATAACATTTACAAATTAGGCTGGTGCTGAGTTTCTCAGATTTTTCATAGCTCTAACTACCATGGCATTCCTTGGATTGATTTCTTGGATTTCTGCATAACATTTAGTGCACAGCCTGATGTTCCTCCTCCTCTGTCCTTGCAATACCAATGGGAAATACTGGGAAAGCAAGTGCTTCAGTCTGCCTTCAACTAAATACATACTTCATTCAGCCTGTTCCCTCAGGGGATTTTCAACCTGGTTGTAAAAATAGAAAGCTCTTTGGAAGAAATGTACTTAAGTATAAGAATGAGCTGCTTAAAACTTTTTTATTTTTCTCTTCTGACTATACTTGATAAATAGCAGCTGCTGAAGCTCTGTAGACTCTGACTCCTCCACTAACTATTCTGCATCATTATTTTAAGTGAAGCTTGCATGGAGAGTAGAAAATTAAGAGAGAATGGGTGGGTGAGTTTGGGAGGAAGACTCAACGATTGCTTTTTTTCCCTTATAAGGAACTGAGGGTAAAAAATTGCAGGACCATTTTAGTCTGCCACAAATAAGAAAAAATCACCCCGAGAGAACCACATTGTATATAAGGTAATGTGTTCAGAGAACAGAAGACAACAATAAATAATTATTTCCTCTCAGAATGTTTGTTTTTTAATATGATTTCAGTGAAAAATGAGATCACCACAGTGTTTCAGCATTATTCAACCAGCTTGCAAGCTCAGACTTTATTTATTTATTTATTAATTCATCACTGTTATGGATGAATTTTTAACTTAGCTAAATGGAAACTTTACAGTGATTTTGGCTGAGTGATTTGATTATTGCAATTAATTTTAGGATCTCTGTCACTATCTGCCCATAGCAATTTATAAAATGGTATCTTAGAATCATAGAATCATAGAATCATAGAATCATAGAATCATGGAATCATGGAATCATAGAGTCATAGAGTCATAGAATAGTTTGTGTTGGAAGGGATCTTGAAAGGCCAACTGGTACAACCCCTGGCAATGAGCAGGGACATCTTCAACTACAACAGGTGTCTTAGTGACCTTGAATATTTTCAGCCATGGGAAATCTACCACCTCTCTGGGCAGCCTGCTCTAGTGTTTTACTACTCTCAGTGTAAAGAATTTCTTTCTTATATGTAATCTAAATGGACCGTCATTCAGTAAAAACCCGTTATCCCTTGTCTTGTCTCAAAAAGGCCCTGCTAAAAAACTTCTCCTTGTCTTTTCTATAGGACCCCTTTAATTGCTGAAACAGGGCAGTAATATGTCCCTGGAGCCTTCTCTTCTCCAGGATGAACAATCCTGATTCTCTGAACCTTCTCTTCCTGCTTGGCCCTTTAGTTTGACTAGCAGTTCTTGCTTGACTCAGCCATACTGAACTCTTTGTTTCCTTCACTGATTTCTTACTCCTGGGCTTTGGGAGCTCTTACACTCTATGGGAAGCATCCTTAGAGTCTGTCAGCTTTGTCCTACTCCCTTGCTCCTGAGGGCAGTTTAGCAGAGGGTGCTGATAACTCCTGGAGAGAGTTGGAAGTTTCCTATCCCAAACTTCAGTCCTGACTGTACTCTTTGAGTGGTTCATATCCCTCAGGACTGCAAAATCCACCAGAGCATAATCATTACAGCCCGGGCTGCCTACAAGCTTGACACCACTGATTGACTTGAGACTCCCTTATCTTGAGTATGTATGTACCCAACAGGTCCAGTGCTGCATCCTTTCTGTGGAAAAGGGATGAATGTAAGAGTCTTTATGTCACCTCAGGATCTATATGCAGGTATTCACAAAAGCCAAAAAAATTCTAGAGCACCATCATTTTTCCCCAATAGAAGAATGTCGTCTCTCCCTCTATATTTCAAAGGAGGGCCTAGGATAAAAATACACACTGACTCGAACTAAGATGCTGTTAAATAAAAAAATAAATAATGGCTGATGGGGCAATATAACTGAGAGGATGTTTTATTTGTGTAAAAAGAAGAATGCCAGCTATGGATCACCATAGATTAGACAAAGACAATTTTTTGACCTTAAGATATCGTTTCAGAGGTTTATATTTCCAGCTCATGAGTAAATTTATATGTACTAACTTTGACAGTCCTATTAGAACCTAAGTTAATGGCAAAGGTGTAAAGTTTCTATATGGAGGAAATATTGTTCCCTTCAATGAACTATGAAGAAATAACAGTAATTTACCTCTTTAGAAGCAGATACCGACCTAAATTAAATTTCTCTTGCTGACTTTAAAGATTAATTACTGCTTGATACAGCTAAACACATTTTAAAATTTTAAATGTGAACTCTGAATGTGTTTACATCCATCTATATTATATTTTTATTTAAAATATTTGTTCTTTCAGTCATATTTGACAAGTGCAAAAACCTGTGATTCTATAAGAAAACATGAATGAAGGAGGACTGTTTCTGATGGAGTGATGCACAAGACTTTTAAACATGAGTGCTTGAAAGGTAGACTCATGATTTCTACATATAGACATACCATTCTATAGATTCTGTATATACAAAAGGCTATAATAAAAAAATCCAAATCCCAACCCCTGCAAAAACAAACAAACAAGCAAGCAAACAAACAAACAAACAAAAACAAACCTCGAACATTAACCAAATAAAAAGTCCCAAGACAATCCAGCCAGGCAGAGCCAAAAGGAGTTGCAGTAACTAATTTGCTTTCTATCTACATATTTAAAAGCCTAACTTTAGTGACTCAGGATGATAAATTTGATAAAAAAATTGGTGAATGTTTTTATTTTTTTTCAGTCTAAGATAATAGTATTGCATGAGACAATCCCATATACTGAAGAAAAGAGTGTCTTGTTCCAATGTCTGTGGTAAATAATCCCTTCTAAAAGGGATCATAATTTTGGATTATGGCTCCTTAAAGAGCTGTTATTTAAAGAGGAGTCTATAGGGTTCATAAAGGTTAGTATCAATGACTAAGCCTGTCGGTTTAGGATCTTCAGTGGACTTACTCATTTACTTCTGCTGTTCTCTGAATAAAAGAGAACTGGGAGGAATATTCAGGAATGAAGCACTCACTTGGGAAGCTGAGGAGAAATTTATTGCAGTAATAAGACTCAAAGTAACTTAACACTAGTGACTCCTGATGCACCTTCTGGCAAAGTGTCTTCTTGCTATGGAAAGTGTTTTCCAACATGAAACCTTTTATAGCTGGTTCAGTAAAGAAGGAAAGCCCCTTACTCTACTGCAGTGGCTCATGACAAGTAGGTAAAGATGTGGGTCTTGGGAAAAATGCTAAATGAATGGAAGGTATTTTTTCACTACAAAATGTTGCTAAAAGCAAAGAAAAGGTATATCCTTCATAAATGTATCACGACCATTTAAATAAAAAAAACACCCATTTTATTATACTCAGATATAGCAGAGGGGTAGCAGTCCACGGGCTTCCTGAATATCCCTGATCATCACTCAGGTGATGGAGGAGCCAAAGAACAGGTGCTCTGACGCACATTATTCTCATAAAAAAGAAAGAGCTTGCCGGGGTTGTCTAGGTTGAAAATCTAGGCTACCATGAAAATGAGATGGTACTGAGAGCAGGGAGAAGGGTGAAGAGCAAGCTCAGCCCTGGAATTCAGGACGGCAGACTTTGGCTGGCTCAAAGGTATGCTTGGAAGAGCCCTAAAGGATAAGGCCTGGGGAGGAAAAGGCACTCATAAAAGTCCTGATTTAGGACCAGCTAATCCAATTTTAAGTGACCCATGCCAACACATAAGCAGGGAGTGATCCTTCCCCTTTACTCAGCCCTAGTGAGGTTGGATCTGGAGCCCTTGTCTGAGCCTGTGGTCCCTGGAGGTGTGAACATACTGGAGAGGGTCCAAAGAAGGGTCACAAAGAGAACGAAAGAACTGAAGCTGCTTGCATAGGAGGAAAGACTGAGGTGGCTAGGCCAGTTCAGCTTGGAGAAGAGAAGGCTGAGGAAGAATCTTATGTGTATATAAATTCAGAGAGATTGCAAAGAAAGAACCAGGCCCTTTTCAGTGATCCCTAGTGACAGGGCCAGAGGCAATGGCCACAAACTGAAACAGAGGATGTCCTTTCAGAAATGTCAGGAAACAATTCTACTGTGAGTGTGACTGTTACTGACGTAGGTTGTCCAGAGAGTCTGTGGAATCTTTCACTTTGAAGATAGTCAGGAGCAGTTTAGATGTGGTTCTGAGCACCCAGTTCTAGGTGCTTGAATAGGAGGGTTGAACTAGATGACTTCTAGGAGTACCTTCCAAACTCAACCATTCTATGATTCTCTAACTTTTACCCCTAAAGTTCAAAGGTGATATGAGACAAGTGTACACTCTCATTTCACCACACTTTGATCATTCAGAATAGCAGATGCTCTCCAAGATATAGAAAATTGTCATTTCCACTGGTCCCAAATTCCAGGACAAGAGTCACTAAAGAGACATGCTCCTGTCAGCCCTTGACTTAACACTGTGTGCTAAGAGAGAAGATCAAGGTGACTGCAATGAAATGGGTTACTTCCCTTTAAAAAGAAGAAAAACATATTTAGTTCCAGACAATAATCTCATTAGTGAGAGGAGGTGAGGCTTTTATTGATTCAACAGGATCCAACATATTCAAGGATTCTTTCTGCATTGTATTCCCCCTTAAGACATTGGCTAAGCCCTGGGTGTGACATCAGTGAAAAATAATGAGGAAGGCAAGGATCTGTTCCTTTTTCCTGTTGTGGGAGAAAGATTATTTCTCATTTTTCAACTTTTATTTGCTGTATTTCTCATTTTGTTGTTAAAAATACATGAAACTTTCTAATATAGGCATTTCATGTTCCATTACTTAGTAAAAAAAAGGTAATTTATAATTTAGCTATATAGCACTGTAACTATGCATATTGTTATAAGACAGTTCTAAAATGCTCAGCATTAAATAAGAAATCCCAAGGTCTTAAAAATATAACAAAATAGCTTAAAATAAAAGAATTCTGAAATTGAAACTTATGCAGCTTCTTTTTATATATGTGCTATTTTACTCTGTGCTCTAAAAACAGCTCAATGCATATATCCAGAAGTAATACTTTGTGAACCCCTTAATTTTCACTTCATGAACTGATTTACCTAAAAAGCAAAGAATTTCACATGTCTATGTAAATAAAACATCTGAAATAAACGTTTCATCTCAGTCTCTCATGTAGATTATGATTTATTTTAATGCTAATAATGTTTTTCATAGAACTTGTAGATGTGTGCATATTTCTAATGCTATTTTGATATCATTAACTAATTAAATATTATTTATATGCTAATTCATATTTTTATTGTATATTCTGTATTAATCTGATGCCATCATCTACTTTACTACAAAAATTAGGTCATGATAAGGCTGCTAAATTTTACTAAGGAATATATAATTTCATATGTCACTTTTCTGGCTTCTTATAAGGTATCACTACACAGAACATATATTATAGAGGTAAAGAAAAAAGGAAAAGCATAAAATGAATTGCTTTTAAATGCAAGACTTCTGTTCTAACAGACAAGCTAGATAAATTGATTAGTTGTCATTTTGGGCCAATGTGGATCAATAGTTGAACAAACTTTTTAAGGTTGAGCTGAGATTGAAACAGTGTGAAAAAAGAAGCTGACTGGAACTGGTAGATAGTAATACCATCACATTCATGGTCATAGATATAATTATATATATTTTTATACAGATGCATTTTCAATGTTTTTCGAAAGCTATTTGGATCTTTTCATCACTGTGCTTCATAATTTAATAACACAATTTAGGACGTTTTGTCTATCAAAGTAGAATCAGTTCCTTCAACCTCTTATAAATCTTTAGTACCTGTCACTTTCATGCCTAGCCACTGTATTTCTTGCTTTATAATTTCAGCATTACACACACTACTCAATGTGACATATAAATACTGCAGTATACAAATATGCCACCTTTCTGGATTTATATACTATTTCTTTAACAACACAGTCCATCATCCTCACCTTGTTCACTGTAACCTTGGTACTGCATACAGGTACTCATAGATATTTTTCCGGCAATAAAACTCAAGTCTTGTCTATATCAGTATGACAAAGATTTGCTTACTCTAACACTTAGTGATTTATTATGTTTAATAGAATCATAGAATGATTTAGGTTGGAAGAGACCTTAAAGATCATCTGTTTCCAGCCCCTTTACCATGGGCAGGGATGCCATTCACGAGGTCAGGTTGCTCAGGGTTTCATCCATCCTGTCTTTGAACATTTCCAGAGATAGGACAGCCACAGCCTCTATGGGCAATGTGGTCCAGTCCTTCACCACAGTAAAGAATTTCTTCCAAGTATGTAATCTGAGCCTACCTTCTTTCAACTTCAAGGCATTGCCCCCTGTCCTGTCACTTTCTGCCCATACAAAAAAAGTCCATATTTCTCTTTTTTATAATCCCCCTTTAGGCAGTGAAAGGCCCTAATAAGGTCTTTTTCACAGGAGAGGTGCTCCAGGCTTCGGATCATCTTTGAGGCCCTCTTCTGGACCTACTCTAACAGGAGCACAGCTTTCTTGTGCTGGAGAACCCAGACCTGGAACCAGAATAGAGAGAGAGAATTGCCTCCCTGAGTTGCTGTCCGTGTGTCTTTTCATGAAACCCAGGATGTGTCCGCCCTTCTGGGCTGTGAGTGTGCACTGTTGACTTCTTGGTTTATGTTCAGCTTTTCATCCACAATTCCCAAGTCCTTCTCTACAGGACTGCTCTCAATGTCTTCTCCCACTCTGTATTCACATCTGGGAGTGCCTCAACCCAGGTGCAGCACCTGCACCTGGGATTGTTGGACCTTTTGGGGTTCTTGTAGGCCCACTTGTCAAGTTTGTCCAGGTCTGTTTGGATGTCATCCCATCCTTCTGCTGTGTCAACTGCACGACTCAGCTTGGAGTCATCTGCAAACCTGCTGATAGTCTACTTGATCCACTGTCTGTACTATTGGTTTAGGGATTGAAGAGCATCAGCCCCAGGACAGAGGCATCACCAGCCTCCGCCTGGACATAGAATCATTGACCACAACTCTGTCTGCATCCATCCAATCAATTCCTTATCCACTGAATGACTGTTTGAGTTCTGGTATCATTAATTTCTCAAATTGTACTTAACAATAGATACCTAATGGCCAGTGTCTTCAGTCCTATTAGTTTTAGATTTTCAAAATGACCAAAGATAAATTACATCATTTAAAAACAGAGTTAATAAAAGATGAGTGCAGAAAAACACATAGGCAAATTTTACCATATTTCAAAAGGAAAACATAGGAAGGAAAAAAAACCCCAATGTAATGTAATAGGAAAGAAAAAGAAAGTTGCCTTCAACATTTATTGATATAGCCTGTGCAACAGAAATCTGTTGTTAATCAACCACACTGAGTTTCTCAGCAGAAGGAATTAAAATATGGTATATGGTATCTTGTTCATTGGAAATCTATTGAGCTATCTGTGCAAATGTACTCAATATACTTTCTCTTAGAGCTTATAGTTTGAAGAAATTTCATTTTTTTAGGCAAGTAAGGATATGTTATCTATACAATAAAAGTTATTTAAATATTTTGATGAAAATTTTCAATGCATTTTCAATTCCTCTGTAGGTTTTCTATGAGAATTATGGTTGTACTGTTATAGTGGTGATTTAGATTATTTCAATCAATCAGCTGGTTTGGACCAATAATATGAAACTAATTTCTGTACAGAAGTAAGTACATGTTTTGCATATTTCTTAAACTTTTATTGTCGAAATGTGTTAGGTATCTTTTGCTTTGAATCTGGATTGCATTTTCATTAATAACCCCTTTTTCCTTGGTTTATATTTCCAAAACAAATTGAAAATCCTGGAATTCATATTATAGTAAATTAATTCATTAGTGTCAGAAGGAATTAATGATATTTTGATATTTGCATATTTATTCTGTTTCTGGATTAGGACACTCACCATTTTCCTTTTACCTTCCTCTGATGTACCAGATGAAAGCTAGACTATGACATTCTAACAAATTGATCTATCTTTTCAAATAAAACTGAACTTTTCCCAAAGTTGAAATCATATCAGATAGGAAAGATGAATCTGGAAAGCCACCCAAACATTTTGTAATTTCATTGGCCCAGTTTCCAAAGAGCATTGAATAACAGACTATCTTAAGGGGCAAAACTGAAATAAAGCTCTAATGGAATCAGGGAGCTGGCCATCTAATTACCTAAATGTAGAAGTTACGCTGTATATGTATTGTTGCCTAAAAAATTACACTATAAGATTAAAAAAATCAGATTTCAGACAACTAGGCTGTTATCATCACGAGAATTAATACAAACTGTTTCTTCCAGATGTGTCTTTTCATACACAAAGTACTGCTGATGATTTTTTATTATGTGTCTATTTTATTTTCATACTTTGTGGTAATATTTAAATGTTGAGCCTTTTCTTCCCCAGTGAAAGTCAAATATTCATATTATTCCTATCCTCATGCAAAATAAAGAAAATTATGCAGTGATATGCATGTATTGTCATTCTATTCTTACAAAAAAGGAGAAAAGAAACACTGAATTTCACACGTGCACTTTTGATTTTGTTAGACTAAATGAAATGTGATTGGATTATGCTGCTTTCTTTTCTTTTGACATGCAGTTGTCATCTTCTCTTAACAGAAACAGGTTTTTTTCCTTCTTAATTTGTGTGCTTTGTTTTCTTACTGAAAATGCTCAGTGATACTTGATCCTTGTTATTCATTTATGTATACTTAATGCTTAAATTTCTCAAGAATCATTATAAGCTACCAATCCTTTGCCTCCTTCTTTTCTCATTGCTTTTTAAAATTTTATTTCTTGATTGTTCATGAGAACATTCTTTACCTGAGGTCTACAAATTAAGATCTACTCTTTGTGACACTCTAGGAAAAGGTCAATCAATTGCAATAAAATAATTTTCTTTTTTTTTATGGAACTGAGTCATGAAAATAATTTATGCTGCTTTACTTGATTAAGGACAGTTTGCTACATAAAAGATTTTGAGTACCTTGATTGCATGCTCCATTAAGCACTCTAAATGTGTTATATTCTGCTTAATGGCATTTACAAACAGGTGAGAGAGTTTTAGACATTTCACGATCTGTGACCTTTCCCAATTTATTCCTGCTTCCTTGGGTTAGTGAGGCTCTCACTGGGGACAAGATGGGAAAAGCTGATGGTGGGGAGGGGAGGAATAGTCACGTGAAGTTTTTCTTCTTTGCATCTAGCTCACCTTCTAGATGAGTTTTCTTGGGTGATTTTTTGGGGTTTTGGGGATTTTTTTTGGTTGGGTGGGGTTTTTTTGGTTTTTGGGTTTTTCTTGGAAATATTTTTCCATTCTTTTCTGACTGTGTGGATTTGGAAATCACAAGTAGATATTTTCATTCAAAAATCCTTACAATATAAATATTTTTTTCTCTTTATCTATTTTACTCCAAGAGGTGAAAATTTTTTATGACAGAAATTTATCATTTAGTACAATAAGTAATGTGAATTATTTTATCTCAAGAGAAGTGTACTGAGGCAAGCACTGGCAGGTATGAAACATCTGAATGGTATGGAGACACTGAATTCAGAAATAGTAATCATTCCTACTTGTCAATGAAAGAGAAGAAGACACTTCAAAGTTTTGCAAGCAACAATATTAAAACAAACAAATATGCTTGAAAAAAAGTCTGACTTATTGACAAAGAGCATTGTGCAAACTATAAATTTAAAATACAATTTTTCAAGAAGTTGTGCAAAATCGCACACAGTAGGTTCACTGGTGACTAAATAGGATGATTTTGAAGAACCCATTAACACAGTAGTCTTTGTGCTGCTTCCTCCAAATGTACAGTATGGTTTTCTTGAACAACTTCCTTTTTAATGCCCTGTGTCTCTATTCTTATCTGGTTCTAGGGAGCAGAAGATGATTGGAGCGATTAAACATCTCATCCACTATGCTCACTCTTCCAATAACTGTGCATAATAATTTATGTAAGGAAAGCTTATAGAGAGCTGCACACTTAGAGAAAAGGGACATGATATTGTTAGTAATAACTGAATACTAAATTTCTATTTATTTGTTTACTTGCTTACTTATTTTTCCTCACTAGAAGCAAATTACCTCTTCCTGTTAGCACCTGGGAAAAACGTCTGATCAAAAGCATTGACAATAAATGTCAATTTCTTTTCATAAAGAGGTGATAAGAAAAAACTGTAGATCTGTATAAGGGTAAAGCTCCACAGCTGTTAGAAAATGGCAGACTCTGTTATCTTCCAAGCCCAGCTGAAGAAATGAGCAAAGGCTTTTGTAAGATATGCATTTTCCAACATACATTTTTTCATAAGAAGAAATTATTTTGCAATGGATGCTACATTAGATAACAAAAGTGAAGCCTAAGAGTGAATATTCTAAGTGAGTTAATAACAACTTTTTCTTTTTCCTAGAAAAAAAAATTACTTTCAATATTTCACTGGAAGCAAAACTGCCTAGATCTGTGCATGTTTTATTTAGCTGAAATATAATGTAAACTGGCTAGAATGCGCAAACTATGAATCTCTGGCTTCACATTCTCATTAGAAATTATTCCCTATAACCTTCCTGAATTATGAGAGAAAACAAATATACAAGAAACACACAGAAACATTTCTATATAGAAAACCCAGTACTTTTCCTAACTAGTAAGAAAAGCTGAAAACTACGTCATACTTTAAAATTAACCTTGTACAATTAGATGTCTATATCTAAAAGGCTTTTTTATTTTCTGTGAATGGAATGAAAATCTTTGATTTATTTCCATGTGTCTTATTCTAAACATAGCCTTTACAAAAGAAAAAAAGACAATGTAGTAGATGAATTTGTCTATCATTATTAATCTTACTAGAAACATTACCTAGCTCAGATATATACAAATGAAAATAGAATGTTCTCTTCCAGATTCTACATCTTCCTGTCTTTGTGATCCCTCTGGAAAAAAAAAAAAAAAGAGCAAAAGTTAAAAACCAGGTTTCCATATGAAGGTTCAGACAGTGAATTCTGTGGAAAAAGTTATTGTAAGTATTTGTGGAACATGTCATCAAGTTATATTGTCCAAAGTATTTAACTGATCAATAACATCAATATGTAATAAGTACTGCAAATAGATATACCAATGATCAGAAAAAGAAGTAACAGAAACAAACCCATCAAACATAGGAAGTTGATAAAAATCCCATGCAAACCAATATTTCTCAGAAACAAAAACATGTCCTTGCATATTTTTAAACACTGACATTAATAACAATACTTCTTGTAACTCTAGTAAAAGAAGGCAATACTTATTTCTTCATAGCAAATTATTACATTCATAATTTCTAATTAAATGTATTTATTGCTAATTGCAGAAAATAAATAATCATAGTAATTTTTAAACACTTATATAACACATCATTGCCTAAATACAAAATAGAAATCCTCTTTTTTTCATACAATTTTGCCCTCGAGTGCAAGGAGTATCAGTGTTAGAATTTTTATTGCTTATGTAACAGAATTCATGCTTTTCTGTATTGGAGTCCTTGAGAATTGTGACCATATTTCCTATTTTATGGAAAAAAAATAAAAGTTCACATAGAAATGAAGAGATCATACAAGTACCCTGAGACAATGAGTTTTGCTTTTAAATCAGGTACAAAAACTAATGTCAAATATTTTATTATTGAAATATACATTTCTCTTAAGGTGAAATTATTGAAAAACAAAGGGGATTTCTTTGCATTATTACTCAATCAGAGAGAGGGGGAGTAATAGGAGAAATTGCTATAAGCTCCTGACCATGCAGATTTATTACATGGAAATATTTCATTCAAGTTTTTGTTTGATTTAAGAGATCTACTGAGGACCAAAGCCTGCTCTCACAGTTCTGCTCTGCTGGTATAACTCTATTGCCAGCCTTAAGATGGGTTGGCTACAACAGGAGGAACATATCTTGAATCTGTCAATCTTGAACTGGAATATTATGGTGTTTAGGGTCTTTGGATTGATGTTGGGTGTGTTGCTACCATGCTCAGCACCTGACATTTGACCTTTCTGTCAGTTTTCTCCCAGTCAGAAAAGTAAATTGTTGACTTCAAATTGTTGCTATGTGATAGCCTCAAAACTGATGCTAGAAGTCAAAAAATATTTCTCAGTTGAGTGAATAATGGGGAAAAAATAAAAAAGGAGGGAAAGATTTTAGCAGACAAAACATCAGGAATACTAGCAGCGGATGTTACAAACAATAGAAAGACTACATTTTATGTGTTTGTATAAGGGGGAAAGTTATCATTAATAGGAACAGTTTCTCAAAAACCTCTTGTATCTTTTCAGAAGCCTTATTTTAAACTATAAAATTTGGTCAAAAGGAGGGAAGGCAGACTCCAAAAACCTTTTAAAGCTGATTGAGCCAGAATACAGACAGGATGCAAACCTTAAGATAGAATTCAACCTTCTGGAAAAAATGCAAAGAAAATTTTTGCAGGCAAATTTTTTTGAGCCATTGCTTTCACACACACACACAAAATCCCACATCCTAGGTTCCGTTGTTTTTTTCTTTTCCCCAGGCCAATTTTGCAAATATCTATGAAAACATGTCTGCAGACAAAAGCACTGTAAGGCTTTTGAGCACAAGCAGCTATTATTCGGGTTTTTTGGGCAGTGACTCAGAATTTTCTTTTTAATATCAAGCAATTCCCTATGTTTCCATGTGGAGATGAGCTAAGAGTTTTCTACAATAATACTGCTAATATTATTTTAACAGTATTTTTGCAGATTGGAGGTAATGAAGGTGGTCTTTGCATCACAAATCCTGTTATATAGCTTTGTGATGTCTTGGCTGAAAAAAATTCTTTCTTACATTAAATAATAATGTGATATATCACATGTGTAATCACTCTAGTAGATGCCACAGGTTTCTCCTCCCGCCTGTCACTGCCAGGTCAGGTGTCCTACAGGTTCTGTGTAACTGTCCTTTAGCTCTCTTGGGTTCCCCTGGGGTACTCAGATGTCTCTGGAAATTACTTCCTTAGCCTGGTACAAGTTTTGACCTAGGAGAAAGTTGCCCAGAATACGACATCTAAGACCTGCAAGGGGTCAGAGCAGGATGGCTGAATTGCAAGAATCTCTCCTTTTTATGTCAGACTCTGCTACTCTGGGTGATGTCTCTACTTAACAACTTAGTTTTTCTGGCTACTGTCTTTGACACTAGGAATTATGATTTGTCCAGGGATCCTAAGTATGTAAGTCTGGGTGACAGATTCCATTAAATGATAGAAGATCTAAAAGATCTTGGTTGTGTTCTAAAAGATTTGTTGATGCTAACTCAGCTGAGATAGGGATGATAGATCTGCTTCCTGAAAGGACTAACTGTTAGACTCTTGAGAAATACGATGCTCTGCACTCCAGCATGACAATACTTCCTGGAATGCTTTAAATCACATGCAAATATCAATGTGATTTCTACAGCAATTAAGTTTTACGTCAAAAGCTAAGGTCTTATCTTAAACAAGGTGAAGGAAATAAGAGACCTATGCCATCCATGAAGATTTTTGTTGTTCAAAATCTAAATATAAATTTACATGAATATACTTGAAACATCAGTAGGACATCAGCTGAAATACTGTTTATGAGCAGAGGAGTTACATTTTTTTCACCTATATCTTCCAAAATTAAACCATGAATTACACACAGCTGCATTAAAATATTTTCAGCATGATTTGTTGCAAAAACCCACAAAGCCATGTCTGAAGGCAACAACTGCTGTCTGCTGCCACCATAATTGTTCCTAATAGCAAAGTACTAGAATTTAGGAGTGCTACAGAAAGATTTGGCTATAGAGGTGTGGTACAAAACATAAGGACTGTTGGTTGGTGGGGTTTGGGGGATTTTTTTGTTAACTACTATATACAGGAATCAAGTACTTCATGGTGAAAGGATTTTTTTCCTTTGCAAGACTCTCTTAGCAAGTTGACTGGATCAAAACACAATAAAATAAATGTGGAACCTCAGGATTCATAAATTCAAGCTGAATATTGTCTAATTCACACAATAAAGACGTATAGAGTATGAAGATACACATTTTTACAAAAACATCTTAAGATAGAAACTAGTAATGTGGGCTTAGCTTCAATACAAACATTTCTGCTCTCTTTTTCATGCTGAGGATTTTAAATGTCTGCTTCCTACCCATTTCTCTTTCTGCTTGCTAAAAGATGAGACATTTTAGGAACCCTACAGTAGATCTCTGTATTGGAAAGGATTGGTGTGGTGAAACCAGTCAATTTTAAGCACAATTTAAATATTTACACAAAGCACCATCTTTATCCTATTTTAAGCAAGATTCTTTTAAGATAAAATCAAATTCTGCCAGAAGAATTTAAATTTGGATCCTGTAGACCTAATGCACTTTAACAGGAGTCCAAAAGTGAAAACGAAAACCAGTTTTGTTAAAGGAGGACCACCTTTATCTTTGGATAAGAAATGAAGAAATGAAATGAGATTTTAACTTTAAGTGTAATTTTCTTCTTAGCTGTAGATTTTTAAACTATGTGCTTGACTTGTGGAACAGATATCAGTTTTCACTGACTTTTTTGTCTAAAATTTTATTTGGAATAATTTTGGCTATAATTTTTAGTAGCTTTGAGAAGCAATGAAGAAATTTGGTTGACATTGTTTTCTTTTGTAGACATATTTTGGAGTAGAAACATCTTTTTGAAATACTCAAACTTTGATATAAAGGAATTTTCCTTGTGTGGTTCTGAGACATTTAGGCAAAATACTAGTAAATAAGGATGGACTCGTCTGTCAATGTTTAACATTTCAGACCAACCTACTGTTAGCACACTGAAAATCTACTCTTTTTCCAGCCTGATGCTTGGTAGACCATTTCAATCACCATCAAATGTCACCAAAATTCTGACCTGTGACAGCAAAATGGTGCACAAAATCCTTTTCCTCTCAAGAATTGTTCTGAAGTGGGGAAAAGGAAATGAGGAGCAGGAGGAATTTCTCTGGTTTGTGGCTGAGCAAAATACAGGCACAATGTATTATTATGTCAAATTTTGCTGTAAGGAAAATTAAAGCTAGAATGGCTGTAGAGTTGAGCAAAAAACAGAGAAATGACAGTAAATAAAGCTAGAATGGCTGTAGAGTTGAGCAAAAAACAGAGAAATGACAGTAAAAGATGTGCCTTTATAAATGGTCATAAAAATATCTTCTCAAGGCAAATTAAGTGATATTAATACTGCATTGATGTAGGGAACTGTATTATCACCTTTACACAATGCTGAGCTATGTAAACATAGTTACACCACCCTATCAAAAGTCTCAGCACTATACACCATTTTTGTGATGAAAAACATGATGACAGTGAATGATGTCTCTGTGTAACACTAATTTTAGGTAAGCCTCAAACAGGTTTTGTCAATGAAGTTTTAGCTTGATTTCTAGTTCATGTTGTGATCTGAAGTTTTTTTTATGCGCTCACAGTCATGTTGTCTTTTACCTCGACATTATGAAACTCTTTTTTTCTGCCCTTGCTCCTTCCCTTTTTTTTCTGTTTTAGTTCAAAGGAATTTATTTACACATGATGTACAGGATCTCCTTTCACTTTGTTTTCTAAAATTGCTGTTTCTTGACAGGTTGTGCTCCATCTTTGATATTCTGGCTGGACCCAATACTATATCTTATTTAATTTACTATGAAAGTTTCAGGGTTTTTTTTTAATACTGATAGGAAATATGCTGAAAATGATCAAATACTCCTTCTAACCTGGAAAAAGCTGAGATTGAAAAGCTGAAGGTAGCCTAAGATAGTGTTAAGTTAAAATATTGCTGGGATACATATTTCACTTAGGCTTGCTTGCTGTATGCTGGCCAACCTTGATTAAGTGTCAAGAATATTGAGTAATCTGGATCCTGGAGAGAATGTTTTAACAGGGTGAAACAGCCATCTGAAAGCTGATTTGCCCTTGATGTAAAATTTATTGCATCTATATGCTAATGACCTTATTTCTGCATCTTCAGCCATAACACAACTTTATACTCTCATTGAATTTCACCAACTAAAATCATGTTGTTTCAAATAAGAAGTGCCCCAGAAAGGGAGAATTTGGGTATGAAAATAATGGCATTGGTAATTTAGAGGATGACAGTTTTCTTTTTCTGCTGTATCCCACTCCAGTGACAAGAATAATGATGCAGCTTGACAATGGATTAAGTCAGATACCATGGATGTCCTTTTGCATCTACTGGTATCTTAGAGGAAAGAAAGTTAACTTAAATGTAAGGAAAGAATTTTGGTTTGCAACTTGGAAAGAAACTTTTTAAGTGATGACAAACTCAATGGCAAGGGATTTTGCGCTTAGCACAGGACAAGTTTGGATTTTTTGCTAATGAGTTAGCGTGTGTGTTAATGAGTTAGAAAATGTGATGTATGTATTTTCTAGGGTGGAAATACATTTTGACTAAGTAGAGGAAAAGGTTGTTTTAATACTTGGAATGCATAAGTTATTTCATAAGTATAGTTCTTTAAGCATTAGAATTTTTTTAAGTGTGCTTGTTGAATGCTGGTGTAATTTAATGTCACTTTAGTGTAAATACTAATAAAAAACCTCTTAAGTTAATCTAATATGGTATCCTAAGTTAATTTCAGGGGATGTGCACTATCTACACCTAATTAAATAATATGTAAATAAGACATTTTAAAGATTAAAAGCCTATTAAAGAATTACTTGTTTAACTTCTTTTCAAGTTGTTATCACAAGAACTGACATTCACCTTGTTTCTGTCTTGCAGAATGGCAAGTGTGAGAATGCTTGACTAACTTCAGAATTAATTATTATTCTAGTAGTAAAGATAGTTCATTTATTGGTTTTGATGGATTTTTCACTTGCAGATTTGTTACCAGCTTTAAGTTTGGACTTTCAGGGGACAATCCTAGAAAATCAAGATCTTAGCAAACATTAGCAATCATAGATTTCATGTACACTTAACAGTGTACATGGAACAGTAACAGTAACAGTTTTTCTGATAAATTTGTAGTTAAATTATAAGTCTAGACAAGTTGAAAATTCTACTAGCCACTCAGCTGAGATGCAATTTTTACCAAACTAGCATATTTTCCTTTTATAACCATTAATCTTCTTTATTACCTGCAACAACATTTCCAAGTAGTCTCTAACTCTATTTAATAAGTTATGAATAATTAATTTTGAAGTTATGTACTCAGAATTTTGATAACTTCTTCCAATGTTGCCACAATTAATTTCTACTTCAATAATTACAGAAATATTTTAACTCTATACATAGACTAGACTAGACTAGAACAAAATAGAGTGAAATACCTCAATTTTGAAGGGACCCATAATGATGATTTAGCTTAACACAAAAATATTTCTACCCGCCTACCTTTTAGCTTCTATATTTCCTAAGGAACTATTAGCCAAATTCAATGCTTCTTTAAGCCATGACATCTGTGGTTTTAGATAACTTTTTCACTACTATATTTTGCCATGATATTTTAAAGGAAGGTTTAATAATGCGTTGTTTTGTTTTTATTTTCTCTATGTGTTTTGATGTCAGTAAAAGTAGCAGTTGCCACAATGGAAGATCTCATTTCAGTGATTTTGAAAGGAATGAGTTCTGAAGAGGAAAACTGTATGTCAATATTTTGGGTTTTTTTAGAAACTGATCCACATGATCCAAAAAAATACATTGAATTATTGGCTGTAGCTGAATGATTACTCTGGATATATGTGTGCATATATGGATGTGTGAGTGTGCACCTACAGAGGAAGTCCTGAGAGGGGAGAAAAAAAAAAATCAAGAAAAAATTTGTAAAAGGTTCTTTTCCTGACTTAATTCTTTACAGCTTTAATTCAAATTCTAAGTGAACTCTAGTTTTCGGCCCTTACATGTCCTGAAGCATAAATTACTTTTATAATTTAAGATGATTTCTAAATTTTATACTTTAAGAAAAATTAATATCATTATAGATCTTCTTTTCTAATCCATAATTATTTTAAATTAAGAAATACAGAATTTGTTTCTATATTTTAAATGCTGTCAGCTAATGTCTCTAAAAGGTTGGTAGTTTGGGTTTTTCATCTCAGTTTGAGTACTGAAATAATTAAAGAAAAATTTATTATTTTTCTTTTAATACTAAATTGTAACAGCAGTAATAAACATGCATATTTGCAAATCAGTACCTAAGAATGACATGGATATTCTGGAGCCAGATTTTCTTTCAATATTGTTCAAAGGCTTATATATTAACATACCTTATGATTGATACCTGTGTGCTCAACAGGTATTTATTCTAATTTTTGGGTTATTTCTTCATATTACTTTTATTTTTCCCTTATAAAACAAATAACTAAAAATTTATAACTATAACAGATGCACTCATAAAAGGAGTAAGAAGACTTAGTAGAATCAATTTTCGTCAGGCAAATGTAGCTGCTTTGACAGTTAAATCCACTATTTACATTCATTTTCCTCTACATGAATGTAGAAATCCTGCAGGAAGAAAAAAAATCTGCTTTCTTGTTTGGATTCCTATATTTCCAAACAAAACCAGAAAAAAATAGAAAAATTTTATGAATTGGCAGGAAGAAAAAGCAAAGCAAAACAAAGTAAAACAAAACAAAACAATCCAAACAAAGCAAAGCAAAGCAAAGCAAAACAAAATAAAACAAAATAAAACAAAATAAAACAACAAAAAGAAAAGGGAAAGCAAAATGAAAGAGACACCCACCTTCCAAGGGTTTTTAAATCTGAGAATAGCTTCTTCCTAAAAAATTGAAAAACCCAAAATAATTTCTTTGAAGATAAAAAATTTGGGTTTTTAATGGCATTTTAAAAATGGTTTTGATGGTCAATACCCAAGAGTTATAAGACAGAGAGAATAATCAACTTTGATCCATCTTTTACTATGTGTGCTGGTTTTGACTGGAGCAGAGTTAGTGTTCTTCACAGTAGCTGTTATGGGACCATGTTTTGGATTTGGGCTGAAAATCGTGTTGACAATTCTGGGATGTTTTAGATATTGCTGAGTACTGCTGACACAGGGTCAAGGCTGTTTCTCTCTCCTCCAACTGCCCTGGCAGTGAAAATGCTGGCGGTGCACAAGAGGCTGGGAGGGAGCACAGGCTGGACAGCTGACCCCAGCTGAACAAAGGGATATCCCAGGCTGTAATGGTTTCATGTCCAGCATTGAAAGCTGGGTGAAAAGAAGGGAGCAGGGCACATTGGGAATGGTGGCATTTGTCTTCTCAAGACACTATTACATGCAACTGAGAATGGCTGAGCACTGCCCACCTATAGGAAGCATTGAATTCATTCCTTGTTTTGCTTTATTTGTGTGTGTGCCTTTTTGCTTCACCATTAAACTGTCTTTATCTCAACTTAAGAGCTTTCTCACTTTTACAAATCTCTCCTCCATCACTTATATGGGGGAGTGAGGTAGATAATTTACCAGGTAGGGGCAGACCATGACACTATGCCACAACCAGTGATGGTTATGCCATTTTCATCTCTCCTTGGATTCATTATATATTTATGGAGTTTTCAGTCTTTCATGTTTCTCACATTACAAGTTAAATAGAAAAGAATAATCAATCCATAGATTTGGTTTTTTTAGAAAAAGAAATAAGTCACAAACTATTAATTCTTATCATATTGAGAAAAAAGCAATGATGAAACTTCATAAACGTTGTGTTGTAAGAAATTAAGAAAGAGAAGAATAAGGAGAAGCAAAAGTTGAGATCCACCTCATTTCAAATGTTTTATGGCTTAGTGGCTGACGTGGACGATTTATTAGTGAATAAAATTGTCCAGCATATCATTGCAAGTCAGGAAAGATCTGATTCTTTCTTAAAAGGGAATAAGAGGCTTTCTTTGTCACATGCAAGAAAAGTTATGTCCCTCTCAACTACAAAGTTCAAAACAATTGTTATAGGTGCTTCACAAATTTATCATCACTAGTGAAAACATAATCCCAAACTTGATGCTAAGAACATTCCCATCTGAAGGCAGCATATTAAAATATATGAATAATTTTTTTAAAATGTAAGTAATAAACAGTAAAGAGGTTTTTCTTTTATTTCCCTTCCTACCCTCTGCCTTCAACAATTGAAAGCTAATTGCAGTACCATTAACTAAGGATTTTCAGAGGGGTAGCTGGAAAAAAAAAACAACAAAAAAACTAGACCCATTGCATTTATTCTCCACACTGCATCTGGTACTTCAAAACATTGATTTAAGAATCTCTGATTTTGTAACATATGAACATCCTGTAAATTTTGGTTAGTTCTGCAATCTTTGTAACAGAGATCATTCCATGCATTATTAAAAATCTTGGTCAAGGACCGCCTAATATATGGCACAGTTAGTGTCTGTACTAACACTGAGACTACAGGAAACACCAGATGAAATGCATCACATTAATTTGTAATAGTAATCCACTGTCTCACTCTCCTAAGATTTGACTCTCCAAACATCACTCTATGCAAAATATTTATGTCATTCAGATTAATGTTAGTGGATGCAAACTGTGAAATATACATCTTAGAATAGGAGAAAAAAATCATTATTTATGCATTACTTTAGATCATTACTTCAGTACAGTACCAATATGTTTAGAGTGCTGCCGTCTATCAATAATCCATTCCACTATGTGAATAAAAGATTTGACACTGAGTAAAATGAAATTCTTTTTAGGGAAGTTGAAACTGTAAGGCTATAACCATTTAAAATATGGGTTCACTGAAAGACATTCATTCTTTAATATAGCAAGAAAAAAAATATGTGTATGTATTCTGTGTTTATGGCTGAGACCTCAAAACTTCACAGCATGGTTGTGTTTGGAAGGGTACTGCTGGAAGTCATCTCTAACCTCCCAGCTCAATCAGGGCAACCTAGAAATGGGTGCCCAGGACCATTTCCAAAGAAATTTTTAATATCCACGCATATTTAATGGATTCCAGAGATTCCACAGCTTCTTTGGACAGCCCGTGTCAGCAATCTGTCCCCCTCACAAGGTTTCCTGACATTCAGTTGGAGTGTCCCCTGTTTCTGTTCGTGGTCGTTGCCTCTGCTCCTGTCACTGGACACCACTTAAAAGAGCCTGGCTTCACCTTTGTTTCACTTTCTTTGCAGGTATTTATGGACATTGGTAAGGTCTCCCCATGAACATTCTGGTCTCCAGGCGTAACAGGCCCAACCACCTCAATCTTTTCTCATATGTGAGATGCTTCAGTCCCTTTATCGTTTTTGTGGACTATCTTTAGTATGTCTACACCTCTCTTTCACTGGGGCAGCCCAGGACACAATAAGCCAGCTGTGACCTCATCAGTGCAGAATAGAGAGGCAGGATCACTCCTCTGGACCTGTGGGCAGCACTCCTGCTGCAGTCTGGAACAACAGACTCTCTGCTGCAAGAGTGCACTTCTGGCTCCTGCTCAACTTAGTGTCCAACAGAACATCCAGGAACTGGTTTCCAGCTGTGGGAAAGCAGTAGGGAAGGGGTAGCCCTACCCCTGGGTTAAGCCCCAGCATGTTCTCTGTAACCAGGTTCCCCATCTTGTGGAGCAATGGGTCCGCATTTTCCCTAATTCTCCTTCTGTCACCTATGCACTCACAAAAATCCCTCTTGGTTTTTTGACACTGCTGTGCAGCAAATTCCATGTGGGCTTTAGCTTTCCTAATTAATCTCTTTAATCTCAATCAGTATTTCTGCATTTCTCCCAAGTTACTGCTCCTTGCTCCCACACCCTGTGTATGCCCTTTAAGTTTGGCCAGGAACTCCTTCTTCATTGACACAGGTATTCTGCTGGTTTTTTGCCTGACTTCCTATTTGTTGGGATGGACCACTCTTAGGCGTGGAGTGGGTGATTCCTGAACATTAATGTGCTGCCACTCCCACAGATCTTGGCGTGGTTGGCATCGCCCATGAGGACCATGGTCTGTGAATGTGAACCAGAGGGCATGATCCACTTGTTCCTGGTCAGCAGCCCTACAGCATTACATCAACTTTTCTGGGTTCACCCAGAAGATAAAAGCTGCTTTACATTAATATTTCATGATAAATAAATTTTCAAAGGAGTTTACAGATGTGCTTTGATACATCTCTTGAATATTTCACTCTAAGTGTTTACAAGTAGACCAAAAACCCCTGACAAACAGAATGGCAGATTATAGACAATAAGTCACACCACTGCAGGAAAATGAAGGATAAAGACCAAGTTCCTCATTGTATAATACAGTACCAGACTTCTGCTAGGGTAGTGCAGCAAAACCCCTACATTTTTTGGACCACACTCTTCAATGTTAAAGTAAATCATTATTAAAATTGATTATTCATTTAGGGCCACAACAGTCCAATATCCTACAGACTAGCTGACAAGGCATTTAGAGAGTCAATGTAAAATTTCAAATCTAGTGAAATGTGGAGGTAGGACCTTCATGCTGACATTGAGAGGAGATGCAAAAACGGATTCTTTAAACATTGAATTGGAAGGTGACAAAAGTAATGCTGTTCTTTTATCTTGACAAATATTTGTCAAAGAAAAAAAGTCATTAAAAGAGAGAAATGTCCTTCTTTCCCATATAAAGTTTATAACAAGATAAGTACCTGGGATAGTTTTTGCTAGGTTTTGTTAAGCAGCAGTAGTTTAAAAATATAATTGTCCATTATAAATTTGGTAACTAAATGAGTTATGCAGGATTATTTATATTTGATAAAACCTGACATAATAGTTTTTATTATTCCTCCTAGTAAGGGAGTTGAAATCTCCTCTGTAACTTTGTTAGTGTCTCTGTGATCAGCAGTTTTGATTTTGAAGTCCTTGGCTATGTATAGGCTGTTAAAGACTATGGTCCAAAGCTTGACACATTGATCAAGCTCTTCCTAAAATGGATTGGCCTTATCTTTCTGTCCTAGGTGTTCTCAGTCTAATGGGATTTCCCTATCTCCTGCCTGTTTACACTGCATGTCTGTAATAAAAATAAATAAATAAATAAAAGGTTGCACTGCTTCCCTCAATAGTGGCAGGATTAAACTAGATGTGTATGTGCTACACACCCTTGGAAGCACATGAAAGAATTGGAAGAATGAGGCTGCAGAGATTGTTTTCTGAAGGAGCATCAGATCAGTGCAGATTCTGCAGCTCACCAAACAGCAGCATGGTTTCCACCTCACTGCCCTTGGAGAGGTTTAGAAAGCAAACTATTCCATGAAAATGTATGGACTTTCCATACATGAAATTCCATAATATCTTAATGAATGTAAGTAGATGCAGAGCCAAACAGATTTACGCAGTGAGCTGACAACAAGGAGTGTGGACTTCAGGAGCCAAGATTATTTAATAATTCTTTTATTGAACAACACAGATATACCTGCTGAAGCCCAGGCAACATGATCCCAGGAATAGGCCTCAGCAAGGATAGAGGGTATATCTAACTTTCTTCTGAACCAGAATTACTGGGTCAAATGTTAATTTGCATTTAAATAACTCCTTCTAGACAGAGGAAAACAGCATTGTAGTCATATTCTGTATTAAGTACTTATCACCTTTATTTTAGAAGACACTGATTTTTAACTTGTTCGTTGTTGTTCAGCCAGTTATTCTACCTTACTAGTAGGTAAGCACTTGTAGCACATAATGATATTTAATCCTTCCTGAAATCATTTGAAAAAGACAATAAATAAGTATTTATCAGGATGCTGACAGTCTGAATATTTTTATCTGAAGGTTTCACAAAATCTTATAAGCCAAAATGATGATTGAACACCTGGATATGAATAATTTCATGAAGTTACTATTGATGAGTAATTTAATGTGCTTAGACAGATATAGGCATATATCAGCAATGATGGACAGAAATTTGAGTGATGTTAGTGCATATAGTGTAAAATAGCTCTAGTCTATTTATTAGGTTCATATCTCAGACTGATAACAGAATTTATTTGTTTGTTTGTTTGTTTGATGGGTTGATTTTGGTTGTTAGGTTTTATGTGGGAGGGAGAGTTTTGTGTATATGTGTATGGTCAGTAATTGTCTATGGATTGTAAACAGTAATATCATATTTGATTGGTTTTACTGGTATTTTACCAATTATCAAATATTATTCACTAGGGACTGTTTAGAATTTAGCTCTTCTGAAAATGAGTACTACTCAGTAAATTTTATGCACATAAAAATCTAAGTTTAAACTTTACAGACTGAGATTCAGCCCATCTGAAAATCACCTACATTCCCACAGCTAGAGTTTCCTTCTAGTTAGACACCTTTAAAGGCCTGAGATCACAGAAAGAATCATTGGTCAAGGGTTGTATAAAAATCTTGTCAGTATTATTTTTTAACAGTAAAACACTGCAGGGAAGAAAATGTGATAAATTCTAAATGTTTTTTCAAATATTGCAAATTCTTCCATGTGGAACTAAGCACAGAACAAAGAACGAGGTAATTAAATAATCTATATGTACTGTAACAAGGGATCAGATTTTATGGCATGGCAATGGCTATATACTCTGCTACATGTTGGTGAGAAAATGAAAAGAAGTCTCTAATGTTGATTTTTGTCTCTTCAGCCACATCTGGAAAAAGGCTAAGTGCCATTATAGACCAAGTCAATTTCACATAACTTTATGCAAGTGCAGACATCTATATGATGAGAATATTTTTCTAACTCTGTATTCCCCCTGTAGAGACTTGGATAATTCCAAAATTCAATTCACACATGAGATGGATTTTTCTAGCCACTAGCAATTATTTGGAAAAAAGCTTGTCTCAACTCTTACTGTCCATGAGAAAAAATTCTGTCACAAAATACATTTAAATATTTATTTAAACAAAAATCGTAAGTGGCTATGGCTGCAGCTTCAACTGCTTAGAGAGCTACCTTGGGACCTGAAAAATTTGAGTGCTGTATTGTTTTCTTCTGGTACGTTTCTTTTACTATGATCAATCTACTTTATATCCCTGTTGAATTCTGACTTCTTGTAGGGGTCATTGTTTCTTATTCCCTAATAATTCTGCTAGGGATGTACAAACTTAATATATTTCTAGCATTTACTGAGTTTGCCGAGTCACAAGAAACAAGCACATGTTTTATGAACTCTCAGGTGGGTTACAATGTAAAGAAATGGAAAAAAAAAAGGTGATATTTGTAGAGTCAGCTAGCAGCAAAAAAGAAGGGGGGAAGCATTAAAAAAGCTTTGTTTGGTTTTTATGGTGACTCTCCTAGGAATAAATTGACTATGATATGGGGGTTTTTTTGCAGCTTGTAAAGTTATAGTCCTGACTGATGCTAAAGGTTCTTTTTCCCAAAGGAATGGATTAAAAAAACTACAATCAAAGAGAAAAATAGAGGATGTTACGTTGCATATTATGTTTCTATTTCCATAACGTATAGCAAGACTTATTTAAATATGTTATCAATTGACAGATGTAGACAAAATGAAGTCATTGCTAGTTTCCAAATATTATCTCATTTAAAAACACATAACTATTTTAGAACAGGGAAATGCTGCTTAAATTGTCTCCTTTTGTTCAGAGGAATGTCAGAGGTTAATTTGTCTGAAAATTAGTTAAGAATAAAAGTGTGGAGGTAAGTTGTTATTTAGGTATGGGGTTGAAATAAATATTATAAATATTATTTCCACTAAATATGACTTTTGAAAAGTACCACAACACCAATCTTTGTTTAACGATCAATTTTAAAGTTGCTTGTTATTGTGTTTGGTTTTTTTTATATTAAATACTGAAAATTTTGAATAGATCCAGTTGTTTCTTTCAATTCCATCAACTCTAAGACACGCTTTAAATCAAACCACAAAAAAGGAACCCAGAACCTGGGCGTGACTGAAGGCCATAGCTTCTCTAGATGGTTCCTTTGAAGGCCCTAGAGGTGCATTAGGGCAGCAGTATGCAGTTGGCTGGGTAGTTCACCACAAGGCACCCAAACACAGACTGCCTGCAGCTTCTGTCTAAAAAAGATCTGAGTGGATTATGGGAAATGTTAGGTTTATGACTTCTTGGGTCTTTGGTTCCTTAAGTACCAGGAAAACTGCATATAGGAAAGCAAAGGACCCATAAGGATGTGAGTGTTCAGTAAAAATGATGACCTCCACAGTATTTCTGGTAGGTTAGAAATAAAAACTAGTTTGTGTCTGGATTTATGTCCAGGGTGGTAAAGCATTAGAGGCAGAGTAACTGTGAGCATCCAGAGTTTCACTGGATACGTTTATATTATCAAATAAAATAGGCTCATTCTCCAGCATTAAGGACTGCTGGCACATCACAGCTCCAGAATATATACAATATATAGTATATACAGAATGTATGGGGTTTTTTCTATCCTCCCTCCTGACAACTATCAATGGTCTAAATATTACCTGGAAGAGCACTAGTTCACAGAAGTCAAAACAATGCCAGAGGCTAGAGCTCTCTATTAAAGAGTGAAGAAAATGTCCTGGGTTTAAATCTTTGTCCCAGTTCTATTTGTTTTACTGATAATAACAGAGTCATTAGGTTCAAACTTGAAGAGTTTGTGGATTTTGGTAAATCAGAGTTGACAGGAACTGATAGTTCTGGTTTATTAAAACAATAGCAAAAATTGTACCTGACCACAGTTTCTGGGAAATAAATCAAAAAAGTGGGAGACAGGATATCTTTATGAACTCTCAACACTTGCAGTCTCTATTTTTTTTCTTATTTCCTTTATAACAGGATCTGAATTTCTTTTATATTTCTTTTTTGTGTTTTTTTTTTTATTTCTCTTTTTTTGTCTTTTTTTAATGAATCAGAGATTTATTCCCCTAAATCGTGGCTAGTCTGCTATTAAATTAATCTTTACAAGTGAAACAGTTATCCTTTGATGAAAATGAGTCATATTTTCTTTGCAGTACTTTGTTAGTGTTTGTTTTGCTGGTAAATAGGGTCAGAGACTGACACTGACCCCAACTGTGATTTACTAAAATGTACAACTTCAATGAATCACAGAAGGATAAGCTAAGCAACACACATAATCATTACTATGAAAGAATGCCTATAGTGATTAAGGAAGATGCATCACCAGTTACCCCAATAAAGATTCAACTCCAGCAAACAAGAGGTGTGGAACAGTCACAGTGAAGGACTGGAAAGCCATGACTGGTAACTGGGAGCTGTACATCACCAGCTGGGAAATGTACGTTGCCAGTTTCCCCAATACTTTACAATCCTCCAAATCCAAGAAACATCAGCCATGGGAAAAAGGTGCCCTAGTGAAGAACTGGAGAACCATGTGCAGAGTGCTTGGGAAATCCAGGGGTGCATCCATCTTTGCAGGTTATGAGGCTTCCCCACTTTGCTGCAACTGTAGGCCAGCTTTTATAGTGTTAAACAAACAAGCTGACATATTTCCAATTTCATTCTCCTGTTGGATTTCTCCAAAGCCTGGCCAGGGCTCAATGGGGAACCAAGGGAGTTGTCTCTGATCCTAAAGCCTGCTGATAAGATCAGGAGTGGCCTTATCCAGTTTCTAGATACAGAAAGGTAAACACACGTGTTTTGCCTGTAAATGAACGCATATGACAGTACTTTGTTAATGAGTGAATATATATATATATATATATTATGTATATATATATATAAATATATATATAACTTGAAAGGTTCTTCTATAGGGCAAATTTGTTTCCGGCCTTGGTACT
Source organism: Fringilla coelebs (assembly GCF_963513975.1). Lineage (NCBI taxonomy): Eukaryota > Metazoa > Chordata > Aves > Passeriformes > Fringillidae > Fringilla > Fringilla coelebs. The sequence goes on from NC_140029.1 coordinate 58,144,419, forward strand.
TCAGTATTAGATGAAGTATACCAAGAAGCACAAATTAAGCATAAATCTTGAGTACACTATCCAGCTCTGGGGTCCCCAGCACAGGAAGGGCATGAAGCTGTTGGATAGGGTACGAAGTAGGGCCACCAAGGTGAGCAGATGGATGGAGCACCTTTCCTGTGAGGAAAGGCTCAGAGAACAGGGTTTGTTCAGCCTGGAAGAGAGAAGTCTTCTGGGTGACTAACTTGTGGCCTTCCAGTACCTGAAGGGAGCCTACAAGAAAGATGGAGAGAGAATATTTATAAGGGCATGTAGTGACAGGACAAGGGGAAATGACTTCAAACTGAAAATTGGCAGGGTGTTCAGGAGGGGCTTGATCACTATTACTAAACTAGCACATATTTTAATAAGGAAAATAAAATCTGGGCTTCACCAGGGAGTGGAAGAAAGTTTTTTACAATGATGAAGTGGTAGGTGTAAGCAACAAGACCTACAGCTGCTAGCAAGACAAAGCATTCAGCTTCTCTCACTGGTGGCTGAAACCAATGAGCACTTCAGGCTTTGCCTGCTATGGCTGTTAATCGGCTCCTGCTATCATCAGAGAGATGCCTGTAAGTCTGAGTTAGTGCCTACAGTGTAAAACTGACTGACTTGTTTCCTTGATCTAATGCATGTGGATGATTGCTCTTGATTTTCCTCAGTAAGCAAAGGGAGAGGTCTACAGTAGAGAGAGTAGACTCTTTATGTTTCAAATCTCACCCTGCTCAGCTTCCAGAATGAAGTAGACTTTTGTGTGTGTGTGTGTGTTAACTTAAAATTGGTGGTGTATTTACAGCTTTACAAGAATAATCTACCTCAATATTCTTTTAAAAATCATGAAGAAATTATGCTAGTTCTAGTCTTAGAGGGAAAAAAATGATGATTTGACTTATAAAGTTTTGTATAAAGGGAGGAAATCATATTACTCCATTCAATATTTTAGATATCTGAAGCTAGAAGTTCTCTAAAGATTTCAGGGTGGGGAATCATTGTTTCAGAGCCTAAAGGTTTGGCAAAATTGCAATTCATAGGGAAAAAAAACCCTAATTAGTGATTCAAACGATAAAGGATGTTTGTTCTCATACATATGCCATAGCACATGGCTTCTCATAAAATAGAACTTTTCAACTTTTTCAGTATAGACTATGACAGCAAGAATTTATGATTCAGGGACAAACACTTGTTCAGTCAATATTTATCATAGAAGATTATAATATTTAGCACTTTGTGTCACCTTTTGCATTTAGATTGCTAACTTATGTGTGGCACTTGTACTGTGCAACGAGTTTGTCAATGTGCTCTTTAAAACCAAACTTAAAAAAAAGATCAAACAGAAAACATCATTTCAAAGTCTGAAAAATAGTAAAAATTAATATTTATGTGAAACTTATCTGAAGTACTTTAATTCCTGAATCTCTGGCCACTGAAACTGGAGAGAAAATCACAGAAAAACAGATTTTCAGATATTTTCTACTATTCCAGTAGTACTTTAAAGCCAAAATCCCTGAAGGACAACTTATATCAAAATATTTTGGCACTTCCAATTTAAGCTTCCTGAAAATGTAAGAAAATAAATGTGTTTAGGCAACACAGAGAGACATAAACAGAATGTGACACTAAAGGTAGACAAAGTTTAGAGGAGTCTCATTTGTGACTCAACTGGTTCACTGACACAAGAAAATAGACGTTTCAGAGAATTATTTTGTGGCATTCAGAAATAGCTTGGGACATGAACTGCATCTATATTTCACAAAAAAAAAACACCCTCAAAAAACAACAAAACAACTAACCGTGTTTCTTTTAATCTCATTCTGAAAGTATATCATCTTCATATGATATATGTAGTCATATGAACTCTATTCAGATTAACAGAGTGAAAGCGGATTGACCAGGAATGCCCTGTTCATTGACTTATAATTAAATGCAACTTGACATAGCTATTTATTGCTTTAAGAAACATATTTGAATAGAAGTTCCCACTTTCTTGAAATATCATCCCAGCAAATTATCAATTTTTCCTTCAATATTAAACAGGAAAATAAATGATGGCAAAGAATAATGAAGACAACGTTCCATCATTTAAAAATATTTTCAAAGGAAAAACAAAGGATCAAATCTCCCCCATTCCCATTTTCATTAACTTTTTTACAGGAATTGAAATTTTGCAATGGAGAGTAAGAGGTGTCTGAATTTTAGCTGCTGATAAAAATGAAGTATGTATTCCTTGTCTTGTTGGGTCAGCTCAAGAACTTTAAATACCTACTTTAAATAGTTATGAATTCACTTGGATTTTTACTAAGCATTGGGAACATTTTAGCTGTTCTAAATCAAGTCTGGTTGAGAAATGCTGGGTGGTGACATCTCTCAGCAGTGGAGGTGTGTCCAGGTTATCTGCCCACAGGACTGAACCATTCAAATAATATCCCTTTGTGAACATTTAAACAGAGAGATCAAAAGAACATTAATACACAACAAGTTTCAGTAGGAAGGTATGAGCTGGAATCTGGGAGGGATGTAGCAAACCTACAAGCTTCATCCAGCTATGCAGTTGTTTCTGGAATGAGCATCTATTTCCTTATATAAAAATAAGCTACATCAATAATAGTTTTGTGGTTGTTGGATGTTAAACTTCTATGATATCTCCACTGAGTGGGAGGACAGTGTACCAACACAGAAAGTCATGTCTGAAATCAAAGCACAGATGTTGATATAACGGGTATGACTTCATGAGGTCTCAATCTCATGAGGACTAGGTAGATTTCTCAAGTCAATGATGTAATATGTGTGCTACCAGAGCAATTCAGATGCTGCTCTTTTCAGCACACCCTGACACCCATACTACAGGAGATGGTGTTTGAAACTGATGCAGAAATTAGATGATGCAAACACAATATAAAGTAAAACCAAGCTCATCTGAATATTTCATTTACATAGTGAATAATAATATAAATATTCAGATATTTCCTCAGAAACATTCAATATTTTAGTGAAAACAAATTTTATATTGTCTTAGTACCATTTCACACAATTTCCCTAAAGAGATTTAAAGTTTGTTTAAACAAAAAATGTTAGATATTCCCAGAGCTGACAGGATTATGCTGTCTTCTATTTTTACAATGTTCTATCAATAGTATTGTTACTGCTCAATCCACTCACTGTAGCTGTTCTTGAAGGTATTCTTCAGCCTTTTTTTTCCTTTGGCTGTTCTATTATGTAGCTGACGCAAGTGTGATTTTAACATGAAATTTGTTAACTGTGTTACTTTGTAGACTAATAGATTTTCAGCATAGATGTGTAAATTGTAATGGATTGTATTGAAGCTAGTTTTACAATGGTCACGGTCTATCAAACTGCTGAAGGAAGGCAGAAAAAATTATTTCATGCCTTTTTATAAATATCAAAACACTTAATCTAGCCGTCTTTTTCCTGAACTGCAATATTTTATTCCTGTGTCCCTGTATTTCTTTCCAGAAACATAAGCACTAATACAATTTCTAGTGCACAGAGATTCAAGTGTTTAAGGATTTTATCATTTCTGGGTGGGGTATGTGCTTAGAGCATTGATACATTATGCTGTTTGTAGTTCTGCTGAATTCTTGGTTCCATTTCATATTTTCCCAAAAATTAACTTAGCCTGTGTTATCTGTTCAAAATTTGCTGCATCTCTGCAACATATTAGCACACATAAAGGCACCAAGAACAGCAAACAACTTGCCATGGCTTGGGCACTTTACAGGAACACCTTTAAGGAAGTTCAAGTGTGTTCCAAAGTGCTGGATTTGCCTAATGACTACACTTCTGCCCACCAGTTAGCGTGCTGCAAACTGAGTTTATCATTAGGACAGGGCACTTTGCACATGGGTACAGCTGGCAGGAAATTCTCTGGTAGCCCATCCTTGAAGAGGTGACTGTAGCAGCAACTTGCAAAGGAAGAAAAATGATTTACCCTGAAGAGCTTCTTGCAGGCAATGTGATGAGTTTGTAGACTTGACCAGGGAGACACAGGAATGTTCCAGCCCTCAGGAACTCCACAGTGCAGACCTCAGTGGGTAATGTGGATGCTTTTAAATTGTGCGAAGGGTCTGTGCCTGTACCACCGCTTCTCCCCATTCTAATCAGGGCCACAAGAAACAGCAAATACCACAGCAGAAAGTGCCTAAAACTGCTTCATCCCATTGTTGAAACTATTGCTCAGAAGAGTATACAGACATGTATTCTTAGACAATTTTTGCGCATCTTAGCTTTCTCTTGGTAATCCCCCTATGTGAGTGTGCAAGAGACAGGATAATATGCTGAGGAGGGGAAAGAGCATAACCTAGAGGTAACTTGGCAAGAAAGGAGACAGATGGTTGATCTGAAAGCATCAGAGGCTTGCTCCCAAAGTACCTCCCAAAATAGAGTTGGTTGTAAATTAGAATTGCCCTTTATAAACAAGGTGTATTGCTCTAAAAACTGGCCATCTGATTATGGGTGCAGATGGTCTGTTACTGTGGGGATTTAAGGTGTAAAGGGATACATGACAGGTAAGTGCCCCAGGCTCATGTCTCAGTGGCCTAAGGTTATACAGGCTAGATTCAGTTTGTAATTCTTTTTGAACAAGTTTTTTTTGTTTTTTTTTAATAAGATTACTGGCAAAGGTGCCAATGCTGTTGCTTCTTTGAGTGTGCAAGTTATGGACACTGCTTCAGTACATTAAGGCAAAGACCATCAGCTATTTTTATATGAACCACAGAGCAATCTAAGATATTCTGAAAGAGCACATTTGCTGTAGATCTAGAATATTTAAATATTTTCAGTGAGTTATGTATGTGTATGTATATGAATCTAGTTATTTATATACTTCTGCTCACATATATAGCCATATACAGAAGTTTACAAATACATAGTTAAACACACAGATTTATAAATATATATATGTTCCCATGTAATCAGCATATACATAGATATGAACATTGGCAAATGAGGGCTTACTTCTTCAGGCAGAATTGCTGTGTACTGTTGTTAGAGAACTACAAAGTAAACTGACCAAACATCTTATAATCAAAACAAAATGGATAACACCTAGACTTATAAAAACAGTGCTCATTAAGGTATATTAATAATATATCTTTGGTTATGACACAAAAAAACCCTCCATCAATACATGAAATGCATTTATGTTTGCTGTTTATTTAGGAACTAGTTGTCCTTGTATTAAAGAGTTGGCTCGTAATGCAAAAAATCCAGTTCTTTTAGCATGTTATCAGAAAATTTACAGGTCCTTCTGAGCTGTGAACATCTGGGTCCACAGATACTGTGGCACCTGGCTTAACATGTGGGGAACAAAAGGACAAACTCTTCCAGTAAAATACTTAAGGTGCTTAAACCGGTTTCTAAATAGCTCTACATTAATTTATGAGGCACATACAAAGTACATAGTGCATTTCAAAGCATTTTTAATTCTATCCCAATCCCAAATTCAGGGTGAATAAGCCTAAATAAAATCACATATGACATTGTTTGCCCACTTATATATGTTTTTCATATACCTATTATACACAGAGTTTTTGTTGTGTATTGAGATAGTCCTGGGCTGGACCTCTAAATAAGTTGCTAAGAGCCAGTGCAGGGAAATTTCAAAGCAATATGTAGCACACTGTCACATTGCTGTGCCATTATGGACTCAGGTGAGTCACTTTGTGCTACTTGATTCCCTTCTAAGCTCTAGTTTCTTATGTCTACCTAAAATGAAATAAAAAGTATAATAACAAATTGAAGGTCAAGAACCATCTCCTATGATTCTGTATTTCATATTGAAAATACAATATAGCAAAAAAGAATACTTTACTACCATGGAGAAGATTAAATGAGGTACAATTTTATTTCTGAAAAATATTTCTTCATCTTCAAAACAGTCTGGTTTTCATGTCATGTTAAAACTTTACAGTTATACTGATATTCTTAAGTTGGACATTCAAATTCTGAGATGGAGGGGGATAGTAAAAGTCTGAGAAATGGTTTTGTTTACTTTTCTATATTTATTTTGCAATTGTTCATTTTTCCAATTTGGATTTATTTGGGATAGTAGGAATTATTTTCAAAAAGAACATTAACAACCTCTGGATATTATTAATGTGTAACATTCCAAAAATATTTCCTAAAATATTTCTTTGATAGCAGATTAATCCTTTAAATTCTTTTCTTGTTTAGCTCAATTACCTTCAAGAAAAAAAAAATTTGAATATCAAGCAGCCAAATACTTGGACAGAATACACTACAGGAATTAATGCCTATGCAGCACAGACATATCAGGGGTCTCAAAAGGATAAAAAACATACACTTCAGTAACCTCTTAGCCACCAAGGGAATGTCCTTACATCTCTGTATGCTAATTCTGGAACTCTTTAGGATGAATTATTCTTTATAACAAAGACAGGAAAAAGTTTGCAAGTAGGGTTTGCATGCTCAAAAGAAACCCCTGTTTAACATTTTTGGCAATTACAAGTGGCTAATGGGAAATGGTACCTCTCCCTGTTGATTTTATACTGCCTGCCATTATTAAAAAATGCCATTTTCCAGAAGGTGTTAGCCTGGTAACAATATATGTAGGTTAGTTGTTTCAGTGAGTTTCAGTTTTACTATGAAGACTCTGGCAGTTTAATACAACCTCACATAGTTAAAAGTAATTGTGAGCACAGAAAGCAAAAGTGCTTTTTTTTTTTTTTGTTTAATTAAAATTGCCAGAAGTAGGGACAGTTTTATATCAGTCGTGCCTTTTAAAACTGAAATCCAATTCTACCCTTAGTGTCTTATGTGGAATTGCTGGTCAACCAAGAGAAATGTGTATTTTATTTGGAGAAATGTAAGGGAAATTAAAGGATGCTGTGAACCAACACAATGACTTTCACAGCTGGCGCCTGTATGGAAATGCTAAGACATTGCTTTAATTCCTATTGCACAGTAAATGCAATATTCCTGATCTTGCACTATTAAGAACTATAGCAAAACTTTCATTTATTTAACTGCCAGTTGGACTAGACCCTGAATCACTTGCTCACTCCATAGGTGTAATTTTCTGTATCTATGGGCAAGTTTAAAAAAAACCAAAACAACCGAAACCCGGACCCAAACTGTTTCAGCAGAATTCTCCTTACTAATGGAAAATGGTTAGAAGTATTTAACCCTCCTCGAATCTGAGAGGATTAACTCCCAAAGTTACTTACAGTTCAGAAGATGACTCATGTTTTCACACAAATACAGTTTTAATACTTGGTCAGAACTTCCTTTCTTTGAAATTCAGCCCTGTGATCTTGTAATGAACTAAACTAGTTTTCTAGTCTGTCATACATTTATACCAGATGCAGTATTTGTATCGATATCTAGTGCTTAAATGGGTACTGTCAGTAATGGAATTTAAAATTAATTTAAGACTGGTTACTACAATAGATATTCCTAAAGTGGTTGCAGAGTCTTAATTGATTAAGCTATCACAATTTGTTAAATGTTTGGGAGAAAAGTACTTGGGAATAGTGAGGGAGTGGTGCTACCTTATTTGTTTAAAAGCTATGGAAGTTTTAGCCCTAACTCTTCATGCATAACCAATATAACAACCAGAAAATATTTTGCTCTTGAAGAGACAGGTGGCACTTAATGTTATCTCACATACTGTTAATAGGTATATTAGGTATATTCAGTCTCTCAATTTTATTCTTTTATTAACCATACATATATTTATATCATCTATACATTAGAAAATCTGTTGCTAACACATGTTCAGAAGGCAAATTCATTATCTGCACTAGTTTGTTGACATTGTTTTAGAGCTATTAGGCCTAAATGCGCTACAGCCTACAGGTGTATTCTGAATCCCAAGCTACCCTTTCCAGACATAATTTTAAAACATTGCTTTAAAAGCCCTGGGAGGCCCCTGAGCTATTCTAGCTTGGTTTAATTCTTTTTTTTTTTTCTGTACATTTTGTAGCACATTTGTAAGAGTGTGCCCCAGAGCAGTAAGCAAAATCTATCAATAAAATACTCTGAAATTTGTCCTTCTATTCACCCTTAGACTTGTTTGGATTTTTTAAAACTTTATTATTATTATTTAAATTACTTAACAAACGGTGAATACAGTTTTCTGGGTTCTCTTACAGTTGGCTGCAGTCATTCTTGGTAATCAGTTACTGGTGTTACATCTTCTTAATTTTACAACATATACAGAACTGGAACAATGTGTGTATAAAAGCACTCTGGTTTGCATTTAATACGTGAATGACTCTGAAAGGAGTGGGCTGATAATATTCTACAGAGTCAAATAAAATTCAAGATTCCTCATTGCTGTTTTAGTGCTGTGTTGCAATCTGGATGAACAGAGATCCTGCTGTCCTTGTCCTTAATATATTCAGCTGTTACCAGATGTCTGGAAGGCCACATGGTGCCTTTACAATGTAGACAAACATCTATGAAAGAGGAGAGACCACAACTGCATCATCAGTCATCTATTTCTGCTCATGGTGGCTTCATGTTGGGGTTATAATCATACTGTTGAAAACTTTTCTGTGTTAAGCAATGATTAAACACAGCAAGCTTGTCATTCTGGGAGGCACATGTGAGTCTAAAGAAAAATAACTTTCTGTATTGTTACATATAAGCTTGGACTCTGTTTAAGGCATAGGATTGAGCTCTGATCCCTTTTAGAAGGCAGATTCTCAGCATATTCACCAACTTAATATGCATCCAGGTGCTCAGTCTTGCAGTCTGCTAGGTCAGTAAAAAAGCTGACTGTGATATGAAGCAGTGTGTCAGTTTGTATTTTTGTAAGCATACTGTGAACACTTTAGGCCAAGCTACAAGCAATTCAATAAAAAAGCAATGCAGGTAAAAATTGCATGGGTCTCTGTATATCTATATTGCTAAATGTAGAAGGGGAAGGATAAATCTAGTGCATCAAATCTGCAAGGCTATACGAATTTCAGGGAAGTTAAAAGGGATGTATTATGGGTACATGCACAGAGCTGTCAAACCCATCATGTTAAAGTGTTAAGAAAGCACATCCTATCATTTAATTTGTGCCAGCCACCTCTCTAAACAGTGCTTGACACCTATTTGGTCATTCCCATGTGCTCAGGGTTGTTTGCAATGAGCAATGTATTGTGGCAAGCTTGACTGGGTGGGCAGGAGGGTTAGGTCTGTGTCTGTAAGCCATGCCATGCTGCTCAGGCTTAGGGCCAAACCCAGTCCATGGCACACAGTCATGCAGTACATGAAGTGTTCTTGTTCCCCTGCTTATCTGTAATTTGGGTCCCTATCTCAGGTTGGGTTTATTCCACGTAGATCTCTCCAAGACAAATCTGATCTATTGAGTCAATTTGGGTTTATAACAAGTTTCTTTCGGATGACTCCAGGGTCAGACATTAGTCCCCGGCCTGCCCTTATTTATCAACTTAAACAGAGACAAAATTTAACTATTATAAACCTGCTTTGAAGTCTACTTCATGTATCATAGGTACAACTGGAGAAATTTGAAGATAAAATATCATCTGTCTTCTGACATGTTTATACAATGTTTTGCCAGAATTTCTTCTGTTAATGGAATGTCTAATAAATGCTTATTTCATTACTTACTTGTGACAAGAGGATTAAAAAGGTAGACAAGAACAACATAAAACCATGCCTGCTGTCCTTTTATAGCAGTGAGCTTTGATAGATGTATCCCACATCTGCTAAGCCATTTACCCCAAGACAATTCAAGGGAAATTCAATAAAGAAATTTCTCCTGAGCTGTCCAATATCCACTATTACAGATTCAGTAGTCTTAACACAATACAGTTTTCTGCTTGTTGCTTAAGGCATCAAAAAATACATTGACAAAACAGCACAAGATTTCCTATTAAATTACACACATTAGGAGGGAAAAAACCCCAACAACATATGTTGGGAGGTTTTTTTATATGTAAAAGCACTTTACACACATAAGAAATAATAAAGCCATTATTTTGAACCATATTCTCACCCCATACTGCGGCATCTTTACTGATTAATTGATATAAACTTTAAAAATATTGCCACACTTAGATTCAAATAAGCTGTACAAATGGGTTTCACAACCTGTCAGATACACACTGCTTAGGAAATCAAGAAACCAATCAAACAAACCAACAAAACAAAGAAAGCTAATGTCTCCAAGGCATCTGCAATAGACATCTCCAAGTCTCCCTTATTCTGGTAGTAGACTCAGCCCAGGATAGCAGCAGTCTTGCTTGTTTTTCTACTTGCCATATTCAGAAAAGTGGAGTGTTTTATATTCCATACTCTGAGTATATGTTCCTCTTTAATGAATGGCTTTAAATCCATTCTCATACTCTAAATCAATTGCTTTATTGTAAAGGCAAAAACAATTAAAATTTTAATTTTATTTGTGCTGGATTACATTTCATGCATCTAAAATTAGTGCTAAATAGGAGGTAATACTTCTTTCTCTGCAAATACTGTAATTCTGTGACCTATGATACAATATACCCAGAACTAGTAAATGCAACAATGCAAGCCAATAGGCTTGCAAGGTCTTAGGACTGAGGTTTGTCAGGATTCCCTTTTCTGAACTTTTTTTGACCTGCCTGCAGCTTTATTTTATTTGGTTCACCTCAAAGAGCAATTTTTTCTTCTGATGAGATGGCTAAGGCTAATTTTATTTTGTCTATCATTATACAGTGCAACCACAGTATAATAGAGATAGTAGTGACAAGTAGGGAGGGGTTTTTATGAAGAATGAGGTGTTTACGGTTTTAAGGTAATAATGGAGAAAAATGCAGACCTGGTCTGACAGCCGAAGCTCAGAGTAGTGGGGATGGAGCAGAGGAAAGCACAGGAATGGAGTGATATAGGCTGGATACAGGAAGGCACTGGGGACACATGAGCAGTTACAGAAATTCATATCTGTAGCTGGACAAAACTAGTTTGAGGGGTAGCAAAAAAAAAAAAAAAAAAAAGGAGTATCTAATGTACCTAAAAGCTGTCATGGACACTATATTCAGATGTAATACGCAGTAGCAGACCAGTGAAAAAAGTTGTAAAATTTTTTCAGAAAACACATTAAAATTATTCTTAGTGAATACTAGAATGAGGAAAAAGAAAATCTCAACATTAACCTCAACAATATCCTTCCTGGTGAATTGCTGCTCACAATTCGCTGTAGCAGCTCCTACAACAGCGCTAGGATTAAATTGATCCCAAGACCTAGGGGAGAATGAGAAGGGACAACACCAGAAAAAGCATGAAAATTAAATGTGTCTATAACTGTTTTAATTGTATTACTGCTATCATTGAATTTTTTTTTTTCAGTAGAGAAACATTATTTCTTTTACTGTAATAATTAGACCTAAACTAATAATACTTCCTAGATTAGATTGCTAAAATAGCCACTACACTAACAACAAACTATTTTCTTTATAGAGGAGTTCTCTTTCCTCTTTTCAAGTAAACAAGATTTTTAACTTGGGACTATTGACTAAAACCAGAACCAAAAGGAAAAGTGGTCTAAAAGCTGTCTTGATTACTAGAACTGCTTATTGGTCAAATGTGTTTTGCTTCCTCTTTCAAACCTGATTAGAGAGAGAGAAAAGCAATAAGGGTCATCTTAGTTCCCCTGATGCAAAAACACTTAGTGACATCCGAGAAGCCCTGAGGTACCCAAGATATCTATAAGAAGCTGTCAAGCATGACATAAAACCTATGAATGATCCATATTCCCTTCTGGACTGTCAGTAGGAGGTTACTTGGGATAATCTAGGGAATCTCAAATGGCATTAGAGGTCTCTGTTCTGGCAATTTGCACCAGAAAAATGCTACTAGGTCTGGCTCAGAGGACATTCTCTGAGTTTTGAGTAATTTTCCTTATAAAGTATGACATTATTTTACCTCCATATGGAATATTAACTTGAGAAAGAGGGTATTCTGACACCAGATCAAGTTCAGCCAAAACCTCGAGGAATACCTTCAGTGCAGGCAGCTCAGGGTGCAGATGCAGTGGGAGCTGCAGGCTGTGCTCTGGGTGGCTGGAGCCCGAGGCAAGAGTCTGGGAACTGCCAACCCTCTGTGTAACAAAGGGCCTGGAACACCCAGGTTATTTTGTTTTTTAGTTATTGCACCAGGACTAAATTATTTTAATTATCTGGGTTTTTCAGACTCTGCTGTGAAAAGCTGGGGTCCAGCCGGTGAGGAAACCCATTGTGACTGTGTGAGTTTTGGGGGTGTTGGCTGCAAAGGGCCTGGGTCGCAGCTCAGGCGGTGTTAGATGACTGCCAGTGTGCATCAAGGATGGCTGGACAGGGAAGCTTCCCTACTAATCCTCACGGGAATGTGTTACTGAAAATTATGATCTCACCCCACAGTGGCACTCATGTTATTTATTTGCAATAGTGATGTTTAAAGTTTGCAAGACATAAACACCTTCACAGAACCATGATTTACCTGAACACTAGCCCAAACTTTTCAAATTTGTATGTGAAGTCGAAGTTCCTAATTTCACTCCTGATTCAGAAATAGCTTTGTTTCTCTGTTTAAATTTGTTTTCCATAAGTATGAGAAACACTGCTTTCAGAAACTGACTACATATAACACAAATTGCAAGGGATGTTTCTGAGGCAATTGTTACACAGAATCACATTGCTGAAAATGACATCACATATGGTACTAATATCTTTAAAATTCAAAAAGAAAATACTTTAAAAAATTCAGAAGAAAGACTTTAAATGCTTTATTTTTTAGACAAGTTCTTAAATTTTTAAACATTAAAATTCCTATTTTGATTATAAATTTGCATAACCACTGGATAAAAATCAGCTTTATAACTTCTTTCCTTCACATTATGTTAGTTCTGCAAAGACATGACAGAATTTACAAGATGATTACCACGAGCAAGTAATTCAAAAATATCAGTTTAAAAAAATCCTAAAGTTCAGTTTGAAATACTATTCCAAGCCACTGTGTTGTAATGCTTTTCTCCATGTGAGCTTTCAAATAGTTTTGCTGAGTAACAAATAAAAGGAATAGTTTTTCTCTTAAAAAGATTTTCCTTGTTTTCAGATCAATCCTATTTTAGTCCATTGACTGACATTTTATCTCTGTATCATAAAATATATTTTTAATAGATGTCAGGAACTCTTTTCAGGAGCATGACAATGATAGCTGCCTGATTAGGTACTGGAGTAGAAGACAGATGCAGAAACCTAGATACAAACGACCTTAAATAAGAATTGGTATTATTGAAGATGAACTTGCAGCAAAAAACATCCTGTATCCCAGTCCCTCATACAAAACAGGTTTTATTCAACAGCTGTTACTTGCAGGTAAAGGGCACATTCTGTTAGTACCTTCTGGGGTTGAGTAAGTTCCAATGGAGTGAAGAGAAACGGGACAATCTGGCACAGACCTTGCTGTGTATCAGCCCATCAGCAAAACACTGAAAAATTTTGCTATAAAGACACTAGATAATATAGCAAATGACATAAGCAGATGCTGATCCTGGCATTGAAAAGAGAGTTATTCTTTTAAGGCTTCCTGTTTCTCTACTCTACTAGGTATAATATTTATTTTCTTTTGTAACAGGGTGAATCCTTATATCCTTTCTCTTTTCTTATTTCCCTGATCTCCACAAAGAACTTTAAGTTGGAAAAGTCAATTAGGGATGTAAATGTTTGATGTTAATGCTTTGGTCAGTGCTTCCCTTTTTTTCTTTAGAGACTTGTCTCTAAATATAGATAACAAAGAAGCGATTAATTGCTTGAACGTGATAAAAAAATGAGGATCAGATGTTTAGGAAAAGCATTTTACTAGGCTGTAATACTTCTACCTTCAGTACTTCTTAATTACAGGATTTATTTTCAGATACATGTGACATTTTTACATGTTTATTTGCCTTCAAGTAAATCATAAAATGTGTTTTCACATCCTATATCTTTCCATTTTCTGACATTGTTTTCATCTTTCTGTTGACAGATTAATTGATTCTCCTTGAATTTTTTTTCCGAAGAAAATACTATTTTCTAAAACCACTTTTGAAAGTTTTGTCTTCAAAAACATTGAGCACCTCAACACAAAAGGCCTTTATGTTGCAACTACAAAAATGTAAGAGTTTTAATACTTCATAAAATTTAAGTCCATGTTTAAATTTGGGCCTATGAGGTCTATCAACCATTTATGAGTCCTACTCTTTGATATCATGGGTGACCTGGAAATGTCCCTTTATCTATACATTACTGTATCCGAGATTCTAGCATTTTAGCCTGTATCAGTGAATGGTTTGTGTATTCACTGTCCCTTTTTAAACATTCCCCAGTTTTATTATGAACATTTAAAAAGTTAAAAGGATGTAAAGATTTGCATGTCACGGCAAAAATCAACAAATGGATGATATGAACAATGTCATTTTTCTTAGTTCCTCACTGTATTGCATCCTACCTCTACAGTTAGCAGTCTGTATCAGTTTTTGAGGTGTTATTTTGGTGTAAGTAGACATTGATCTGTTTTACTATGACTGTGTGGCACAGCATCTTGATACACAACTGCATGTCTAGGCTATCTTCCCTAAACATTTTCACATTTTGTCTTTATAAAAAAACCCACCCAAACAAAGAACAAGTAAACCGAGATAACTTTCCAGTCTATTCTAATTTTATTGCTTACAACATAAGTTTTTGTCTGCTTTAATGCTACATGTGTTTTCATCAGAGCACGGATGATTTTTGATCCTATTTAAACTGTGTGATAAAAATGCTCTTGCTGATTTTATATTAAAATACACTGCTTTTATACATAGCTGAGTATCATTAACTTACCAGTTTTAGACTTTAAATTTTTTTCTGTGTTACTGCAATTTTAAATTTATTTTTCTTAAAATCGTTTCAAGCCAGTTACTTTATTTTTTCATAAGATTATTGTTAATTTTTATGTGCTTTCTTCAGCCTTCCTCATAAAACTAAACTGTGATGAAATCATTCCTCTTTGGATCGAAGAAGTATTTTTCACATGAGTTACCCAGCTTGACAAGAGATTTAATACATTTTCCAATGATGATTACAGGTGTGCTGTTAGAATAAATGCTTACAGTTTTTATATGATTCTGATAAAATAATCTTTATGAAGGATTAAAAGGCCTGTAGAGAGAGGAAAAGAAAAGTCTGGCAGATGAATCCTCTGACTTGTAAACCGTATGAAATCCTCCTTTAAATTCTCTTTAAAAACTCTTTTCTGAGTTTTTCAAACCATTATATTTCATTAAAGAAAGAGTTCATACAGATGTGCCTAAATATGCTTTAACAGTCTAAACTAGCAGGAGCAGTATAGATGCAAATATATAGAAATTACATTGAAAAGAATGTAAAGAGAGAAATTGTAAGAATCTCAAAGAGGAATATGAAACTATGAGTAGTTTATATCCCAACTCCTTTCTTGATAGAAGATGATTTCTTTCAGAAAGATGTGAATAACTACAGCGACCATCCTTCCCAAGTTTAAGTTCATGGTACTGAAGCTGAGATGATGTTTTTGGACAATAGAGAAGGCATCATCAGATCCGTCAGGTCACTATGTGACTCTGAAGTTGATGTAATCAGAAAAATTTTGGATTGTTTGAGCACGGGGTGACCTACTCAAAACCTGATCTACTGACATGTGATGGAATACACCTATTTCAGAGGGGAAAAAGGCTCTAGCAAAGGACTTAGTGGGGCTTGCTGATAGAGTTTTGCACTACCTTGGAAAGGGGAAAGGGGCTAAACCAGGCTAGCCAATGATGAGCAATGGCATGGCTTGCCAATACTTGAGGAAATGAGCACTAATGGGGCCCCTCAATCTGCTTCATGAGGTTTTGGCTGCCATGTAACCAAACCTACAATATTTTTACACTAATGCACCCAGCATGAGAAACAAATGCCACCAGTCCAAAATTTTGGCCCAGTCCCTGAGATCTGACATTGCTGACATTACATAAATGAAATCTGGTGGGATGAGTCCTGTGCTTGGATGGCCTATGGGATGTTTACAGGCTTTGCAGGAGGGATAAAGAGGGCAGAAGAGGCAGAGGGGTGGCACTGTATGCAATAGGAGGGGTAGAATGTATGGAGCTCACCACTGGCAGTGGCACAGTCGAGAACCTCTGGGTGAGGATCAAGGGACAAACAAATAATGCAGATGTTATCATGGGAGTTGACTGCAGACTTCCTATCCAGGGCAGCGACACTGATTAATTACTCTTTGAGGAACTAATGGACACTTGCAAGTCAACTTCTGTCAACTTCCCAGAAATTAACTGGAAGAATCACAAAGCTGGTACAACCTGGGCCCAAAGATTCCTTAAAAACCTGGATGACAACTTTATGGAACAGTTCCTTAGCGAACTGACTCCGAAAGATATCTTCCTTTATCTACTTCTAGTCAACAGTGTGGATGTCAAGAGCAAAGTGGAGATTGGTGGCCACAGTGATCACAACAGGATTGAATTTAAAATCTCTGTTTGACAGGAAGAGAAGTGCCAGCAAAATCTCAACTCTGAGCATAAGAAGAGCAGATTTGAGGCTGCTCTGGGAATTAGTGAATTAGGTCCCCTGGGAAAATATTTTTGCAGTTGTTTGTGTCCATCGCTGCTGGTGACTTTTTAAACATCACCTCCTAAGGGCATAGGAACAAGAATTCCCAAATATTAGAAGTGAAGCAGATAAGGCAGAAGACTGGATTAGGTGAACCAGAGTCTTGGACATATAGCAAAAAATGAACGTGTATACTCTATGAAAGCAGGGCCAAGTGACATAGGAAGAATACAGAGATGCTACTTGCCACTGTAGGGAGAAAATTCATGTAGCCAAAGCTCAAATAGAGTTGAAGCTGTGAGAAATGTGAGTGACAATATAAATGAGGCATTTTTCAATAATGGCAATAGGCAGTGTAAAAATAAAATCAGTGTAAAAATAACATTACAGGACAAGAATGGTCACCTCACAAACAGGGACAAGGCAGAGGTGTTTGAGGTGTTCTTTGCCTCCATCTTCAACAAGGGTGATGGCCCAAGGGAGTCTCAGTGCCCTGAGCTGGAGAACCATGACTTAGAGAATCATCACCTCACAGGTGACCCTGGAATTGTGTGGGATATGATGGTCCAGCTGGATCCCTACAAACTAAAACCACAGCACAGTACATGCTGCTATGGATAAAAGAAACCACACCCCAGCAAGATAGATTACAGCAGGTTAAAAAAAAAAGAAAGTAAAAACTTTTTAGTCTGGTGTGATAGACCCAAAATGCTTAGACTTTGTGAAGCCTAAGAAATTAAATTTTACATTGCAATTAAATAAGTGCACACTTTAAAGGATTGAACAGCAAGACAAGGATAGAACACCCAGTCCAGAATCTGGCTGATTCAAATACTTTTTTTTTTTACTTCCCTCCCATTAAGATCCAGTTATTAAAATTGTTAGAGAGATGCCTCTGACCAAATTAAGGTGCAAATGAGACCATATGCTGAAGTTGATAGTATAAATTTTATTTAACAGTAAATGAGAAATAGAGAGAGAAGGAGAGGGAGGGCAGGACAGAAAGCAAGTGATAAAGAAACAGATTAAGTAGAAAACATCAACACTCCATGGATCCAGACAGTCTCCTATTGGCCCTCTTTTTATGGTCTTCCCAGTGGTGAGGGTCCTGAAGGAAACAGAGTTCAATGTATTATCACATGTTCAGGCCAGGTGGGAATGCCCAGGTAACTCCCCTGGGTGGGGGAAGTTTTACACAGTTTATTCCAGCAGCCTCTGGATCTGTGGCATCATGCTGCATCACATGCAGTGCTCTGGTGGAAGGCCTCAGGCAGGAGTCTGTGGGCTGTGGCTTGCCCCCACTGAACCCTGCCAGAGGTGATTTTCAGCTGGGTTTGGCTTTCCTTGTGGGTATATTCTTCCCCTTAAGCCAAATAACTAGAGAATAGTATTACCTTTTTCACAGTTCAGCTCCTGTCAAGAAGCATATTTAGGTGGGAAATGGGCTTTGGTGGTAGCAGCAGCTTTATACAGTTTTGACTGTATAATTTTCTATACTTTTGTATAATGACCAAAGTGCTTTTTTTAACAATATTTAAGCCATTAACCATAACTTTTCAGACTCTCACACCTCTCCCACAGACTTAGTAGCTCTCCACGCAAATACTCAACATGCAAATTTACATGGATCATCTCAGACATCAGAATGTCTTCTTTTAATACTGATGAAAATTACAATGTGGGAGAGAGTGGATTGTAATTTACATTTTGCGTTAAGAAACCGATGCCCTCAGAGTCTACAGAACAGATTCACAGATGTTCCTTCACGAGTGAAGATTTAAGCATCTAACCAATCTGGACAGAAATGGCTGCAAAAGATCCCAGGGGAAGCCTGTGACATAGCCAGGGACAACATTCCCCGTTCCTGAGCTACGGACTGAGCTGTAAGATCATACCTGTCTTGTTTTTGTATTGTTAGAGGGAGAAGATAAAGTTTTTCTCAGTGTCTTTTCCTGGAACCATCTCTTTTCCTGATCAAGATTAATAGCCTAATGGTCTCTCGTGTACAGGTAGGACACCCTTGAGCTATAATAATGCTTCAATTTTTTCTTGGGATTTTTTTTTACCTGAGCTTTACAAGGCAAGATGATACCTTCTAATGTGTTAAATGAGCTGTTCACAGTGAAAGATGGAAGGTTTTGCTCACCCAAGAGGAACTAAGAATGGCATGGTACCCTGCGGGATTTGGATCAGACAGTGGCCTGACCATTATTTCAGTTTTAAAATATTCTTCAGTCATATTACTAAATCCACTTGCAATGTGGGAAGGTGAGAGTTAGGTCAGCAGGCCAGACACAGAACATATTCATGTAAAGATGAGGAATTTATTAAAAAATAGTGAAGGAAAGACCACATTTCAGTTTATTAAACACAAAAAGGGACTTTTACAAGAGGGGAGGAATAGGTTAGCTCCCAAGAGCAGTTTCATAGCCATATTCAGAAGTATTGTAAGGAACAGTTTTGATTTTTTAGTGAAAATAAACCTTTCTGAAACTTCAGATAAGTTTGGCGATTTTCTTGCTTTCTCAATTTTTCATTATTTTGCCTATATATAGCTTTGCCAGCATTCTATGCCTCATGAGATACTGGTGCTTTTTCATGTCTTTTAAGAAAGGCCTTCTGCTCAGGAAATATGGAGGCAAGGCATGCTGCAGCAGCTGCCACCCTCTCTCCAGCGCATCCCATTCTGCTGAGTTGATAAGACAAGCTCACTCCAAGGCCATGTTGGTTTTCTCTGCTAAATAGATCCAGTGGATATTCATGTCTTACTTCAGAGCCCTGCAGTTTGGAAACCTTGGGATTGTTGTAGCTTATGATTTTTTCCCTAAATTTCTCAGTATTGCAGACTTTATAGTTTGATCCCTCTGGTTTCCTTTTTTTCTCCGTTTCCTTAGCCTACAAGCCAACAGAACACCAAAGCCATCCAAAAACATGCTTGCCAAACAAGGATTTTTGTAAATAATCCAGTACCATTTCTAAATAAATTAATGTCCTCCAGCTAGCTCCTATTTTGTATGTCACTAATACTGAAAAATACATTTCTATATTTGAGGATTTGAAATCAAACATCTTTGACTTGGAAATCTAAAAGATTAATTTTTAAAGAACTATCTTCTGGTTTACCATGTAAGCATTCTTTATTTCCTTGATCAGCAGTCATTGGACAGTCAGTGGCACTTATTGCATATTCAAAAAAATTTTGTGCACTAGAAGTAGAGGTTAGTTGTCACAGCAATGACGTACTAATCCTATTAATACACAAATACACTTCTGGTCAGATTGGAAGAAGCAAGTTCCAAACTGTCAAAATTCAAATATTTGTGCCATCTGAGGAGAGGAAACCAAAGCCTTTGTCTAAATGCTGTGGTGTTGTGGTATTGTAATGCTGCTCGTTACATAGGACCTGACTGCTGATGATATCAATCATCCAGCTCTACTGAAACATCTGTAGATCTCACACCTATGGTGCATCTTTTGCCTCTAGAGGATAAAGTGATCAGACATGATTGTACAAAAGTTAACATTGTTGATTTAGTCTTCGATTTTGCTTAGTTATGTAGCTTTTTCTTCAATTTACTTGAGGGGGTTTTTATTTTTTCCCCTGGGACTTTGGTGTTTGATTTTGTTTGTTGGGGTGAGCAGACCCTGAAGGATCTTACACAACAGTTGAAAGATCATGAACTGAAATTTATTCCCTTTTAGGAAAGTGGAAGAAATTAAGAGAAAAAGGAAAGAAGATAGAAAATTTTGAAGGAAATTGAAAACATTTAATTTTATGTTTTTCAGGATATGTTAAAAATAAGGCTGCTAGGAATTAACAGGTGATTTCAATAGAAAAAATGTTGTTACTTTCCCCCAGATGACCCACCATAATAAAATAAAAAAATTATTGCAAACTATAATCGTATTCCTAGCTGAAGTCTAGCCTTGTACAAATGACCATTTGCAGTTACTGACATTCAAAATCCAGGTTTACTATTACGTGGATCAAGCAAAAAAATCATGCAGCTTGTTAACTTTATAAAGAACATAATGTCTACTCAATTTTGACTAGAAAACATGGCAAGTTTTCCACGTGTAATCACAACTCAAATAGAAAAAAATCAATGCAGCCCAGATTTTAAATAGAGTGTCACACACGCTAGCTAGCAAAAAAAAAAAAAAATTCAACACAGCATAAATATTTCATACAGTCATGTAGTCTGGATTACAAAGTATTTGAAAGATTTCAGATTTCAAATAGTGCAGAAACCTATGTAGGATATCTTTCATTCCACAGTAAGCTCGGGCATAATATATGTATGCTGACATGTAGCATTGATTTTTTCTTATGTATGACTGTATTAATTTTTAAAGTTGATGCAGAAAAATGTGCACTTTTCAGAAATAGAAGTAAGCAAATGAATAAGATCTGAAACAGAAACCTGCATTATGAAACTTTTTTAATGGATGTGGGCATTTAAAGCATACAAATTATCTTTTCAGGTTTTTTAAATAGTTTTTTAAAGGATAGCACCTTGTTTTATACTTTCATATTTACAGATTTTATTTGAGCTATCTTGTTTTAAAAATTAGCTCTCGTTCAAAAAAAAAGTTCATTTCTACAAGTGATATTGTATAGCTGGAAGCAATCAGCATTTGATGACACTTTTCTCAGTCAAATAATAAATAAATAGAATAAATTTAAAAACTCAACCCTATAGCAAGCTCATTACATGCAAGTTTAAAACTAGTGTCTACTGTGTGTATTTTTGTATAGTGTATGTATTAGTGTATACTGTGTATTTTTGAAAACACCAAAAGCAAAAGAATATATATTATGCAAATTATTTAGAAGTATTAATCACAACATAGGAAATGCTGTACGGGAATATGCTTCTATGTAAACTTAAAATGCATCATATTCTTCATCTATCTCTCTGACTCGCCCAGCCTGACACCAGACTTTCATCAAGTTCTACAAAACAGCCAAGATTTTACATCTTGGAGTTTTTATTGTCATTGCATATATTGCTGCAGTGATACAGTACTGCAGAAATAAATGATAGAAATGTCACTTTAGCAGTGGGATTTCTAATTGGCATTCTCTTTACTACCTCTACATCAAACATAGGCACATGCAGATTTTCCTCCCAAGTGATATCCACTCGCTTTGGATATGTTTATTTATTCTGTTGAAGGGATATTTCCTCCAGGCCCATCCAATTTTGTTTACAAAAGAGTAGGAATGCCTCATATCATTCAAGAAGAAAGCCCACAGATTGACAATCGACTGTTTACTTGATGGGGTGGGTGTTTGTTTGTTTGGTTTGGGGGGTTTGGGTTGTTCTATTGGGTTGTTATTTTCTGAGACTAATAATCCTATTAAAGAACTTCAGGCAAAGATTAATGACAGTTTGAAAGCATCCACCTCATTAAGGTTTCATCAGTTGCTTTTGGAATTAGAAAATGAAATAATGGAAATGCCAGCTCTGATTCCACTGACTCTCTTGTTAAGGGGAAAACAGCTTCATTTACTAACCAATACAAATAAATCTATTGGTAATTAGACTAGTGTCCTATTAAGATACAAAAATAAGGCCAAATATCGACAATGTAAATGAACAGATTTGGTGTTATATACTATCTGTGTCTTGTCTGATCAGCAGTTGATTAAGTTAATGACTAGTAGAGTAAGCTTTGGACTACTGCAGATGTTTTATGGTGCATTGATTTGCTGGAAAGGTTTGGAGTGAAAGCACAAAATGTCCTGCAGACTTTCTCACACAGAACTGAGTAGCAAGCCTAACATGAGAATGGAGTAATGGTTACAAGGCTGTTTATTTCAGCTGCTGTGAGGCTGAATGTATAATGCAGGTGTGACAGCTAAATCTCCTCAGCCAGGCTGTGAATCTGAGAACTGAAATTCAGTTTCAAAGAAGTGATTCACTCTTACTCATAACAAAAGGGTAAGTTTTGTGACAGCATTTGACAGAGAGAGGGATTAGGTGAAGATGGTAAAGGAAGTTTCTCTGTAGATGTACACTATATAAAATAAGCTGCAAAACAGAACAAAATTGTCACTCTTTTAAGAAGATGGCTTAAAGGTGGTAGCCACAGAACATCTTTTCTACAATTACACTTCATGCTGATGGCAGTATTTGACTAGCTGGGTAGCTGATCTCCTTCCCCTGGAGACTGAACCAGATTGCTGTGAATGAAACCAGAATGAGTATATTTTTACTGTTAGATGTGTCACAAGGCAAAGCATGAAGCCATAAGTTTTCAGAAGCAGAATGACATTGCCTACAAGCCATTTTGAAATTGTGAAATCAAAATGGTTATGCAGAAAAATAGTAATATTAATAATAATAACAATAATAATGACAACAAGCGTGATGATTATCAAGTTGTAAGCACCTACAGCATGAAAAACAAAGTGAAAATCAGCTGTCTATCCAAAAATTATATGGATGATGAATGTCTTAGAATTATATGGAAGATGAATGTCTTAGAATTAAAAATACAGAGAGAAAATAAGTCACATCAGAAGGGATTGGTTTCCTTGTTTTTGACAGTCATATTTTCTCTTGCATTATTTGGTTGTGTTAATGTTAACCACCTACTTCTATCAATGAAAATTTTCACATGCAATTTTGTTGACTGTAATAACAAGGCATATACATAATCACTCAGTTCACCAGATAAAAGTGGAAATATTGATTGATCACTCTTCAACACTTACTGGTTATATTGTGAAACTCAAAAGCAGAGAAAACTCACCTGCTAAGCTTGCTAATGTATTAGCCATTGTCAGTGTAAAACCTGATTCAATTGAAAAAGCATTAAGTGCCCTCACTTTAAAAGCATCTTATGTGTATAAAACATTCTTTATAAAGAAGCAATCTGGTTTAAAGGTGAATTTCTATTCTGGACCTGGGTGTTGGATATGCCATAGAATCATAGAACAATTTAAGTTGGAAAAGACCCTTAATATAATCAAGTCTAGCCATTAAACTAACACTGCCAAGTTCACCACTAAGCCATGTCCCTAAGCACCATGTTTACAGATCTTTTAAATACCTCCAGGACTGATGACAGGAGAGAGACTTGTCCACAGGTGAACTCTGAGGGTATAAAACCCCAGGAGTTCCGTGGTGGGGTCCTCCTTGGGGGTACTGGCTCGGGCTGTTCTGGGTTACTGTGCCATTGTGCCATGAACAAATGGCTTTATGGAACGAGATGTACAGAAAATCATGCTATGAAAAGCCAGTTTCTATAAAGGAGGGAGACGACTCCTGCAGCTTTATTCAAATGAAGTGAGAGAGTCCTCTGGGGCATACCACTGTGGGGTTTTTCTCTCTGTAACAAATCTGTGTCTGAAATTTGGTAAATACATTGAGATCCATTTCAAAGACATTAAGAACCATACCCTCACGCCCTGAATTTTTGTATAGACATTAGCACACATCTTTCCTATCTGAGACATCTGAGACTCTGCTGTGGGAAACCCGGGGCTGAACCAGTAAGGTTCAGTAAAGTCTCCCAGTAAAGTCTCTGGTGGTGGGAGTGTGATTGCCAGGGAGTCTCGTGAATGTTCAGATGGGGAAGTTTCCGTAACGCTGTTCTAAAGCTCAACAACCCTTTTGGTAAGTAAAGACTTTCCTTTGCCTTTAAAGACGTTGCGTCTCAAAGGACACTTTTAAGCTTATTTTTTTTTTACTTCCTTAATTTTGTGGAGGCTGGGAGCTAGTTGTTGGCTTCATGCCTGTGGGTGGAATGCCTCAGTAACCACCATCTCAGCTCATCTGTTCTCACCATCACATGTGTGACATGATTGACATCACCTCCTTACCCACACCACCCACTGACAACCTCCTCCAGGGAAGCAGCAGAGCAGCATCCATCTCAGCCTCTACAGCCAGGACCATGGATTATTTAGGATGACATCATCAGGACATTGTTTATTTTTATGCGTCATTACTCCTTTTCTAGGAGAATGTGATCCATTCCTTACCTCTGGCAAAACACCTGTGTAATTGAAGTGTCTAAAGCCTTCCTACCCATAACTTTCAGCCAACCATGCTTTGGATAAAGGTCCACACATGTAGTGGTGATACACTGTCAACACTAATATATTGTCCAGAAAGTTCATTGTTGTGTGAACAAGACATGGTCTTTATCCCAGGAGCTGTGTACAGTTTCCTTAGGTCTTACCAGCTCAGAAAACAACAGATTAGTTTTAGTAGTTTTTGTGCAAGTAATTATTTATTTCTTTTTTCCTTTGTTTTATTTTGTTTTTATATTGTTTTTCTCTCTGAACCCTTTATAACATTTAAACTCATTGCCTTAAGGCTTGGTACTCCGTTCAGATACTAAAGTCTCCTTAGAAGGATAATATTCACTGGTCTAGCAAACAGATAGATTCTCATTTTAGTTTGAGGTTATGCTCATCCAGCCTAATCTTCTATGATAGATAAAGTACAGAAATTTCCCTTCTAATACCTGCCTGCTGCTCAGAAACTTGTGCTTAGACACACAAAATCTGTGTTAGGAAAGTTGCTCAGGCTCTTTTCTACCTCTGCTTCCTCTTCTTATCTCAAAACCAATTTGGTCTAAAAATTTACATGTTATTTGCCTTAAGCCCAGAGGTGAACTGTGCACATGGGCATATGCTATGAGGCTAATTTAAAATTTATTTACTAAGGAAAAAGAAATTAATTTCTAGATGCTATGCAAAATTCCCTACAAAGATAATGGCTTTAATGAAGACAGCCTGCAGGATTCACAATTTCTTCTCGCAGTGTCATAGCAGATCATGTTAGCACACTTGCCTCTTCGGAAAATCATGCAATGAAAAGCCAGTGTCTATAAAGACAGAGGACTCCTGCAACTTTATTCAAATAAAGCAGAGAGTCCTCTGGGGCATGCCACTGTGGGGTTTTTCTGTCCAGATTTCTGAGGATACAGCGTTCTTTTATCCTAAACTCCCAAACGCACATTGCCCTATTCCTTTCCCCGTTGGTTGAGGTACTAGAGAGGTACAACATTCCTGGTCTGCCTACCACATATTCTCCCCTTTCACCTGTCATGTTCAAATTCAGAAGTTCAGGCTGGCTGGGTTCTGCAATAGACTTTGTGTTGACCCATTTGTCTATTACCCTAAAGTTCAGGGGTCAAACTCATGGGGTTCTGTTACAAACTTGGGCTTCATCTTGGTAGAGATATTAAGACCCATTTCAAAGACATTAACACCCATACCCTCACCCATCAAAGTGTTTGTAAAGACATTAGCACACATCTTTTCCTATCATGCCCAATTGTTCATGACTTAGCCAGCACCAATTCTCGTTATTCAGTATTTTTCCACTTTGTGGTCACACAGATGTGTCCCAAGACAGCATATTTCAAAGGATTTAACAGTTTGTGTCATGGCCTCACTTTCTAAATTCCCTGACAGTGCCTTCAAATTTTGGCAAGCATTTTGCCTGCAACTTGAAGAAGTGTAAGTACATTGGTTTAGATGGTTTTTGTCCTGAAACTTACTTTTTGTAAGGTCTTAACAATTACTAGAGTAGCAAACACGGTAGTAGTTTTCTTTGAGGTATTTATTCAGCAAAACTCTTATATGTTTATTATTTTCTATATTCATATCTGCATTCATAACAATACTTGGAGTTTGTGTATCTCATGGAAAAGAACTCACTTTTTTCTTTTCTTTTTTTTTTTTTTTTAATGCAGGTTGCAAAAGCAAGAAGTCTGTAAGATGTATTTATTCACATCCACATAGAATCACATCATATCAAAGTAATAGTTGATCTAATGCTCAGCATGACATGTTGCTCATCTATCTGACCAAGGATGTTTTGGAAGAAAATACAAGGAAACTGGTAATAGAAAAATCTCTCCATGCAGAAATTTTTTCTCATTTCAGCTACACACCTCAAAGCATGAAAGTCTATTCATTTTAAAGGTAACCATGCATTTTCTCATGGTTCATGTAGGAAGCTAGTTTTGCCAGTTCATCCTCCCTGCTGTACTGGTTTTTTACTTTGAATATCAGCATCTTGTGCAAATGTTTATTTCTGAATTTTGCTAAAGGTATTTTGTATTCTGAATTAAACAAGAGGTATCAAGTTAAGCAAGAACCAGAAAAACAAATCTAAATTTCTTCACAAATATCTTAGGTTTCAATATTATTCTGAGTATTACTGCTTTTATTGTTTTCTATGAAGCCTTAAATACTAATCTGAACTCATGTACACTGTGAGAAGTAAATATTTAAATCTTGGTCTCAGCTACGTAATTTTGGTTCTGATTTGCATAGTGAAATTCAATTACAATTTGAAGATTCACTCCACTTAAGAAAGTACACTCATTGCAAATAAATTGAGCACCATTATATTTTAAATTCTGTTGCATTAGTGAAAAGAATTAGGCAACGTATGTCTTGTTCTTAGGTAGGGTGGACCAATAAAAGGCAGGGCTCCTTAAGTAAGCTTTTATTTAGATACCTAAATTTAGATGCATTCATTCAGGGCATTTGTTTTGAAATAGAGGTTTTTGGAGTTCACTTGAGCTAGCAATATGAATTAAGCATTTAAAGTTTAGCCTGTAGAACTATGAGTTGAATTTTAACCCTTTAACTTAAGAAACCTCTGCCATGGTACAAAGGGCATAGGAAAATGCAAATTCCTGAAGCTTCTTGCATAAAGAACAATACCAGAGGAGACCAAGGGGTGCAGAGGACCTAGATAAAGGGACTCCTCCATCTCCAAGCTGATCAAGGGCAACGGATGTACTCAGATAAGCGCCAAGACCAAAAGCGCACGCACAAAAGAGAAAAGTTCAAAAGTTCAGTCATGAGGAAGACCACAGCCTTCAGCCTCAGAGACCACCAAGATGCCCCCGTGCAACCACCACAGCAAGCAAGGCATGCCCAGAAGGGCATGGATCTAAATACCATGTGAGGCGGGGACAGGCGGGGCCAGGGTTTGAATATGCATGGAAAAGTTGTGCAATGTATTGCATATGGAACACCTTTGTGAATAAAGATGTAGGTCAGACTGAGGCTCGGCACACAAGTTTTCATGAGAGCTATCTCACTTGTGCTGGGCCCTGACATACATACCCACTTCATAACTATCTCTGGTTGTGGAGTTTATTTATTCCGCGTATCGCTTCTGTTTTCCCTGTTGAAATTTTATATATTCTGATCCAAAGAAATGGGATTAATGATAAACTCAAGATCCTGTATTAACAGATTATAAATAAAATGATCTGGTCATATAAATCTCACAGAATTCCCAAAGAGTTGAGCATGGGACAAATCTAGGTTCCCTGCAAAAAGATTTCATAAGTTTGTTAGTTTATGTTGTTCTTTAATTACACTCTTTGATTAGACAGTTAATGGGCTACTTCCTTTTATTTAAAAACTGGTAGTCATCCTATATCTTTTTGATCTGGTTCCTCTTCTCACCTTCTAAATATTACTACATGATTTACAGCAAAGTGCTGTATACATCCTTCATAATTTAAAAATACTGTCATTCACTTCCATACACCTAATATAAGGGTTTTTCTTCTTCCTAATTAAAACACTCATACAGAATAACACACTGAACCATAAACTATGACAGTTCATATGAAAAGGTTCTGTTATTACGTTTGCAACAGGCATTTAATTATCAAAAGTGCAACAAACTCTCTTGCCCCAACTCATCATAAATGTATTTTAAGCCATTTTTCCTACACATTTAGCTAAAGATCAGTAATACTTACCTATGGCCATAATGAATAAATAAAGTATTCAGGAAGATAGTTATTTTTCTTTTAAAAGATTAGTTTATTCCAAAAGAAAATTATGAGTTTTTTTAAAGAAATCATTAATTTCTTTAGTTTCCCCTAAATATGACCCTAGAAAACCAGCTGCTGTTCTGTCAAATCTCCCACTGGATCTGTATTTTGGAAATGTCTGTTGGTAGCAAACAGCTTCATGAATATGTATGTCCTTGTATAGACAATAAGTGATACTAAAATGAGCATAAAACTACAAACCAGAACCCCATGTCTCACTGAGTCTATAAGTTTGACTTTTGACAGTTGTCAAATTGAAGGATCCTGCTTTGGTCTGAATTGGATATGAAACTTGCCATGCAGTTTGTGATGGAATCTACAATTTTTGTACTTCCACTTCTGTTTAGTTTAACTTTTTTCATGCTTCTTTTACAGAAACTCTTGCTTACTGGAAACTGAAGGTAATGTCTTCCTTCCTTCCTTCCTTCCTTCCTTCCTTCCTTCCTTCCTTCCTTCCTTCCTTCCTTCCTTCCTTCCTTCCTTCCTTCCTTCCTTCCTTCCTTCCTTCCTTCCTTCCTTCCTTCCTTCCTTCCTTCCTTCCTTCCTTCCTTCCTTCCTTCCTTCCTTCCTTCCTTCCTTCCTTCCTTCCTTCCTTCCTTCCTTCCTTCCTTCCTTCCTTCCTTCCTTCCTTCCTTCCTTCCTTCCTTCCTTCCTTCCTTCCTTCCTTCCTTCCTTCCTTCCTTCCTTCCTTCCTTCCTTCCTTCCTTCCTTCCTTCCTTCCTTCCTTCCTTCCTTCCTTCCTTCCTTCCTTCCTTCCTTCCTTCCTTCCTTCCTTCCTTCCTTCCTTCCTTCCTTCCTTCCTTCCTTCCTTCCTTCCTTCCTTCCTTCCTTCCTTCCTCCCTCCCTTCTCTCTCTGCATTCTGAATATAATAATTAACAGATTTAGAAAGAAATTTGTAATTTAAGAATATTTTCCTTATATTCTGAGTCTCAACACAAAAAAAAACCCCAGATATATCATTCTCATTAAAAGATTTTGAGAAGTAAATTAATATATAAATGTCTTTAGACTGAAATGAATCCATATGGATGACAGCAACTCTAAAGTGAATAGATCTGCTTTTGCCAACAATCTTAAAATTTCTATTAATTAGTAACTCATGCTCCATTTATGCTCAATTTCTGCCTAAGTTCTACTGGAAAGTTATACAACACACCTTTTGCATATAAAATTGTGGTGGAATAAAGCCCCACACATAGTCTAAAGCTGAAAAAAAACATTTGAGGATACCCCAAATATTCATGAGCAGCCTATTTTATCCAACAACTGAAAAACTAAGTCAAGTGTGTGGTGTTTAGACTAATGACCCTGCAATGCCTTTCACTGGACTGGCAGTCACTTCATTAGGATTTAGCAGCTATTGTAACTAGGAAGAGCAATGATAAACTAGAAGAAAGGGAAACATGCTGTTCCTTAATTGTGCTATGGCCTTCTTGTGGAAATTATAGACTCAAAATAAAACAAATGATAACTAGAACATTTATATCATTAACAGTAATTCTAACATAAAAAAAAACCCAATTTGATGTTTGTTAGCTGTCATAGGACATAGCTGAAGAAAAGAACCGAGCTGAGAAGAGGCAGAAAAGAAAGAAGGAAGAACTGCAAATAGCCAAGGAGAAACCAGAACACAGATAGCAGAAAAACATTTATGGCTAATTGTACAGAGGGAGTGTGAGAAAGGGAAAAGAAGCTGCAAAAAAGAAATCAACAAATAGACACACTGCCAAAATCCTAATATGATAGTAGATATTAAAAAAATAATTATTTCCTGTACTACATAACAGCTTCCAGCATTGGAATTCTCTTTCAGAAATAGAACTGGTTTATCATGACAATAAATTGCTGCCACGTACAGAACTTTGGGTTGCTTCTTTCCCAAAAACCAAATAAGGTGATGTTATTCCTCATATTGTGTACTTTTCTATTAACTTCTTTTGTTCAGGTCTGGAATATGAGTCTGTCTTGTGAAATAATACTTTAACAACACTTTTATAAGCATTTTCTGAGGTGAAAAAATAACCTTATTATACATATATTTGTAGAATAAATAACATACGTTTGTCCCTAATCATTTTCAGAATGAAATGAAATGTTAAAACTGAACTTCTGCCTGATATTACGTAGTATGCTGCGTTCTGCATGACACTTAATTGCACTACGTACTTTGCAACACAAAAGTGTTAGCAATTGTTTGAATAGAAAGTGTTATCTAGTTATTTTTGCAGGGAAGTGATTAGTGTATGCCAGTGAAACCGGTAGCTCTGCAGTAAAATCAATTTAATTTTTTCTAGTAAGTAATTATATTACTAGTAAATGCATCATTTGGGATTGCTTAAAAGAACCTATGACTCTAATCATCTTTATCATATCTTAACAAGAAAAAAACCAGCAGAATCTCACATTGAGATATTGCCCTCCTTCTTTTAGAGCAATGTCTTATGGCTTTAAGGAAAAAAACCAAAGTCACATACAAGTCTCAAAAAGCAGAAGCCAGTCTAGAGAAAGTGCATGGAAGCCTAAGTATTAACCTTCTGATTCAGAAGATTTAATGTAAAGAAATCCATAAAACCCAAACAAGACTGGCAAAAAAAAAAAAAACCCAAAAGCACATGAACCAAAAATAACAAAAATCAAACAAACAAATAAAACAACAAAAAAATCCACACAGAGATTATATCTGTATGTCACAGTGATTACAAAAGTCAGGGCAGGGTGATCAAAGAGTAAAGGCAGGGCCAACTCCAGCCTCCTGTGGTGGAATATCAGTCCTGTGGTGCTCAGGATGGTGGCTCACAGATGTACAGTGCAGCAGCATCTGCATAAGTATTCCTGTCCGGATATAATTCTTCATCCAAGAATGTGGAAGCCCTGGAAAGAAGCTGTAGAAGGCTCCAAGGCAAAGATGGGCTGGGCTGAGCTTAACTGGCTGGCAGAGATGCTTCTGGAACTCCACACACTTTGCTGGTTATTTGCAGCTGGATAATTTAAAGATCTTTTTACCTAGCCCAAGCTGTATAAAGTTGCCAGATCTGCATGAATGATAAAGAAATTGTGCTGGTTTTGACTGTGATAAGAGTCAGTTTTATTCACAGTAGTTACTGTGGGGTTGTGTCTTGGATTTGTGCTGCAAATAGGGCTGATTAACAAAACGATCCTGTCTTTGTTGCTGAGCAGTGTTGGCACAGTGCCAAGGCCTTTTCTGCCTTTCCCTCCATCCCACCATCAATGAGCCTGGAGGTACAAGGAGCTGGGAGGGGATGCAGTCACTACATTTGACTCCATTTGATCCAAGTTTATCCCAGACCTTATGACATCATGCTTAGAATAAAGCTGGGGGAAGGAGGAGGAAGGGGGGAACATTCAAAGTAATAACATTTGTCTTCCCAAATGTTACAGGTGATGGAGCCCTGCTCTCCTGGAGATGGCCGAACACCTGCCTGCCCATGGGAAGTGGTGAATGAGTCCTTTGCTTTGTTCTGCTTGCATGTGAGGCTTTTACTTTATCTCACCCCATGAATATTCTCCCTTCTACTCATCTGATTCTCAGCCCCATCTGACCCAGAGGGAGGCAGTGAGAGGCTCTGTGGTGCTCAGTAGCTGGCTGGGGTTAAACCACAATAGAAATGTATGATTTTTGATAGCTTGGCACTTTGAAGTAAGGGCAGAACCTTCAGACTTTTAAGAAGTCTTTTTCTTTTAAAGAACTCCATTACAACAGCTGATACCGTGATTTTGTTTTGTGTACTGTGATATTTTACTGTGTTAGCTCAGATTTTTGTATATGTAATAGCTGAACTTGAAAGCACATACTTTTACCATTTTAGCCAAAGTGGATCAAGGTAAAGTTTATATTACTGTAGGAATAGCCACAGGCTTGTCTCTTTCCTAATATCAGTTAGGCTATGTCATTTTAATATAATGAAATGATAAAAAAGAGTAATTTACATACAGAGAAGTCATATTTCAGTTCTTATTTAGCTTGTCGAAGACAGATTTTCATTATCTATAAAAAATTCAAAGATAAAAAGTATCAACAATACCTAAACTGTATTAACAGAATTCACACAAGTTGAAGTGTAAGCAATGTTTTAATTACGCCTAGAAGGCGATGTTTCAGCTTTATGAAGCTGCATTCATTGCCATGAATCTTTTCTCTAAAGCAGAGAAGTCCATTTCTCATACATTGTTATGTGCATTGATAAGACAAGGCAAAAAAAGTAGTTATGTTCTACTCTTATGTTCCCACCACAGCATTTGCAAGATTTCTGATGGAAAATAGAATAAGGATTAACTGAAATGATAATTTAGCTCATGCTAAAGTAATATTTTCATAGGCTGAAATAAGGTTTTTAAAAGAGGAATAGGCACCTGGAATAGGTGTAGTGGAATAAAAGCAAAAACAAACACTTCTTGCAGAAAATATTACAAAGTAATTCTTTGTACTATAAAAAACTCTAAATTTGCCTAAAATAATATTGTGAATTGCTGCAGAATTAACTTTTAAATAGCTTTCTTTGTATTGCAATGCTGGACTTTTTATAAAGATTTTTTGCCATTGTCAAATTTTATTCTTAATTTATTTTTGCTTTGTGGACTTCAACTCTTCTAAATATACAAAAGGAAGCACTTTAAAGGCTTTAGCCTCTGAAGGTAGAGAGGTAAAGCATTTCAATACTGATAGTAAGAATTATAGGGTTTGGAATAAAAAAAAGAAACACAGGAATCTTCAAAAGGAAGAGATAGATTTCACAGGGCATCTGTTTAGCCTACTCTAGTTAAAAATGGCATTCAGCTGTAAAACATCAATATGTCAGGCACATTACTAATATAATTTTTATGACAGCATAACATATTGTGAGGATATTATCCTTTTCTGTCTTCTTCAGCCCCATTCAGCAGACTGTCCTATTCACAAATCCTCTTTCAACTGGCAATTTTTTAGTGAAAAACTAAAGCCTCTATAGTAGTAATTTAGGTTAACTAGCATCTTTGCCTTATATTTGCAATCACCATTTGACTGTTAAGTATTCTACAAAACTACCCATATCCCAGTGTAGCCCAGATGGTAGCATGCATTACAGGGCACTTTTGTGATCCCAAAATTTCTGTGTCACCACTACCTGTAGGAATTTAGACTGCAGCATGCAGAACACTGTGGACTAATGAGTTTATTTGAACTGCATACTGTATAAAAGTGTGATTTAGTATAGGCA
This sequence comes from Fringilla coelebs, assembly GCF_963513975.1. Classification (NCBI taxonomy): domain Eukaryota; kingdom Metazoa; phylum Chordata; class Aves; order Passeriformes; family Fringillidae; genus Fringilla; species Fringilla coelebs. The sequence continues at coordinate 58,178,048 of NC_140029.1, forward strand.
GGAAGAATTAAATAATCTCAAATTATTTTAATTTCACTAAAAAAGTTTAATTGTACTTCAAGGCATGCAGTCCACCATATTTACATAATAACCTTAGTATTAATAACAGCAATATGTACGCATGCTGAGGTAACACAAAACTAAGTTTAACATTTTTTCCTTACAGGATTCCTACTTCATGTTTCTCATAATTCTTTAAATCCCTTAACCATTTTCTTGTTGGCACTTCCTTATCTTTTCAGAATGTCTTTGTACCTGAAAATATAACACTTCCCCATGAAAGGAAGGCAGCCAAGCCTGCCCTCTCTGTGTTTCTACAATGACAACAGGTTTTCTTTGGTTCTCAGATGTGGTGGGCTACTCAGATGTGATGACTACTAAGGAAACAACCACACCAGTATCCTCACCAGATGCCTTGGTATAGTTTCCATCTTGTCTCATTCATACAAACCAGGCAGCTCTAAGCGCCACAGGAGAACTCCACAATCTAATGGAAAATCTCCTTTTCAATTATAGCATTATTAAAGCCCAGCCTGCCTTTTCTTGCCATAATGAACTCACCTGGGCAGAAACAAAGTGTTCACGTCTTGAGATTGGAGCCTCTCAAACACCACCACTCCAGCTCTTCCAGTTATCTCTGTAACACTGCAAGGCAATGCTCACCACCTACTTAGGGCATTACTCCTCCCTGACTGAGCCTAGAGGTCTTCCTCTGCCCACTGGTTCCACTAAGAATTATGTCTTGCAAAAAAAAAGCAGAGAGAGATTTTTCTATCTCGTCTTTGAGGTACTCTGCCGATACTGTGAGTCAATGCATGGCAAAGTGCAATAATGTTGTCAAGCAGAACAAATAATTCTACACTAATGTTTTATTACATTCAGGCAACATTATAGAAATGGCTCTTTTGTAGAAAAGTCAGGGGGATAATGAGTATTAAAGAGATGAAAATCATCAAGAAGAAAAATTTACATTTTGGCTTCAGTTGTGTCTCAGTTTTTACCTAGACTGTTAGAAACAGAAACTAAAAAATTCCTGCCATCTTCTCTCTTAATTTTTATTCTTCTCTTCTCACAAACAATCACTGCTGGTAGAGTTGCCAATTTCCATTTTAATGATTTTTAAACAAACATCAAGGAAATTTTTTTTAAAACTATCTATTGTTTCATTGCTGTGGTAGGTTGACCTTGTCAGCTGCCAGATGCCCACCCAGATGCTCTCTCACTCCCACTCCTCAACAGAAGAGAAAGAGAAAATAAAATGAGAAAGCTCATGGACTGAGATAAAAATAGGGAGACAAAACAAACTCAAACTTCTGAAAAGGTAATTTAATTTCTTGGCAATTAAAAAAGATTTGGATAGTGAGAAACAAAGATAAAACTAAAAGCCTCTTCTTCCATCTTTCCTTTTTCCCATGTTCAACTTCACTCCTTCATTTCTGATTGCTCAATGTCCTCAATGTCCTCTTCTCAAGAAGAAATTAAAAGATTAAAAAAAAAAAACCAAAACCCAAGAAAAATTAAAATGACATTCTTTCTAAATTCTCATGTTTCTGAAATAATCTCAGGAGTTTTCAATGCTGCTGGTTAACTATCCTAGCAGAGTTTTATAGCTCACGTTGAGTCCATGAATTACCTTGAGTGTTATTCCTGGGAAATTCTGCATTGTCCAGATCCCTTGGTTGGAAACCAGACACTTCCACAGTTATTTCTAAACCACATATGATTCATAAATTTTCCAGTTCTGGCTTCAGTTTTTCTTCTTTCCCTTTGAATCCATGATAAATAAAGTAAGTGATGTGCAGGCAGTATATAAAAGATACACTAGACAATCTAAAATCTAATAACTGAAAGTAGCTTCCCCAGAAATTAAAGATCATGCAGAGTTTTATCAAAATTATTATTGTCTCTGGATAACTTTGCTTCAAAAAATTTCGTTTAAAAAAACCAAAACATTTATTAGGAGTGTCTAATTTTCCTTTTACAGGGAGATAACAGGAAAATATTGAATCAATTAAATTTTTATATACAAATATATTGATTTCACAACTGCTGCACCATAGCCACTGTCTGATAGAAGAAAAATATTCTATATGAATTAATCCAAACTATGTATTGAACATTAGAACTTTTCTGCTCAATATTTTAACACAATAATTCAAGTTCCTCAAACTGAAGGAAACTGGAAGCTATTCAAGTACCTCAAATCTATTTTAAAACTAATAAACTTGTCATGAAACATTAAATTGAGAAGTTATGTAAATGTATAATACACCACTTATTTTCAGAAAGAATTGATGGAAATTAAAAATAGGTAAGTCCTTTAGCTAGGAGACGCAAAAGAAAGTATACAGAAAATGTTTGTAGAATTTCAGTACTGAATATTCCTAGTCCTATATTGATTGCTCAAATTAATATTTAATCCTCAATAACTTCAGCAGAAGTTAGATTTCACAGCTGTGGTTTAGGAATGGTATTCTCCAATTTTGTATTTCTACTGAAACACTCTAACCCAAACACTTTTTGCTCACTTCCCCCTGCTCCTTCCGTTCTCCTGCTACAGGATAGAGAGAAGCACAAAATGTAAAGATAAGAACAATTTACTGGAAACTACAATGAGATAAAAAAATGAACACAACAATATTAATGACAGAGTGTAGAAGAAATGTTTTTACTTACCCCACAGAAGGCCTCAACAATACCTGACAATTCTGCCCATCCTGCTGCCCTGATCAGGAAGCGAGCCTTGCCTCTCCTCGCAGAATGATATGAGGTGCTATAAAATATCCTCTGGGTCCTACACATGCCCTGCCTACTGCAAAAATCAACCCTGTCCCGGCTGGATCCTGGACAAGAGTTTTCTTATGTGACTGTCCTCATCCCAGCTCAATGAACTTTTGCTTTTTGGTTGAACTGTCAGGTGCATCACAATACCAGAAATAAAACACATGACATTAATGCTTAAGGTAGATAAGGTCCTAACTAAGTAACAAAGTAGGGACAGAAATTAGAAAAAGAAGGGACAGAAATTATATTTAATTTCTACAGAAATTCAATGCATGAACCAAAAGAATGTCTCAGAGAAGCCAAAAGAATAAGCTCACAATGTATCTTTAAGATATGGCATTTAACAGAAGATAACATTTTTTTTTTAAAAATATTCAGTTCTTCTTTTCAAAAAGGTGATTTTTGTTTCTATTTGTCAAAGTATCGCTCCATAAGTTTGCCCCTGTTACTGGAAGATTTCTGGATGAATTATCTTGGTGGATAAGGATGGATACTCTTCTTAGTTTTTGTAGAAGCAAAGGTGGAAACTTTTTTTAAGTTTTTGGCACTTCTGAAAGAAGAGGACATCTATTCCCCTAACAAAGGAATGATTCAATTTTGAGAGTTACAATATTGCTACATATTTATTCATGAGAGAAAGGTTAATGATCTAAGCAAGTTACTAAAACATTGGAATTTGTATGTGAAGCAGCATTGTTTATCATTGGAAGCACTTGAGGTAAGTTTTAATTTAGAAATTAAAATTGGTGGTTCTGTTGATAGATATTTTACACTTTTAAAAAATTATCACAATTTTATTTGCTAAATAAGATGAAAAAATTTAAGAATTGGAACGATCATATGTGCATATTATACCAAATATTTCATAATATCCCTATAAGCTGTGGAAAATATAGTATTGATTTGAAGAATAAATTTCATTCAGGTATTAATATGACTCAATGTATGCCAAAGCAAGATTATAGCTGAAGATACAGTGAACTATCCAGAAGTTATTTAGGTGGTGACAGAAAGAATACCTTGCTGACTATGTATCACTTATTCAACGTGCTCTGGTAGTTGATGGGAAAACTAACCTCTCTGTATGAATTCCCTAGTGCAGAAATCAGGATATCAATTCATTTTTTTCTTGTTTGTTTTTCTCTCTCTGGGAGAAGCAGTGTTACAAGTTTCACTTCCTATCTGTAAATATAAAATTTTGAACAGGGCCTTGACTTAACACAGTTACTGTGAAAACCAGTCATGTCCTATTAATTATGTTGGCTTGCACTGAAGACATTCTTTGAACTCTTTTTCTTTCTTTCTCTTTCATCTGTGGCAATGATAATTCATAAAATCCTATCCACTGGACTAAAAAACATACCTCTAAGTTTGATAACTCAAATATCTGAAGCACAGTGTGTTAATGCACAGGTAATTTTTTCTTTTTCTAACAGTGTACTATTGAATGGAAATGTTTACTTATGAGTCTGTAAAAAGTCAGAACATAAAAGGTGACAGTCCAATGAATATCGATATTTTTTTCTTTTTAGCTACTAAAACTGAAGGCAATCATTACTGTTATGGCAGTGCAAGCTATGCAAATCACTTGCAATTGCTCTGTGACAGATGGCAGAAATATTTTATACGTCTGTTTCCAGTTTGGTTTCTAAGTCAAATAAATGTTGTTAAAAGATTGGAAGTGAGCCAGGAAGGAGCAAAGCTGCTTGTTTGTCTTTAAATAGCTGCTTCACTTTGGGTTGGTAGGGGCTCTTTGGAGGCAGAAGTAAACAGCTTTGTCTGTGAAATCTTTTGATCATGACAAGGCTTAGAGAACCTGGGAGTGGATGTCTGGCGGCACAAATGCACGTTGAAAGACCCTGCAATTCGCCAAGGACACTCCTCTGGCACAAAGTTAATTCATCCTTGAAGAAACCTCTGTGGTGACACAGAGCAGAAATCTTTGCAAGGGCACTTGGTGAGGAGCACCTAACCCAGAAAGGCCCTAAAAGGTGTTGGTCTGCAGCAAAATATTTCTTCTTCAGGAGCCAGGAACTTCCTTTGTTCTCAGATCTTTGAACTTTTCTCACCAACAGATTGCCATCCTCTCTGCTCAAAGCCTAAGCTTGTATATTATTTTGGTATTTCAGATGCATGGTGGTGTGAGAGATATAAACCTTCAGTCCCTCAGTCATGATGTTTTCACTTTCAAGATGTTTTCACTTTAAAGAAAAAAAAAAGGCAGAAGGGACAGGCGAGCAGGTGCAGTCAAAAGATCATTTGTTCTTTATTTTTTGTGACAATATTTGGGGAAAAACAACAGATGAGCACGTAAGAGTAGCCATGAAGCAAAACTTTTAGTACAGACAAAAATATGGTCTCCTGTTTTCATCACGTGCTATTGTTATCATGATGTTTTATTAGGGGAGGATAACCAAACCTATTTACCTCTCTCTTGTGGACTTACCTGCCTAAATACAAATGTGTTTGAAGAAGATGTTTTCAGACTTGCGAAACACTATAAATGGTCTATATAACCAATAGGAAAAAAAAATAAAATCAGCAATGGGAATGTCAGGTTTCAAATATAGCAACTGCTTTAACTTGGAGGAGGCAAACCTCACTGGGAAAACACAGAAGAAATTTTCCAAATATACATCCTTAACTCTTGTACAAATCTGTTTCTCTTTTAGGAAATTGTCTCAGCAAATAATTCTGGAGAAAACATAGTTTTGCTACAGGGCAAAATAGTTACAAACTGAATAATAATATTAATTTTGCAACTTCATGGACTAAATCATTAAGAAGGAAAAAAATTCATATAACTACACTACTTGCTTTCATGTCTTACTTTAAGAAGGAAAATTATTCTTAATAGAGATGCCTATTCAAAGCCTTAACAATATATTAGATTACCTAAGTTCTTAGCATCAGGCTTGTGTACAATCTTACTGGTCTTATATAACTTATTTTCTTAAATAAAATGGAAAATTAATGGTTTTCATATATATGGAATTGTTCTAAGGGAAATTTTTTGTTTCTTTGGGTTTCCTGTGATTTTTCCAGTGCTATTAATTTTTAGGAAACATTAACCCTTCCTGATCTAATTAATTACAAATCCTTTCTGCTCTAATTAATTAATTAAAAAAATTATCAGAGATAATAATTTTGAAGTTTTATTGCTCTCATTTCATTATATAAATTCACCTTTGTTAGCATGAAACATCAATAATATGATCATAAACTCTAAAATTTGCAACATGTAATAAACTGCTTTATAATTTATTATTTTCCCAGTACAAACAGAGAATGCAAATTTACAAATGCAATAGCATATTTTGGTACTGGAAAAGCATTAATTTTTCTCATGCTAGTGATGTGTGTGTGCAATTATATCTTGGTGTCTCAAAGTTTTCATCATAATCCATGATTTTTAGGGATTATAACTAGTATACCAAATTGCTGCAGTCTTGAATTTCACACAGGGTACACAGTGTGAGACTTAGTGCCTGCATACATGAGATGCCACTGAAAAATTCCTGATAATGCAGTTAGAGAATGAAACCAGACTACAGGTCACTATAAAACATCCTGGGTAGGCAGGATTCACCAATATGCCTCCAGATTAGTTTGATTTATACACAGGAAATCTGACTGTGTTTGGCTTACAGCACATTGAAACTTATAGTGGTTGTGCATGTGGTGCAGCCTAGAAGCGCCTTTCTTCTCACTGAGAAAAATTCTGGGTGAAAAAAAATCTATTTGGTTAGGCACTCAGTGAGGCACTTTACAGAGGTGAGATCACTGACTAGCTGGATAGAGAGAGAAAGTGAGAGGAGGCTTAACTGGGGGAGAAAAAAATTCCGTTGACACAGACTTTATGGTTTAACTAAAGCTACAGACTATTGAGAGAAACCTTAATTACCTATCAAATAGTTCAAATGTTCAAACAAGACCAAGGGAGCTGCTGACATCCTAGCAATGCCCAACTAAAAACCATGAGCATTAGTGTTGAATTGGCATTTGCAGAGCAATTGTGAGACTGAAAGTGAAAAGAACGTTACACCTTTTAAAGCACAGCCATTTCTGTGCAAAGAACTGTTACCTGATTAAATTTAGGAATATTGAAAGGCTGTCCTGAATGAATTAGTTTAGAAATATGTTTGGCTCACTTTATTTAAGGCACTTTGCCTTAGATCTCTGGCAGTCTGGTACAAAGGAAACCTCAAAAGCAACTTCAGATGACTAGGAAGGCTGCTTTTAAACAGGTGTTATCAAACATGCCTTAAATTTTGTTAAGGGTTTCCATGCTCTAATTAGATGGCTGAGTTGTGATACAGACTGCTCTCCAAGTTGAAAGCTCATTCATGTAACAACGTAATTGGAAATGTTAGCATAAATTTATTGGAGGAACTTACATTTCTGATTTTATAAATCTGTGGATTTGAGAGACTAAAAAGGAAATTAAAGGAGCCTTCATCCTTTGTAGAGGTATAAGTGTTCAGGTGACTGAAATATGGCAGTATAACTGAGTAGGAAGTCAAACTAATTCTTGCCAACTACAGTAGGTAGGACAGAAGTAAAGAAGTATAGAGATCTAGTTATTTCCCTTAATTATCCATCTGGTGGTAAAATTCTACTGTTTTATTTTTACTAATTTAAAATGGTTTGCATGTGATAAAATTCTCAGGATTGTCATCACTTATTCATAGCTTTATATGTACTTGAATGCACTTGAATATACACTTGAATCAATTTAAAATATTTAATTAGTTCTCTGACAAAATACATGAACTTTTTTTCTTTCTCATTCTCTATCCAGTTATGTCTAAGGCCATACTTCAGTCACCTGAATCTGGCATCTTAACTTTTAAGATCTATTCATTGAAATGATTAAAAACAAACAAGTGATATATTTGGGACATAAATTATCATTCAATTAACTTAATATGATTCTGAGAAAATATTTTTAATATTTCATTCTTTTTCACAGTTAGCTGCTTATTCATGAACTCATAATTCTGGAAGAGTATTTGTTTTTCTAAATGAAATCTGGTTCACTGAAGTAGAGGCAAGTTTGCTTTTGCCTTCTGGTTTGTATATAGAATACATAAATTTTTTTTTTTTTTTATTTTGCTGTTGAAAACAAGGCACTGGAGATTTTTAAATTTTAATTGTCTTTTTCAATTTGACAGTATATTTAATACAAGTGAACTGTGAAATACTGTTCAAAACATCTCTATCAATTCAAATCCCTTTGTTTGAAAATAAGATATATTCAAAATTGAGGTACTTAGTTCTTAAGCAAGTAAAAGTCATACATAAAAATTTTGCTCTTTTTTCTCTTTCCCATGCACAGGAGGTGTCTATTTTAAAATAAAGACAAACTATGGAAATCTTAATTAATGCACTATGTGAAGAACTACATATACAAGGCAATAATTTTAAAAATAAATATTTGCATTAATTGTTTTGTTGGAAATTAATATTTTCATTAATTTTATATAGACATAGATAAAAACTAATTGTTTATTTTTAAAAATATGTCAAGCAAGGGAAACATGTCTTTTACTTAACTATTTCGGAAAAAGCCCCAAAAATTAAAAATACTGGCGCTTCTATTTTTCTGTAACATCTCATTCAGTTCAGCTCTTGGCTTCATGCTGTGAAGTACTTTTATCAATGACCAAAAAGAAATCATAAAATCATTACTGATGAAATTTGTAAATGGTTTGAAAATTGAGAGAGTAAATAATAAAGAGGATATATTGCTCTACAAATTTATCTGGATCACTTGACAAGCTGAATGTAATCAAACAATATCTGGTTCAATATAGCAGAAAGGGAAGTCATGCATTTAGATGCAAATAAATTAAATTGTATTTACAAGGTGAAACACTCCAGTCTGGAAAACAGTGACACCTAGCTAAGATCCATCTAACTAAGCTGGAGATGAGTCCTGGAAATTCAGCCTGAGTAGAATCAATCTTTAAATAAACACACAAAACCTACTTTTCAGTTGTGCCTTTTATTCAGATACAGAAACTGTCAAGTACTTTTATGGCTAGAGAGAGAGACCTGTTTTTTACATAAGAGCCTTCTCACTGGAATACTCATCCAGAACTGCAAACTTTATTTGAGGCCCTTTTTATTCCAAGGGCGTTTGAAGCTGTGGGCCTGACCAAGGGTCTGTGAAGTATCTCAGATGGGACTGAGAGTCATGAGCAAAGAATGAGATCTTAAATAATATCAGACAAGATTATAGTGGATGAAAATTTAAAAATTAGTTTCCTGGTTCCAGATCTCATGATTGGCTGTGCTTTTTTGTACAAGATATGTTGTGCATTAATTTTCAGACAATAAATTTTAAAATCCAGTGCTTAAACTTATGGAATAAAGGTGAGTGCTTTCCTGTCTTCCTCCTATCTGGCGCATGGGGGAAAATTGTCTAAGGACATAGAGGCCATGATCTTGCGAGTGAAATGGAAAGGCTTGAGAAGGAATGAAGAGATTCTGTGGGTCAAAATCAGTTTGCTGGACTGGTGTTGATAGCAGGGGATGGCTCTTTCATAGCCATGGATCCATCTCTGAGTATCAAGGACTGCTTAGAACAGGTGGGATTCAGTTGACAAAAATGTAAATGGGTTTTTAAACTAACACAGCAACAGGGAGAAGGGCTAGTGATCAGTGTTTGCCTTTTCCTTGTAAAAGAAATGTGCACAGGTTTTAGGAAAGTGCAGATTCTGGAAGGTGTGCTGTTCCTGCTACACAGGAAATTTCACTAGACAACAAACTGCCTCCTTCTCTCTTCAGAAAATTGCTCACTCTATAAATTTTTCCCTGTGGTTTTCTAAAGCAGCTTCAGAAACATAACTTGTTTGAATTAATTTGAAAAATGAACGTAAATGAACTCATTTTGGCAAACTTTGCCTCTATGTATGCAGGAAATAGAGTTTTCCAGAGAATGGCAATCCCAGAGTAAACATTTACCACAGAGGCACTTTGAAAGACCTCTCTTTCACTGTAAAGAAATATGAATAGCTCTGAAATGCTTTAAATAGCTTAATTATATTAAATATTTTCTAGCAATTAAAATCCTCAATGAATTTTTTGAAAAGCAGGTCACTGCTTTACAAACTGCATATAATCTAAGAGACCTTTTTTATATTCCTGTTTTAATTTGGTAACTATGAGTCCACTATTAAATTATTTGAAAGAGGAAGTTTGGAGGTTTGGCCTTACCTAGCCTCCAAATCAATCTTCTGGTTGAATTCCAGCAGATTCAATTCTTACATTTTATTGTAATCTCTTCACAGGAGTAATGAGGACCTAAAATGGGACAATTCATTTAAACAGAACCAATTCACCCCCACAGCTGGTAAACTGAAATTTAGAAAATTTAGACATTATACTTGAAAAATATAAAGTTGTGATTTCAGATTGAAAATTAAGATTATATTTATAATATTATGACCTGGTTTTTGTACTCTGAAAAAAAATCTTTTTTTATTCTGTTTTCTAGTGTTTGCTTACTTGTGAGCAAACAAGTTAGGCAAATAAAAAACTAAAAGACAATAAACTTTCCTATTATAGATCACACAGACACAAATCTGTAAACCATTCACTATTATTTACCAAAAAGTACAATAAATCTTTTCCCTAACCAAGACTTAGGCTTATTATGTCAGACAATAGTAACAAAATATTTTATAAGGCATTGGGAGTAAAAACTTATGGCTGTTGTTGCAATCAGCATTGATTATGCTATGCATTGTGTAGATTTATATAAAGTTTTAGATAATCTAAGTATTGAGATTCATATTACCTTGATTTATTTTAAAATAATATTCTACTGATTTTCAGCTCTGTAAACTAGTGGATCTTTATAGCTTTTAGTAAAACTTACTGAATTTTTCTGCCTAAGGCTGGTCTTCGTTCTTTGTGGAAGTCTGTAAAATTCCTTTTAAAACAACCCCAAAACAACTGGACTATGCATCTCATCGTCTTTTTTATGTTCTAACCTTCATAACTTATCATGGGTTTCTATTGTTTCTTTTTTCTATATAACACCCTTTAAAAAAAATTAAACATATTGACCGCAAAATAAATTTTAAGTAGTTTTCTTTTTTGAGAATTAGACAGGAAAATATAAATATAATTAACATATTTATAATAATATAAAAAATAAAATTATTAATAATATCTTTAGACAAACCTAATTTATTTTTGTATAACCATGACTAGCTATTTATATAAAAAGCAAACTGTTAACATTAAAATTAGATACCATACTCCCTCTGACTTAGTTATACTCCTTTGGACTGACATATTAACTACTGACTGTACCTTTTTCTTTTTCACGAAAAATAAGTTTTTAGAAGTCATAACCTTTTAGATTTTTTTTCTGCATTTCTTATTTTCTTTTGTTATTTTTTGCCTGAATTTTCTTGGTGCTTTGAATGCTTGTATATGCCTAGGTGCATATTAGCAAGATCATAATATTTTGGTGCTGAATGAACCTTAGCACAGGTCCATTGGATAGCTATTAATAAGAGATATGCAGGTAACTGAAGTGGTGCTTTTAAGTTACCTCTGTAACAAGGGGGTCATTTTGCTACAATTTAAGCAAATGTTTAAATAAAATGAATGTAGGCCATGTATTTAAAAGCCATTAAAATATTAAATATTTAAAAATACATTCTTCTGGCAAACAAGTGCCTATTCAGAAATACGGTTTCTTTGAAATAAATCTTGCTTGTCTTACACACCTAGAGGTCAAATAGTGTTTGAAGATGGGGGCTGTGAGAGACTGCAGGGAAAGTAGTCACATGCAAACTTTCACATCTGGGCATTTAGCTTAAAAAGATTTTTTTCTGCAGGTAGCCTACAAGTTCTGTGAATAAAGGCATGAAATGGCCAAAGAAATAGAGATTGGGTTGTTAATATACTATTGTAAATTCTGTAGAGTAGGTATTAGAACTATTAGTAGAGTTTTGATCTTTACATTGTTATTAGAAAAATTATACTACATGGAATGATCGAAAGTATCTCTACATCTGATTGTAATTCAATTAACAATTTTAGCTAAAATATTAGCAATAACCGATTTCAAGATTCAAAACATGCTGATAAACTATTTCTAAAATTCTCTAACAGATGGTGTAGAATCTCCATTTGTTTTTTACCTTACAAAAATGTCAGGGTTTTTTTTTTTATATATATTTTTCATTCCCAAGTTCACTTACACTTGAGCAAAAACTATCCAAAACTGAGAAAAAGGAGTCCAAAAATTAAACAGACTTTCCTATTGAGTAGGAAAACATGTTCAACGTCCCTATTCTTGCATTTGTTTCTGTTTCTTTATGGTCCAAACCCTGATATATATCTATTTCAGTTCTCCTGGCCATTTTCCTTTAATTTGGCCTGAGCAGTGAATTTTAAATGAATCCATTGTTTACACCACGCTATCTTGGAATCCAAACATTCACTTTCAGACTTGTTGCTTGCCATAAATGTTTATTCCATGCCATTTTCTTTGCTACAGCCATACTGCATTTTATTTCCAAAGATTTATAGGAAGATTTCTTTTTTAAGTATTCACAAATACTGCAGTCGTAATCACACCTGATTAGTTAGTTGAGTGCCAGCTACTTTATGTGGGAACAACTGTATAATGTGAGAGCAATTATGTGATTAGTTTATTTCTTCTAAGCTTAAGCATTATCAAGAGACCAAAAAACTTCAGTTTATGAGGTAATTGTTTTTCAGCAACTTTATACGTTGCCACTGTGTGATATTAATTATTTTACCACATTGTATGCAATTGTGCTGGCTTCTGAAATAGGAGTCCAATTTTTTTTGGAATTACATAATTTTTTCCTAATGTGTGCTGGTCTTATATGGCTGTCTGTGCTGCAAGTGGTGCAGAGCTTTCCCAGTATATCAGAGAAAGAGTTAGCTGTAGACCTATAATGAGTATAGTCATTTTAGCAGAGCTGCAGCAAGCCAATTCCTCCTATCTTTGAGATGATTTCTTATGGTGTTGTATAAGGCTGACACTTCAATGTTGTTTCAGGATCTGAGCTAGCATCTCCCTATGACAGTGTGTCACTTCAGATAGAGGTTTAGGCTGGCTGAGAGCTGGTTAGGGGATTTCCTACACTGTGTTACATTACGCAGTGTATTCATGACCATCAGTTTCATTAATATTTTATTTTGGCAGTATGCATACTGATACCCACTGGTGTCAGGGAAAGTTTTGGTAAAACTTTAAAACAGATTATTGGCTTTACGATCCCATATTACATTCTTCCTTTCTTTTTTTTTTCTTTTTTTTTTTTCCTTTTTTTTTCCCTTAACCACACTATTTAACTAGGTAAAGCAAGAAAAAAACCAAACAACAGAGGATTGCACAAAGGAATCTCTGTGATTCTGTGTCACTCTGTCTGAAAGTTATAACAAAAAAATAGGTGCAGCTCTAATTACAGTATCATAAAAAGCAGACAGATTTTCAAAAGCTACTCATGTGGGAATCTCATTATAACTGAACTCTTGAAAAAAACACAACATTCTGAGATGCGAGCTATTAAGAACAAGCTCAAATTTCGCAGTTCTCACTTGTAGTATCCATTTCAAAAAGCCTTTTGCATTATTGTGGATTGGTTGAGTCATATCTTTCAGTTGAAAAAAACCCAGCCCAACTAATTTTCTGTTCAGCTTTAGTGGCAAACACATACTTGAAGTACATATCAGACTGAAAATATCTTATTGATTTGAATTAACAAGGCTTGTACTATTTTCCCAGAATTTATAAATAGTACAGACATGCTCTTTTGGGTCAATATAGAAACAATTTTGGTACAGCAAATGCTACAGCTACCAGTCATAATATGTTGCTTGGCTTGCAGTCCTGTTATTTCCCATCTATGTTGCTGACATTAGCAGTTTCATTAGATGTAACTGAACAAACTTTCATGAATGGGGAAGGAAATTTACCTTAAGCTTGTAGCGCTGCTACCACAAAAAAGGGGAAACCTCCAGAAGAAAAATCCCCTCCATTCAGTGAGTGTTCTATGAAAAAGATGAAAAAGTAGGCTCTTTGAAATATTGTTTGGTAATCTTTTCTTCACTAACACTTTTGAAACTTTTTGACCATTACCTTGTCAGGGTAACCTGTGGCAGGTACAAATCTACTCAAGGTTCAATGAAATAAGACTAATTGATACCGAAAGCTGAGGAAAACAGAGTTATCTGTTTTCCAGCAAAATTCACCTTCCAGTGATCACATAATTTTACCCAATATATGAATTACCCTTTAATTAGTATAGTTACAATCAATATAGTAACAATAGTTCCAATGAATAGTAATGATTCATCTCAGCTTTTGGTTAGTCTATATATTTGTACTAATTTGTTTATTTATTGTGGAGGGTTTTTTGCTTTTGCTTGTATTAAATTTGGTCACAGTAAATGGATTTAAAAACATAAATTATAATAAAATTCTTGACTCAGTGTTTCATCTACTCCATTTGTGGGGTTCAAAATTCATATTTAAGAATGAGTTACTAGTCTAGAAGTTAATTATAAGCTATGAAAGGAAATACCTACAACAATTTTAAGATGAGAATCTAAGGACACTTAAATGCCATGGTTCAGTTGAGGTGTTCGGCCATGGACTGGACTGAATGACCTTGAAGGTCTCTTCCAGCCTAGTGATTCTGTGATTCTGTGAAATATTTTCTTCACTACAAGTTTTTCCTATATATTTTCAAAATATATATAAAATGCTGACAAAAGGGAAGGATACCTAGAATTATTGCTTATTCAGAGTCACAGGGAGACCAGTGACTTCTTTCTCAGAAGTCTGTATCAGGCCCAGAGCTATTTGAGATCTTTGTTGGTGATGTAGACAGTGGGATTGAATGCAGCCTTATCAATTTTGCTGACAACCCCAAGCTGTGCCATATTACTGAATTTTCTATCATCTCTTTTCCAGGATGGAGACAGACCAAACATGCACCAATCACTGGAGTTTTTCCCGACTGGAGCTGAAATTCAGCAGTTTCTTGTCACTTGTTTTATCAGTAGTCAACAGAAATTAATGTTAATGTTGACGTTTAAAATCTGACATTGTAAGAAAAAAAAATCAAATGCCATTTCATTTATAGTTGTGTTCTTTGTTTCCATTTGAGTGTATGTAATTGCTTTACACAATCAAAAAAAAAACCAGAATGGAGGGAATAAAATCCACCAAACAGCCAAAAGTCCATATGCTCTATACAAAAGCTTTGGCCACGACAAATATTCACAAATATAAAGTTTTCTTTAATTTATCAGTCATCAATGAGAATAATTCATTAGGAAAAAAAGTTATATTGATATTTGGCTAAATAAAACATAATAATTTCTCATATCAGTAACTCCTACACCCATTCATTGTATCAGCTGAAGACAGGCAGTAGATTTGGTATATATTTAACAAGTAAATTCTCTAGTGTTTGTGTGCTATTACATTTCTAGGGCAGTAGAGATAAGACAGAGCATGAAACAGTTTAATGCCAATATGTGACCAGTCGAGTTTGCAACAAAGAAAGACTGAAACAAATAGTATTTCATTGTACTTTGTGTTTCATTGAACCTTCTCATAGTAACTTTAATGCAAAAATCTATAAATAATAAAATATCTAAAGGACATGCACCGTGCTTGATCTCAAATTAAGAGATATTGCCACCACTATAGAAGACTGTCAAAAGACAGTGGTCTCCTGCTACCAAACACTGTAAACACTGAAGTGAAACCAAGAAATTCATTTTCTAACATCGATCTTATGACAAATTTCTATTGCAATGACTTTATTTCTAATATACCAAATAATAGATGCATATATAATAACTTTATGTGATGGATGTTGATACTGTAAATTGACAGCAGCTTGCACTGCTATCATTGCCCTACTATGTATGGATTGACTACAACTCAAATAACAGGTACATGGTGCCTTTCATGAATTGAAAGACTGATGTACCAATAGAAGCTGATTTTTATTGCTATTATTATCCCTTCCTTTGACAATTCATAGAATTTTTTTCCATTATCTAAACTAATTTTTTAAATATTTCTGTTTAAAGGTTGAAGGGAATAAGTTAATCAGCTACCTATTTCAAGACACCTTCTATCTTTAGAAGCTGTTCAATAACTGAACGTAGCGTGAGAAGGTGAGAAAACCACAAACTGAAATGCACATTTTTTTTACCAAATAAGCCAACAATGAGAAGAAGAAAGACCATTATCTAGGTAGATTTCAAATCAACTCATTGCATACATCCTTTTGTGGAGGATTACTGATAGGGAAGAACTTTATTTTCTTGCATTACCAGGGTACAGGAATATCAGACTGTGATTTGGAGAAAAACAATTCCTGTTTTTCTCTTTGACTGCAGGTTCTGAGGCTAGTGTGTACTGGAACAAAAGGTACTTACCATTTCTTTAATCTCCATGTAATCAATCCTCACTGATTTCAGTGAGATTTTGCATTCATGAAAGAAAACCAAACCATGAAAACCAGACCAGAATTGGCAGTGGGGAGGATGGGGTATGTCAATTTTTGCATCAGTTTTTATCCCGCAGGCTGCCATGAGATGAAATAGAAAGTGATGGCATAATGTCTGATGACAGTAATTATTAACAGAAGATTTTAAAGAAAAATGTGAAGTTTTTTATAAAATACACATTCCATTCTAAGGAGTAGAAATTCAAGACAGACAACACTGAAATAGTTGTTCTAAACTTAAGAGTAATGAGAATTGTATTAAAAACATTTTTTAGTATTTCGTGGCACTTAAACAGCATCCCATCTTCTAAAAGACACTAATTAATTTATGATCACAATATTCTGTAAAGGTAAACTTTTGCACACATTTCATAAAAGGAAATGAACATCAGTTATTAATATCACTTAAATTCACCCATCTTAATACAATGACTAAGATAAAACTTTGAATACAGAGATAAGTACCAGCAGTGGCACAATAGCTGCTGTTACTACTAGACGACTTAAACATGTAATATCCTATTAGTGAACATTTCAGAACTGAATGTCTTGGCATGTGGCTTCTGAGAAATCCCATCATGGGAATCCCTTCCACAAGCTTCACAGAATGTCATATTTCATTTTTGGACATTGTAATTACCCAGAAAAATAAATGTGTTTTACCTGATTGCGTTTATATCCTTTTGTAGATCTCCGTAGCTACAAATAGTGACTGTTTTTTGCTGAACAATCTCCTGAACCAAAAAGGAGAATGCTATTTTTTTTCCTCTTCTTGTCTCTGTGGTGAGCCCTTAGTGTTAGGTTTTAGTCCCTAAGGTGGAAAGAAATAGATCAGCTTTGTTAGACTCTATGGAATCCTAATTACTTTTATGAAAGGTTTCCTTAATGGACATCATAAAGAATGATAGCAAGAAATAATTTTTTGACTGGTGTATGTAGTGTATGGTATGAATGTGGTAAATTTCCATATGGTGCACCTCATTGTTTATTTCTTAGTCTTACTGCTTACAAGTTGAATACATTGAATACTATAAAGGCACTTAAGCCAGTAGTGTAACCAATAGAAATGTTAAGAAATAAAGGCATATTCAAAGGGATCATATTGAAGTCTTTCAGAATACAAAACAACCACAGCGACTTCAGCAGCAGTTGTGTGTGTTGAATAGCTGCTTGTTACAAATCACAGAATTTTTTCTGGCCTATAATCATTTTTCTTCCTGGCTATAGCAGTGGATGTTAAAAGCTCCGTTCTCCTACTTGTGTCATTTTCTGTTCATTTTAGTAGTAGTACATCTTATATTTAGACTCAGAACTACCATAATAAATATAACTGTTATGAGCAGTAAGTAGTTTGCACTTCTTCAAATAGCACACATGTATACATTATTGCATCTATAACCAAGAAGAATGTTTTAATAGATTACTTTTAATTGAGTCTAGAATATTTGCTACCATAATAATCTCTGAACCTTTGTAGTTGCAGTCTAGAAGACTGCGTGCCACACATGAGATTTCTTAAACCCAGAGAACATGAAAATAAAACTGGTTTATATGCAGAGAACAGAGGATAGAACAAGTAAACTTTCGCGCTGAGGCTTGGAAGGAAATGCATGTAGGAACGTTGATATGAGTGATGTGGTGTGATAACTCATAACTGACAGAAAGAAACAGTTTGGGGATTCAAAGGTGAAATGAAACTGGGGATCCGAAGCTGGATTACTTTCTGCAAAATGGCATGGCTGGGGACACTCTTAGATTTCTGTGGATCTGAGGAACTGAATCTGTATGTTAACAAAGTCAGTACAACAACCATCATTGCATTCAGTGGATGCAGGAATAAGTGTCATGAGAAGGAGAAAAATCTTGTCATTCGCTTCAGCTGTGACTAGCACAGACAGACCAGGTAGGTATTCACAAGGAGACCTGTTCCATCTTTAAAAGACATACATTTATAAGCAAAAGCTCACAGTTAGCTCCAAAGTTTATCTGCTGCAGCTGTTCGCAGCTCCATCCTGAAAGATACACTGAGGAAAACAATGACCACCATACTGATATTTTAGAGAAAATATTGCTATTGAATGACCACATACTAGTAGCAAGCTTGGATATTTTTTACTCACTACTACTCAACCTATATGCTATTGTCTTTTCCTACTGCAAATTTCAACATTGGTAACAGAACTTTTAGAGTTTGTTATGGAAATCCTATGAAAGAACACAAAAAGGAAATGCCTAAAAGTTGGCTTTTCATAGTGGAATTCTATTTCAAGTTCCAAATGTAGCTCCAAAATGTATTTAACTAAACATATATTGACCATTGGTCACTCTCAACCCAAATAATTTAAAAGGGATGTATGAAATTTTAAAACAAAAAAATCACAAAATTCTGGTACAGTACAATAATTAATATACCATTCAGTGTGCCATCTAAAACTATAGATATGACAATTAAAAATCAGAGAAAGGAAGGATTAACATAAAAATATAAATAATTAAGTCTATGTTTTATCTAATTATTTCTCTGAATTTGTTTTGACTTAAGAATATTTCATTCCTTATTAAAAAATATTTTAAAATGCACACAAAAAAAGGCTACTATAATAACTGATTTCATTCACAAAAACTGTCATAATTTTTAAATATTCAGAGGGTTTTACAAATTTGAAAAAATGGTAAATCAAAATACCCTTTCCCATATTAGTGAGAAAAATTTTGTGCAGGTAAAGAAACCCAAAACTTAAAAAGAACTTTGTAGCTGAATCAAAGGCAAAAATTGGCTTATATTGTCTCATATTTTTGCAAAGCATCTTGTAGTGTACCCTGGACACAGTCTGAGTTGTTGGACAAAAGAAGCAGACCCACACAATAATTTCTTCCTCCAGCTCTGTGAATTCAATTTTGGAGTAGGATCAGAGAAATCCAGCTTAACCAAATTGAATTTTCTGAATTCAATTGGAATTAGAAAACAGTTTAAAGTTTGTACGCACAACAGCAATTTCTATACATATTTGAAGTCTGGCATTGGTAGACCTTGCCTGCCCTTTCCAATTTTGCTTCCTCTTTCTGAAATGTCAAAGGCAGCTCTATGAAAGGCCTATGACTTAAGCATGCTTATGAAAGAAGTCTCAAATTAAAGTACATTTCCTTTGCAGTTGCAGCTGAAAATAATATTATTTTTTGCTTGTTCTTTGACGTTCTACAATGCTGTATAATATTGCAGCATATTATTATTAATAATAATGAATAAAGAATTATTATTTATTATTTCCTCAAAGCATTCATAGCTAATTTTTCAAAGAGCTTTAATAAGCAATACAGTACTAATGAAATAAAAATGTAACCCCTCCCATAAGAAACTAAAAGCAAGAACATTCTACTGTTCTTTTTCACAAGAAAAAAGTTTACTTCACAAAAAACCACAGTATAAAACAGTGCTTTTGTTGCTTGTACTCTATCCATCATTGTATAGTAGTACAAGTACATACAGCTATCCAAAATATGGGTATTGAACTAGTTTTAATTAATGTTCTTGTTAAACAAAGCATCAAACAATAGCTCTTTTACTTCACAAGCATTAGATTAGTTTCAAAGGGAATTACTAGTGTACTCATAATTTAAAGGTGAATTCACAGTTTACAGTATATTAGTACAACTATTCAGTATGAGCATGAGTTTGTTTTCTTCCTCTGTAATGTAAATCTTTCTTCTCTTGGGCTGCATTTTGTTTTAATTATTAAAAAAATAAATGTTGCTCAACATAGACTTCCTCAGAAAACAAATAACACTGCAACCTTTGGATAATTCTTTATGTCCTTAGTGGGGTTTCATTTCCTTTGAAGTCTACTCAGCTCAAGTTTTGCTGCTGACAGTTAAAACTTGGTACCGCTCTGATCAGAACAGATTACCAGCCAACCTTTCATATTCTGTTCCCCTTATTATCCTGATACTTGTCATCATGTTTTTCCCACATCCTTTTCACAGTTGCCTATTCTGTGTGCAACCACGCACGTTGTTACCTCACTGTGCTTCCCTCAGCAGCTGAGCTGCAATAGTTTGGCCCTCAAAGGGAAAATAATGGTAGCAACATTTATGTCCATTTGGTTAAGCCATTTACTATTATGTTTTTTGGTTTGTAGACGAGATGAAAGCCAGAGCAAAATGGTATTAAGACGGAATAGACAAAATGTCCATGTGCTGTGACAGGCCTTCAAAGGAAGGCTACAAACCAGAAGGATCATTTTGCTGATTATAGTGTACTCCAAATATCATTGTGGAACACCTGTAATCACTAAGTAGGGTACCATACGCCTATCAAAGTGATAAAAATATCTCATATTATAAGATTAGATAAAAGCACAGCGAGAAAAAGTACAGTATTTTATTAGGTTTATTAAGTTTATCTATACTAGAAGCTTTAAAAATTCTTTTCATAAAAGCTTATTAGTCTTCAGTTCCCATTTTTCCTTTCATTACAAGGAACAATGTCTCTTTGGAGAAAGACATGAAAGAATGATTTTTCCTAACAGTGCACTGGAACATCCCATCTCATAGTACTTGGTCCAGTCCACTGCATTCATGAAAACGTAAGTGGAAAGAAATCCAGGACTGCATGTGTTTAAATATGTGTGGGTAAGTAAAAAGGGCACCAATGTGACTTGTACTTAGAAATCTCAGAAAACACAATAATCTGTTGCTATCACACAGCTATAAACATATATTTCAATGAAATAAAACTATCTTTAAAAATCTTTATTATAGAATAAATCAGAGGGAAAGTAATATTGACCCACTATCTCCAAAAATTGAGAACTTCCCACAAATTTATAATCCATTCCCATTATCTCCTGGAGGTCTTTATGTTGCAAGAGATGGGATTAAAAACAGAAGAAGGTTACAGTAAATAGAAGTGTTTTTTTCTTTCACAGACACAAGTGGTTAATCACGTTTGTGGCCCTCTCCTGGACTCACTGCAGCAGGTTCACATCCTCCTTGTCTTGGGGGGGCTGATGAATGGGGGAGTCCAGGTGGGATTTCATGGGAGACGAGGGGGAGAATTATGTCCTGTAAGACCTGATGGTCTTACTTTGGATACAGCCCAGGACGTTTTTGGCTCTGTAGGCTTTGAGCACATATTGTCAACTCTTATTGAGATTCTTGTTCCCCAACAATCCCAAGTGCTTCTCGGGGGCGCTCCCAACCCATTCCTCTATTACCAAAAGACATTAAGGTATAACTAAAAGGTTGCTTAATATCTGGAACTTCTGAAAGACAGTGAAACTATTAAAATTATACTATTCAGAGTATGCTGTGGGTTTTTTTTATGATGTACTGTTCCAGAAGAATAGCAACAGTGGCTGGATCAGACAGTAGTTTTGTTGAAGAAACAAGGACATTACCAGGAGATTTTTAGACCAGTTTGTTTAGTTTCATAGCCCTTCTATGAAATGGTCTTTGATAGACTATTTCCATTGCAAGTCTGGATTTTAGGATATGTCTCTTCTGATTATATTTCTCTCTGTACAGATAACTTCCTTGTGCTACATGCGGAAACTAGGATTTATCCTTTTAAAGGACATAAAGGTTAAATGCTTAACAATAGAAACCACTTGAAAAAGTATCCTGAAGTGCTTCTTTTTTTTTTTTGTATTGTGTTCCAAGCAGTGATTTCAAACAGGTAAATATTATTTTCTTATGCTTGATATGTGGATAAGTAATACAGCTAATATTTTAATACCAGTCTTAAGATCTTTTTACTATAGAAATTATAGGAAAAGATACCCTAAGGAAAAAGTACAAGGCTCCTCACCTCACCTTGCCTGCACACTGCCTCGTGTCATTTTTTTCTTTACACTAGGTTTTCTGGGAATAAAAACCACCAATAACAGCAGAAACAAGTTGAACATCCCTGAAAAGACAAGAATGAAACATTTTGAGTGGACTCAGGAAATTATGTCAGCAACCACCCCTTTTGCTTTTGCTAGAAATATTTTTTCAGAGCTGGGTGTTTACAGCAATCCAGTAAGTCTCCCAGCTACCACCTCTGAACATGCCCCTTGAAACAAAAGCAATACTGTTTTTAAATGAGTTCAGTGGGGTGCAGGTCATGCTAACTATCAATAGAAACTTGTTGAAACTTGCTCTCAACCTTGCAAGAATGCTCAGCACATAGCAGAAGTGAGTTCTAACTGCTTGATTGTAAAAATAAGGTATCAAGTAAATAACACTATGGTGTTATTTGGCCTATCAAGCACTCAAGGCAAGTACAGAAAAAATTTACTTGGACTGCAAAGATCCAAGAATCCAGAAATTTTTTTCTTTTTCTTTATTTAGTTACCTCCATATTGCTAGTTAGTAAAGAATAAATGGCAATTAGAGAAAAGTGGTTTATTTCCATAGGTTTTCTAGTAAGAATCATGCTCTCCAGCCCACTCTGCATGGCTTTACACAAATTGTGCTATCCATTCCAAGAAATCCTACCATTTATGTCAGATGCGTAGCATTTCAGAAATACTCCTTCCTGCCCTGCGGTCTCTATGGAAACCCTGTCATTCAAACAAAGCGCCTGCTTAATAAATAAGATTATATCAAAATAAAAGCTAATTAAACATTATGAAAAGTTGCAACAAGATATACAAAATGAAATAAATGTGTGCAATTTTCCCCATCTTTAAAGGATAACTCTGGAAGCAGGAGTTGTCAGTCTGCCAAAATCACTTCTAGTTTCCTTGCTATCCATTTGCAAGAGTTTTATTTCTTCAGGGAATCAATTAATGTGATATTACACTATGTGTATGTTTTGGCCTGAATTAAAAAAGCATTTATTCCTATGCGTACTGCAAAGAATATGAACTTGAGGAGAGCTGTCTTAACACCAACATGCCATTGACCATGCAAAAAATCAGGATTGTTTAGGGTGGAAAAGACCTTGTGATCATTGAGATCAACCATAAACCTAACACTGCCAAGTCCACCTCCAAACCATATCCTGAAGTGCCACGTCTACACATCTTCTAAATACCTTCAGCAAAGGTGAGTCCCCCACTGCCCTGGGCAGACTGTTTTAATGTTTGACAACCCTTCCAATTAAGAAATGTTTCTGTGATTCATCATAACTCATCAAAGGTATTCAGCAAGAAATACCAATAAATGCATATTTTGTTACTGAATGCAATGAAGATGGGAATCACACCTGGAGGGCTTTGTCCTGTCCTGGGTTCCTCAGTATAAGAGAGACACAGACATACTGGATGCAGTTCAAAGAAGGGCCACAAGGATGGCTGAGGGTTTGGAAAGCTGACATATATAGGAAGGCGGGCGGTACTGGGACTGTTTAACGTGGAGGAGAGCAGGTTCAGCAAGGATTTCATCCAAGGATATTCATCCATCAGTACCCTCAGGTAGTGTGCAAAGAGAGAGCCAAGCCCTTTACAGTGGTGTCCAATGACAGGGCCAGAGGCACTGGGCACAGACTGAAACACAGGAAACTCCTTCTGAATATCAGGAAACATTGTGAGGGTGACTGATCACTGGCACAGGGTGTCCAGAGAGGCTGAACAAATTCACACCTTGGGAATATACAAAACCCATTAAGACATTGTCCTCAGCATTGGGCTCTGCTTTAGCAGAGGAGTTAGAGCAGATGATCTCCAGAAGTATCTTCAAACCTCAAACACTTGCTCTGTGAAAGTATCAAATCTAGCTTTTTCCTTCCTGACATTGAGGAAGACATCTATTATTTTCACCTGTGTGATTTTAGTGTTTAACATTTGGCGCTCTGTAAATCCTTACAGATAGAGTCCTAGAAGATCAGAAAATCAGGACTGTGTAACATGTATCAAATTTGGAAGCATAAAATTAAAGCATGAAATGTGACTTGCTATTGTGAACTGTAAAACACTATATTATTGAATTAGAAAATATTATATTAGAAAACATTATATTAGAAAATATTATATTAAAAACATTTTATATATATATACACACACATATACACACACACACATATATATATATAATATATATATGAAACATTATATTATTGAATTAAAAATGTTTCTTGGTGAGAAATCTTTGAAGTAAAAGCCTCCCCCATCTATGTAACATTTGAAATAATGTACCCACTTCAGCGAAATCTCTAATTATATAGTATGAATTCCTTCATCAAAAAGCCAAGCAATTAATCAAGTCTATTACGAACTCTTCAAGCCACTCCAGCTGTATGTGAAGGAGGTGTGAAAAATTAAAGTTCAGTAATCTAAAAAAAAATACT
The DNA here is from genome assembly GCF_963513975.1 of Fringilla coelebs. NCBI lineage: Eukaryota > Metazoa > Chordata > Aves > Passeriformes > Fringillidae > Fringilla > Fringilla coelebs. Next base: position 58,202,630 of record NC_140029.1, read on the forward strand.
CCAGCTTTATTTCTTTCTTTGTTGGCTGTGAGTAGTTCTGGAGGATTCACAGTAGTATTCACTCTGTGGGTGATTTTTGAGATGGGTTTTCTGTTCTAAACCCAAATTATAGTCTAAAATTAAAACACAGGTTGGATTTCACATTTTCTGTGCCAAGAATTTTCTGAGTCAGACATACTAAGTAAGCTCCAGTGATTTTCTGAGTCACTTGTTTTTTTAGTATTTTTTATAATTAAAGTTTTTGAGAGACACAGTTCTAAGCAGCTGCACTAGACTAACTAGCAGGTGCTCAAGCCTCCACTTGAATTAGTTTCTGTCCTACTGTCATAGCTATCTGGGCTGGAGCAAAAATAGCATCTGTGAGTGAACATGAGACAGATTATGATCTTTTATGATCCCTCTACCAAAGAATGTATAATCTCAATCAAACCAATGCATCAGTTTGTGTAGTAGAAAAAGAAGAAAGCAGAGATGTCAGAGAATACGCAAAATATGGTTACCTGTGGGAACTAAATATTTTATTTTAAGTGTCCTGTTGTTTCTTTTTATGTATATATAGACATAAAGTTCTGAGGTCTTAACCTGCCGTAATGACTTTGGAAAATACCCCAAATATTCAAAGGAAAGCAGATAAGGAAGCAGTAAAAAGAATCCTGAAATGCAAGCAACAAATAAAGTGTCAATAGACAAGGTAATGATCTGAGGAAAAGCATTTGAGTAACAAGAATGAAACAGAATGATGACTGGAAAATAAAAAGGACAAAGAGCTCTTTGGAGTGTTCTGTGTAAGTAAGAATATAAAAAACTTAGCACTGATTGACTGAGTCTGAGAAATAAAGGATGAAAGAAAAAAGGATGAGGAGAAGGGAGAAATGGCTTTTAGAAGAAAATTTAGACAAAAGTTAGAGAAAAAAAATAATAGCAAAACTAATATCTGAAGAGGCTGAACATCAACATCATAAGATGGCATATTCTGCATATGAGAGAAAAAAATACATGAAGCAGATGAAAGTTAAGAAAAAGTTTAACAGAAAAACCAGCACAGATAAAAAGGGAATAAAAAGCATGGATGGGAATAATTGTGAGAAAAATGTGTCAACATTTCTTTCAAAATAACATTGAAAAATATAGGACTATAAATTAGGAAATTGTTGAATATAGTCTCTACATCATCTATTATTGTATTTAAGACATTCACCTTTTCATCCAGAATGAGAGTCTCTTTTGCTTGAAGTCTCATATCCCCAAGCTATCAGATGACATTTAATACTTAGGAGCTGGTAAAGATGTTTCTCATCATTATCTCTGATTTCTATTTTGTCTTTCTCAACAAATTTGTTGACCTAGATTGTAAGAAAAAAATTTGGCACAACTGTCTCAGCTTCTTATTCTTTCTTTCTTCAATCAAGTTGGTTCTTTCCCTCACCTACTCATGAAACTTATGGTCATTCAAGCCTTTCTCTGAGCATGACCACTTTACTCTTTTTTCTGAGACTTATGGTGCAAATGAGAATCCCATAATAATTGCTATTCTTTCTGCCACATATTAGACCAAAAAAAATTTTCTGTACACTTAAAATATTGTATATAGGCCCTTCTGTTTCCTCTTTCCCTCATGTATTAGACAACTTTATAATAAATTGACTAATTAGAGCAAACCAAAAGAATGAACCTGTATTTCAAACACCAGACAATTCATCACTGTTGATGGATGTTTCTTCAACCTGTTTTTAAAGACTCCCACTGAGGAAAACTCCACAACTTCCACAGGAACATACTGACTAAATTTAGAATATAAACAAGAAAATAAGTTGGCTGAAGAATTGTATTTTGGGATTGTCTGCCCTCAGCAGTTTTAGAGAACTTTGTTACTTGTTACAATAGTGATTTTGGTGTGTAAACATTGAGGTGCTAAATTTGCAAGTCTGAATATTGTCAAAATTTTAGGAAATACTCATACATCACAATGAAAATCTAAGACTCCCATAAGTTATCTAAAGTTTGGCATACAGAACTGGAACAATAAAAATTGCCAATCATTTTGAATTAGTATTGACAGCATTGAAAATGCATCCCCCAATAAGCAAAAAACAAACAAACAAATTAAAAGATCTTCCAGGAGAAAATGGTTATTGATGACAAAGCTTTGGCCACTAGAATAATTTATCTACTCAGTGGAAACTCTAGTTATTAACTGTACAGCACACGTACATGGAAAACACACACAATTAATCAAGCCTGTTTCTATAACCTCAAACTGTTCCAGCTGCATGTGAAGGAGTATCACTACTCGTAACATTAAAATGTTTGTGCCCAAGCAGATTCTTTCTTCCAGCAATTCCAGTTGCTATCTTCTTTTCTTAAATCCTAAACTTGAGAAACAGATTACTCCCTTCCTCTCAATATCAACTTTTTATGAATATGAACATGGTTCAGCATGTTCTGTCTTGATTTTCTAGGGGAGGTGATGCCAGTCCTTTCCACCTTTTTTGGTACCTCATGTTTTCTAGATCATTCCTGTGCTTTCTGGGGGTTTGTATTTTCTTTATATCTCACACAAAATACAATGCTTAAAATGTTAGAAGTTTTTCTCCAATGTTTTCCACATTAAAACGCTGTTCATATTTCCTAAGAGATGCCCTAGGACGTTTGCCTCTTTCTGCTAGCTACCTAATCAAAAGCCTAGCATGTGAATAGATAATTATCCTGTCTAAGCTTATAAAAAATGTACATATGCCTGCATAATTTTATTCCAATTTTCTCTAATTTATTGCAATAATTTGAAATTCAGTCCTGTCTTTCAACATCCTAACTGTCCATTTCACATTTCATGTCATCTGGAATAAAATCGTCCTCTCTAGTTTATCAGAAAGGTCATTACTGAAACATTGGATACTTTAGAATCATGTTTGTTAGGGTGCCAGTATTTATCATTATTTTGACTAGGGAAGGAATGCTTTATTAGTATTGCTCTTTCAGACTTTCATGCCAGACTACTTCAGAAAAAGTACACAGACAAAGCATGTACTTGATGTGGATTTGCAAATTGGAAAAGGTTAGATGCATATCTGAAAGCTATCAAGGTTTCTTCTGTTAACTGAAACAACTGGTGTTCTTCAGAGGTCACAAAACTCTAAGTAACATAATAATCTTTCAGTCTTCTCAGGGAAAATAAAGAAAAAAAAGAGAAGAATAAATAATGATGAAAATATAAAAACACACATTGGTTAGATTTGTTAGATAAAGAAAATTTTATGCTGCAAGTCTATTATATTGAGCAGTGTGAGAATGAGCCTGTAAATTTCCTAGAACATCTATATTTATTGCTTTATTTTATTATAATATTTTTACAAAAAAATCAGTTTCTTGAGACCGATCAAGAAAAGAAAGAGGTGGATAATCAATTTATCTTATTGAATATTTACATGTGAAAACTTTTCCTGCAGTCTTTTACTCTAAAAAAAAATTGTGGACGCTTCAACCAACATACTCTACACTAACACCTCTTGGTCTTGGAGAAAATTATTTTGTCACATTAGATTTGATTGGGCATTTTTTCTTCTACTCTTAGATATGTCTTAGACTCTTAGTCATACAAACTACTGGTATATATCTGTAAAGTCTTGTATATATCTCAATTAGTCACCCTGAACTCTATATTCAGTCAATGAAAAGAAACAGATATTAACAGAGTGAATCATAAAGCTATTTTGATGTCTACCTTAAGACATTATTACTTTCTTTTTTCCTTTTTTTTTCTGTACAATGAGTCCTTATTATTAGGTCTGTATCACAGATGTCTACACTTCTTCTGATCAAATCCTTTATTTTTCCATCAAGTTTCCTATTTCCAACCCTCTCCCCCCACACTTGTTACCCCACGTTCATTGCTTTCCTTCCCTCAAGTCAAGAACCACCTCCTGGATGAGTACTCTCATATGATGTCAGGGGACAGAATATTTCTTCTCTCTTCTGGGATTTGATGATCCAAAAAGATTCTGTCAGGCAAACAACCAGGTATGTTTTCTCTTGTCACTTTTTCACTAACATTTACAGAATCCATGCAGTAAACTTGCGGCAAATAAATAAAACAGGCAGATACTTTGCCACCGTGCTTTTAACTAGAAATGACTACTACCTATTTTTTGCATTTTTTCCCATTTGAAATATGAGAACAAAACAAAATAAATTTAGAAATGTATTCATTTTAATTAAAATAATTAAATTGGAGGAGAGTATCTAATAAAATTCATGATGGTGACTTTACAGTCATAATAGCTGACTTTTGCCACAGTAAAAGATTTTATGCCTTTGAGTTTGGACACTGACAAGAGCATTCAATAAGATACCACTAGTTTCTATAATGTATCACCTTATGGTGGTGACGTTCTTTTATTGGCAATCACAGAATTTAAACAACTCTCACTAAATTTATGATGATGACTTAAGCATATTGGTTTATGTCAGATATAGCTAGTAAGTGTAACAATAAGAATAAAATCTGTTCTTTTTCTCCCTCACAGGGTATGCTTTTTACAGTGTCTTTTAAAACAAAGTGAAACCTTAAATTATTAAGTAAAAAATTCAAAATAATAAGGAAAAGAAAACAACAGTACGGTATATTCTGGAAACCTAAAGTTTCATTTCTCCTTTGTTGCTTTATCACCTAGAAGGATTCACACAGGAAAGACAAGCAATTTTGAAACATTTTAAGGCTGCAGATCATTATATTTTGCACTGCACAGAAAGCTCACTATAAGCTAATGAAATTCCTTTTAAAATTAGTTTGTTTAACAAAACAAAACAAACAAACAAACAAAAACCAACACACACACCCCCCCCCCCCCCAAAAAAAAAAAAAACGCAGTAATTATGGTCTCTGGCTTCTTAGAATCAGTTCAGGATCCATGATCTACAGAAATTATCAAAATGATTGGTAATGGCAGTAGTTGGTTTTTCAGCAATATAAAAAGTACAAAAAAATGCTATTCACTCAATCTCCCTAAAATTAGAAAACCTGAACTCCTGATGTAATTGATCACAAGGAAGATAAAGTTGAGTGCACAGAGTCCAGAGGAAGAGATGTTCTCAAGAAAATGTAAATTAAAATACTTGAACAGCATCCATTATCAACAAGAAAATGTTATAAATATATCTTATTCAATGTAATTGATAGTACAAAGTTTAGCATTCAATCAAGTTTTGAGAAGTGTCTCAAAAATTATGGAAAATCTTAACACACTCATAGCTCCAAATCTGTCTGAAATGCAAGCTCAAGATGTGTTTCAGGTGTAGTGTTCCTATTTCAAACATGAGTGGCTGATTACTCAGCTTCATTCATTGCAAGCTAGCTGTCAAAAAGAAGGATTGTTGAAGTCAGTTCAGAAGTATCTTCGTTCTCTCAGCCAGATTGAATGTCAGCTGTTTTCCAAAGCAATGAAATTAATAAAAACTACTCTGTGGTAAAGGCAAGCAATGCAGTTAGCTCAGATGTCTTCTTGTTCACCAATCACTCAGGGTCAAAGAGACAAATAAAGGTCTGTGTCAATGGCTGTCTACAGTCCAGCCGAACACTTGGGCGTAATTTCTACTCACCTAGTTTGGTTGCTTAGTTGCCAAAGGCTCATTAAAAAACTTTGTGCAGAACATGATTCTCAACACATTAGTTCTTGGAAAAGCTAGTTTATAATAAATTAACAATAAACACTCTTTTGTATTGAACTTAATTACATTCAATTATTAAATCAAAATAAATTATTAATTGTAATGTCAGTCCAGCATCTGAAGTAATTAGCCATGTTCAATTTATTATGGAACTTGCTTGTGCTGCTAGATATGTTGTGTGAAAGATTGTAATTTTCCGCCTTTGACAGAAACACCACTAATTTTGACTGTATTATTTAATTTCTTGGATATATCAGTGGTGAAAGAAGTTTCGGGAAAAATTTAATAGGACACCTCTGTCAGAGCCTTAAATATATTTTGTTTTCTGATTCCTTGCAAAACCTATGATTGCCTCTGATACCTTAGTATTCCTATTTTTTTCTTTCTGGAACAAATGTATGGGACAGAGCTTTCTTTTTCATAGTTCAGAATCAATAGCATTCTTATATTTCTTCCCTGTTTCTTGAATCAGATTTTTTTTCAGCAGCTGCTGTTTACTGTTTTATATCTGTTTATTCTGATAATTTATCTTCCTATGATGTTTTCTTCCTTTTGATTTGTGGGTTTTTTTTTTATTTGTTTGTTTTCTTCATTCAAATGTTTTTCTGGTAATGCTCTTCCACTATTTTTTTCCTCAGATCAAAATGTCATCTGTGCAGACATCAGTAACCTACATGACATCAGAAATGTGTCACATTTTTTTCATAAAACACTTTGTGTACTGAACACAGCCCAAATGGCAGTTTGAGAAATGGTGTCTCCCAAAGGGGCTGTTGAATGAGCACAAATATATCCTCTGTTTTTCTAAGGGCAGCTAGCATAACCCTGGTGATGTATGAAGCATAAAAAATAAACAAACTTGGCATCATCACCTCGTGAACACCTCCCCTTTGAAACAAGAAAATATTAGCAAATTAAGTTAACTTTGGGGGCGGGGAGGTGCATTTACAACCTGACAAGTCTGCCAAAAATGTCAATTCTGACAATTTTCCTACAATGGCCAGTGACTATATGCACTCGAGTAGATTGATATACAGTGATTTCAAGAGTTATATTCTCATTCTAACTTTCCATAGCAGAACTGCTGCAATGGAATTGGAGACCTTTAGCCTTCTTCACTAATTTTCTAAATTTTAGTATTTCTCAGGTTTTAGAAGAGCTATTCAGAGAGTTTTTCAGGTGTAAAGTTACCTGATTTTTGTGATGAATTTACTCTTAATTAGGCACAGAGGACAAGACATTTTCATTTCAAAAAAAAAAGTATTTTAATGAAAAAATAATCTAATATTGACACATTATGTCATACACATATATTTTTTCATATGTGTAATTCATAGTGAAATGAACCTCATAACTGAGTTCTTTCTCCTCCTCTCCTGCCATTCTGTCTATCACTGTTGAAACACAGACCTCATTTTTCCCTTGGATTTCCACCTCAATATTAAGAATGTTTGATTTACTTTGGTCAATTGCATATTCATCTTCTTCCCCTAGTATTAGTCTTAGTTAAAATTAAGAATTTCTCTGAGGTAATTGAACTGCTATATTGTGAGATTGCTGGTCTTTGCAAATGTGTCATAATGATCTAATAAATTCTCATGCTTATGTTGTGTTCCACAATGTTTGTATTTTATTTCCAAATAATAGGTATTATCATGTTAGGGGTGATTCAGTGAATGCAATTTCTTAGGATTTGTAAGTTCTTTTGTGGGCTTTACTTTCCTGACATCCTTTTTTCTTACATTATGTTCTTTACATGTAATTTCACATTAATGCATTTTATCAAAGCTGGAGTGCAACTTTTGGTTTAAAGTGGGTGATCTTTAGTGCTTGGGAAATTATCATTGTCACCTGCAACACCTTTCTCCCTCTCTTTCTCACTGAATTATCTATGACAGAGAGAGTCATAGTTTGGTATCAAATTTTAATGTTATAGTATTAATGTTACCTTTCTAATACATTCCAGCTGTCACTGTCCACTGCTGACATTATTGTATAAAATAGTCTTCATAGGTCTCTTTATTTCTGGAGTTGCAAAACTATTGGAGATGACCTGGATTTCCAATAAAGCTGTTTTTGTAATTGATCCTTTCTGTGTTCCAAATCAAGGAAAGCAGTTTCAGTTTCAGTCAGTGTTTGGCTTGTAGCTTATTATTATAGCAACATCTTAGCTGTGGTAGTACTGAAAACATTTCTATCTAGTTCATGCCAGAGATATCAAAATGATGCCACAAATTTTCTCACTGTTTCTTATTACTTTCAAATGCTGCTTAGATGCTGACAGCCCAAACAGCTTCCATTATTTCACACAGGCAACATGCTGCTATCACATTGGAGGCAATTTGAAGGAATTCACATGAATGACATTCTCAGATATGTGAATTTTGTTTAGATTTACAATACATTTTTGTATTGTAATTAGAAACAAAAGATTGGGGGTTTTTTGTTTGCTTGTTTTCCCCCCTTTGTTTATTTTCTCTGAAAACAAATTGAAAACAGATAATAATGTTATTATTATGCTGGCAGCACATTGCCTAATGCAGTCCAGGACACCACTTTCATGCTTTACAGCAACAACAAATTGTTGCTCGTGATCACCTTTAAGTACACTAGACCCTACACCTCTTCTGCCAAACAATTTTCCTGCAGGACAATGCCGAATATACTCTGGTGTATGTGACTCTTCCTTCCCACATGCAAGACTTTTTATTTCTTCTTGGTGACCTTCATCAGCTTTCCATCAGCCCATTTCTCCTGCCTTTTGATGCTGCTTGGGGCGGCAGCACAACCCTCCAGAGTATCAGGCGCTTCTCCCATTTTTATGCCATCAGCAGACTTGCTGGAAGTGCACCCTGTACTATCATCTGGCTCATTAATGAGCGTGCTGAGCAGGACTATTGTCCCCTGTGCTGCCCTGCTGGGTACTGGTCTCCAGCCAGCCTCTGTGCCACTGAGCACCACCGTCTGGGCCTGGCCATTCAACAAGTTTCCAGCCTGGTTCACTATCTGCCTATCTAGCCCATACATCAACTTTTCTACTGAGGACCTCAGGAGAGACAGGTCTAGGGGTTCATTTTAAGTTGGTCAAGCATATCTTGCCCTTGGTGATTCTGTGCTTGCTGCTCATGATTTTCTCCTCAGGTTTTCAGGATTAACTACTCATGGGCTTTGCTTCCTCAGTGGTTTTGAGGACCCTCAAGGCTTAAGGATATAGGATGTTCCTTACTGCATGCCCTACATGCCATTGGCCTTCCCCCTCCAGTATCTTATTTTCAGGACTGGCAAAAGGAGGGGCATGACCACAGAAACCTGATGATTACTGCATGGTACCCCAGACTCTGGAATTGCTCTAATAAAGAGGGTAGAGCATTCTTCCTTGTTTAGCCATTTAGTAAACATGTAAAAACAAAATTAAATTTTGCTTATCCCTCTATTCGACACCTTCCAAATGTTTTCCGGAGTATAGATAAAAAGTCCATTCAAGCACCAATGCTATCTCCATGATGAAACTCGGTTGCTACAACTAAAAAACAGAAAATATTGCCTGCTAGATGTGTGACACAGAGTTAGGGTATTTCTGATGGCTTCCAGCTATGCAAAAAGCCATTACAGCATGAAAATTACCCACAAATAAAGGTACCTCTAAAAGAGAGAAATCAGCACCAATCTGTGGTTTAAGATTAGCTCCTCTGTATGTGAGAGAGATAGTATCTTACTGAGAGTCTATGTATCAACTTAATACTAATATGATAACATTTTTCCCTAGCACAGAAGATTTTCTGGAAATTCAAGTAATTCAAATAGTAAAGTTTGTGGATGAAGTGCAAAAGGTAAAGATTTCAAATATATGTTTTGTCCTTGCTTTCTTTCATAATTTTGGGGCAATTTTTCTTTCATTACAAAGTTCAAGGATAGGAGGTAATAAGAACATTCATCACTTATAAGTAGAGTTGTGGGGCCAAGTTGGTCAATTCAATTTCTACTAACATAAGCTCAGCATATAACGGTGAATTTAGCATGTGAGGTTTCTTCCCCCTTACATCACAAGTGAGAGAAGGATGCAGCTGAAATAATTGCTTCTTTTTTATTTTCCCCAAATCCATCTGTTTAAACTTTTATTTATAACACCAAATTAAGAAAAAAACAACATTGAAAAAATTGTAAAATATGGTTAAACAGGTAAAACACCATATTTGAAATGGTAGGTCCTTTCTGAAACTTTAACCCCCAGTGGGGAATAAGTCAATAAATTAGTACACCCACTGAATAATGAATCATCAATGACACTAAAAAGAAGGAATCTTTATCACATTAAAATTATAAAATAAAATCTTTCAATAAGTAATTTACAATTAATATGATATTACTGATGGTGTCTAGTATAGAAGTTGTAATTAAAAAGCTTTTTCCTGAATTATTTATTCAATTACTTATTAGTTCAAATAATATTTTGAACTAATTTGTTCTCTTTTAGAAACAAAATTCAAACATTGATTAGTGATATGCAATTTTTCTCCTTACATTACAAAATCATTTCCTTTTCATATTCTGTTGCATTACTTCATTGCAAAAGGTGTATTTAAAAAATATTTGAGGATATATTTTAAAATATTACTAGTAAAAGTGTGCAGTAATTTACTTGAGATATTGCTGTAAAATAATAATGGATACTCTACTGGTCCATTGCTGAAGATTTAAGTCATACTCAGTAGCTTTAGTGATGGGTTTATTCACTTAGAATTGTATATTTCTCTTGCTATGTCAGCTCCATAATATATATGGAAAAATTATGAGAACTTTTAGCATTCTAGTGGAAATCAGCCTGTGAAAACTCTAGCTTCTCTGGCAAAACCAGTTTATCTTAAATATTAGTGCCTTAGTGTCTTAAATAAAGCACAGGAACTCTTATTAGTTCAAGGAAAGAGGGCATTTTTTTCAGAGCAGAGCATCCTATCTACCTTTTTCATTCTTCTATCACAGAATAAGATTTTTTAAAATTTTACACATTTTTTTCAAAGCCGCACCCCACTTTCTGATGGGACCGGCTGTCTCTAAGTGTCATTATCAAGAGGTTAACTGTGTTTTACATCTTCTCTAAATGTTCTCTGAAGCTTTTAAGGCCATAAGACTTCTGAGCATATGCATCATTAGATCTTGAAAAAAACTACTCTGCTTGATATATCAGCCATGGATATTTCAGATTTCAACTGGATGTGTCCCAATTTCAACTGAACAGCAAGAGCACAATGAGCAGGACTTTGAAACTGCAAAGCTTTATTATTTCAAGACATAAAGGTGAAAAATCTCTCCATGTCCAGGATCCTGTAAACAAAAGTCATATCCACATCCTACAGAGCCTAATATTACTGGGCCCTTGGGGAGACAGAGACATCCTAACCCTGTGTGACAGGGATAAGGGAGAGAAGAAGTTTTCTGGGAGCAGAGTAAGAATTTCAGACAGGAGTTGAGATGGATAATTTCAAAAAATGACATTATAATAATCAAATATTTCACAAAACTATTGTATGATACCAAAGAGCCTAGTGAGACTGAGATAAATAAATGGACATATTAAACCCCATTTTTTTAAAGCAAATTTAATTGAAAATTATGTTAGCTATTTATTTATTTCTGAAAAGAAAATTTTAACTATATTTTCAGAATAGATTCAGAAATTTTAGCTGACTTGGTATACACATGCATAACCACACATGCAGAATCATGGAACCATAGAATCATATAGGTTTGAAAAAGATCTTTAAGATTATTGAATCCAACCACTAACCTAACTAAAAAGTCCACCACTAAACTGTGTCCCCAAGTGCCACATTTTTTAAAAACTCCAGGGGTGGGACTTCACCACTTGATAGCCCTTTTAACAAATAAAATTTTTCAAATATTGAATTTAAACTCCCCTTGTGGAAAACCTATGACCAAAACCTCCCAAATTCGATCAGTGATACCAAGTAAGGAGCCTGTTTCTTCCCTCATCATTCCCAGTGATTGAATGATTTCAGGAGATCAGTGCTTGTCCTCCTGATTCCACACACTGTAGTCCCAAGGCCCTGAGGTCTTGATTGCCCTCAGATTTCTTTTTGCAGCTTAATTTCTGCCTACAGGAAAAATGAATAATGGATAACAGTTGGAGGGGCGTACCAGGGTGGGAAGTTTTCGTCATCATCCTCATAATCTCTTCAACCTGAACCCCAGGGAGACAGCAGAATTCTCAAAGAAGTAGATTTGGCCAGTAAGTTGGATCTCCTTTTCCCCTCAGAAGAGTGTGAAGAGTGTGTCTTATGATAATAGCTTTTATTTTTCATTTTCTTTTTTTTTTCCCTTAATGGAAGTAGTTTTGATAAAGGAAGAGGTCTTCAAACTTAAATTCAGTGATACTTCCAGCCTAGATGAACATTCATCCTTGTCACTGCTCAGTTCCACTTGCAGAGCCTTGTCCATGCTATTCCAGGGCACATAGGAAGGTGGGGTAGTCACAGAGACATGCCTGCAGCACCTGGCAGTATCTCATCACCGTTTCCCCCTATCCCTTAAGTTAACACATTCTGCTAGGTGGAGAGATGATAGGGAATCCTCCACAGACCATGTCCTGTCTTTCTGACTCAGGGAAGTTAGGGAGCAATTCCCTTAGTGTCTCTCCCTGGTAACCCTCAGCCTACTCACCTCTGCTTTGTCACTATGTGGAGCAGTTCTTCCTGGGTACTGCTCCCATGAGCGCTCACTGATGCTTTCTGGTACTGACAGGGGCACTGTACATCCTGCAGCCCAATACCTGGGTGGCAGCGTGTTCCCATCACAGCTCTGCCTGGGAAGCTGCATCAGTCATGGCATGTGCAGAGTTTTCACAGGATGAGGTCTCTGCCTGTTTGATACCTTCACTGCCCGATCAAGGTGGCTGAGTTTCGGCCAGCCCTTTCTGCACACACTTCCACACAAACTGCAATGACGTGTCCTTGCTGATGTGCCATTAAAAACATCAGGCATTTTCTCAGATTTCTCAGGCTGAGGCTGTCGTTGAAGGAATTTTAAATTTTACTTTGTGTTATGCCAGCTACTTCCCCTTACTCCCTCTTCCCAACTAGATCACACACTAGGGCTTCTTCAAGAAGTACAGAGGGAGAGAAGGGCATTGCAAAAATGAAGTGATACAGACAAGCTGTTCTTCAAGATTGTTCTGAGGTTCTACTGTAAAAAGCTATGCACTTTTAAGGAACTGAGACAACATCCATTTTATTCCATTTTTACTTATAGAAAAATATTCTGTAGCAAAAGGTTTTCAGTCCCACATTTGTAACAGGAAGGAAGGTTTATTTTCCTGACATCTTTGATCCCTTAGTGTAGAATGGTAAACACTTACCTCCCATGTACAAATGAATTCTGATAGAAACAGGCTCTTAATATTGCAGATAACTTCAGTTAGATTACTGGAGTGTTTCCTCCTCAGCAGGAAAAAATAGTCTCAGATTTTTTCACACACAGAAGAAGTGTTTTAGTTTGTTTCAGCATACGCAAAGTAAAGATTTCTGTTTAAGATTAGCTGAATAGAGCCAAAAACCTCCTAACACTCCTAACATCCATCTTTTAATTTTTTAATTATCCACAAGTCTCATGTGAGCAGTGAACTCTTAATTCTCTTGATCTTTAAGTGTACCTTGTACATACTATGTGAGGGCAGAATTGGAACTCAAGCAAATGAAATTAAATGGCAATAATGTTAAGTTTAGTTCATAAAATTGATAACAGACTTCTAAATTCAAATCAAAATTGTGCAATTCACCAGACTGGTGGTTTGCAATACTATTGTAATTCAAAATATTACCCCATTTGAATGGATAAGATCAAATCAAAACAGTGGTTTCTACAGAAAATATAGTAGAATATTAGTTTTTTTATTCTTCTTGTGTTATTTTTGCTTTTAAAATTTTTTGTAATGTTATAATTATAACCTTTGCAGATAACTTGCAGCCTGCTTAGACATTTAATCATTTTTATTTTCTTTTTTTTTCCATATGTAACTGCATTAGATAGCAAGCTTTCAAAGAGAACAACTCTATGCAATTAAGCTGCAGCATAAGATAGAAATCTCATTAGCTATTAGCCATTGTGAGACGCTGACGGAAGTTTATCCTACATTAGTTAAGCTAAACAGTAAGCTAACATTTATCATCATTTCCCTGTGGTTCACACTATTTATAACACTCAGGAAGAATTAATATTGTGATGTAAGGGGTGCCAGAAAATGAAGAAATTTATATTGAAAATCAGAAGCACAGAAGAAAAGAGTTTTTAAATGGAAGGGGATCTGTTTTTAAAATAATTAAACGTGAATAGAATTTTAATGGAATACCTTCCTGTCAAAACAGAGTATTTTCTTAATGAAGACAGTAGACAAACTTGCAAAATCCTGTAATATTGCATTCTACACTCAATAATCCATGTTTTCGAAAGATAGCCTTCTTGGAAAACTTTTCTAATTAGCTCTTATGCAAGAGCCTAATTTGTTACAAAAGTTCAGACAATGATATGACTTGAAATTATCATATAACACACTGAGCTGGAAGGGACCCACAAAGATGGAGTCCAACTCCTGGGTCTGCACTGTGGCTACAACACTACATGCTTGACTGCATTGCCTCATCCAGGAAGCCTTTTCCCTTGCTGGTACAAGGAAGGTGAATCCCACAAAAAATTTTGCCTGATTTAGTTACTTAGGCATAGGCATATGCATAGGCATCCAGTACCATTTCCAACACCTTTGATGCCTCAGACACTTATTCATACCTTTCTGTCAAGCCTTGGAGGAGCCCCATGTCTGAAGCAGTTTTTGGGAGCCAGTCTTCAAGGCAAATGATGTCAGGGTTTGTGTTTTCGCTCCAGTTTCAGGACATGTTAAGAAGGAATATCAGAATTAATGCATGTCTTCCTCATAGGATAGCTCTCAGCACCACTGCAATGATTATTCTCAACATGCAGCAGCAGATGTCTTCAAAGAAGAAACAGAGAGACTTTTTTTTCTGCAGTGTGGAACACAGACTACCAATTTAAACAACAAGCTGCAATTTTTTTCCCTGTTTTTTATCCCTGTCAGATACCATTTGCTCTTTCAATTCTCAGCATGCATGCCCTTTACTTTTTCTAGCAGTGTGTGAGGACAAAACTTTAAGCTTTCCAGAAAGTAGGCATGATTTTGGTCTCTGTAGGATTTTTCTCCATCCTCCATCTTCCTTCCAGTACTTACTGAAAAAAGCATAGTTTTTTTACTTTTTCATAGCAGAAAGTGCTTTGAACAACACAGTGCAAAACCAGAGCCCCAGAGAATAAAATTTTACAATACTCTAAATGTCAGCATGTGTGATCTGCAAGATCTTCATTGTTTCCTTTCATCTGCTTTTGCAGGCATGCTGCTTTATGCAGGAGAGAAAGCCTATTAATAATGATATATAAGAAAATAAATGAGACAAGAAAATAAATGAGTATTTACCAATGAGGGAGGGGAACAGCACAATCCTTACTAATTGGTTATGATTTAAGTTTAATAAGCCATTCAAATAACTGTATGCCTTGGATTTGCCTTGTCAGCTGAGCTCTAGAAGTTGAGTGGCTCTTCACTTCCCAGGATGGACTAATGTTTAAAATGCTCGGAAATTTCTAAACTTCTTTATTGGACTATAAGTGCAACATAGCAAATGAGCTATTACAAAGTACTCTGAATGCATGGACTGATAATAGTTATTTTAGCTTTTAAAATATGCCACGCAAAAGCTCAGCCAGTCCTTTAAATAGCCGGAGTGAAATAAAAATGTCTGTGCAGTACAGCTTCTTAATACTCTAAAATAATGCTCTTACTCTCCTATTTCATCTGCAACTTAAATCTGCAACTTAAGTTGTAAGTGAGAAATTAATAATACCACCAAAAAATGGTAGAAGTTAGATTTCATTTTCTCTGTCCTCGTAAGCTGGAAGGTCTTTCTGAATCAGCATGTGTCCTGTATGCAGCTTTACTTTTCAATATACACAAACCACACTGACTCACTGACTACTGTGAATTTGTGTAATCTCAGATTAATTATCCTACCTGAGAGACAGGTTTTCTAGCTTACAGAAATGTACCAATATTATTGTCTAGATAAAATTTTTACAAATATCATGATAGAACTGATATTCTTAAATCTATCCACTTATGATACATATTATAAAAAAAACCAAGACAATGAATTAACAAAAGATCAAAGGTCTCTTTGAATGCTATTTTGAGGACTACCATCTGTGGGTCTTAAGAAGAGGAAGAATTCCAGCGAGTGCTACCCCTGTGCTGTGAAGAGCAAGAATTGTTACCATCATAATGTCTTAACATTAAAAACTATCTTAATGTGTTCCAAAACGAGGGTTCTTTCTGTTCCTCGTAACTGACTCATCATTGGCTTCAAATCTATTTTAAGGTCAAGATCCATGTTTGCCTTGAAAAATAAAAAAAGTTCTAGTCAGCTAGCCCTCATTAGCACTTAGTTTTGATGTAACTACTGAATTTCTCTGTATTCTCTGATTGAAATTCTCTGAATGTCAGCTCATTCATAGTAGACACTGAAACAATGAGTTTTGTGCATATTGAAAAGTAAAATGAAACTTGAAATTCTCTGAATTTAAATTAGTTGAATTTTGTAGGAATTTTTCAAATCCTATAGTGTTGGTCTGTCCTTGGAAATACCTGCCATCTCTTCTACTAGAATGTAATCAATTCAGGAAGGACACTGAAGTGCTGGAACATGCCCAGAGAAGGGTAATGGAGCTGGTGAAGAGCCTGGAGCACAAATCCTATGAGGAGCAGCTGAGGAAGCTGGGGAGAAAATGAGGGTCAGGAATGACTTTGTGACTCCCTATGACTGCCTGAAAGGAGGTTGTAGCCAGGTGTGAGTCAGTCTCTTCTCCTAGGCAACAAGTGACAGGGCAAGAAGATGCTGTTTTAAACTGAGTCAGGAGAGGTTTAGGTTGGATATTAGGAAGAATTTCTTCACAGCAGGCATGATTAGATACAGGAGTGGGCTGCCCAGGGAGGTGATGGAGGTGATTAAGGAAAAAATGGATGTGGCACTCAGTCCCATGGTCTAGTTGACAGGGTGGTGTTTGGTCATTGGTTGGATTCAGAGATCTCAGAACTCTTTTTCAACTTAATTGATTCTGTGATTCTGTGTATCTCCTTACATATTTCATCCATTCCAACTATTAATGAAAACAAGGCTGGGGTAGGTAGATCCATGAGGAATGACACTTGAAACACCTTCCTAGGATAGGTAAGCCTTTAATAACTACTTCTTCAGACTAAATTTTAAATGGGTGATTATAACTTAACTGCATTTTCTTAGCTTGCTTATAAGAATGTCATGCATTGCAGTGTCAAAAAAAAATCATAAAGTCAAGCTGTACCTAGCCTCCTGCTTCTTTATTCACTTGGCCTGTTAGAGTGTCAGGGAAAGAAATTAGATTAGTTTGACATGATCAGTTCTTGACAAACTCATGCTGTCCTTTTTTATCACCTTTTTATCTTTGAGGTACTTATAAATTGATTTCTTAATAATTTTTTTTACAGAATCCTGTCAGAAATTGGAGTTAGACTAACATAACTGTGATGCTTTGGGTTATTTTCTTTTCCTCCCTTTTTCCTTATTTTTATTCAACATATTTTTTAAGATTAAATGTTAAGCTTATTCCTATTAGAACTCTGGATACCAGAACTCCAAAACATTATTTTCCAGGAGCCTGGACATTTCTAAAAATTAACTCCTTATGTAAATATTAATTAAAGATTAATATAGTCAAAATGCACAGATCAAATTTTACCACTCTATTTATAAAAGATAGCATGTTCTTTCATTTTTTTCTGTATAAAAATTCACAAATTTTATTTCTTTATATATATATATAGTTATAAAAAGATGGGGGTTGTTTATTTATTTGGAGCTTTTTAAAGCAAAAAAGGTAGCATTTGTCTTGATCTTTGCCTAATCCAAAATTTGCTATATATCCTTGCTTCTTTTTTTCTTTTTTAAAATTTCCTTCTCCTAGGGCTCTTATGCTCTTTGCTAATGGAAAGACTTTTTTGCACCTCAGTTTCTTTGATTTTGTCCCATTTTTTCCCCTATTCTTACAAATCCATCTTTGTTCCTATTTTTGGTTTATTTATCTATTATTTATTTGCACATCATTGAAGAATGATGGTCCTGTATTGTTTTCTTAATAATTGGCTTCTTATCTTAGCTGTGGAATTGTATATTCTACCATTAGAGTCTACCCTCAGCTTTTCCATTACTGCCAGATCTGTCACATTTCTTTGTACATTACCCTCTCTTTCTCTCTGAAGCACCTTGTCTCTTAGTTTTCTGAGTTGCCCATGTTGGATTTTCTGAATTGTGTTATCTTTGCTCCTTTTCTTCTACCATCTGTTCCTTAGAGAATTAATCAGTACTCACCTTTAAGTACTTTTTATTCAACTCACGTTATACCTGTAGTATCTGAGTCGGTATTTCTGTATGAGTTAGAACAAATTCTAAAATAGCATATTACCTACCAGCTTTACAAAGCAAAAGGAGCTTTTAATAGAATACAGTTCTGACCAAGAAATCTGAAATTGTTAGTGCTGTCTTTTACTGCAGTACATTTGTTCCCTATTCATTAGTATCTGGGTGAGCCTAAACTTTCAGCTGAGAGATGTGAGAGCAGCCAAGAACTGATACTCTTTCCCTTATTACCCTGAGTGTTATGGCATCCTCTGATCAGACCATGGCAGAACATGGTGAATTGTTAATATCCCCACGGGAAAAAAGCAGGAAAATCGTCAGGCATTTGGGTGAGACTCTCACACCTATATATAAGACCAGATTTTGTCCCTGGAAAAGAATCAGTGCAGATTAATACTTTTCCCTTATAAAAAATCTTCTGACAGCCAAGACACTTTGTGTTCTATTCTGGAAAATAAGAGCTGTTAGATTTCTTAAACTGGAATTCAAGTAAACTTTCCTTCATTGTTTTTTTCTGTAACATATTAGCAAAAAAGTAAAATTTCATCATGAGTCTGACTCTGTTCGATTTTGGATGCAAAACCGGACGACACTTGTTCAGTTTCTATTTATATTCTCCCGAGATTTGGTGAAAAAAGGACAGATTACCACAGGATAAAACTGCTGCTTTCCATATGATGGCAAAATCTGATTAGAGATGCTCAAAAATTTGCCATCAAAAAACCTCAAATGGTAATATAAACCCTGTTTTGGATCTGCCTCTTCACCCATCTCTAAAGTGTAAGCACAGTTAATATGTGAGCAGCCTGGTTTGGTGTTACGTATCCTAATGTTATGTTCCAAGAGAATAATTTTGGAAATTCATATGATGATTTCAATTAGTCAGCTCAGATTTGTACTTTGAGACAGACTGCCTCAGAATGAGCACACAGCTACTATCTCTCGTATGTCTGTGCTAAAGTTTTAAAAATTACAGATGTAAGTGGAATGAACAGGGAATCAATTGCAAGCCACGCAAATTATTTCATTGTCGGAGTCTAATTATATTAATTATGGACAAATGCAACATTCAAAAAGTGCTATTTTCAATAATCAAATGAAGTTTGTTTTCTAAAAAAAGACAGTTAAGATATTTAAGCCTGTGTACTTTTTAAGAAGTTAGTTATAAAGTCAGAGCTCAAAACACAATTGTCACTTGTTTACTACTGCAATTTTTTTCTTGTTTCATAATTTTTTATAGATCCATAATTTATTTACCATTACCAAATTTATTAGAAGTAGCTATTTTCAACTTGCTGTAAATACAACTATGTGGCTGCTTGTACCCCATTTAGATCCATCAGTTTATACATTTTTGTGAATTTAGTAGTAGGGGCCTTACTTTAAAACTGTAAATAAGAGATTATTCACTTTAAATCTTTACTTCTTATAAGACATGTCCACAAAGACAAGCCTTTGAGGACGACAGAGAGAACATAGAAAGAATAGACTCATGCCCATATTCTCACAAATGTGTTCTTGTACTTTTATGTTAAAGTCATGTGACAGAATTTTGTGCACTTTTACTGTAAAGAGAAAATGATCCTCAAAATGCTCCTAATCTACAAAGTAATATGTATGCAAGTGTATGTATGTGGATGCAAGATTATTGTAAAATGGTTTGTGAATCTTGCTTATCTGTCCATATATCAAACTAGACAAACATTTTTTTTATTTGCTTGTAACACACAAAGAGTTTGTGATTTTAGATTGTCCAGACTCTGAAAAATATGGCAGATTTCTTTCATCAAGTCAACAACTTATTTTAGAAAATAGCCAGGAAAAAAAAAAAAAGAAAGAAAGAAAAGAAAAAAAAATTGAAATCTATAAGAAATGTTTAAGAATTGTATAGCACTGAAGACAGCCAGTTTTCAGAGCGATCAAGTCTCCTTTTTATGGTTGAAATAGGCCTAAAATTCAATCTCTCTTTTACTGTCAAAGGGCTTGAATCAAATACAAGGAGAGCCCTATTAGTTACTGTAAGACACCTTATACTCTGGATCAAAACCAGAACCTTTGCAGCTTACGAATTTTGTAGTAATCAGCATGCCTGTATTCTTATGACTAACAGCATAAAGATTCAGCTGTAAATATGGTTCAACTGTATATTCTACAGGGCAGATCACTTTTTGCAAATATGCTAGCCATGTGTAGTCTGTGTACATATATATTCTGGATCACTACTGCTTTATAGCCCCTTTGCTGAGAAACAAAAGGCCAATTGCACAACCAAAAACTGCAACATTTTAAATAAGATTATGCAGTAGCTTTAAATTGTTGCAGTTTATCACTGAAACCTACTTGAAGAATATACATTTCTAATATATTAATTTGGGTTTCCTTGAGCTTACAATATAAATGTATCTGAATAATAACTGAACTTACAATATTAATGTATATTACATCATATTTTGCATAGTTTACCTGAAAAACTCAGTACATCTCCTTCCAAAATAAGGTGTGGATTCCAAATTCTAACCCAAGTAGAGATACTACACACTATTGCAAGAGGCAGCAAAATCAACTAGCAGTAATGCTACGGGTAATTTAGATCAGATGATTTTTCAAACCATAGTTATATGAAAAAATAAAATTAAAAAGTTCTATTTATCCACAGTGGAGTTAACTCTAAAATCAGGGAGAAAAAAAATATATTGAGAAGCAATTAAGATGGGATAGTCTGCGTGCTTCAAAATTGTTCAATTGCTAAAAATACTTCCCTCCACCAAGTATGAAATATTGAAAATAATGAAAAATGTTGTGTGCCATTTTGGTCATTAGTTGCTTTCTGCTCTCCTTCTGGTATAATTTAACTGATAGAAATCCCCCAAAACCCCCACAATATATACATATATTGTGCATATATAATTGTACCTTTATTTACATTTATATGCATATGTGTGTGTATGAATATATACATTTACAAGCAACCTGCTAGGGAGTCTTTCTAAGGAAACAGAGCTTGGTGTTAAGACAAGAACAGATATGCTGGCCCAGATTTTCTTTCTGTGCAAATAACTTCATGATGGATAAAATGCATTAGAGAAAATAAACAAAAAAGCTTAAAATATTTACATTTGAGTTGGTTATACTTTTTTTTAAAATAGGATTTTCCCAGGCAGGAACCTAGGTCAGTAGTACAATGGGACTCCAAGAAGAGTGAGTCATTAACATGATCAGCTTGCTTTGTCTGAGGTGTTATTATGGTGCTGTGATTTAAATTGTGTCAAGGTTTTATGTTTTTCTCACTCTGATCCCACCACTAAGACAGCAGGCTGCGAGTACACAAGAAATTGCTAGGTGACGCAGCCAGGGCAGCAGCCCCCAGCTGGCCAGAGGGATAATCCCCAGCATATGAAGGTGTGCCAAGAAATAAAAGCTCAGGTAAAGGTGGAGAGAGGGGGGATGTTTGTGGTTACAGTGTCTGTCTTCCCAAGAACTTCTGTGTGTACTGAAGCCAAGCATTGCAGTAAGTGACTAAACTTCTGCCTCTTGATGGGAAGTAGCAAATTAATTCCTTATTTTGTCTTGCTTGCATGAGAAGCTCTTCTTCACCTATTAAACTGCTTTAATCTTGACCCATGTGTTTTTTAGTTTTTACTCTTCCATTCCTCTCTTCATCTCTCTGAGGGCAGCAGTCTGAGCAAGTCACCAGGTGGGTGCTTAGATGTTGGATGGGCTCAACTGCCCACACACAGATAGTGTGGGTACCTAGGGAGAGAAAATGAAAACATTTTTGAAATTATTTGCTCCAGGAATTACATGCTTGACGACACAATCCATCAACAAATTGAAAATCACTAAGAAGATGTTTAGGCAATTAATTTGTAATAGTATTTCATAAAACTCATAATGCTTGGTTGTAATGAATTTGTGAGAAGTTGTTCTTGGAGAAGAGACTGCTAAAGTACCTGCAAGGAGAGGGTTCATTTTACTCTCAATTTTAACACTTTTAGCATACATGCTACATTGAGCAATAGTTGTGGAAATACAGACAACATGCCAGTAAAAGATTTTTGGTTAAGGAGAACGTGCACATCCCCAGAGAACAAATTCTGCCACATTTTGAGATTCACATCGCAGCACCCAGGTATTTCTATGCATTGCTCTTTTTTCTCCAACCGTTCTCCAGATTAATAATAAAGATTCATATTCAAGAAGAAAATGGGGAGGTCAAATTCTACTATTGTTAATCATTGAAAATCTGTTTTGATAATTTTTTCTTTCTAGAATGAAAATGGAGAAGAACATAACATTCAATTGCATTCAAAATACATTAACACATGGTGATTCTTAAAAGAATAAAAGGAACTGGAAACATCTTTGTGTAGCAACATTCTGCAACACAGCCATATGGCAGATTGATAGTGTTCTCATTCCTTTTGCTTAGGCAGTTCACAGACATAAACCCATTATTTCTGGAAAAGTATTTGGACAGGTCTCTGTTGTACAGATTTTGGATATCTCCTATGAGCTATCTCAAACTGACAACATTCTGAGGGACAATTTTCAAGGAATTATACTGTTGTGCTTCACCCTTCCAATCTTAGGAAAAACGCTTCCAGCTTGGCTACAGAAAGATTGCTCTGTAGAAAGAACAGAAGATTACATGAGATTATGAAATTATATATTTTAAAAATCTTAATTTCTCTAGATCAAATCTCTTCATTGTGAAATTCAGCACCTTGCATACACGGATAAAAGTGTACATTAGGAAAATATTGCTACTTGTTATTAAAAGATCACCCAAGATTAAAAATTAGATGTTAGAAATTAAAAGTTATGTAAAAAATCTGTGATTTTAAATCATTTGGTTTTAAAATTAAATTTGACAAGCAAAAATTTTTTAAGAATGATAGCCACTCTAATTACTTTTTTTATCTTGGAAAAAGAAAAAACATATACCTTGGAACATAATGAGCTATTTCATTTTAAAGAAGATGCTGAATATTAATTGTGGGCTATAATCACCATAACAGCTGGGGGAAGTTTCATATTTGAATTTGCTTGAGGAAAGTAGGTGGCTTTGCAGCAATTGTGACTGTGGACCCATGTGTCAACATTACTTTTGAGATACATTAATAATAAGCATTTCACATCACAGTATTGTCTCAACAGTTAATAGTTTAATAGGTAATTTATTCTCAAGAGTAAGAAAGAGTGACTTCAAATATTATACATATATCTGTTATCATCATTGGCACAAATTACTTTAATTGTACAACTCAAATGTACTATTGCAGGACATCTTTTCCATCTGGCTGTGTCAAGCAAACCCTTGGCAGGAGCTAGATATATGAATGAAATATACATTTTCTTATGGTACTTAAGAAGGAGCTGAAACATTCCAAGGACGCGTAAAATGATGGCCGCAATAAACTCTACCACTGAGTCTGCAATGCACAGAATAAAGCCTATGTATCAAGAAATTGATGTAAAAAGACCATAAATGCCACACAGGGCTATTAAATCCTCAGGGTGAAAATCATTGGCAATATATACTATGAAAATCCAAGAGCTTTTTACAGTATACTCAGTAAAACCAAAGTCCTACAGCTCTTACTGTGACAGAACTAATATTGCCCTCTAAATGTATCTTCTAAAACACATTTTGGCCAAGAATTTAGAAGTTTTTTAACATACATTCAGATTAATAAACAGGATCTAGTAAAGTATTTTATTTAAATATACTAGTAAAGCACATTATTTAAATGCTGAGAAATTTGTGAATATTTTTACTTTTTCAAAAAATGCAATATTACAATATAATATTTTCACATTTATAATTACATAATATAAATATATTTATAATGTATTGTATTCAATATAATTATAAAACATATACTTATCTTTTTTCTATAATTGTGAATATGCATAAATATAAGTAAAGATTTTACATAAACCAAATAATTTTTAATTACTTGCACCTCAGTATTCCATAGGAAGTTTTCCCTGCATTGAAAAATATTCCTTTAGTTTACATTTTTGACTAAGCAATTCCTTAGTCCTCTAAGATAACTTTTCTCCTCTAGGATCACTTTTCTCCATTCAAAATATAAAACCAAAAAGTAAGAAGAGGACCAAATCCCTACTTCAACAGCTACTTTGTCTCATTGTAAAAACCTGCAGGAAATTTAGGTGAGCTTGATGTTTCCTAAATCTGCCCTGACTGCCAGAAAAAATTGTTTTGACAGCATTTATAGAGCAAGTTGCCAACAGAGGAGGCATCACTGCTCTAATGAAGCTTCCTATTTAGTGAAAGAATACAAAACAAATAAATAAGCAAATTTCTAACAAATTAAAAGCCTTTCATTGAAAGCACATTTTTTAAACTCAGTCAATAAACTTTTGCAAACTTTAGAAATGGGTTTTTTTCCTTGCTTCTTGGTGATGCTTTTTCTTTGCCTGTTTTAAAAGTGGGTGGTCCATTTCCTCCTCAGCTTAATGTATTTTAGAAACACATAAGCTAACCCCAAAGCAAGGGATTTTCTTGGTTCTGTGGAAAAAAGAGTTCAGTGGAATTATAGGCAAAAAGGTCTAATGAGTGACCTCCACCGCCAAGACTACAGAATATTTAGCTGCTAACTTCATTTAAGTCAAGGACAATGATGTTCAGAGGCTTCAAATAATCTCAAAACACAGCAAAACGTTCAACTTCAAAGTTTTAAGTCTGGTTCTCAGCCCTACTCCAATTCCTGCTCAAGTATCACTCCAGTGACCAAGCTAGGGTATACAAATGTGATGCATATAACATTGGGGAACTGGTCTTTATGGTGTCACAGTAATGTTATTTCTTGTGTTGGATTTCCTTCAGCCTGACAATCTTAATGTCTTGTTTTGAGCAATGTAGATGCATTCCTATTGAGCAACAAACTTTAAAATAGCTGTTATCCTGTCAGCAATATTGGCAATGCTGGAGTCCACATAGATGTGAAATGATGAGCATGATCTATGGATCACTCTCCAGAAGTCTGTTC
This sequence comes from Fringilla coelebs, assembly GCF_963513975.1. Taxonomy (NCBI): domain Eukaryota; kingdom Metazoa; phylum Chordata; class Aves; order Passeriformes; family Fringillidae; genus Fringilla; species Fringilla coelebs. Next base: position 58,227,837 of record NC_140029.1, read on the forward strand.
TGTACTCAGATAAAACAGAGGAAAAATTATATCAGAGTGACTAACCAAGGCTCTGGAACAAGTGAGGAACTTTACTGCACTGCATTATAAACCCAATACTTTAATAATACATTTTTTTCTGATCATCCTGACTTAAATGTACTTAGCTGGATTACAAAAGTCTCAGAGGAAATAAATCAGATGTGCATTATTCCAGAATCCATGAATGTTGTGATTTCTCTGTAGTACTTTGCAATAAGGTCACTCCTCCCATTGTGACTGCCTTCGTGTCACTTATAGTTTCAATCTTCATTTACAACATGAATGGTATCCACCCTGATCTATTTCCCCCCGTTTTTAGATATTGGTCTCTGTATAGAGAAGCATTAAGCAGCCTGGGAACACTTTAGCTTGAAAAAACTAAAGGAGAATAAAGACTAAAAGACTAAGGAGAGCTATGAGAAGGGCTTATAGAATCATGATTGAAATGGTACAGATTATGAATAAAGGATGATTTTTCAGTATTTTTCATAAAAAAAAAGAAAGGGGACTAGAGAATATCTAGTCATAGGAATAGTCAAAATATTCTAAATAATGCATGATTAAATTATGGACCCCACTTCCAGAATATTGCAAAGTTTAAGATTGATAGATTTGAAAAGAAAATTGATAGAGTTATATTAAGGTTGGTTAAATATGGTTATCTGAACCCAATCTCCTAGAGACATGCTGAAGAAAAAACGGTTTTAATGTTATGCTCAGAGATGCTTAAATATGATCTCTCCTGTAGCCTATTCATTAACAGTGTGTTTCCCAAGGGTGTTTCAGCTAAATGCAGCACAGAATAAGGTGAATTTCAAAGGAACCAGCCCACCACAAGCTCCAATATAATTTGTATATACAAAATGATGTAGCTGATTATTTTCAAAGAATTGCAATGTCTAGGTTTTAAAAAAGAGACTCCATTTTGGTTCAGTTTTTATTTCTTTGATTTTTTAATTTTTTTAAATTTCTTGTTTTTTCTCTTTATTTTTTTTTTTTTTTTTTAATTTTTGGTAGAATACACTGCCTTTCTTCCCTTTGTACAGTTTTGCCTGTAATGCATTTTGAGTTTGCTGTCTTTTCTATTAACAGCAATGAATATTTTCTGTTACATTCAATGGCTTTCTATGAAGAACTTACTAAGAGGGCAAGATTTTTTTTAATTATTTATTTTGTTTTCAGAATCCCAGAATCATGAAATGATCTTTCAGTTCTTATCTGCTACCACTGATAATTTTGGGTTATTCAACAATCAATGAATAAATCATATCTCTGAAAGCAGGAAAAATAATATGTGGTACTTGGCATGCACCTAAGGTAGAAACAGATATAGTCATACATTCAGTACGTAAACTAAATAGAAAATATATGCAAACATTAATTTAAGGATCCTGGCTAATGTTTATTCAAGCTGTAAAAATATTTGTCATGGAGAAACAATACAAAAAATAAAGAGAAGGAAAAAATGTTTAAATATTAATTACATGCTGAATGGAATGTAGAGAGATGGAAACTGGTTGCTTAGTAAATCATACATTAATTTTCCAGAAAGGCTTTATACATACCAATAAAATAGTAATAGCCATGCAAAGGTAGGTATCTTAGAGATTATTTTTTCACTCTCACCTCACAGTAGTAATAACAACCTTCAGGCATTTCTAAGATGCTTATCATCCTGATATGCATGTACTTGTTATCCGACCTTGTCATAAAGCATTTACAAGTGTATAGAAAAGAATAAAATCATCAGAACAGTTTCCTGATAATAAGGACTAGCTGCATTTATTTCCTTCCTTGTGATCAGTGAGCCCCAGGAAATACTTTGTTACTCAATTGCTATTGTTTAATTTGCAAATGAATTTATCCTGTCTCCCACCAAGACCCTGATGTCCTAGAGGGGCCATTGTTGTACCAAGTGGCTATATTTAATTTTAATGGAGACATAAGAAACTTCCTGGGTTTGTCCCTGGACAATTAGTCTCAGATCATGATTCACCCTCTCTGCCAGATTGAACACATCCTGACTTGGTCCTGGACATTATGTAGCTTGTAGGTACAGGACTCTTCTTCCTTCTCTCAATTACTCCACTTGCTCAACAGATATCTGTCATCCAGAAGTAGAGTAAGTCCATGTTTTACAACTGTACATGATATAATATAGCAAATTTAGCAGAAAAAATGTCCCTGCTGTGATATGAACTGGCATGTTTCTGTTCTGCTGGTGTTTTGTGTGTGCAGAGGTGCCAAGCAGGCAGAAATGCAGTGCCAGCGTTTGGGATCCATAAATACAACGTGCTCGTGAACCCAGGCAGTGAGGGGCGTGCACTGCACTTGTCACCTTCTGCCTCTGCAGCCCCAGAGGAGGGGACGTGTCCCTGAGTGCCTGTGCCTGCTGAGTCCTGAATGTAGGGGCAGGGCCTTGCCTGTGACTCTCCTGTGGCTCTGTCTGTGGCCCTCTGTGTGTGTGTGAGGCACACATTCAGCCTCACTGCTGGCTGACCTTGCAAGCAGGAAAGTACCAGCTGCATCCACTGGCCTTGGATGGAGATCTTGAGGTCTCAGGGCTATACACAAGGGCAGGAGAAATCCCAAGAACGGGAGCTGCTGAAGGCAGCAGATGCTGCTGGCATCCATTAATACATACAAATTGAAAATAGAATATTTATATTTATTATTACCCTATCCTGGTTTGACACATACTGTGTGTTAATGTTATTTTTTTTTACAATGGTTATATGTTTGCTGATTGCACCTAGAAATTGTAGGATATGTATACTGCATACTGAAAACTTCAGAAAACATTCTACCTATGCAAAATTAGATTAAAAAATTAATAAAGATTATATGCAATTATAGATTGCAAACCAAATTATTTTTTTTAGATTGTTCTTAATGGAAAATTCCATTTGAACTGATCAGAAGGTTTTTATTACACAATAATTTGATGAGGAAATGCAATGGTATCTGTCTTACAGGAAGTTAAAAAAGTGATTATAAATCATTACTTTCCTCTCCTTTATAAGCTATTGTTAACAGTTTCAATGTTAATATTCTTTTTCTCTTGTTTTATGTTCATCTGAAATATACACTATCATTCCACAATCTAAAACAGAGAGCTTTTTGGTCTATTTGGTTAACTGGAATCAAATATTTTTGTATAAAGCAAATCTGTCGTATTGATACTCATCTCCACAAGCCTTTTTTGTTTCTTTGTGAGACTTTGCTAAGTACCAATCACTTTCTCTACCAGGCAACTATCTATTGCTACAAGTCTAAAAAATTAGCAAATAGATTTGACTACTTTACTACAGTATGCTAATTGAGTTATATTGGGTTCAATCTAAGGAGGGTAAAATAATTTAGTTCTTTCTCTTCTGTCTGTGCAGGCACTTGATACAAACACTTCTATATTGATAAAAATTGACACATTGCTCTTTCAAAATTCAAATGATTTAACACATGATAAACAGTGTTCATTATCTGAAAATGCTATTTCCAAATACAGTGTGCATAAATAAACTCAAAAATTAAATTTTAATAATGTACCCACCCTGAAATTACCTTAGCTATTTTCAGAGGTAAATCACATATGCTGCTTGTGAAGAAAATAACATTTTACTTTCTGAGGTGGCAAACATTTGCTAGACATTGGTGTTGAATTCATGCTATCATGGGAAACAGAGCTAAGGACTATTCCTGAATTGTACATGAAGGACAGTGTCCTGCTGCACCTGCACTGTTTATCATGAATTGTATCCTTCCCAAGAGTAACCCTCTTGATACATACTCAAGCTAGTAAAATGCCATTTTCAAAGGGCATATTTGTTTGCCAGCACAGCACTTGCATCCTTCACCTTCCTAAAATCCTACCCAGCTCTTTACATGAGTGCAGTTAAACTCCATCTTACATAATTGATTTTATGCTATGAGCACGTCCATGAATGGACTTATATAAATAACCTTAAGATAAATTTAATAACTAGTGAATTAATTTTTCAGTTTTGATTTGTAACTTGAAAAGCTGTATATACATACTCTGAAAGATGCAGAGTTATATTTTGTGGTGCCTGTACAATTGATTTTACCTGAATCTAAAATATTTTTCTTTTTTTTTCCTTTACTGGGTGAAATTTGTTTCACCTTTTAAGGGAGAGTTAAGCAATGAATCTTAGGACAGTGTTTTAATTCTGTTTATCATCAGTGGAGGGATACTGGCAAGCAGAAATGGCAATTAATCATGCCCATATATATTTTTTTCTTTGATAAATGATCCACTTGGAATTATATGATATTTATTATGCTGCAATCACTTGTGCACAGGTTCTGATCCAGGCACTGGTGTTTACCTCATTGCAAATGTGGCATGGTAAAAAGTATAGGGTTGTTTAGCCTTCAGTGAAAGAGAAACTGGTTACCTCAAGTTGCTCTGCTGTGTGTGTTGTACCCCTGCTGGCAGTGCCAAATCCTCTACAACATACCAGAATTATCTATTACTCTCATGCAGTTTGTTAGGCACAGAACTGTAAAAAAATACCTCAAAGATTCAACCATGAAGAGCTGTGAAAAGTTGAGGAAAATAAAGAAAATTAGGTTTTTGTTTAGAATACTTTTCTCTTTTGTACTCTGAAAATTAATAGAGTCATTTTACAATTCTCTTGCATGTGGATAAATGCAATACTATTGTGAGTGGTGACTGCTCATTTTGGGTTTCAAATCAGTATCTGTCTAAAAATATTTCAATGTATTGTAAATCATTTTTTCAAGCAGTGTAGATCACTAATTTCCTTTGGAAGAGAATCAGCCAATATGTTATTCAGGACACACCTGGAGGGCAATTTGCTTGACTCAAGTTTTGTGAAACGGAAATGACACAACGTTAATTTGCTTTTAAACTCCTTGCCATGTATAGGAATTAAATAAGCAATTGGATGAGACCAAACTGAATGCATTGAGATATCAGCCGTGCAGTCCACTTATTTTGCTTGATTGTGATGGAAAAGTCCTTTATATCAGCAGTTAACACGTTCATATTTTCCACACTAAGTCTTTTCAGAAAACCCAGTGACAAATTCTTTGCATATTTATATTCCACTTACATTTGAAGAAAATATGTCCCTGCAGTTACCTTTAAATGTTTCTCATTTTTTTGTCTCTGTATTGTAACTATTTTTACTACTTTACATCATGACTTTTTCTATATGAGGTATTGGAAGAATATGCAGTTCTATAGAGGTATATTGCAAATAAAGCCTATAAGAACACTCAGGCTTAGGATGTGATTAATTTACATGTTTACAAACACATTTTCTATTCAAATATTAATATGCAATTTATGCTATTAATTTATTAATTGATCAATTACTCCATTGCAGCTATTTGCATAAATAGTATCTCAGTCTCTATCACCAGTAATGTTAGCAACAGCTGTAATCATAATATTTAATTCACCTTTTGGTTCAGCTTACCTCGAGGTGTTTGGAACAACCTCCAGAATCCTGTCTTTTATCATAGGAGATTTCAGTGCAAAAGTTAAATTTAACTAGGATGCCCCCATATCAGATTATCTTTCACAAACTACTATCTTAATGCCAGAGGATTTCTGGCTACCAGCACCAGCAGATTCAGGCCTCCCCCACACTCCTCCTCCCCCTGGAGGAGCTGCCTGGAGACTTGAAGATTCCAGTCAGACCAGGGGATGTGGCTGCTGGTATCACTTCAACCGGTGGCGAGCTTCACCCAAAATACAGAGGACACAGACAGGGCTGGTCACACAGAGAGCCACAGACGAGGCACAGCCCCCAGCCAGGACTCACAGCAGGCACTGGCACACAGGGACACGTCCCCTGCTCCTCTGGCACTGCAGAGGCAGAAGGTGACAAGGGCAGCTCCCTGGGTTCACAAGCACACACTGACACACACTGGCAGAGGCACAAGGTGACCAGTGCTGCTCCCTGTGTTCACAAGCACACACACACACACACTGGCAGAGGCACAAGGTGACAAGGGCAGCTCCCTGGGTTCACAAGCACACACACACACTGCAGAGGCAGAAGGTGACAAGTGCAGCTCCCTGGGTTCACAAGCACACACACAGACACACTACCGAGGCAGAAGATGACCAGTGCAGCTCCCTGGGTTCACAAGCACACACAGACACTGGCAGAGGCACAAGGTGACCAGTGCTGCTCCCTGTGTTCACAAGCACACACACACACACTGGCAGAGGCAGAAGGTGACCAGTGCAGCTCCCTGGGTTCACAAGCACACACACACACTGGCAGATCCCCTGAGCACCAGCATGGTCCCTCTGCCCACCTGCAGCCCTGCTGAGATCCTGCCCCCCTCACTCACCCCACGGCTCCCTGGCTCATGGGCTGCGCTGCACAGGCTGGGGGCTCACGGCACACACACAGCCACACACTTGTCCCATGGGCACCCTGCCTGTGGGTGCTCCAGAATGCCTGCAGAGACTCTCCACTTCCTGACAGTCCTGCCCACACCTAAGGCCCCTACTCCCCAGCTAGTCTCAGCTTGGAGTTTGTCAGCAACTCCACCTCACAATCCCACACAGAGCGAGTCTGAGGTAGGAATAGACGCTTGCCCCCAGAAGCAGGCACCTGGGCCGCATGCTGTAACTCACAATCCCAATACAGCGGCCACTGCTAAGTCACTCACTCTCCTCCCTCACAGCCACTTCAGGAGGTGGTTTTGGGACACACATCACACCCACCTCAGTGGCTGGAGGTCAATGACCCCACTGACTCCAGTAGTCGACACCACAGGCCAAGGACATCCACTGTCAGACCGGGCTATCTGTCTGCAGAGGTCGGCACTCAGTCACCTCTTTCCAGTCCCCCCAGCACCTGGCACTGACATACATGAGATAGGGACTGAAAATACTCAGATAATTTGTTAAAAGAAGATTTAGTAAGAAAAAAAGACAGAATAAAATGCTCAGGTAGAAGGTTCTGCTGCACAAGCACGCTGACCAGCCGTGTTGAACACCTTACCTGCTCCTTCTACACTGCTTTACTCCTCTTCATTTCTCCTCAATCTCCTCCCCTAAACTTTCTTTAACAAATTTTGCATAGTTCCACAATCTGTCTGTATGATATCACAGCTGCTCATATTCCTCCTCTTTCTCCCATTTGTACCAGTTTCCATGGTCAGGTTGGCCTTCTCCAAAGCTGTGCCTGTAGTTACTTAAGGACTTTCCAATTAATGATGGGAAGTCTTGGGAGATTTTGCTTCCATATGCTCTTGTCTACTATTTGTCTGTCTTTGTGTGCTATTTATCACCTCCTCCAGTACTTATTATCTCCCTTTAAATGGAAAATGTCCTTTATTGGATAACCTGATCAGAACTTCGTGATGTTCTCACATTCCCTACACCCTTACAATATGAATCAAATAATTTATTTGAGGAAGGAAAAATCTGTCCCTAAATATAGAAGAAGAATCCAATACCATCAAGCATATATGCATCTCTGAAATACTTTGCCACACATATCACAGGGCAATATATTTCCCATTGTCCAGATCACCAGTTACATGCTGTTTCTGTCAGTAAAAGCTCTGTTTATACAACTTGAGAAAACATTATAGAATACATCCTAAAGTAGAAAATGATAAGTCAATATACTTCACCTATTGTCTCATTTAAGGTCACTTTGACTTTCTCATTATAGCAGATAGGTGGTTAACTTAATGGCTCTGAAAATGAGTAACTTTATTACAGCTGCAGTTTAAGACCTGCCAGATTAAATTTGTAATTATACTGTGTCAAAAGCATTTAGGAAATAATTACTTAAAAAATATATATAGTAGAAACATACTATTATGCTATATTTGTCATTATTAGATGTTTTACTGAGTTTCCTGATTGAAAATGTTTAAGTTGAAGAAAATGTGTAGTAGTCCTTCTGGTTACACGTTGTACCAGCCTTTAGTAGGACAATGTAAACTGCTGTGACATAATGCAATTTAACATTTGACATAGTGCTGTATCACTAAAAAGTAGTCTAAATGTAATGTAGTATAATGGTACTAGCAATCTGGAGACAAAACAGGCTGTAAAAAAATCCCACACCCACAAATCCTGCCAGAAGATAAGCCACTTAAAATTATAGACTACATCTTCTGGTAGAACCCCATTGATTAATCCTGGCTACATCCTTTGCATATTTAAAAATCTTCTCAAGAGGTTTATTAAATAGCATTCAGCTTTATGTAGATTTTAAGTTACTCACACAAAACTTAGAATTTATCAGCACTCCAGTACACCAGTATGTTTGGTTTCTCTGAGGCAGACATATCTAACCTGACGGTGGGTTTTAAACATTGTTAATGTGGTGTCTATAGATATCTGACCAGCTCTTATTTGCACAGCCATTGGTTCAGTACTCTGTTTTTAATCCCTACTTTTATTTGCATTCATTATAAAAGATCTGAAGTCATTAAGCTAAACTTTAACCTTAACGCTTCTAATTCTATATTGCCACTACTGAAAATAAACACTATGGTTTCCTAACACAGGACTTACAGTACTGGGAAATTTTATGGACAACAGGGAAATAATTTATTTTATAAATATGAGAAAAGTTCATGGAGGGAGGAATCACATATTGTAATGTGGTATTAGATTATTGAAGTAAATTCAGATAGATTTCCCATGTGAAGGTATGAGAACACAAATCAATATATCATGATACCGGGAAAAACGAATTCCAGTCTACTACCTAAGTACCTGCACAGCAGTTAAATAAGACAAAAGACCAGCTGTAATAAAATATATGCATATCATAAATACATGTTAATTTGAGATAATAATAAATAATTACTTTGCTACACAGCTACATTCTGTAGCATTGCAATTTAGAGAGAGCTATAGTTCATTATTAGATGAAACTACAGTCAGGGCCAACACTCCTTATGTCTTCCTAGAACAAGACATACATTTGTAAACATCTTAGCTTTGAACAAAGACAAAGTAGTGAATGTAAGAGAACAAAATTGTTTCCAGTGAGCGTCCTGGAAAGTTATGAAGAAAGCACCAATCTGGAAATGAGTATACCCCAGGAAAAAAAGATATACCATGTATGATTATTTGTGAGTAAAATATATAAATGTATGTGAACATACATATGTGTATGTTCATATGAGTATCATATATGTAACATTTATGCAGGGAAAAAATCATACATTTAATAATTTGCATTTTAGTGTATAATGAAAAGATAGATGATAGAGAGCTATACATACATACGTAGGCGGGTAGTAGTTAGGCAGATACATATCAAGATATAGAGATATTTAGTTATTAGGTTCATTTATTGATAGAATCTCAAGTGGGGATCCAAAGATGTTGATTTCAACATTATACAGGTCTTGAAAGAAAAACTCTTTCTTCCAGCATGCATCATTGCAAAGAGAGGAAATGATGCCTAGTAATACTTGTCATGTTATTCCATTTTGAACCTCTGGTTACTCAGCATGCTACTTATCCTCCTCGGTAGCTGTAATCTTAAACAAGAGGAGACTTTTAGGGTTGCAGCAGAAAGAGAAATTAAAGTATGAATATATATGGCTAGAAGGAGAGCAAGGAAGAAAAAAAGAAAGCCTAGTGTTTTAGGAATTGTGAAATGCAATAGATAGAACAGCCACAATTCCTGAGCAAGTACTACATAGAGAACAGGTAGATTATTAGAAGAGTAAGCCTAAGTTCTCTATTGTAAAGGGAACAATTTCCTGACAGCTTATATCTGAACTGGCATTTCTCTTGAGGATTAGTGGCACATCATTTTCTCTTTCTATTCAGTCTAGCTGTCTCATATACTGAACATAAACATAGACAAAATTTTTATTATTCTCTCTACGTCCAGTGTGTCAGCCTGCTGTGAGCAAGAATAGTAACATTCTAAGAAATGTACTTCTTGAATGACCACAGTAATATTACCTGTAATTTACTTTTAACTGCCTTTTCTTACTTCCAAAAACCCTAATTTCTAATTTGACTTGACAATGTCATTTAATTAGCAGCTTTTTCCTGCTGGTAAAAATATGACATGTTCCTGCTGAGTCTTATACACACCCATTTAGGTTAAAGTTAAAGAAGCAAAAATATGTAAGCTACATTAACTTCATAGGTTTCCCATAGCAGGAAGCCAATTAAAAACACTTATTGCAACCAGAGTACAACAGAACAAAAAAGAAAAAAAAAATATTACTCTTCCATCAAAAATAGATGCAGTAACAACTTTCTGTTAACAGAAGAGTAGAATAGGTGACTGTGAACAGTCATCCTCTTCTTCACTTATCCAGTTTAAATGGGTAATCAGATAGGCAGTTTTTCTGCTTTTCTTTTATTAATTTTCCAATGTGGAGGCTAAAGAAAAAAAAAATTACCTGAAACACCTCTTTTGCTACTTATCCTCATGGTAAACTGGACTAGTGGTCACCCTGAACCCCAAACACTCTTTTTTGAACCCATTGTATGCTTTGCTTCATTCCTCATTTACATTTAAGAGGAAAGAAGAGGGAGGAAGAAAGGAGAAAAGCTTCAGATGTTACATTTCCCCTAAATGTATTGCAAACTGAACTGGCTCAAATAATTGTCCTTAGGACCTCAGGAAGAACATGCATGTATCAGGGACGGTTCAGCAGTGGCTTGTGATGTCTGAAAAATGATCAGCAGTTTGGGTTCTGGGTCTGGCTTTTGTGGGAACTGTAGAATTGTAGGCTTGGTCTGATTATCTCACCCTGGGCCTCAAGATGTGTTTAAGCTGCCCTGCAGTGCCTGGTTTTTCTCCTGTGGGCACTTCATATCAGCTAGCTATGGGATATCTCAGGTCAGAAAGGGTCCTCAGATTTCACCAGCTGTTTTTTTTTATGATCAAATTATCCAGATGTTGGCTTTTTATCTCATTATCTATAGTAAACTTTTCTTTTTTCCATACTTTACCTGTTTTTTTAAATATAAATATATGTGTATATCTATATTAAATATCTATATTACTGTTAGAGTTTTACCCAGCCTCATCAACTGCATGCTCTAATCCATATAATCATTTTTAGTTATTTATGGTAGCTGCATTTACTAATATGAAGGAAATTTGGAACAAAAACAGTATCTCAATAAAAAAAGAAAGACAGTATCTCAATACTCTTCCTGTTCCAATTCTTTTCTAAAGGAAGACAAAAATCTCAGTGAGAGCTTGATGTTTCAAGGTGCCCAGAGAGACAAAACAAGTGATGGGCCAAGGCTAGAGTCAAATCAGCTCTCTATTTTGACCCTATCAGATGTTTTAAAGATTCCTGGAACTTGCTGCAGCTGGGCAGCTGAGCATTTTGACTTCTGTCAAGAAAAAAGAAAGAGGCAAAACAGTAAGAAAAAGTAAATAACCAAGGGACAGAAACTAGATTTAAGATAAATAAAAGAACAAAACATTAGTGACAGGTATTCCTGTTGCAGTACAGATAACTGTGGAAAATAGTAGAAAAACACACAGAATGAATGAACTTAAGTTTTATATCCCTGAAAACAGTCAGTAATACAGCTACCAAGATATAGGGAAAACATAAATTTATCACTAAAAAGACCAGATTATCCTTTAAATAAGAAAAAGGAAGAAACATAGTGGTTTCCTGAATCCATGTGTTGTCACTGAATATGAAATGGCACATTTAGTTTGCCTTTAAAAACAAGAGATATCTTATTTTATAAAACTGAAAGGAGCTAAAGCCTCAAAATAATTTCACTTTCATGGAATTATAGAATTGTTTGGGCTGGAAGGGACTTTAAAGGCTGCCTATTTCCCAAACCATTTACAGGGACACATCTGACTCATCCCAGTTTCTCAGAGCCCCATCCAACCTGTCCTTGCACACTGCCAGGGGTGGGGCATCCACAGATTCTCTGGGCAACCTGTGCCAGTGACTCACCACTCTCACAGAAAATACCTGCCTAACATCTAAAGCAAAGCTACTTTCTTTCAATTTAACTGTGGGGATGAGGTTTTTATTTCAAAGAAAAGGTGTTTTATGATATTACAGGTGATGAAAAGGAGAAGGAAAAGAAGAAAATATTAAAAAAAGGTAAATACTTCATTCTTCTACTAACTAACTTTGGAAATAGAGGAACAGAAATAATCTTTCTAAGTCGTATTCTAAGTTTCCAACCAGCTCTTAAATAATATTTCCACAATGCTGATACATATTCACTACTTTCCTTATAAAAGAGTAATTTGAGAATATCTATTAAAAAATCTTAAAAACATATATCACATTTACTTCTTCCCTTATCCATTATACTAGTTGCCCTTGAAAAGATGGTAAGCTAGTTTTACATGGGCTGTCCTTTACAAATCCACATCAGATGGTTTTGTATACTTTATAGATGCTATATAGATGTTTACAACAATCTCTTGCTTAATAATTCCCTGTACTATTCATTTGGAAATCAGAGTTAGAGTATTTGTTTTACACCCTTCTAAGTCCTTTCTTCTACTCTTTCCATAGATGGATACTATGTTTGCTTTTTATTCTTCTGAGACTTCTTCAATCCTCAACACTCTTTATCCCTAGATGCTGCTTCTACTTTTTTCCTTAATACTTTTGTGAAAATTTTTCTCAACTTTTACAGGAAATTTCTAATGCTTGTTTAGATCATATTTTTCTTACCAGAGAATTCCTTGAGTCTCTTTTGACTTATGCACACACTCTGTACTGGTCTTCCTTTTTAACACTTTGCAAATATAACTATGTTATTTATTACCTATCATAACTCCTGTTTTTAGGTTAAGAAAATGTAGAGTGTCCATATGAAAATGATTTTATAATTTTGACTGTGTTGTCCTCAATATATTTATAGAACAATTATGTTTTCAATTATATGGTTTGATATTTGTAATTCATGCCTTTATCATTATGATTTTACATCTAAGCTTTCTGTCATTTCTACTAGTGTGCATAGATCCTCTTTTTAATTTTTTTTTTTTGTCTTCTGACTTAGTAAAATTGTCCAAAAGTTGTTTTCTTCTATTTCTGTCTTTTTCTGTCCTTACATAGTGCCAAGACAACTCTACCAGTGCTTTCAGTATAGTCTCTTTTAGAAGTTGGTAAGTCTTTTTTCCACTTAAAAAAATAATTCTCCGTGGTCATTACTTATCAATGCATTGAATTGCTTGAAATTTACATTTTGGAACCATTCTCATCGGTATCTACTTTTCTTTCCTTCTTTCTTTTAGATAATTTATTTTACTGTTTTGTTAAGGATTCTCTCTAATTTGTTTTCTGTATGCAGTCTGAAATAATTCTCACTATTTATGTGAATCAAATTCAGTCTAGTCAAACCGCCACTTGCAAGCTTCTCTTTCCTTCCAAAGAGAGTCTGACTATTCTGCCATCAACCATCTGTTTCTTCTGAGTATTTTAATTGTGGGCATCTAACTTCTTGTGATATCCCTTCCCAGATACTGAGATCTGATTTACTCCCTTGGTTCAGGAGCAGGCCAATGTAATAGATACAGGTAATATTCAGAATTGAAACTGCTATGTAGACACCAATTGTTTCTTTAATGTGTATATGCTAAGTCACTGAATATCTGTGCATATATGTATACATACATTTATTAAATGCCTGGAAAGTAAACAGGAGCATAGGCTACTTGGTATGGAATAATATCTGGTGTCCTGGTTTGGGGGAAGTGGTGGGCAGGAGTCTAGTGCCATTTTTATTCTATGCCACCCAGTCATCACTGGGGCAGGGGTGCTGCCAGGAGGAATATCCAAAAATCACTTTTTTCTTGGTTCTCTCTAGCTGGAGATTGGTGGTATAACATCTGCAGACCCATCCTCTACACCCTCTCCTTTTTTCTCCCCGTCCTCTTCTCTGTGATGCCTTTGTGGGACGTGCTGCAGAGAAGAGGAGGTGATGTGCCTCTGGGGCGCGGTGCTAAAGGGGCAGTGGCAAGGTGTGTCTGAGCCCAGTGGGGCCGTGGCAGTGAGGGGTTGGCACTCTGGCAGGACTGTTTTCCCCCTCTCCCCAGCAAAGTGAAGCCATTAGGACCAGCAGTGCTGGTTGCAGCTGAGCCAGCGGAACCAAGAGGGAGCCCAGCAGAGCCAAAAGGAGCACAGCAGAGCAGTAGGAAAATTGCAGCAAGCCCCAGGGAGACCCCACAGTGCAAAGGAGCATTGCAAGTGGCAGCACTGGCACCTGCTCAGAACTGAGCTTAGCAGAGAGGCAGCGCGGCACTTACTTGGATGAGCTGGCCTCCAGGGATTTGTCATTGTCTTACACTGTTTTCAGGCTGGGAGCCAGGAAATTGTAGCCACTGGAACTCCCCCTGCCATATTGCCTTTGTTCCCCAGGTCACCATAGCTGGAGCATGGGTACAGCCACCATATTGCCTTTGGCTCTGGAAGCCACATGGATGCCACCCACAGGGAATGTCTGCCATCTTATTTTTTTCATGGAGGTAAACAACTTTTTTTAAGGAAAATGCCTTCTCTTTTTATATAATTTTGCTGGGTTTATTGTGGTGCCTTATGCTTGCTTTGTGCTTTCAGTAAATTGATACTTCAAGCAGCAGTTTCTGTTTTTTGTGCCTTCTTACTGCAAGGGGGCGGGAAAGAGGAGTGGCTTATTTGCCTTCTTTTTTGACTTTTTCTCTCTATCATCTTCCTTTCTTTCTTTTTTCTTGCTTTCTTTTTTTCCCTTTCTTTCTAACTCTCAAAGAATAATAAGGACTTTGAACCTTTTAGTATCATTCTTACAAGAAAACAGTGTAAAGGAAACAGAGGTGTGTAGGTATAGGCAGAAGATGGAGTTCTTCAGTTGTCAGTAATGGCAACTTCTGTTATGTTAAAACAGTGCAAGCTTTATATCTCAGAACTTTAGCAGATATCACCTGATAAATCTAGGCATGGCATTTCAATACATTGATCTCTAAGATATTGCCATCCTTTTAGAACAGTTAACAGACCAAGGACACGTACTTAATTTATTTCTGTTCCTTACTCTCAGTGAAAATATACTTTTATAGTTCACTTCATATTCTAGAATATTACAGTTCATATTTCAAACTATCATGTATAAAGATTAATAACAGCTTATGATTTCATTTTTGTATTTTTCATCTGTCTGTCACAATTTGGAAGTGTGCTCATGAAACTTGGTGTAGTCAATAGCAACCATATAAAATGCTGTGTCATCAGAAGTAATTTTTAAAATTTTTTAGTTTTATTCTATTACTATTTAGTTGAATGGCTAAGTTAAGGATAATTTTTAAATTTTAATTTTTAGCAGTTGTTTTAATTTTTCAGACTGTTCTATTAATTAGAAAACAATGGCCTATATAACTACACTTAAAAATACATTTTAAAGTATAAGAATATATGGTAATCTCTTATGGTTAATCTAGTAATTTATAAGTCAAAACACTAAAGTAAAAACCCAGGATATTCTGGAACACATTTATTTTTATGTTAATTTATGTTAGCATTAAAAATTATATAAAGAGTATAATATGGGGTGTTCTCAACAATTTCATCTCCTCACCTTTCACTTTCTTCTTCTTGGTCCTCCTACCTACCAGTTAGAAGATCATTATTGAGAGTGCTGAAGATTTCAGCTTCTACCTGTCAGTTGTGGGATTCATTGTTAGTCCACCCCATAAAGATAGAAACTACACTTTAAGGAAAATATTATTTATCTTCACAAGTAGTGCAGAGGCAGTGCACATTATGCTTTAAATAATGTTCCAGTAAGCCAATAAGAACTGATTATTATAATGATAATTATTTGTCTGATCATAGTCAATTCAAATTATAACTGGCAGAATTCATTTTAATAACATTTTGCTGAAATGCCAAGGAAAGAAATTTAGTTTGATCATTCAGCTAATGAGTCATTCACCTAGCACCTATTTACAACACAAAAACTTTACTCTGTGTGTGAGACTTTTGGCTTTGGTTTCATTCCCTCTAAGTTTAAAAATTCAGTATTGCTCCTAAATGGAGGAACAATGTCCCTAATATCACTAGATATACAATATCTTAATAGAAGATTTGGACTAGACAAAATGTATTTGTCAACAAATTCCATAGGATTTTACATTTTTTTAAATTTGCAGATAACAGAAAAACCCCCCACACTCAGCATGAAGTCATCTGTGTTAGGAAATGCCAAACAATATTAAGCAACTGAAAAATGTTCTTGAGAATTTCTTAGTGCATAGAATTGAAAGATCCTAAGAACAGATGAGAAGTATAAATAACTGAAAAAACAAAAAGATAAACCTCCTCAGAAACACTGGGTAATGTTAGTGAGGTTCTGTTACCACTTTAGCAATGCAACATGGATCTTAAGGTTAATACAACAAATGTCATATATCACTATATAATCTCTGCCTGAAAATCAAAAATTACTGCTCATAAGAAGCCATAAGCATCTCAAAATTTTGTTAACTTCCATTACATTTCATCCTATTAAGGTAGTAAAACCAGAAAGATAGCAGGCAAAACCCTACTGATACAACTATTTATGCTAATTAATGAATATTACTATAAATAACCAAACTATGTATAAATTTTTATAAGCATAATGTAATGTTACTTAGAGAAATTTAATGTGCTCCAGCAAAATACTTGAGAATAAATTATTTTGTAGAACCACAAGAAAAGACAATTCTCCTGTCAGCAAGAATAAAGTGTGTTATATGTCTCTTATTTAATATCTGTCACAATGTTTTATTGACATTCCTCATCTTTTGCTCTACTTAGTAAAGAAGATTCAAACAAAAAAGGGTATTTACAGCTAACATAGGAATACTGCTAAGTTACCTACTCTGTGAATTACTCAGAACATCCAGATGCATTGCTCAAGGATACAGATCCCATTCCAGGTCAGGCTGCTGGAAATGAAAACTGGTAAGATGAAATATGTCTCACTTATATAACATAGAAAAATATCTCTGTATTTCTCTGCAATTTAGTATTTTACTTTGTTATTCAGAGTGCTTGAGAAATTGAGAGGGTTCTTTCCTCTTGGATTGCAGTACAGTGACCCACTACATCCACAGTTTTTAGTCGTCAGACTAATGAGAACTTCTGGAGATTTTAATTTTTCACTTCTTCTATTCCCCTTATGTTCAAGGAATCATGTCATACTGATTAATATTGTGCCAGTTTCTGTTCTCATTAAAATCTGTGTCCAAAAATGAGATATTGGAATTTTTCAATGCCTAGTCCATTAAGTTAAATCAGGTACTATGTTCATGTATTGCACTACTGTGAGCTATTTTGAATTTTAATTGCTTAGCCAATTTTGGTTTTTCCCCCAACAGGTTACTGAGGTATAAGCAAGAATTGTCCAGCTAATGAAAATGCATCCAGTTACCAGGGATGGTGTACACTTGTGGGTCACAGTAATTTAGTTTAAATATTATACAAAAGTGGAAATCATATCGATTTCATATGAAAGGCTTCTAATGAGAATTGATAGCAGGGCACAGTTATTTTCTTCTTATGCAAAATTCTGAAATAATAAAGATTAGTTAAAATCTAGCAATATCATTATGGTCTTCTTCTGGAATTATGTGAGTGATTTTAGTATTTTGTTTTCCTGATCTTTGAATGAGAAAAATTGTTCCACACATAAAAAAAAGGAGAGGCAATACTCTGAATTTAATTACTGTCCATTTCAATAAACATATCTGACAGAATTTTGAGATGAGGGGATGAACAGATATATTTCAAGGGTGAAATTTTAATAATAAAACGACATATATTCCTTTATGTCGACACTCAAACATTAAATCCAAATTGTACTACTCATAACAATATTTTACAGTAAATTCACATAATCTCCTTCATGCTAGCACAAAGTGGATAGCAATATTTTATATTTTTATTACCACAATAAAATGATATTTAGGGTTCAAAGGGACCTCTGGAGGTCATCTCATCCAATGCCCCTGCTCAGGGAAGGTTATCTAGAACTGCATGCCCAGGACCACATCTAAATTCCTTAAAATCTCCAAGGTGGGGTGAATATCTCCACAGCCTCCCTGGGCTCCCTGTGCCAGTGATCAGTCCCCTCCACAAGAAACACATTTCTGATGTTCAGGTGGGACCTTCTATCCTTCACTGTGTGCCTTCTGATTCTGTCACCAGGTATCACTGGAAGAAAGCTTGGCTACTTCTTTAGAAGCTTCTTTGGATATTCTCACATTAACAAAATCTCCCCTGAGCCTTCTCTTCTTCAGACTGAACTATCCCTGTTCTTGTCTCCTCCATCCATTAGCCCTGTATTGGACACTCTCCACTATATCCATGTCTTATCCTTCTGTCTTGTACTGAGAATCCCAAAACTGCACACAGGCTCCACATGTGTCCTGACAAATGCTGATTAAAGAAGAGCCACCTCCCTCAACCTGCTGGCAATAATTTGCCTACTGCAGCCCAGGATTCGTTTTGCATTCTTTGGGGTAAGGGCACATTGCTGGTTCCTATTTCAGTTGGTATTCCCCAGCTTCCCTCCAGGGTGTAGTCTGCCAAACTCTTCCTCATCTAGGCAGCCCCAAGCATATATTATTGCATGAGGTTGTTCCTTGCCAGGTGTAGGACTTTGCAATTCCCCTTATTGAGCTCCATGAACTTCCTGCTGGCTAATTTCTCCAGTCTGTTGAGGTCCTTCCAGACATAATCATGACCATTTGGCATACTAGCCATTCCTCAGTTTTGTGTCATCAGGACACTTGCTGAGGGGTACACTCTGCCCCATCATCTGGATCATTAATCAAAATATTAAACAGGACCTGACCCAGTACTGACCCATGGGTACACTGCTACTAACCAGACTCTGACTAGACTTCATGTCTTTGATCTTAAATGAACATACTTGTTTGTGAGGATCTTGTAGGAGACAATGCTGAAGGTCTTCCTGAAGTCTGGGTAGACAATATCCACTGCTCTTCCCCCTCTACCACTTATTTCATCATTGAGGTCTATCCAGATGATCAAGTATGATTTCCCCTGGTTGAATCTGTGATGACTACTCCTGATGACTAACTTGTCCTTTATGAGCTTGTGCTTAATCTAATCTGTGGCAGACCTGTTGAAGTTACTTCAATTAACTTAAAGAAGCCAATAAGACCCAATCATCAAAAGAAAAATTGGCATAAAATGAAATCGTGCATATATGATATCTGGATAACAAGCAATATCAGGGGAAGTAAACCTTCACATATGTGAAAGATTAGGGCTATCATGAGGGACAGCTACATTTCATAGTATTAAAGCCTATGATTACTTCGCTGGTTGCCTCTTGTTCTTTTTGCTTTCCAAAGGCACCTTACAAAAGAGCAATTAGAATATTAAAATCTGGATACCTTTTTTCATGTTAAAAACATAACTGTTACAGCTGAACCCCAAATGAATGGATGGTCCTTGAAGTGGGCAGCTTGGCAAAACTGCTGTCTGTTTCACTGAGGCTGATTCATAATTCATTTAGTTAAACAAAGAAAGAAGTAGACAGTACAGTACATTTAAGTTATTTTCCATATGTCCTTAATAGTCAGAACCTAAATGAAAATCATTGATTGATGTGTAGGACTTTGCCAAAAACTCTGTACTTCAAAGAAGGGAGCTGGATAGACCCCACACAGGCCTGTTGAGCACTACAGATAGACATGAAACCTGGGTGATTTCTGCAACCTAAAAGCAGTATTTTGGATCCTTCATCTTGAAACATTACTGTATATATTACACTATCATCATGCTACAACTTTTCATGCTACAACATCCAACTCTGACACAATCTCTCATTTATTTCATGAATCTTGGCATGTGAGAAGAGATAACGCCTTTAGGAAAACAAACAAGAAAAATAAAGAAAGCAAACAAAACAAAACAAACAATCTTTCTCTGTACCAAGACAAGATCAACATACTGGAAAGGCAAACACCAAACATGAATAAGAAATAGTATATGAAAAAGTCAATTTTTTTCCACTCATAACATTTTCCTAATAAAGGATATTATCTTTCTGTACAGACCTTGTTTCACATCCTTCAGCTGTCTTGCTTACAGCAGTATTAGCATTTGCATTTGAGGGAGTACATCATAGGAGCTAAAATGTGAATATTTTATGGTTTCAAGCTCAGAATTCATTTTCTAAAAAAAATAAAAATATTTTCAGGCTCATTAACATTAGCTGGATGTAAAAAATCCTGACTCAGTTATATGATGTAAATTTTCAAAGCTAACCATAGAAAATACTCTTAAACTCATTGAAATTGCATATTCTACTAGTAGATGATGACATGAACTTCTTATATAATGGCCTTAGCTAATGAAGAATCCAAAGAAGAGAGTAAATAATGCAGTTCAAATGTTTGACAGCAGTCAAATCTATGTCATCAGATGCATCTTAAATCATAGACTCATAGAATGTTTTAGGTTGAAAGGGACCTTTGAAGGTCAGCTAATCCAACATCCCTGCAATGAGCAGGGATGTCTTCAACTGGATCAGGTTCCTCAGAGCCACATCTGACCTGACCTTGAATATTGACCAACTCTCTGAGCAACTTGTGCCAATGTTTCACCACTCTCACAGTAAAGATTTTTTATTTTCATATATCTAGTGTGAATCATCACTCTTTTAGTTTAAAACCCTTTTCCCTTTTTCCATCACAATGGGCACTGCTAAAATCTTCATTCCCATCTTTCTTATAGGTCTACTTATAGGTGATCCAATGCTAGACAGGAAGGAATGAGTCAGCATATATGGGAGTATATCTTTTACATATCAGGTGAATAAAACAAAGGATGAGATGTTTAATAAATTAGGGAGGATTAATTCATTTTTCTGGAAGTATTACCAAGGTCAGAATATAATACCAGTTCATCAGAAAAGACAAACTTCTAGATGAAAATTCCATAAATTTAGTCTTTCAGGATCGCTTCAGGTTATAAAGTTACAAAAAGTAGTGCAAGACAACAACTAGTCACTTAGTTCATTACATCAAATGCAACTAATTGTTGCAGTGAGAATTTTCAAGGCACTCAAAGTGTCTTGAAAATCAGATGTCTTTTTTTTTAAGCTTGTGTGTGTCCCTATTGATGACAATTCATGACCCCATAAGAACAATTTAAAAACCAACTCGAAACCTACTTTAGAGCAACCAGAATTTATTCTCAGTAGAGGTAAAAGACAGTTTACAATTAAGCAGCTCAGAACCATAGGCCAACAAATGGACTCCAGAGAACCCAAAAAGCATGCTGACCTTTGATGCATGCTCTCTAGACCAGTACGCTTGCTGAATTCAAAAATAATAACTTATGATTACGTCAGTTCAGCTAACTGTAGTAGCTGAAGGAGAGCTATCATTATTTAATCAGTTCCTTTCCATGTATACTCCCAGATCAGCCATTTAGGAATGATTATAAAGAAAATTTGTGAATGTCATTCTCTGCAATATCATTTCCTTTGGTTTAACTATCCCACTGTCTAAGAACTTGTTTTGTTTTCTAAGAGAGAAGCTCTTTGGAGTAAGGAATAGGGGGGAGCTAGGACTGAAACAGTTGTTTCACAAAGCATGAAAAAGGAAAAATTAATTAAGAGGTGTGACAGTTAAATTCTCCATTTCACACTTTTGGTTTATGTTTAAAAGAAATATGTAAACAAGTAAGGGTTTTTAGATTTAAAAAGAGAGAATATGCCTATAGAGACAATACTCAACAAGCATAGAGGTTATTTCTGGAACAGATCACAGACGAATAGACTTACTAGCATGGTGTTGGGGCATGTTAGCAAACCTTGCCAGTTTAGCATGGACATGTGAATTCAGAAATAGAGAAGGCTCTCATCCTGAAGTGTTGTAATAGTGATTGATCAAACATCCAAGGATGACTCA
The DNA here is from genome assembly GCF_963513975.1 of Fringilla coelebs. Taxonomy (NCBI): domain Eukaryota; kingdom Metazoa; phylum Chordata; class Aves; order Passeriformes; family Fringillidae; genus Fringilla; species Fringilla coelebs. Next base: position 58,249,772 of record NC_140029.1, read on the forward strand.
AAAATATTTGCTGCTATTACAGCATGAATAATTATTTATTCCATTGTGATTTTGCTGTCTGAAATTTAGGTTTCTAAGTCTAAGGTAGCTGTGTATTTACCCTTTGTAGTCATAAGAGAGAACTCTGTCACAGCTCACTTCCTCATGTTAAATCTGTCTCTGGTTGGGATGAATTGACATCTCAAAAAGCCTTCTTTCTTAACTGTCTATACAACAAGCTTAACATAAGCATTTCATGCCATCCTATGTGCCTTAAAGCAGCTCTCCTTGGCCATCAGCTGCCCCTCCAGAACATGTAACTTATGCAGACTGTCATGTGTGTCATTAACTGGCCTCCAAATCCCCATTTTCTGACGTCCTAGGGCATCTAATATCAAGAGCTGGAGAAAGGCAGGACATTAATTTGTACCTGAGCAGCACTACATTTCAATATCCTATGGCTCAAAGTATGCCATTGACATGGCTAGTAACAGGGCACAGGGTTTTGCTCAAAGCCTCAGGACTCAGGCTTGTTGGACCTTCTCTCTCTGATCCTTTATTACCTGCCTGCAGCTTTGTTTCACTTGGTTTAACTGTGACAGTAATTTTTCTAATTAACCAGCCAATTTGGTTTGCTTTTGAATAACTTATGAACAGTGTCACCAACATTTCAGGATGAGAACTTAATGATAGCATTGAGAAAGAGCTTTCTGGTACTAGAGTACAGACCTTGTGTCTGTGGGGACACACAATGTGGGCTAGAGGGGCATAACTGTGGGATAAAAAGGGATAGGATATAAGCTAACACTGAAGACCTCACAACTGTAAACCATACATATTTATTTTGACTTTTTCCTCTGTAGAACTATTCCTTCTTTTTCTTTAACAATCAGATCTGAACTAATAATGATTATTGGGTTAAATTGCTAAAATTTCAATTACATTCATGACAAATTACTGATTGTGTATATAAGGTGATTCCTCCTTGCCTGTAAACAAGATTTTGATCATTAGCAGTTTTTAAAATTAAACTTTTTTTCCTGTGGACAACCAAGATCAGGTGCCTAACTGTAGATGGTAATCTTTGGGTAAAACAGACTGTTTCCTATGCAGCTGGATTTACAGACATTTACAGAGAACTGTAATATGGAGCTGGCAAACATAGCAAGTGTGAATTAAATAAGTCTGCAGATTTCAAAAGCAGCAGCTGGAAGCCACAAGAATTTCTAAACAGTCATTAATAGCCCTACAAAAATATGTTTACATGACTGAAAACAGCCCACCTGGTATTCACTGTGACAACTAGGCAAAAAATATTTTTGTAGGGTTTAAAGTTGAACAAAGCAGCGCCTAGGATTTCTATTTTTCCATAGCCTTTTCTAATATAGTGAAGTTCTCAAACATTTGGAGGCAAGTCAGACTCTGAATTAAAGTTTCATTTTCTACTGATAGTTTTATATTCCTTTTTTCCTTGAAACTTTAAAAGATTGCTTCTGTATAAATCATGTTTCAAAGTTTTTGATATCCACACTGAGTGGTTAATCAATGATTCTTTATTATTCTAGTACACTCAAATATCATGGTGAAAATTTCTAGGTAGACATGGACTCTGAGAAAAATCCTATCTGGATAACAGAAGAGAAAAAAAAGCCAAACACTGATACCTAACCAGTTTATCAAAGAAGTAAATTCTTTGAAAATGTGGCATACTAAGTGTTCTTAAGAGTATCTGTTGAAATCAGTATTACTTTGTCTGTTGTCAATTAGGTTATGTGACTAAGCATATGACATACTCCTATGTTAGTGTTGTGGACACAACTCTGTACATTTAAACTGCCATTTTATTCAATCTGAGAGACTGTATAAGTGTTAAATAAATATTAATTTGCTTTATTATCATATTGTCATATTTGCCTTTTTACAAAGTCTGAGTGTATATGTGAATGTGTTTGTGTGATTTCTTTAAATTTTTAATTTGAGATTTTCTAGAGACAGGCAAACAGCTTTGCTAACTTCATTAAGATTTGTTAATTTAGGTCTGTTCGTCTCCATTGAAATCCTACCATCTTGTTACTACTTTTAAACATTCTTGAAAATCGGATCTGACTAGATATATGGAAAACAGTGCAAATGTCTTAAAGAAATTTGATGAGTTATAGTGAACACCCGCATTGCAGACATTGACATGAGACAGTCTTATGTGTATGCTCCTTACTAGTGGGAAAAAGAATACCCTTTTAGAGCACAGCTGACCTGACTGATCTTAGGCATTTCATTTAGGATGAAATATATCATCCCTGGAAGTGTTTACTTCTCTTCATTCACTGTGAACAGAATAACAGAGTCTATCAGGATGAGCTCAGACATAACCAACTACTAAAATTCTTTTCTTTTTCCTTTTTATCAGATCAGTGTCACCCCTTTACATGATTTTTGGGTAGACTGTTATCTTCCACTACTGCATTATTATTTCCTTATCCCTTTCTTGAATGAAAAATTCATCTTACTTATATTTTTTAAACTGAATTATGGTTAGCACAGAGACTAACTTTCATTTAACTTTATCTGTGATTGCTTAGATATCGTTATTTTACTTATTTATTTATTGTAGTTAGTTGTGTAAGGAAAGAGAGATGAAATATTTTTAAGAAATCCAGTATTTATTTCCAGTGGTTTGGATGTCATAAATTACACAACTTGGGCATGTGGACTTCTAAAGTTACAAGATAGGCTGCATTTCAAAGTAATAGTTTTTTTCTGAAAAGTCTATCTCAATTATTCACCCTGAAATTCAGAAGGGTGTTAGTAGTCTTGTGACCAAAAGCTAAGTGCAAAGTGAAACAAGTGTCTTGTAAACAAGACACTAAAACTAAGCGTCTTGTTACAGAAAACTAAAATTATGCTTCAATTATAATAAAGAGGTAATTCTCATAGGATATCTTTAAAAAATTTATTTTAAAAAAATCACTGGCTGAGACTTTTCTAGGTTTTCCACAAAATTAATATTCTGTGGTGGTGGTGTTAATATTTTTAATAATGAGCGCATCTTTCCAGGTTTGCAAACTATGGTTAGTGTGACTAAAAATGTATTAAACTAAAAATAATAATAAACATCTTATAGAGAGAAATCCAAGGCTAGGACCTGTAGAATTGCAACTGAAACCCCCAGTGCTACAAAGAAACGAAAATGTGAGAATCAAACTAGTCTCTTGAACTTGAAAAAGCTGGACTACAAAAATCTTGAGAAAATACCTTGTGTGAGTTTTTTGACAACTAGATTTGACAATAGATGAAAGCAAGATTTTTAGAAGGATATAAAAAAGATTTATGTGGTAAGGGGGACTAGGTCTGAAAGCTTTCATGTACATATATGCAAAATATATATTTATATAGATTTATATAAATAGACATATATATATATGTGCACATATATCTGTGTATACATATAAATGTGCATATATGTTCATATGAAAGTACATTTGGATGAAAAGAAGTTTAAGATACTTGATAAATTATATATCAGGCATTTAAGCCCACAACAGCATGATCTAGATTTCTTCTGGGAAGACAGCAAAGCAATCTGAGTCAATACTTACGTTTCAGAAAAATTTGTGTTGAACAAGACTGAAACATGAATAAGTATCACCATATAATTTCCTGAAACTGGACTTCTGTAAGTATTTCAGATTAAACAAATAAATGCACAATAAAAATTAAGTTGTTGAAGTTATTTTGATCAAAATATTTTCTTATGGAAAAAGATGAAGTACATGCTACCAATGCATTAACATAAACATAAATATAAAATTAAAGATTTATTAGTAGTAGAATTTGAATTTTGTACTTGATAATGATCAGTAGCATCAGGTTGATCTTGAATTTTGATTGTTAATGGCAGTGGAGAAAATATTTGCTATGTTTATCAATATTGCATTACTATTTTATTTTTTCTTTGATGAAACTATGTTGTATGTGGGGAATTAGCAATCAGATAATAGTATTCTTGAATGTTTGAATATGAAAAAAAATTCAGTACATTTCTAAAGACTGAGGTTTTGTAACAGCGGATATGATCCGTTATAATTTTTTTTGGTTCTCTGTTTCTGCATTGGGATCTTTTAATGTTTTTCTCATGTATTAGTCCTCTTAGATACTTTTTACTATTTCTTACTCTTAGAGAGACTACAGATTTTCCCTGTCTAATCATGTATTATGTGATATAATGATAGTAATTTTTAAAGTGCTTTTTATGATATTTCTATAAAGAATGCAAAATCTTAGAATCCTACTCTGTAACCTACACTCAAGTGGGAATTGCCTAAAGAATTTAATTTAAGTGAGACTGAGATGACAAGGAAAATGTTGATAACTGTAAGACTTCTGTTGCTTAGAGTTGGGAATTCTGATCTTTTCCTGATCTGGAAAAAAAAAAGAAAGTGAAAATTACAGATAACTATAATACTCAGTTAATGATGATAAGGAATATTAATTCAGCATTCTTTTAGAGGATCTGGAAATGTACAAATATATATCAATTGCAAATTCTTGTCTGAAAATGCAGCATTTCATTGCTCTGAGGAGAGAGACAATATCCTGAAACAGACCAGGATCTTAAAGAGGACAAGGACAGGACTATTTAACAGTCATAACGGAAAATTCCAGGAGGTCTAAATTTTAAATAGAGAACAGAAAATGCTTGTTGAAATCAGAAATCTTTACAATTTTTTCCACTTCTTAAGGAATAATTATTGCAATCATGATTCTGATCAAATCCTGCCTGATTTAAAGAAAGGAAACCACATCTGGATTAGTGTCCAGTTGGGGAATCTCCATCCCTGGAGATATTCAAGAATTGTCTGTATGCAATCCTGTGCAATGTGCTCCAGGATGACCCTGCTTGAGCAGCGAGGTTGGACCAGGCAGCCCACTGTGGTGACTTCTAACCCTACACATTCTGCGAGTCTCTGATAGGCACATTGATTTCATTTGTTTGTTTTTACTAAAACTCAGTTTAATAAGAAAAAACTGGGGGAGAAAAAAGGAGAAAGGAAAGGGAGAAGAAAGCTTCAGAACATGGAGAAAGCAGAAAATTTCAACCCCTTTCCCGCAGGTTTATTTTTTGACATCTAGGCACTGAGCAGGATGAATACAGAAACTCTTAGGCTTCGTGTTCTATTTGTGTATTCTTTTGCCACTGTGTAGGAAGTGAACATTCCAATTTGTCCCAGGAAACGGCATTTAATAAACATATTTACCATACTATTTAACATTCATTAGTTAAGTATTAGTCACCAACTAAGCATCAGAACTTCTAAATGTGTGTTTAATTTGTATAATTATGTGGTATGGTTGATAGATATTGCTTGAGATGGCAATATATCTACTACAAATTAGAATACCAGCACAAAACAATTATAAGCAAGCTGAGGAAATCCACTTAAGTCTAGTCTCCCTAATATTAATGGTTACAATTTTGTTCTTCCTTTTGCATAAATGACAGCAGTTTTTATTTCTTGAGATAAATACAATTTTATTCTGCATCTATAGTTATCTTAGTGACTAAGAAATTTTTAATTCAGAAACAAGAAGGACCATGGTTGGAAGAGTCCATTCTTATCTGTGGCAATGTAAATTATTTGGTTTTTCAGGGTTTTCTTTTTGGGGGTGGGGAAAGAGTTGATAAGATCATGTTTAAACTATGATGTTTAAATGACCCACTTAAGCTGTTCATAAATCCTGTTGTATTTTCAGCAAAATTAAGACTCTTTTGGCTTACTGAAAGCATCAAAAGGATAAATTGTAGATGACACTAGATAGTAGAAAGAAAAAGGTGAACTTTGAAATGCATACATTAAAAAAAAAATTATCAGTATGATTCTGTTCAGATTCACAGTAGTGGTAGAACAAAAAAGCCAGAAATTAATTCTTTAACTAAGGAGCAGATGAGGATAGTAATTTGGATTTTGATATCTCATTTGATATCTCATTTGATAATGATATTTGATATCATTTGATATCTCATTTGATATCTCATTTGATAATGAGATCCATATTCTGGTCTCTAGGCAGAATCAGTGGAGTTGGACGTTACCCTAAGTACAGATTTTTCGAAAATCATGAAAGTTGAGATTAAGGGAATATAGGAGGGAGTTCAAGAGCTACATACTAAGTCTCAAGTTATGAGCAGGTGCTCAAAATTTACTTTCTGTAGTGCAAAAATGCATAAATATTCAATAAATTCCTTATAGAATTTAGATTGTTAGATCATTAGTTTATTTCTGAAATGGGTTCTAATTTTTGTCAGAACAGGAAAACATGGATTTTTCACCTATTTTTCCTATTGCCACACAATGTTTAATGCTGTCATTTTATATTCAGTCCCAAAGATACATTAGTAATTTATGTAGGTGTTTGGAAAATTAGCCTCTGAAAATTTTCTGAACTTGATTTTGGCTTGATTCCAGTTCAGTTCACAGTCATGTAAAATGAATAGCTCTTAAAAGAGATTTTATTCCTTGAAAATTCAATATATGCTCTGAAGAACTGGAAAAGTATCAGAGAAGTTCATGAAGGGTCTTTGCAAAGAGATGAAACAGTAGATCTTGCTGTCACGAAACCTGAGTTCCATCGGCAGCATAAAACAAATATAGTTAAACATTAAAATTCATTTTTAACATTAAATATCTTGTATGTCTGGAACTTATGCACTTTACATATAAAACACTTTAAAGGTCAGGAAATCAATCACCTGTGTTTTACTTGTCATCTCTATTAGTTTAAGCCAATATAAAATAATGAATACTTCTTTGTCTTACAGTTCTGTCTTGGCCTGATTGATCCTCTATAAAGCTATTATAAAGGTCACATTATGATAAGTCAAAGACTACTGAGGAACAGGAGGGCACAAGGTAAGATAAACATGTCACCTGTTCAGGAAGGGAGTCAGGTTATTTCCTATATTTGGAGGTAAATGTTAGCTAAACCCAAACCACTGTGGTGTTAAAGGTCTTCCAGTATTTCCGTTGTGTAAATTTATTTTTCATGATTTAAACATGTGTGTAGCAATATTATCATTGGGTTGGTCCTTCTAAAATGTTAGATAGATTGTTAAAAGTTAATATTCTTTCTTGCAAAATTACTTATGCAATATGACCACAAATTAAATGCTTATGCAATCCTTCCGCATAAGTTCATAGTAGATTTTTTAAATCATTTGGAATAAGAGTAAGTTTTAATTTAGTTTTAAATCAAATGATATAATTATTTATAGTGCACAGGAGCTATGCCAAATATACTGATTTTTTTTTTAAGTTACATACACACACACATATATTGCAGTAAAGACAGTATATATACACAAATGACATGTGAACATAGTATTTATATTAGTTATATATGAAAAAGAGATTGGGTAAAGAGGTAGAGTGAGAGTAGCAGATATATTATAAATGTGATTGTAACATTAACAAAGTAGAAAAAAGTTAGACTTTATGGTGTTACATTAAAATTACTAATTTATGTCAATAACCACAAGTTATGTAAGTAATCACAGAAAACTTTTACTATTTTTCATTGCACTGCCTATGAATTAGTTTAGCAATCTATTAATGCAGTTGTTTAATGTAACTAATTGCTATGAATTATATTATAATATAACAGGTGGGTTTTTTCCCCTGAGACTTATAATGTGATCAAAGTTGTGTACTCAATAAGAAATATAAAAACAATTTATTAGCATTGCAGCTGACTGTGCAATGATAAAATTCCATTTCAGGTTACATTATATCCAAAAATTAATATTTCAATTTTATGACCAAAATGAAATACTGAAGGGAAAAAAAAATAGATTATATGAAAATTACATTTTGAAATATTTTTTTCAGGGTTTTTTTGGATGCTGTGAATGAAGAATATGGACATAAGCATGCACACTTGAGTATCATTGTGTGGTTTTACTGAGCAGTTTAAAGTTTTATTACTATCTTTGAAAAATAATCAAAATAATCTTAGAGCAGAGGGAGCAAGAGGAAAGGGGAGAGAGAGAGAGGATTGTGCAAAGAAGTTTGTTAGACAACAGCTTTGATTTCTAATTAAATGAATTTTTTTATGAACCACTTGAACTTATCATCTTCAATAAAGCTTATGCTGGAGTGAAAGCAAAGCTTTGTTTTGTGAATGAACACCTTAAAATAATTTTCTGTAAGAAAATATTGAACTGAAAGTACTGAACTCTTAAATATGGACCTATTCTGAAATGCTGTATTATCTTTTAAATGCTATACAAACTTAGGAACTATGTGAGAAAGTTCAAAAATAATTTAAAAATTTTTATTACTATAATTCCTGAGCTGTTATTTCCACAATTCTATGGAAAATGTCATTAATGCATATAATGAATACCATAAAACATTTTAAAACAAAACAAAATACCCCATAGCAAAAACCTTATTTAAAAAAATCAAATAAAAATGTCACCTGGAATTAAAGTAAAACTGAAGAGCACCAAACTGAAGGTTTGGTGTCTAACATTTGGCAGGGGTAGAGTTGCTAACCCTTTATTATTAACATACACAGTTGCAATGGCTCTCTTGTTTTAACTGAAAATGATTCTAGACAAAAGAATTGCTATAAATTTTACATTCTAATGTCAGAGGTATGAAAAAATGTAGGCAGGTACAAACTGGAATTTCAAAAGGCTGTTTAATAATAAAGGCCTCCCCACAAAACACACTAAGTATACATGAACATGTGACGCAAACTAGAAGAAGAAAAACTTAATATTTTTTTCCTTCTTGAGTCAGGTTTTCTAACTCTTAGAGGGTCTTAACTATATCAAATGCCACTTTCTTGATTTATACAATATTTTGTTTTGCATATATGTATTCCAGGTATTATTCAATGTTTGTATAAATTAATTGGAAAAAGCTTATATTTCATTTATACTATAAAATGCTTGATTTCACTATTTATTATATGAGTTGTTGTATGAATTGATCTATTTCTGGTACAGATAATTTTATCTTTTTAATGATTTTCTGAGAGATTTAGTTTTGTCAGATCCCTTTTCTAAGGGGAAGAGCTACAATGTTACTGAAGAATATCTAGTTTGGTTTTGGACAAAAAATCTAGAGACCTTCAATATTTGTTGCATCTTGTTTATAATACATTTTACCATTATACATTTTCACTACTTCCATTATAATTTATTTCAAATTAATGAATATGTAGGCATGAAAAAATAGGAAGAACTAAGCCACTTTACAAAGAAAAGTAATATAGATACAGTTTTATCTCATAAAGGTCCTCCTCTTCAGTGTTCATAACCCTTCCATGATGACTTCCCTACACTTTGAATAAAATGCCGTGTGGAGAGTTCACATTTTAATTGTATCAATGTTGTTACTGGGTGCTAAGAGAAGACAACTTGAGAACTTGCTTGGACACAGTAATGGGCAAAATGGACATGGGTGACTTGTGGACAGAAGCAGTAGGACAGTAGGAGAGGAGCTTTTACCCCCACTTTCTCAGCATGCTGCAATTATATCTTGGCATCTCACAACTGGAGTTGTGGGAACCTGCTCATGCCTGTGAGAGCAGAGCACAGGTAACAGGCATAAATGCTGGAGGGAATGTATTCCTGAGTACTTAATCAAAACCAAACAGACAAATCCAAAAACATACCCAGAGGAATACCTTGAAAATCTTATGGGGATACATGGATGCACAGAATGACTATGGTATTGTTATTACTCAGTGCTTGGTGTTTAGGCACTCCTCTTATTCTACAAACAAATAAACTGCCAGAGGGCCTGATAATAATTCAAAACAGATTGAGACTTTAGCCTAGTAATATAACTTTTTAAGGAGATATTAATCACTTGATTAAATAATTTTCTAGTCTATTAAACAATCAAAATAAGATATTTAGAATTATGGCGTTAAATAATTATTAATATAACACATACAAGTATATTATGTTGATTTTGGCAAAGGTATGATCAATCAGTAGTATATGCATGAAATACAAAGTTTTCCACAGGAGATTTCTTATACGTCTTTAGAAGAACAAAAAAAATTATTTCAACTGTATGGGTATCGCAGTTATGAGATGAAATACTGACACTGGGATACTACAAAGGAAAGGCAGATCAAAACAGGACACTGCAGTGTGTAGACTGCATCACAGAATCCAGAGCTTCACCATTTTTTGAAGGTTAAAATCTTATTAGTTCCAGATCACAGATCCATACAGGTTAAAAGAAATATTTCTATATAATAGAGATATTTTTATTATGCTTCTCTGAATCATAAGAGTATAGAATTGATTACACTGCAAAGTACTACAAATTCCATAGCTACCCCCAACCCGTGCCTCAATATATTTTTTCCTCACATAATAAATACAATGTAATAAAAATATGTAACTTAAACATCTTTTTTCAAAAATGGAAACATCGAAGAAACATATGATTAGAAAGAGCACTCCAAATCAATGAAGGCAATGAAATAAAGAAAAAAAAAATACTAAACTCTTAACTTAAAATCATGCCAGTTATTTCTTGAATGATCATTTTGAAAGCATGAATGAATTCAGGTTGAGTTAGTGTCATGGCTGAGGCCTGCAGTAAAACACTTCCCCCCGAAAAAGACCTTGATTACATCCTCCCAGCACTACCTGACTAATATGACCTGGAAAACAAGAAATAGATGTACTTGGTTTGGCCATGCTGCTAACACTGCTGCAAACACTACAATTATACCATGGTAAACGGCAGGGACATATAGGTTTAGATCTTGATTATTACAGTGGCCACAAGTAGATGTTTGGGGGGAAATCATCAAGTCATTTAGTTTGAAAAAGACCTCTAATACCATGGAGTCCAACTGTAAACCTGGCACTGCCAAGGCTAACACTGAGCCATGTCCCTATGCACAACATCTCCGCAGATGTGAGATTAGGACAAATATATGATGATGATGCTCAAAATGTTCTCTAAGGTCAGACAGCTTTTGGCTCAAGAACTTCTTAATATGATTTTTATGTAAGTAGTCATGTTCCTTGAATTATTTTTTATGAAATTTTCTACTTTCTTTTGAAAGTAGGTTTGGTTTTGGTTTTTGTTTTTTTTTAATTTCAATATCTTTTAGTAAGAGTTACCCATTAGAAAGGGATCAAATTTGTGTCTTAAGTCTTCAATTAGATAGGTTCATTTCAATGACCATAGGTTTTGTGAAGAGAGTTGTTAAATTGTACCACACATCCTTCAATTGCATCTTTCTCTGGGAATTTTCTTGTGTCCTTTTAAATAAATGGTCTCACTTCTGAGAATTAATTTCTGTCTTCTGTTGCATTCCATTTAAATTCCTGTATCTTCTACAAATATGCTGAATAAACCCTGAGATTAGCTCAGTTGGTTCGAGCATGGGGCTAATACCACCAAGGTGGTGATGTTGATCTCTAGATGTGTCAGTCACTTAAGAGCTGAACTTGGGGGTTGGTCCTTGTGGGGACCTTCCAACTCAGAATATCCTGTGATTCTGTTTGTGAAATCTAGTCCATTTAATTTTCTTCCTAGTTTTATTTACATACTGAATAAATTCTTTCTAAAATACTAACCTAACTTCTACTTCTTAGTGAAGGTGGCCACAAGAAAGAAGATTCAATAAAGATCAAATGATCAAATATTTGTTTTGATTTTAGCTTAAAATTAAGATTTTAACTTTTGTCCTGTAGTATTTAGTAAGAAAACTAACTTCAATACCTATAAACTGTTAATACTGTGTTACAAACACTACTGGTGGGTTTTCCCTACAGATTAGTATATTCGAAATTGACATAGGTATTTCAAGAGAAAATTGAATACAATTTTGACAAGCATTATAAGAGTTAAAAGAATGAATATAATTTATCATATGATAATATTCTAACATTCAGTGAAGTGTTTTTACCTACTAAGTACTTAACTCATTTTTAGTCATATGACTAAGTTAAACACATGATTTTAAAGACATCAATCACTAAAATGATTGTATTGTAGTTAAGGACAAAAAAAGGAGAGAACAGAAAGATGATAAACGTTTTTAATTAGTCACATTTTATATCCCTTGTCTCACTGAGGAAAGATGTACTCATGATGGTGATTATTTCTGACTTTTTTCCAAGTGTTTCTTTTGACACTCAAATGGTCATTTGAAAACCAAGGTCAAATGTCTGTGGCTGCTTTGAAAGTGAACAGTAATACTACTGTGAAGCAATCAATATGCTTGTTATTGGTGGCAGTTAATAAGCTCTTAATCTCTGGAACTTCATCTACTATGCATAATGGTTCTTGGAGATTCTTTTTTCTGAATTATTTTTTGGGGTGGGGGGTGTACTAAGATAATTTTTTAATAGTTACTGTTTTCTATCTTGCACCTTTTTTCCTTTCATAAAAGTGATTAGAAATTTGAAAAGTGACAGCCAGCCAACATAACCTAAATCTTCTTTTCCTGTTCTGGACTCACGATTCAGGGGAACTTTAAATTCTATGTATATGAAATTCTATTCCAATGAAATTGCAGAAAATTTAGCCTAATGTGTATACATGTTCATGCTGAAATACTGTATTTCTATTGCCCATTGTGTAGTTTTGGGTTTTTTTTGTTTTTTGTTTGTGGGGTCTTTTGGTCTAGTTTTTCAAGAAGTTTCCTGTCCAAGACTGTTGGAAAACTGTGAAAGGCCTTTTTGGTATGGCTGTTTAAAGCTCCTTTAGGATGCTGACAAGTTATTTTTGAGTTATTTTAATTGGAAAAAAAAATCAATATAATGTGGAAAATACCTCTATGGAGTTGAATTTTGGAATGTTTGAATTACCATCCAATCTCTTTCAACCTTGACTTGACAAACGTGTTTCGATGAGTTGACTTCTTGGATGTTGTATTAAATATTTTTTCATGATAAGTGAAAGGAAGAATAAACTGAGTTTTGAAGGATTTATGGATCCTTGGTTGTTTTTTTTTTTTTTTGGGGGGGGGGGGCAGTATTTGTCAAGTTAAAAGTTCTGTTTTAAAATAAAAGTCTGTATCCTTCACAAGCAAAATTTCACAAAGCTGGTCAATGCTTATATCTTCATAGCAATGTATTCTTTAGTGTAGCTGGGCACCCTCCTCACATTTCTCTATAGCATGGGTCAAAGAAATAAAACTGTAAGTTTCTTACACTGTTACCTTAAGTGGAAAAATTTTTTGCATTTTTATTTTTACAAAAACCTGAAAAAAACAGAAGCTTCAAATCTTATTTTGTTTTCTAAATAAATATTCATTTTTTTGTCTCAATGGAACTTTAACATGAATTTGATTTCTGTCATCTTTTTTTTTCTAAATTGCAGCATTGAACAATATTAGAAATATTCAGTTTAAGATGTCCTCCATTAATTTCCCTATTACTATATGGGGTTTCCCTATAGCAATGAAAGATAAGCTGGAGCACTGATCCAACATTCATGGAAATAGTACTCTCAAGTTTTACTCTTAATTTACATACACAGAGAGCCTCATAAACAGCACAGACTTCCCCTTACTTCCCTTGCCCTTCCATGTCAATTTATATGCACACATACAAAAGCAGTTCTGCATACAAAGCAGTCACAAAATTACAGGAGTTTCTTCATTCTTAGTACGTACAATGAACAGTGTCAACATCCGCAGCATTAAATCACTGTCAAGACCTACACTTCATAAAACAGAAGACAGTGATGGATTGGGATCAAGCCTTTTATCCAAAACACTTGAAATTATCAAGCTCTTAATTCCCACCCACATATTAGGAAATGGGAAAATCTGGGGGGGGTTTCCACTGTCCTGTAGACCGGACAGCATAACTGTACCCTGTATTTTATTGTCTAATAATGACATAATCTACATAATGAATTCTTATATTTTTCCTCAGGAGGATAACTTAGTTTTCTGAAATTTTTTATATAATGGATCATTCTATTATCACGTCAAAAGCAAACAAACCAACCAACCATTTTCTTTATGAAGGCAATGTTAATACACTTCTTTTAAAGTCTGGCAAACCTGCATAATGCCACCATTCAAATCAGAAAAAAGTAATAACAAACACAGTAAGCAAGTTTTCTACTATTAATGTTTATCTTTTCACGTAAAATATCTTGAAACATAATTAAAAGCTATTTTCAAAAACGCTAAAGACCAAATGACAAAAAATTGTTAATTTCTGTATATTTTTATTGTTGCTAGTCTGTTGACTCACTTTCAAAGCACAGTAATTTACAGCAGTTTTCTGAGTGCTTCATGTAAGAATTTGAGAGGATGCAATGTATTAATAACTGTTCTAAGCAATGCTTTTCTTCATATTAGAATCTTGTCATATTCACATTTGGAGTCTTGCCTTGCTTTTAAGATTTCTGGTGTATGAAATACAAAATACTGTCATATGCATCGAAGGTATTACAAATTTTCTTATCAATCTATAACTATCAAGAATTTCAACACTTTGGTTACCTGCATGTAGTTATCTGTGACACAAATTCAACAGAGTGCTGATATCCATCTGGAGTAGCAGAGAAAGTTCATCATCTTAGTCTTGAACACCTTCATGTGATCACCTGAATTGGGTCCCTTTGTCTTACAAACTTCTGTTCACTCATATTTGTCACGTAAGCATTTGAAAATATCTCCTCTTAAGCTCTGGTAAAGATGATTAGTGCTTCTAGCAAACAGAATTCATTTTGATAATATGGGACTTAACAATTATGCAAAAATATGCCATCTAACAAATACCATGTAAATATTTACAAATCAAATAATTTGAAAGTCAAATCCATTACATCTTTTGTTAAGAAGTACAAAGAAAATAATTTGCTGAAAAAAAAATTCTAAACATTTTTTTGAGGTGAAGTCTCATTCCTTATAAAAATAATTTAAAATCTCAAATTCAGTTTTTTACAGAGATTCCTACTATTAGGTACAATATTTTTGTCACTATTGTTTCTACAGTGATCTTTAACTTCTTGTAAACTTTTAAGATAATCTAGACACGTTTCTAAAATATTGGTGCTGCAAACAACAAAAATGTGATAGAAATATATATACTATTTTAAAATTATATGAAACTATGACCTAAACTTATTATTTGAGGGAGATTATATTTAATAATGCTTTTTAATATAGCAGAGACAGCATAAAGAAAAACAGTATTAGCAGCTGAAGCAGAAGAAAATTCAATAAAACAAAATTAATACAATAGTTGTAGGTTTTTAAGTTGGATAATTCGTCATTACAGCAGATTGTGGGGAAACAAGACATAAGCTCAATGTCCAGCAGATAAATCATATTTCAAAAAAAAGCATGTTGCACTTATTGCAGGAGAGCTGTCTGCCACAAGAAAAATATTTTTTTTATTATGCAGTCCTTTTAGCCACAAAATGTAGGAAGACTTGTAAATTATATATAGTGTTTAAAAACTTTTTCAAAGACAAATTTGGTAAAACATAGAATCAAATGCTAGCTGCATTTATAAAAGTTGTTTTAAACTTAACTGAATTATTTTAAATAAATACTAATTTGTCTTTCTTTACATTATCTTCATAGCCTACATCCTTTTCTTTTTTTGCAAATCTGTTTTATTTTTCATTTTTTACATGTGTATCCCTCACATAAGTGAGAATATCCCATATTTTGCAATGAAGTTAATAACTAGAGCTTAAACAGATTGCAAATGATTCACTACTAGTGCATTCCTTTTAATGTCTACATTAAGGTTTTGATACTTCTCAGGAGTTAATTAGAAAGAACTCCACTGTAATAAGCAGATTTATATGAGCCTTATAGGAAGAGATGTCTCTAAATAGGCATGTTTCAGGTATTGATCTTTATTAAGTACTTAGATATCTTAGATAATATGTGCTCCCTATGTATACTAAATCTGTTTGATGTGTTCTGGAGTGCAATCAGGCAGAAAAAATTTGAGTTTAGATTTGTTGGAATTTTGCATAAATATGTAACTTGATAATGCTGCTCAGACACATTTGGTGGTTTGCCAAGTAAATCACAAACATTCCATTAATATCAGGGTGACCCAGCTTCACAGGCTGGGAAAACTGTTCCTAAGAACACCCCTGTGCTATAAATAGTTCATTAATAAATCTTATAAAATAACTCTGTAGCGTTGGACTCCTTTAATCACAAGGTGGCTTGGCTTAGTGGAAATGAGTAATTAGATTTTAGCAATTGCCAAATTTGCATGAAAATTTGGTATTGCAAATAAAATTCTACAACAAGTGTATGTGAGGTTTCCATGTAACATGAAAGAACCGTTAGATGTTAACTAATTAACTAATTAACATTGGATGTTAATTAAGACTTCTGTAATTCGAAAAAACAGTGTATACACAGTTAAGCATAGAATACTTTGAAGCAAACGGATGCACTGAAGCACATCTTCAGTGATTTTGTCCTCAAACCCTCTTAATATTTGTAGCCACTCTACTTGCTAAATAGATCTTTTGTTGCATATATAAAAACACCTGCAAGTCTTTCATAAAAAAAGCTAATGGAATACAGATTAAATGTTGGCTTTATGAGGAGCTTGCCTGTATAAGGAAAGAAGTGACCTTCTGGCGCTTTGGATCTCAGTCTGAAGTGGAGTGTTCTTTACCACACAGGAGCAATATGTGACTAGATTCCTCTTTAACATTTAGCTATAAGTCCTCAGCAATATTTCAGGCTAAATATAAAATATAGGCATTTTTACCTGCACTAAAACAGAATAATAGACCATCCCCTACACTATTTAACAGTTTTTTACCACAAATAGAATTAAAAATTGGTTTATAGATTAAGGCTATATTGTTGTAGTGTCTGCATTACTGACAACAGAAAAAAAAAGGAAAAATATGGATTTTGGTTTTATCAAACATTAAAACTGTCAATAACCATGTGCATAACAAAATCCCATTAATAGAGGAGCATCATTTCATTATGGAAAGGCATGTGAACTATTTCTCACTAAATCAAAAGTATGCAACATTTATGCATTTGATAAATTAAGAAAAATTCTGACTTCAGTGAAGAAAAATAAGATCAAGGGGATGAAAGTGAGTTTCACCTGCCCTAATACTGGAATTATTTAGACCTGAAAATCTTCATCTGAGATAGTAATTTCACTTCTTAAAGAAAATAACAAACAGACAAATAGATTACCCTAAAGCAGGATTTATCTGTTTTTTTTAGGGCCAATTATTTTTGAATAAGATGAACTGAAACCTAGAATGGCCTGTTCCTCTTCATTAATTGTAAGAGGAGGCTACAAATCAAAAGATTTGCTCAGTTTTGTCAGAGCATGGTGCTAAGAAAACCAATGTTGTGGGTTCAATCCCTGTATGGGCCATTCACTTAAGAGTTGGACTTCATGATCCTTGTGGGTCCCTTCTAACTCAATATTCTGTGATCTGAAAGTGAAGATTAAACATTTTTGTAATGACATACAGTCTCCATACAGTAGGTGTTGAAATTTTAGCAGGATTAATTCTGTCCTCATGCATACTAGCAGTAAGAGCTTACTCTAGGACTATTCTTCTGAATAAAAAGAGGCACTTAACTTGCCTCTACCTTGACCTGGACATGTGAAACATATAATTTTCCTTAATTCTTATTTCAGCTATAGTGAATGGAGAGAAAACCAGGACATTGCATGACTTTCTGTATCACATACCTGAAAATGGAGTGAGTGAAAATTATTAAGAAGGTAAGGAAGGCCCTTACCCCTCGGAAAGAAAGGACACCAGAATAGGGAAAGTGACTGTGCAGATGCCACAGTCTTGCTGAATTAAGGTGCTTTCAAATTGAGCGAGAAAAAAGTCTGATCCCTTGTCAGACAAAAGTTCAGCACTATCTCACATATTCTAAATGTCAGAAATGTCAGGACGAAGCCAGTGTTGCAGTGACATACTTAATGGTCACTAACTTTTATCGACCACTGAGAGTGAATAATAGGTGTATGGACTATGGTTATTCTGTACAATGCAATGTAGTCCCATTAAAAATTTTTTTGAAATCAGATTAATCCAGACAGCAAACAAAAAACCCAAAGGGCAGTGCTGGGAACCCCAAATCAACAACACTGTAAGCTCACAAAGTTTTTATCCCTCCTAACACAGCCAATGTTCTCAGGTGCATGGTGTGATTCTTGGGCTCTCCTGTGCAGAGCCAGGAGCTGAATTCAATGGTCCCTGTGGATCCCTTCCAGCTCAGGATATTCTGTGACTCTCTGCACTAAGTATTCACCAAGACTGATCTAACATCTCTCTGCAACAAAGCTTCTTCTATTTTCAAGTTTCAAATTAATATCATGATAAAGAGAACTATTCTGTCATCTTTAATTCAATTGGAGATCTGTATAAATATCACCATCCAAAAACAATTCCAATATCTGCCTTCTGGCATGATCAAGGAATTGATTGGAACTGATCCCAAGACTTATCTAAGAATATTCATGCCTATCTGTGTTATATCCAGTTTCAATCCAATGCTAGGTTCCCATGTGTATGGTTTAAATTCAGTGGTTTAAAAGTGATACAGATTGTACTCAGAATTAAATTCAAAAGAATGCCTCTATGCTCCCCTTACTTAGTTCTGCTTCTATCTCATTGTGCAATAATGAGGAAACTGATATGCTTTTTGCCTTGGGCACTATAACTTGTGCTTTGTTTAGAACCAGTCTGAATACTATTACTTTAACTAAATACATGTCAAACTTAAAAGTAATCATAGTTATTTTTTGAAAACACATCTGTACTTTTTTTTTTCAGAGACTCCTTCTCTTTTCCTTCTTTCCATCACTAAACTTTAAATTATGTCAGTCAGAATATACAGCATAACAAAAGTGAGAATTCAAGCCAAGCTTTTGCAAATGTCTTCTGACATCATGAGAATATGAAATAAAATCAAAGGTAAAAATAAATGTTGTATTCCAGGCACTGGACTGGGGGCAGCTAGTTGCATTACCGAGGTGACACTAAAGGTCCCTGTGGGAAGGTGTTCAGTGAAGAGCAATAAAGCAGCCTTTGTAAGCTAACTCCCAGAGCAGCAGTAGCCTGACACTGCCCAACAGCAAAGGCAAAGGAGGGGATAAAAGGAGAATAAGGGAATCAGTATATTCTTACTATGCCATAGAAGCAAGAGGGCTTTTTAATAGGAGTTATAAGGGAGATCATGACAATAATAATTTTTATTAGTTTTGGTTTTCTTCCTCCTGTTTTATATCTCTTTTAGGGTAAATGGTAATAGGAACCCAACATGCTGAAAACTGGAATTATAATGGCATGTTGATTTGGCAGTGTCATTCCTAATGATATTTGCTGTCATGCTCTTGAAGACTCACAAAAGAGTAGAGATGACTTGCTATGTGTGGATGTCTACCTCTTGTCTAAGTACTATTTTTTTCTTGTTTGGCCCATCTCAGTTGTGCATGCCAAATGTTTTGATCTATAGTCTCTTAGTACAGCACTCTTTCAGTCAATTAAAATTGAATGTTTTGCGCTAGTTTTTTTCAAAAAGACTTAATAATTTTCATGAAAGATTTAATTATCCATCTTCCTTCCAGGAAAATAAATCTATTTTCCTGACATTAAGTTAAATTAAGGCATTGTGGTTTCAATTAGAAAAAAAAAAGTGTAATGCAATTTGCATACTAATCTGAGATTGAATGGAGAACAACCTTTGTTAAGAATGAAATAATCTGTTTTAAAAATTAATTAGGGCCACACACGGAACTCCTTCTCTTTGGTATTCTCTTTGTATTGGTCTTGTGTGGCCAGGTTTTGGTAGCAGGGAGGGAAAAGGTTTGTTTTCTGTGAGAAGCTGCCAGATGCTTTCACCCACATCCAGCAGAGCCACTGCCAGCCAGCTCCAGGATGGACATGCTGCTGGACAATACCAAGCCAATAAGGAATGACAGTAACACCTCTGTGGCAGCATATTTAAGAAGGAAAGAAAAACTATTGCACAGTTATAATTTTTAATTGCAGTCAAGAAGAGCAGGCTGAGAATGTGTGACAGAAGCAGCCCTGCAGACAGCAAGGTCAGCACGGAAGGAGGAGGAGGAGGTGCTCCAGCTGCCAGAGATGAGATTCCTCTGCAGCCCATGGTGCAGCCCATGGAGAATCAGGCATCTCCCTGACACATTCATGGAAGTGCAGAGATCCACCTGCAGACTGTGGAGGAGACCCATGCCTGAAAGTATGCTGTGAACACATGGGAAGCCTGTGCTGGAGAAGGCTCTGGGCAGGGACCTGCAGAGCTGCGGAGAGAAGAGTCCACATTGAACCAGGTTTATTGGTACGACTTGTGACCCCAGGCAGGCTGTGCTCAAAGGACTGCACCTCATGGAAAAGTGACCACACTGGAGTGGTTCATGGAGAATTGTTGCCTGTGGGATGGACTCACATTACAGGAGTTTCTGGAAGATTGCCTCCAGTCGGAGGAACACCACATTGGCTCTCCCTGCGCAGCAGGACAACAAACAATCTGTGATGGACTGACTGTAATCCCATTCCCTGTCTCCCTGAGCTGCTGAGGGGGAGAAGATAGAACCTGGGAAGGAAGGAAGAGTAAAAGAAAAATGTTTTTAAGATTTATTTTACTTCTCATTATCCTCCTCTGATTTTGGTTAGTAATAAATTCAGCTGATTTCCCCAATTTGAGTCTGTTTTGCTTTTGATGGTATTAGGTGAGTGATGCCTCTCAGTCCTTATCTCAACCCCTAAATTCTTGTTATATTTTCTCTCCCCTATCCAGCTGAGAAGGGGAGCAATGGAACAGCTTTGGTGGGTGCCTGTCATCCAGCCAGGGTCATCCCACTACAGTGCCATATTCACTATAACTGAATGTGTGCCAGTGTACATGAAGAAGTCCTGATGCAAAAAAATGAAAACAACACAATAAAAAAAAAAATAGAGTTGAAATCTTTGAACTACCAAGTCAAAGTGTTGCTTTTAACAGGTATCTTCTATAATATGGAGCTTTTTATATACAATTGAGATAGCATCCTAATTACTATTTGTATATATTGTTTTGAATTTTATTTATGGTGGAAAACTACTCCAGAGCCTCACATTGATCTCATAGTGACCTTGCCTTTTGTAGTAAAAAAAAAAAAAAAGATAATAAAAGCTTTTTCCTGAGTCAGTTCCCTTCCTTTAAGTGTTTATACAGCAAGCCTTTAAAGGGTTCATATTCACTTGCCACCTACCTTGCTTATCCTCCTTCTTTGCATAAAAAGTTATCCACTGTACCCTTGTACCCCTGCTTTATACTTCAAGTTTCAACTGAAAAGGAAGCAGGACCTTATTTTTCACCTTCTGGCAAACATTTTTTTCACTGCAGTTTTAGAATAGGATTTTTTCAGTATATTGTGATGTTGCAAATGTATTTTGAGGACCTTGCTGTTCAGCAAAGTATGAATTATTCTGTTTTTGTATAGTGAGCATACACTTTCAGCTCAGGGATAATTCATGTAATTATTACTAACTTGAAAGCAATAAAGTAATTCCAGACAGTTAAGTTCAGATAAATATATCTTTATATACAGTTATCAAAAAAAGAGCTTGGAAAACAGTTTTGTTTTAGAATTAGTGTTGTACTGCCAGTTTTCTATAAGTGTAAAGTTATCAGATTCTTCTAGAGCTGTTCTAAAATGGTAAATGATTGCAATTTACATTTATCTAACACTGCAAGTTTTCTATTTAGAATTAATTTTGAAGAAGTATCATAACTTGCAAATGAGTAAAACAGCATAAAAGGAAAGTATGTCTATATGAATTAAAATTTAATAGCTAATTGTAAAAGAAAAATAAGGGATGACATGTATTCCTTTTTTACATCAATGTGTGAAAAAGTAAACACAAAGAACTGTCTCAGGGTAGCCTTCATCAAGACCCAAAGTCCCACCAGCATTTTTCCCTTTCTTAAAAACGTTTTCTCCAAGGAGCCACTGTCTTGGCCAAAGACCTCAGCTGTGTCCTGCAGTAGGTCCATTAGAGCCAGCTGGAATATGTTTTGTCCATCCAAACACACCTGGGCAGCTGCTACAAGAGTTTATGTTCGATCTCTTTTCTTGGAAATTCAATTTCTAGCACCAAATATAGCTACCAATAAAGGAGTGTACCTTTTCAGATGTACATGATGGTATAAATTAAAATGGCTTAAAATATGTGATTCAAGATGTATATTACTGAAACAACCAAGTAATTCCAATTGTTTTTCACCAAATGATTGGTGCTCAACAACGTCTTAAAGTTCGACTATAAGCTTGTCTTAAAACTGCCATATACTTAAAGAATGAACTTTAAGCATAAATTTAAAGATTTAAAGTAGGATGTACATAGGAATCAATTATTCGATCACTTCTTCCTACATGGAAATCCACAGAAGTTCAGATAAGAGAAGTGGAAACTTGATGACCATGCTTGAAAAATTCTGCAGGTTTAGCCCACATGTCTCTGCCTCTTTGTGTTTGTTTCCTGCTTTTTTTTTTTTTTTTCTTGACAGATAGCCATGAATTTACTGGAAAATGCATGCAGTCACTTGAAGAAGTTGAAGTTATTTCTTGGACTGAGCACACAAAATTGAAATTGTAAATTTGTCAGGAATTCAGAGTATTAAATTCCTGCCCATTAAGATACTACTGCATTGAAATTTTACCATCTTTCTAAAAGTTTATATGCCTGACCACCAAAGAAGGAATCAAAATAAATTTGGTGTCTCCGAAGGCTGACAGAGAATAATGCTATCTGCTTAATGTAAGAGCTAGTTGGAGATTTTTTTTTCATTTATTTTTATTTATCAGCCTTTTGTGTTATCTTACCTGGACTAGCTTTTCATTCTAGCTTTGCTCCTTCAATTGTAAAGATACAAAAAAAGAAATATTTAGCCACAGAAGTTCATTAGTTCCTGACTGAATCACCTCCCCTGACTGTTTTGATGCACAAATTCCTCTCAGCATTTTCACGAGCTAACCAAATGGCTATTCTCTGGAAATGACTGATGAGTAGTACAAGAAAAAGGCTGCTTTAAGTTTTTAATTTGTCAGGAAGAGAAAGACTGATCAGCTCCCTTTGCACATCTGCAGAATGTCATAAGAATCATGTCCTGCAGATTTCTATTGACTATAAAGTAAATTAATATGAAATGAGAGGTGCCTTTATCCACTTTGCATTTGGTCTGGCTAATGTCTGCCAGAAAGAGGAGCATACTAATAAGCTTTTTGCATAAATGAGTACTGATTTATGGGGATTGCAAGATGGGCATAGGAAAGGTTAAACCCACACTTGAGGAGAGTATTTCTAAATAAAGATACACCTTGGACAAATCTAATGCCAACTTTCCTCTTGAGACTATATAACAAGACGTACCAGAATTACAGAATAAAATGTGGACCTAGCAACAAGAAATCTGTCTCAGGGCATGGCTGCATTTTACATTAGGTTATTGCTAGACTTAAAAACAGGAACAATAAAATTAACTCTGATAGATAAGAATCTCACAGCTCCACCCACTACCTTCTGGAGAGATTTAGGCTGGCTGACTAGCTTGCTGTCTTGACAGATATAGCTCACCTCCATCTGAAAGGTAAAAAAGCTTTCTATGCAAGGTATTTCATGGCATGACAGGCAAGATATCTTTTGCCAATGGGTAGGTGATTTCAAATCTGTACATATTGGCATATAATTATTTGAGTTTGTGTGAGTAAACTGTCTAGAGTTCAAACTGTTTCAGAGACAGATACTCTAGAATTGTAAATGTTATAGAAAACTTGCAAATGCTTGGACAAGTACTCTCTCTTGCCAAGCCTCTTAGACAGAAGTTGAGCACACTGAAAAAAGAAAATGTACTATTGTCATTTTGTTGCCTATAGACTCAGTGAAAGAGATTCAGCTAATTAGAAGAACAGATAACAAGGACTGACTTTCCTCTACAGACAGTGGACAAAAATATCTAACATAAGTGCATGTGATCCCTAGCTGGCTACCTTTTGGTTTTAGAAAATTTTAACTGCTTTTAGAAATAAATGCCTGCAATGAATATCCTAAATTAGCATTTAAAAATTTAAAGTTATGGCCTGAATTCCAAAAATGCTAAATAACCAAATGAATTAATTGCAAGGTTTTAGTAGCTGAAAATCTTGGTTTATTATACACAAACAGACAGAAGAAACTCATATCTGAATGTGAAGCTCACATCTTGAAGTGATAGGATTATAAAACTCCCTTTGGGAAAAACAAAACCCCAAACAAAGTAACAAGTGCACAACAAACTTCATTTACTCAAAATATAGTCTAATTTCTCTAAATATACCTATATTGTTTTCTGCTACATGACCAAAAAAAAAAAATCATATTTATTTTTTCACAAAATCCCAGAATAATCAATGTTGAAAGCGACTTTCAATACCATCTAGTCCAACTGCCAACCTCACACCACCATAACCACCACTAAACCATATCCCTATGTGTCACATTCACACATATTTTGGACACTTCCAGAGACTCAATGACCTCTCTGGGCAACATCTCTAGATAACCAGGACTGTTGATGAATGACAGCTCCTTCATTACTCTTGGGTTTGCCCCAATCAGGCCCATAGTTGGATGGTTGTCTAATTTGCATAGCAGATTAGCACTAGCCATTTTGTCCTGGACTGTGGGGCCAATAACTTCCAGCTCTGGGAGCTGGGTATCCTGAGGACAACTGGTTCTGGTATCAAAGACTGAGACAAAGATTGCAGTAAGTTCCTCAGCCTTTTTTCTCTTTTTGTGACACAATGCAACACTGCGGATCCAGCAAAGGATGGAGAGTTTTCTAGTACATGGATAGAATATATTTATAAAATATTGGAACATATATGTATACTAAATACAATCACAAAATATCCTGAATTAGATGGCATCCACAACTCTGAAGAAAGCGAGCAATTTTCTCCTGAAAATGTTAGGAAGAGAATTATAAAAAGGCAATTAAGACTGGCGGGATTATATTTGAAATCAAACTTGTGTAAAGAACAAAGTTTCTCTCTTTGGATATCTCTTATGCTTAAGAGATTTGTTATGCAGAGATTCTACACACATAGATGAAATTCAACTAAAGAAGATCAGATTCCAAGCAGAAATATCAAAGGATTTATCAAAAAAGTAGATGAGATTTTGCTTACTGTACAATAATTTGTTCAAAAAATTAACAATAATTTGTATCAAATAAAATTTAGAACATATTATGAAATCTGTTTTCCTCCATCTCTTGTTATAAAATATGTGGGGAATAAAAATCATCCAGAAATTTCGATTTTAAATTTCTGAACAGCACATTAATCTGTTTTATATGGAATACGAGTTACTCGTGCAATTCGCATTAAAAAGGGTTTTCTTATTTTTATATAATAGTTTCTGGTCTTTTTCTTTGATGCACCATTAAAATATCATATGTATGACATGAAAAATGTAATGTTTCATATTTAATGATTTATATATTTCTTTTGAGTCTGAAAATCATCAGGTTGCTCTACATTCCAGTAATTTCAATCACTTTTTACATATTTTATACCACATATTTAAATTACTTGCAACAATGAAAGACTGATTCTCCACAATTACCCAAATCATGCATTATTCAAGTACTAGTTGCTTCCACTTAAACTTTCACTTAAAGTAATCATTTTTACTTAGAGCCTTACTGAGTGTACTTCTTGGTGTTACCTGAAATAACTACAAGGATTTTCATTTTCATAATATTTTAGTTTATATTTCCCCAGTTAGGGAATTTTCAGATACTGAACACGTTAACATGTCGCGGAAATCTGTATGTACACTCATGATCATATAGCACCACGATTGCTCAAGATAAATCCATACTTAAGCTTTTATTGCTTATGAGTGTATGAGCTATTTTATTTCAGTAGAAATTTCTTAAAGACTTGGCCAATATCTAGTATCAAAGGGAAGAATGTTCTTCTTCAGCTCCTGCTAATTTTTGCTGGGTTGTCACTGAATACAGATGAAGTGTCACAGTTTCAAAACAAGTCTACAAGTTCTGGAGGCCTTTTATTCATATTTTATTCTCTTTTTTTTTTTTCTAGCTAAACGTCATTGATTTCTATGATACATATAGTGGAAAGAACAACCTTTTGATTGTGAAAAACTAATGAGAATGGTTGTGGGTGGGCTGTTTACTCAAAATCAGTCTTTGGAGGAGGAGGGAATGTATTTTTTCACACGAACTTACTTATATGCAAGGGCCACACACTTCACACGTCAGTATTGTTGCCAACTGAAAACAAATCATGTCACTGTATTCTAACAGATGTTACTGTCGTACTGATCAATGTATATCCAGATCCTGTTTTGAACATTTTATATTCTTAGTTTCAATTCTCTTGAGCAAGGCTTAATAGAGCTGTTTAATAATGAGAGAATGGTATGGAAGACTTAAAAATATTTAAATCATCTTCTGGTTGATTTAATTTAAGTTGATAATATTAATAAGATTTGTGAATGTTACTCCTTGGCAGGACCTTCCTTTAGGAAATTTCCATGTCTTTTCTCTTCTCTTGTTTTATGATTTTGATAAATAATAGCGAAAAGAGAAGGAAAGCAGGTGATGGAATTACAGCATAACAGAGATATATTTGTCTAATTCAATCAAGAAAGGGTCCTTCTATGCTCCAGAATATACTGTTTTACATTTCTGATCAATTTATTTTGAATGCGCAAGCCAAAAAGGACACATTGATGTTCTCACTATCAGTGTGAATGACTTAATAACAGACCAGTTTACGACCAAGTTACTACACAGCAGCTGGAGATTTAGCCATGAACTTAAAAACTATGATGATCTTAACCCCTTTCTAATGGTGCTAGGGAAAATTTTAATCCAAGTGGAAGAATTTATAGTCCTTCAGTGCAATGCTGTAACAGAGAGTGTAAACAGTCTGTACATCTAGGTATTAAAGTCCACTCAAAATGCATTTTAAATTTTTCCACAGCAAGTTTGACGAGTAATGCAATCATCACAAACACTCATGCCTAATGTCAGATGAAGATCAGAAAGAAAATGTGCGTCTTTACCTTTGCAAATAAGAAATAAGAGCCAGAATTAGAGTATTAATTGAACATGTAAGTATGTCATGTCATGTCGCAAAGAGGAAGAATTTTATAACTTGAGGTTAACTGGAAAGTCAAGGCAAGGAGGTGATGCCTTTTCTAAAAAAGAAATAGCCACCTTTTTAAGAGAGTTTAGAAGTCAGATTTCAGTTAAGGTAAATGTGTGGGCTGTCTCAGAGAAACGTAGGAAGAAAACTTGGTTTGGGGAAAAATGTCAAATAAATGCAGACAAATGGAAGGACTATGAAGGGGAGACTTTCCCCCTCGGAGTGGTACTTTCTCTGAGATGTACATATAAAAAAAGATTTTTATGAATTATTTTTTCAGAAATTTTGCAAGCAAGAACTTCCTTATTAATCTAACTCTAGTAAATTAACAGTGATTTTCCTTCCTTTTCTCACCTATTTTGCTACCATGATGTGTAGAAAAACGTCACAGGTGTTTTTGTGGATAAATGTTTGTTTATCTATTTTCTTATTTTTTCAGCCTGATCTGCATTAGGAATTACTAGATTCTTTACAAATGTGTTGTCTAAGTACAAAATTCCCTGTTACAAGATAGTGAATATTTTTCTGCGTTTTGAGAGAGACCGAACAAGTTCATACAGAAGAAATTCACTGAGGATTACTGAAAACATGAAAACAACTTTTTGGTCAAGGAGTTCTTGTGTTGCAGAAACTTGAACACTGGAAAAATATGTGGAAGGATCATCCCAGGTTGCCTGGTGCTCTGTACTCATATGCTTTTGATTGCAGTGATAGGCATGGGAGTAAGTTTTATATTCCTAGATAAGAAGTCCTTCTAGTACTTTTTTAATAACTAACTGGTTCTTACCCAAGGGTTTGACAAATAATCAAACAGAGAGGGTGGAGACTTTATAAATTTATATCTCCCTAGGACCTATCTCAGGTTCTTGAAGCGTACTCTCTACCTGGACTGTGAAGATCCCTCAGAATTTTCACAGTCCATGTATACAGTTAATACCCAAGGCATCAAAATTTTTCCTAGTAATCAGTGTAATAAGTAAGATATTACAGGAGCACTGCTGAAACCCAAGAATCTTCAAGAATCTTTTACTTATGAAAGTTGTCAGCTTGAATATTGATTGCCTGATTCCCTCAGGGGCAATATATTCTGGTGAAGATCTAGTGGCAATGTGCTTATTTTAGTTTCAAAATAGCCTCTTCCCCAGTGCTTCAGAAGGTGTTGCCAGTGGATTCATGGAGCTACGATATACATATATATCGTAGTATATATATATATATATATACACTATATAATAGTATTGTCATTGAATAAAAGGTATGAATGTTTCAGTCATATACAGGGTTTATATGGCATTGAAACCCCCTAAAACCTTGATAACTCTGATAGCTAACCCTGACAAGACTAAGTAGCTTGAGGAAGAGCTCCCATAAGCAAATTCTTTCATATGAATACTTAAACTTTCTTCTCCCAGATCCAAAGCTATTTCCTTAATCAAGACATTCATCAGATCTTTGGCTTTATGTAAGCATAGGAATACAACTCAGTGAAATTTCCTGCAGGATGTAGACATGAAACTTATTTATCTCAGGAAAATGGCACTTATCTCAGAAGAATGAAGTGTGAAGCAGTCATGTAGCAGATTGACTCAAAAGCTAACAGCTGTATGTCACACAGAAGCATACACTTTTTAAAAACTTGTTCAACTGGCATACTTTAGATAATTTCTAAAGTTATGCATTCAAATCTTTAAGAAAGCAAGAAAAAACTATAGTGACAGAGAAAAGAATGTTCAAATGCCCATTTGCAGTATCACCCATTCCCAACAGCCCCTAAACTCTGAGTCAGTAGCTCAAAATGTAATACTTTTATAATAATTAATGTCTTCTACTAGTGTCTAGATAGATAAGACAAGTGTAAATATTAAAACTGTTTTTAAGTATTTTTAGTATTAATTTGTAACTTTGCCAGAGAGTACTAGCCTTGTTAAGTTAAAATAAATCATATGAAACAGAGAACTTTAAAGTTTTCTATACTCCTTCTGAGATCAACACTAGTATTACAAACGAGAATCTTAGGTTAGATGGTTATCATCCCACATTTGTTCCTTAGATTTTTTTGTCCTGATCTCTTCTGTATGGTATTGCTACTTATTTGCCTACAGGGCAATCATTCATGTCTTTCTTCGTATCTCTTGTTTCCATTTATACCACAATTCCTGCTGTTTCTGAAGCTGCCTTCTGATGCACTATTTTGCACACTTGTTTAAAGTAAAGGACAGAGAATTTTGTAATTTCTTTCCCTCAGAACACACACAAATGAACTCTCCTGATATTTATTCTGTCATTTTCCTGCTGCTCAGGCATTGCTCATTAAGATACTAATATGCTTCTCTCCCCCACAAAAATTAAAATACTTTGTATAATAATTATACCTTATCTAGTAAAAATTAAACAAACACACACAATTATTCAGAAGCACCACAGACTTATACATTGTTAAATCACTGATGAATGGAAAAGAAAGCCCCAGAAAATGAATTTGCAGTATACACATGCAGTATTGAACAGCATGTATGAAGAAAACTTTGTACTAATCATACTATTGGTAGATGCTTTTGACTTTCCCTTCTGTGCAACCAATTCCTAAGAATTAGAAATTAAATGGATTTGGTGTTTGAACAATGAGCCAAAATTTCAACACCTATCTGTTTCTTATTTTCTCTACAGCAAACTCAGGCTCTCAAAAAATACTTTGAAATGAGACATACAAAATACATAAAGAAGCATAAGCCATCTTCTGCAAGAAATATGGAGTTCTGATGGAAATGCATTTTAATTTTAAAGCTCTTTGGGGTTCTACTAGTTTCACTAACCTTGAGTATTACTCTAGAATTAGATAGTTAAAACATTTTCTCTTCTAGACTATGACAGAGGAGAAAGTTTTACCTCCCTCTGCTATCACAGCCTAGTAGACAAGGGTTTCAGAAAGGGTTTCAGAAATTATATTGTTTATTCATACTGCAGTTCTTATTTTGTTTGAAAATACTTAAGCTACATCTCCAAAAGTAAATCCCAATGGATACAGTATGTAGAGAGGAATGAGAACATATTCTTTCTCTAGTTAACACTTGAGAAAAAAAAATGTCTACTTGGAACAGGCAAGAGATATGGAAGAAAAAAATGAGAACTGTTCTACAGTCCAGTATGAAGAGCAATTTCTTTCAGGACTTTTCATTTTTCAAACAACATATGTGTCTTTCTTTACCTAAATAAATTCTGGACACTGCAAAAGGAAAGTGACAATACTTGTTCCCACTATATTTTAAATAAACTCAAATAAGAAAGTTTCCACCTGGACCAAGTAGTGATTTTTAATAAACCAATTAATTTGGGAGTCTCTTTGTGCAATGAACATGAGATGGACACCTAGAATTGAATTTACAGAATTTTGAAAGAACAAAATCTTGATGAATTCAAACTTCAAATAATTTTGAAGACATGAGCACTGAAGGACAGCATACTCAGGCTGTCTTCATAGATTGAAGAAGTTTGCACATCAGGGAGGTTTTACTTCAGAAATTAGAAAGAAATTCAGCACCTTGAGAGGTAAAAAATCTCCCCCAAAACTATATTAAAAAAAAAAAAAGAGTATTCTTTTTTTCTGACATAATTTCTGAAGGGCTTCTCACTTCCTTTATGCTTACATTTCCCTCCTGGATTTCATTATTGGCCAAATTTTCTACAGCAAACTGCTCTGGTCTTTCCCTCTGCTGCATGTTAGTAACCTGTAGAAAATACAGAGTGACTGGAACTGTTTATTTGGTAGTTTGGTACATCAGCCAGTAAAATCTAAGGCATGGTACCCTCTGAGCCAGTTCCAATATTTCATGAAAGGCCAATGTGAGGCCACTTTTTTTGTGTAGACAGCCTCCTAGAACTGCAGTGACTTGGTACTTTTGCTTCATCTCTCCCTCCGTCTCTTCACGTCAAATTCATTATCTTATCTTTCTTCTTTTCCACATAGTCCTTACTTTCCATTTTCTTCCAGAGTGTTTTGGTTTTTGCCTTTTTTTTTTTTAATCCATATATTCATTCCATATTAGGAAAAGAAAAAAACTCTGTTTCTTGTGTTGTCACGTAACTTATTTCTCCTAACTTATATTTTTTATTCTATCTGTGTGCTCAGACTGGAAGCTCTTCCGATCCCCAGACAATAAAGAAATGTGTGCCTGTATTTATTGTTTAGTGAATCATTTCTGTACTTAATAGAGTGGCTGCTACTTCTACTACTGAAGTACTCAGACCTTTTCTACAAAACGCATTTTCTTATGTCTTAAGGAATGTGCCAAGCTAAAACATGTCATATAATGTCAGTAATAAAATATGTGTTGTTTAATACCTGAAAATACATGGGTTTTGATAGAAACAGATGGAAGAACAGCTTTAAGCAAAAGCAAAAAGCAAGTGTAGCAAAAGGAAGTCTGAGAAATTCCAGGAATCTGAGACCACTGTTTTGCAAGTACTAAGATGATACCTCTTATAATTGTATTAATAAATTAAATAAGTTTAATGACCAAGAAATCATTTATGTGGACAATATGGATCACAAATGTGGCCACAACTGTCATAGCAGAAAACAATACCTAATTAGAATCAGCAAGATCTGATTAAAGAATTGGATTTGAACTGACATAACACAATTGCTAGTTAACAGTTCATAATTATGAGAAAGCAAATTTGCAATACATCTGCAGAATCAGGGTGTAAGTGTTGCATCTGAAAATTTAAGCAGAAGATCTGAAAAAAAATAATAGTTGCTTCTTGTAATTTATATTCTGATATTATGTTGTTCAGCCTTTTGATTCTCTTCACAAATTAGCTTGTGAAATTTGCTGAGAAAATTTCCATAGAAGCTAGCAAAGTTGTCAGGCAAAGTCATAAGTGAAAGAGAAAGAAAAATTAGACTCTAGTGTTTTGTGCAATTACATGAACATTTTGTAAGTATAACCTTCTGTGACTGTTAAAAAAGCAGAAGATTGTTTTCAGTCTTTTTCCCTGGAGACATTTCATTCATAGAGCAGATTGGTAGAAGCCGCTGTCTTACTAATGTTCTGGGCCACATTAAAAAGCAATGGATTATAGACAGAAATGGCTCTTTGCCTAAACTGCTTAATAAAAGTGAGTCAAAGACCAACCTCTCTCCTTGAGGCCAAGTAGTTATCAACTAGTTTATATCCAGACTTGTCTAGCTGACGGCTTGGCCTTTAGAGGGAGAGAAACAGAATGTTACAGAAATTCACAACATTGCCATGAAATGAGATAACAAAAAGCAGTGTATATGGTGAGGTGTCAAGGACTTCAGTTTCCTCTCCAGTTTTCTCTTGTCAGTTCTGAAGAGGTATGTCCTTAAGGAACATAACTTCTTAAGTCACTTTGTGACACCTGGCATGAGGAGCAGAGATAGATGGGTCCCTGGTTTTTTATTTAGCAGTCTCAGACACCATCAATTCTGCCTCTGGTCGACTGAGCGAGACATAGCCAATTATTCCTTCCTTTGTGCTTGTCTTCCAGGTTCTATGTCTAACAGAGATTTTAGCAGTCAAAGCTTTGAGGCACAGTAATTTCGAACTAGGGCTCTAATTTCAGTGAAAACATAATTGCTGTTGAATTGAGCATTCAGACCCACAATTGACATAGGCATGTACCCATGCAAAGACTAGGACTGAGGTATATTTTTTTATATGTATATATATCCCTGAAGTATAAAATATTTTTGTAGCTGGGATCCATATGACATCTCTTATATGTCTACAGATTGGTTGGCCACGCTGTCAATGCATTCAAATGATAAAAGCCAGAACTTCTAAGACACAGGCCTTAGTTCAGACCCTTCTGTTGATAAGATGAATTGTACCTTAAATTACTTACTGGCACTATTGTGACTAGCTCCCATGCAGATGTCTACAATTTTATTATCTGAAGTAGTGCAATGAATCCCAGCACATAGGATAACTAGCCCGAGATAAGTCATATGGTGTTAGCACTTGACAAAGCTGGCGTGGCTGATAGAGATCACTACAATTTCTTTGAGGATATTGTGCTGAAAATCTAATAATGCAGCGAATCCAACCAAGATGTAAGGGGTGAGATTCTTTTCCAGGCTGTAGAACCCCTATTTAGGTACCAAAACATTATTTCTTCAAGGGAATGTGATATCCAGCTACATCACTCCTCTGGAGTGACAGGGTGCAATACTCCATTGTATCTAGAACAGCATTAGATACTTTTCTGAGGCAATTGAATCAAACTTTATTTATCAGGTATTGGTTTGTTATAATAGCACTCAGCCACTAAACTGTATGTAGGTATTTTACTGCCCTCATGGTCTTTAGCTGAACCTAAGACAACATATCAGGCCTTGGAAAAGTAGCTGAGTCCTTAATACTTTTCAAGATCATGGTGATAAATAGCTTTAAAACTAGGTTTCTGAATAATAATGCCAGATTCTCAGTTCATATGTCAGCTGAAGAATTAAAATAATAGACCAGAAAAAAAAAAAAAGGCACTTAGCATTGTGATTTCACTTGTAGAAGTGTTAAAATGTAAACACCTCATTTGAGAACACTTATTTTTTTACCAATTTCTAGAATTTCATCTAGAATAACAATAACTCACTAATAATATTGAACACTCATTCATTTACTAGCCTTTCAAGATCTTTTAAATTTATGTGTGTGTATACAAATATCTCCATGTCCCTGTAGCTATTTATGTAGGATTAGGATTAGGACATCCAAAATCTTATAAATACCCCTTCTGGATTTTTCCTTTACTGCAGAGAAGGAGGTTTCACATTTTCCCTGGTTTGATTTAAAATGAAACTTCTTCTACTCAGTTATTTTTTTCTAGAATAGTTTCAGTGTTGAAAAATAATTAGATTAAATTCCCTTGCAATATCACACACCTTTTATCATGTTGAACTGCCATTCAAGTCCAAGTGAGAAGTCTGTTGGAAGAGTTATAAATTATTAATTTTCTTAATTCAAACATGTTTTTGGGGGTTTTTTTGTGTTTTTTTTTTAATCTGACATAAGACTATTGCACTGGATATTATGTTTCAAGCGCTTTCATGTTTGGCTTGTGTGCTTACAAACACCATACAATCAGATCATGACATTGTAGCAGAAAAAATAAGATAAAAGAAAGAAAGCCAAGAAAAATATGAAGAAAATTATGCAGGTTATTTGGTAAAGTTGCTCTTTTTTCTGGAATAATTCCTTTTTATGAATAAATATTATGATAGTAAAAATAGAAATTATGAAGCCACCACTTATTTGTGACACTTGAGCAATAGAAAAATCCTGGAATCCAATTTGGAAGTTATCAAAAATTCAGCTTCATGTTTTCTCTTGGCATGTGCATGCATGCAGCTACATGTCTGTATAAATTATTCTCACATATGCACATTTCGCATATATTTCTTTTGTTGTAAAACTGAGAATGAAGCATTTAACAGACTATAGTCACAAGAGTATTGCAAATGTAGAATTCCTCATAGAACAATGTTCACAAAAGCTATAAAAAGATTGCTTTGTGGGCATGGTACTAATGAAGTGCTTGTTTT
Source organism: Fringilla coelebs (assembly GCF_963513975.1). Lineage (NCBI taxonomy): Eukaryota > Metazoa > Chordata > Aves > Passeriformes > Fringillidae > Fringilla > Fringilla coelebs. The sequence continues at coordinate 58,284,517 of NC_140029.1, forward strand.
TTTCAGAATTGTGACCTGTAAGCAGTGAGTGTTGCTCTATTGAGCGACTGGGGCATTTATAAATATATGCTCTCGGCTGTTTAGTAGAAAGCTGTAGAACCCATGATCTTCTTTTCTTTACTCCACTGCTTGTTTTCATAAAACTTCATTATATTTATGTGAGGTTTTTTTCTTTATTTATTCAAATCTGCCAGTGAGCTCAAAAACATTTTTCAGAGATGATATACAGTGAGACAGACAGGCACATGTAACCATAAAAAGACATATCATTATATGAACTTGTATTCTAAGAAAATGCAGGTAAAAACAGTTCAGCAGATGTATATCTCTTTTTGCAGTATCTTTGTTGAAAAAATGTGAGCATATGTCATTTAGAATGCTTTCAATATGCTGTAATTGGTAATTGACATGACACTGACATCAAGTGCTTTCAAATTATCTTTCCTATTTAGGTTCTCCATATCCACTTGATAGACAGTGCTGTATTAAACAGTTTCTCAAAACAAAATTAGACTAAAAAATAGTAGTGTTTTGTCAATATGTGCTTCTAGAAATGACATTTCTAATGTTTATGTGTCTGTGAATACTGGATGTTCAAAGATTCTTTCTTCCTAAGTGACCTCTAAGACTCTGTATTCTAAACAGAGAAAGACTTCAAAATAAAGAACAGTCCTCCAAGATGAATAAAATAATGAAAATAGTGACCATTAGGTCAATATTAAGGTAGAAAAAATAAAAGGAAAAAAAAAGGAGGCAAAAGAAGGCATTTTTTTCCCCATTAGTTTGATATGTCAAACTCAGCTTTATCTTTCAAAAAAACTCATTATATCATCAGGTAGAATTTTACTGGAGTCCTTTTTTTTTCTAAAGCAATATCCACTTTGTTAGCAATACGGTTTTACAAAGCTTCCAGATTCATACATAGATTAATGGGATAGTTTATCAATATTTACAGTCAACCAAATATCTAGATGTAGTTTATGGTGAATTTTAACAAACTTTTTTTCAACAAAATTGATTTTATTCTTATTTTTGGGTCATCTTTTTCTGAGGCTTTATCTTAAAAACGGCAGTTTTTGTAAAATTTGAAATTAGCAGTAATTTTTCATTAGTGGCTTTTACCTGAAATTCATATGTTCAGATGCTGCCATTCACTGGTATCTGGTCTAATAAATTGCATTCTTATATTAGACAGGCAAATAGTACCTTCTGATTTAAAAAGAGTGCATTATCATAGTTCAAACAAATGATTACCAAATAATAACTTATGTATAATATATGTGAACACTGAACCAGCATATCTTATATAATATTTGTACACAACAGAAAAAAAAATTATTTAGGATTTTTTTGCAAAACTTGTTTTATGAGCAGTTCTTGCCTTTACAGTTAGTGTATTTGTAATTGAGCTGACATTTCAGTAAAATTGTTTGTGATTCACACTAGAGTACTGAAAGCATGATTTAGAATCTCATGAATTTTTTTGGCCTTCTGGACAAAGAAACCTGAGAGCAGTGTTACAGAATGGTTTTGTAAATGATTTCTATAGGACAGAACAGATAGAAATTATGCTTGGTTAAATCATATAGCCATGGCACCTTATCTCTAGGGTTTGAGAAAATCCAAACCCAAGAGATCTCTTGAGATTACTTATATTTCCTTTGTGAGTATCATGACTGAAAGAAATTATCTCTTTGATCTGGGGCAAACACTACCAGAACCTTCTCTTCTGTGGATGATCCCTGGTCCTTTACTGTGTTTGGCTCCAGTCCTGAGATACCATAGAAGGGAAAACAGAGAAGAGCTTTTCTAGATCATCTGTGTGTGTCTGGGGTAAAAAACAAACCCTACAGGAGGTGTTGCTTACCTCAGATTTTCCTCCCAACATCTGGATGGCCACAAATTTAGGCTGAAAGGTACTGAGCTGCTAGACAATGTGGGTATGTGCAACTCTTATGGCACAATACAGATGGAGTGAAATGAGGCTTGTAAAGTGAGAACACCCCTGAAGGGAGCTGCACAAATCCATATGATCTACCTGCCCAATAGGGTGCCTATGACTTTGCAGTCTTATGCTATACCAAAAGAAAATAATAAATAAACAAAATGCAGAGGATTAATATGCCTCTTTAAAAAGTCAAACAGCAGATAAACAGACACATTCTTTCTGAAATACCTGCATCCTCCAGTGTAAAGCTGTAATCGTAAAGCTGCTTTGGCAACAACAGGAACATTTCCATACCTGACAACTGAACTGGATGAGCAACTCAGAATTTTTATTAACATAGAACATGTCTTCAACAAAGTCTCCAAGCTATAAAAATCAGGTCTAATATAAATAACATGCATCAACAACATTCATTATTAGTTTTATTGAAACCAAACAGTAGATGTTAAATAAAAATCGATACTTATCATAAAATCAGATGAAAGGCATAATGTTAAAATAAATTTAGCTTACAATCAATGTACATCTTTAATTGAAAAACCTGAAGTGAAATCTCAAATAGCAGGAGGGCAATGGAGGCAAATAGTTATCTATATAATGCACTTCAGAAGAGAACTACCCCATTCTATTGTCATTCTTATTTAAAAATAAAATTTTTGTAATTGAGACAGATGAAATTTATCATATACTGATAATAACATTAGTTATTTAAAATGCAGGTTTGAAAAAATTGAAAACCATTTGTTTTTCTTCCTCCACCCATTTTCCCATATCACTTGCAGCTCTGATTTTATTTTGATTCATACAAGAGGACAAACAACACCAATGACTTTGACTCCTCGTGTTCTCTAAATATAGGTCATTGCAGTCTCTGTTATTCTGAAAAAGTCAACAAAGGGAAAATTAGAATTTTACTCCAATTCTGCTAGCCATATGCTACATTAAATGATATCTATATCTTTAGGGATAGAATTATTTCTGGTATGTTGCATTCTACTTAATATTTTTTAATGACATTTGCATTAGGTTGTGACTAGGAGCCTCTGCAAAGCTTTTCTACCACTGGACAGATATGTGTGATGGGATATGAATAGGGTGGATTTGTGTAAAAAAAAGAAAAATAATTTTTAAAAAATTGTTATTTAAGCTAAATGATGAGTTTCGTATCCTATTAATTGCACTAGAAATGCTCATATTTGTAATTTTTTAATGACTGAGGGTGAAGGGATTTCAACCTAATGGAAGGATAATTCCCTATCAAGAAATATCATAGAACCATAGAATAGTTTGGGTTGGAAATGAGTCTAAAGATCTTCTAGCTCCAACACCCTTGTCATGGCAGGGACATCTTGCACAAGACCAGGCTGCTCAAAGCCCTGTCCTCAGAGGGATAGAACACTCAGAACTTCACTACATGCTCGTGTAAAAAGTCCCTAGCTTTCTTCTAGCCCCTTCTAGGAATTAAAAGGTTGCTAAAATATCTACTCAGAGCCTTTTCTTCTCCAGGCTGAATGACAGCAGCTCTCAGTTTATCTTCATAGGTGAGATCAGGCGTCTGATCTCCTTCTTGGCCTTCCTCTGGACTTGCTCTAGAAGGTCCATGTCCTTCTTGTGTTTGGAATCTCAGAGCTGGATGCAATACCCAGGTGGGGTCCCAATAAACAGGAGAAGAGGGAGGGTCCTTTTGATGCAGCTGAGGACATGGTTTTCTTTCTGGGTTGTGAGTCCACAGTCACAGGTCATGTCAAAATCCTCTCTCACCAACACTCCCAAGTCCTTCTCCTCAGGACTTCTCTCTCACTCCATTCTCTGCCCAACCTTTATATGTAGTTGGGATTTCCCTGACCCAGCTTGGGGCAGGACCTTTCACTTGGTCTTGCCAAACTCCATGAGGTTCTCACAGCTTCCTTGGGCTCCTATTCCCTTCATAGTTTTATCATACAGTACACTGCCAAGCAGATCTCTGAAGGGACCAAAGCCTGCTTTCCTGAAATCCAGGGCAAGGAGGTTACAGTTTGCCCTTTGCTCCGTCCTAAGGATCTCAAACTCCACCAGATCATGGTCACTGCAGCCAAGGCTGCCCTTGAGCTTCACTTTCCACGCTAGTCCCTTCTTGTTCAGGTCCAGTGTAGCCCCTGTCCTTGTTGGCCCCTTGGTCACTTGGAGAAGGAAATGAAATGTATCTCCATCAGTGAAATGTATCTTGTCTCACTTGAAGAAGTGAGGAGTGCATGTATATATATATATATATATATATATAAATGTATACAAACACACACATATATAAACACATTTGAATGTAGGCCAATGTTCTGGTTGAGAATGACCAGAATGAACTCTGAGAATTAAGTCTTTGGGTAAAGACTTTCCAAAGAGTTTTAGGAGTGATAACATCTTGACTTCCTATGAGACTATTATAATCATCTATTACCACTATTTTTGCAACAAGGATCAGCTGTATTGAGACTAATTTGTCTGCATGCACACACATGCGAGTGTTTGTGTAAGTGAAAATATATATGTGTATAAATTTTCACTTACACAAACACACACACACATATACACTGTTATTTATATGAGAGAGATGCATACGTGACAGATGGGAAGAACTTGAATTTTGCCAAGCACTCATTATTTCACAAGGGACTCTGCTGAATCTCTTCTGGTGGTAGAGGGCATTATTTGGCAGCATAATGGGACTATACTTACTAACCCATTCACAAAACCCCCTTGGTCTACAGTCCTTAAATTTTAAAGGCATCGCATTTTATAAGGATCAAAAAAAAAAGAGCCAGAATAATTGGATATTTTACCACAGACACACTATGTGTAAATAGTTGTTATGGTTTAACCCTAGCCAGCTGCTCAGCCTCACAGCACCACTTACTCACTCCCCTCTAGGGACATGGGGGAGAGCACCAGAAGAGCAAACACAAGAAATCTCTTGAGTTGAGATAAAAACAGTTTAATTGATTAAGTAAAAGCCACACACACAACAAAAGAAGAACAAGAAATTAATTCACTACTTCCCCGTGGGCAGGGAATCGGTGATCTTCAGGAAAGCAGGGCTTCATTATGTGTAACAGATACTTGGGAATACAAACATCATCACTGTGAAAGTCCCTGGACCTTCCCCTTTCTTCCCCCAGCTTGAGTGGATGGACAGCAGGATGGGGATTGGGGGAGCAAAGTCTCTCCCACTTGAAGCAAAGATCAGATTCATGATCAGCCGATGTACATAAGTCTATAGCACCCGAAGAGCTGTGCCCCAGAGTCCTGAGGAAATTGGCTGATGCAGTTGTCAAGGCACTCCAAGATTTTGGAAAGTCATGGCAGTCAGGGGAAGTCTCATGTGACTGGAAAAAAGGGAGAAACATCGTACCTATCTTTAAAAAAGGTAGAAAGAAGAATCGTGGGAGCTACTAACCTGCCACCTTCACTTCTGTGCCTGGCTAGGCCATGGAACAGATCCCCCTGGAAGTTTTGCTAAGGTGCATGAGGACGGGGAGGTGACTCAGGACAGCCAGCACAGCTTCACCCCGGTCAAGTCCTGCCTGACCAACCCACTGCCTTCTACAGCCACTATCAGAATGTAGGGTTTTCTTAATGCATTACCGTAGAGGTGGCTTTTAAAGAAGAACATGAAGGTCCAAAGAAAACCTAAGAACTGACTCCTCTTCAAGACCAGATCTATACAGTATGCAGTATAAGAAGGAACATGGATGCTGGAGACCATGCTACTGTGGGCTGCAGCACTAGGTCCATAAAAAGAAGTGTAAATGTCAGAAACTTCAGGTAAGCATAACTAGAGCTTTTCATTCCTGAGTATGAATTGTTAAAACTCATATCTGAAAGAAGGAAAGAGTTGTTTTCTGCATTTGTTAGGGCAGAAATGAAATGAAAACTAAAGAAACAACTGCTCAGCTGCTAGATAACCTCAGAGGCATGATCCAAAAACAGAATAAAATAATGTTTTATTTTCATGCAGTTCAGACATCCTTCCAGGTAGAAATTATTAATTGCTATGTTCCTGAGTTCCACTGTCCCATGAATAAGAAATGTTGGACTTATTCCAAATCATAGATCACCTGCTGCTTTCTGTACAGTTATTTCAGCCATTCCATGGAGTCTGTTTGACTTTTGAAATGCCCTCCAGGTTCTGCTCCCACAGTCTGCAAACTGGAATGAGGAAACATGCTTAGGGAATGTCTGCTGCTTGGAAAACTGATCATTTAAGCAGTCTATGGATACTTGTTAATCTGTCTGTATCTTCACCATTCTAACAAGAAATAGGGACATTAATCTCCTACTTGTGGCTCTCATTACTCTTACAGTAGCCTGTAGCTAAAATGTGAAAGTATAGCTGTAAATGCAATATATTATTTGCTATTTTATTTTTATTTTTATTGTTAGTCAAGATTCTTAAGTACTTAGTCCTATTAGGTCATTACTTCAGATTTCAACCCAACTGAATAAAGAATTTAAGACTTGGCATCATCAACAGCCTCATAATTATGGTAGTTTTAATGAAAGCCATTTTGCATGTCATAGTGGTTGAAAACCTGACATCACTTATGTCAATGAGGTTATTGCCATTGATTCCACTACTATCAGTATTTCACAAGTGTCTTTCATTTTGATGCTTAAGCTTTAACAATTGACAGGCTTAATAGAAGCCATAAGCTATATTCACTTAATTTGCTGCTGAAAATAGGCCATCTCAGGGGCAATAACTTCTTAACAGTATGTTGTTGTGCTTCACATGAATTACGGAATCAGAGAATAACAAAATCATAGAATCACAGAATGATTGAAAGAGACCTCTGGAACTGACTATCTAGTCCAATCCTCCTGCTAAAGCAGGCTTGCCCTAGAGCAAATTTCCCAGGATCACATCCAAGCAGGTTTTAAATATCTCTGGACAAGGATGGTCTCTCTGGGCACCATTTTTGAGGGCTCTGTTACCCTCACAGTAAATTTTTTTTTTCTCCCAAATTCAAATGGAACTTCCTGTGTTTCCAATTGATCCTGTTTTCCTTTGTCCTGTCACGCATTGAGAACCTTTGAAAAGAACTTAAGTCCCATCCTCTTGATCCTCTCTTTAGATTTTTGTTTGCATTGGTAAGATTCCCTCTCAGACTTCTTTTCTTCGGGCTAATCCTGCTCTGCTCCTTTAGCCTCTTCTCATTAGTGACATCCTCCAGTCCACAAACAGTCTTTGTGGCCCCCCTTTGGAACACCTCCAGTAGTTCCTTTTTTTTCTTGAACTGGGGATCCCAGAGCTGGACACAGCACTCCAGATGTGGCCTCACAAGGTCTGAGTGGAGGGGCAGGATCACCTCCCTTGACCTGCTGGCAATGCTCTTCCTAATGCAGCCCAGGATACCAGTGGGCTTCTTGGCCACAAGGGTGCATTGCTTGGTTATAGTTGAGTAGTATTCCACCAGGAATGCCAGGTCCTTCTCTGCAGAAAATGAAGCAGTGCACTTTATGAAGGACTAGGGAATACACTGTCCATTAATATATCAGGAAAAGAAGAAAGTAATAATAAAATAATAATAATATTAATAAAAAATTAAACTTACTTCAAACCCGCATTACCATTGTGTGACAAGATAAGGGTGAATACACAAATCTGGTCTTAAAAAGATAAGGCTGGTTACTCTTTCTACTTTATTGATTTTCATGGTTTTGGGTTTGCAGTCCCTTGTATAATGGTTAGATAGCGGATGTGCAGCAGCAGAGTGAAGAAATTATTTAACTAGGTATCACATAATTATTTAGCAAAAATGTTAATATACAGCTTAGATAATGTTTTCAGAAAGCAATATTAAAGATCAGACATTGTACAGCTGCATTACACTACCGTATATTTCAGAAAATAGCTGAGCACCAAAGTGCCCTGGCACTCCAGAGGACCTTGAAGGCTAAAAAGGGTGGCCATGCTATCTCGAGACTTGATGGTCCATATCAGATGGAGTGATGTGGCAACGGGAATCATCTTTATCACAATTATCAAGTTTATAAAATTTTCTTATTAGCTTCTGGAAGGAAATAAACCAAAAGTTATTGTCATACTCTGCAAACACACACTCATTGGTTGTGTGTGTGTGCAGATGTACAGGAGATGTGGAGAATGCTATACTGTTTATGGAATGGATTGATTGTTTTTCAATCATTTGTTGATAGTGAAACATAAGGAATTGGTAATTTGAGACAGAACTATATAACAATGAAGCAGAAATTGCACTTTGAAATGTGAACAGACAGTAGGCCCACAATTTGCAATATTATGGGCAGACTGTAAATAAGCAGACAAAAAGCTGAGAAGTGTTTATATGAAATGTGCAAAAAAGGTACCTTGTGATTATTTGAAAGTCAACAGAGGTAAACAATTGCAAATGCTTGGCAGTATTAAAATTAAGGGCAGGGAATCACAAATGCTAGAAGAGAACTGGAGTTGATACAAGTATTTTTGCAAGGGCTCCATTTAAACAGTATTTAAAATTTGGGAACAAAGAAAATTAAAAATGTTTTTTATCTTAAATCAAACCAAAATAATACATGTATTTGATATATGCCAATTTTGTAATCATGTTGTTCGGTGTTGTAGTTTTAATTGCAATGTATCACTGTACAGCACAGTGTAGTTACAAAGTCCCACCATTAATATTCTTGTAGCACAGAAATTCCTCATGTGCTACCACTGCTTCTTTCTTCAACAAATATGAATTTCCCTCCAAAAAGGTTATTTAAGGCACTAATGATCAGAGCAATTCAGTACAAATTTCCCAGTCTAAGTGTACATACCTTTAGACATTTTGAATAAATACACTGATTGCTATATAATATGATAAACTCTATGCTATAAAATTTGCTGCAGCTCTGCATGACATGGTCCACATGGTATTTAGATTTATAAAATTAATTTGTACACACAATTTCACAGCTGTGTTATTTTCAGGGACAGAAAGAATAAATTAGGAAGTCTCCATACTACTGGCTATCTATTTTCTTTCCTTGCATTTCATTAACAGAGATGAACTTATAGACCCAAAGTTCTATCCACTGTTTTGGATGTGTTCACCCTTTATTAACCTATTCTAGAAGTCGGATAAGTAAGATAGGTCATGTCCATATGTATCCAAGGCCAAGATGTAGGGAACTCCTTCATGCAGATAATAGATTTTTGCATAGCTAGGTTGGAATCTAAATATGAAGTAGCTGTATATCAGTATCATTTCAGACACCATACCATAAAAATGCATTAAAAGTGTCTTTTTGGTCCTCCTAACATCAATATCTGATTATGCATATTTGTGTGTGCAAATAAAAAATTTGTACACACTTTTATAGTACTGAGACCTGCTGTGAAACATGAAAGCATTCAGGAAACACGGTATTTAAAATCATCTGTTAAATATTTTATTTTATTCTAACTTAAATTTTTTTGGAAGGATCACAGTAAGACTTGGCAGCAACCACCAAGCTGTGTGTGCATTACAGGATGCTTACAGCATTTAGTTTTATAATGCAAGTCCCACCTTTGTAAATAAAGACTGCAGAAGGAACAATATCATCTGTTTATCATTTGTTTTGGAAATAAAACAATACACAGGCAGATGGTAGCTAGAAGGACATACAAAGATATCAAACAGATTTTTTTTTTATAATCATAGAAGAATTTTAGATTACAGAAATCCTTTCCAATCACTAAGAACAGAGTGTTCATGTAAAGAAGAAAACAGTGTTAAAAATATAATTAAATTCTTCTAGCAGCCTTCTAGACAAGTGAAACACAAAGGTGGTAATGGAACACAGATCTAATAGGTTTCAACATTTGGGGTCTGTGTTGAAAAGCTCAGAGATTTCACCTAACTTAGAAACAGTTTTGTTGGAAACTTATTTCTGTAAAATAAAAGTTAAGGATGGGAGAAAAACCTTGGCATGTAAAAGGGGGGGGGATTGAACTCAAGGACCTAAGGCTGCTACAGTCTTCAAGTGTGCCTTCTCTGTGTAATGGAGGAACCATCTGATAGCCTTATTAACCATCAAATGCCAGCTATAAATAGTATGTGGAGCTTTTTTCTGGATAATCATGGAATATTTTGGGTTGGTAGGGACCTTAAAAGGCCACCTATTCCAACCCCCTGCAATAAGCAGGGATATCTTTAACTAGATCAGGTTACTCAGAATCCCACCCAGACTGATCTTGAATATTTCCAGGGATGGAGCATCCACCACCTCTCTGTACAACCTATTCCAGCATTTCATTACCTTCAGTGTAAAAAATTTCTTCCTCATATCCAGGCTTAATTTACCCTCTTCTAGTTTAAAACAATTACTTCCTGTCCTTCTGAAACAAGCACTACTAAAAAGTCTGTTCCCCACCTTTCTTACAAGCCTTGTGGAAGTACTGAAAGGCTCTCAGTTAGGTCTCCCCAGAGCCTTCTCTTCTCCAGGTTGAACAAATGCCATTGTCTCAGCCTGACTTCACAGGAGAGTTGCTCCAGCCTTCTGATCATCTTGGTGGCTCTCCTCTGGACTTGCTCTAATAGGTCGATTTCCTTCCTGTTTTGAGGGTCCCAAAGCTGGATGCAGCACTACAGGTGGGGTCTCACCAGACAGGAGCAGAGGGGCAGACAACCCTCCCTGGCCCTTCTGGCCACACTTCATTGGATGCAGTCCAGAACATGCTTGTCTTTCCTGTTTGGGCTGCAAGCACAGCGCCAGGTCATGTCCAGCTGCTCATCCAGCAGCACCCACAAGTCCTTCTCAGCAGGGCTGATCTCAATCTGTCCATCCCCAAGCTTGTGTGGATTGCTCCAATCCAGGTGCTGCAGCACCTTACACTTGGTCTTGTTGAACCTCATTAGTTCCACATGGGCCCACTGCTTGAGTTTTTCTAGGCCCTTCTGGATGGCAGTCTGTCCTTTAGTTTAGGTGTTGCAGAAAACCCTTTCAAAGATCTTACAGACAGATGACATGGAGCTCTTCCCTTATACTCTGAGGTATTCACTCCACTCTAGAAGGCCACTGGGTTGGTCAGGTATACTTGCCCTTGGGAAACCATGCAACTTGTCTTGAACCAATGAAATAAATTACTATGAAATATAATTAGCATAATTCCTAAATCACCTTCTTCTCCTAGACAAGATCTGGAACCCCATACACAAGAATATGTCCAGAAGCTGCACATCGCAATAGATATTTTTCTACCATAAGAGTATGCTAACAAAGGAGGAAAAGGATATAGCATTTTCTCTTCTTTGTAGATAGGTATTTGAGAAAAAAAAAATCATAGAGATTATTGAGAAAAAATGTTTCTATATAACCTATTTTTTATAAATGGATCTGATTTCTTAACAATTTCTTTTCAAGCATAAGTATCTTGTCCTCTCCACCTGTGTACTCTAAGAGATCCATGTGGCTTGATACAGCCTTCAGGCAGTGTTGATGACCACAGCTACCAATTGACTATGACCTTAAATTATTATTTAAATCAGCAATATATACACAGCCTCAATTCTGTAACAATGGAAGTGCCAACACCAGCACGGGTAGCTGCTCAGTTCCTGGCTCTACCAGAACAACTCGGAACACCCTGCTCCAGAGGTTGTCTCCCCACAGGCTGAGAGTTACCAGTCAGAATCTGCCACACCAGTCAGCTGAGTGAAGGTTTCTCTACCTTTGCCAACAGGAACATTGGGAATCTCACTGGTAAAGGTCTGTGGTACTGGGTGTACACATCTGCAGGAAGCTGCTCCAATGGCAAAAAACATGCTAATCTGTGGCAAACATTATAGCATACTAAACAAAATGTCCAAAACTGATTAGATTAAATTTATACTGAAATGTTTAGCTTTATTTTTTTTTCTCCACAGTCCATAAAGGCAGTAATGAGCACATCAGACCAAGATGGCATGAGTTTCCCACTGGACGTCCATTGTCTTTCATTTTTCTCCAGGATTAAATTTAGTCTTTAAACCTAACTACACCAAATATGCACATTTTTTGATTCAGAATTTACACGACATGCTGTTTTTCCTACTGATTTGCCCTGGAATCCATGGAAAGACATTCTAGCTCTGCAGCAGTCAGTCTGTGCTCCCAGTTCATCAAAATCCCTACCAGTTCAACAAGCACATGCCCAGTGTTTTTCTTTATTGACATCAAAGGAAATTGTATTAACACCATATTATGTACAGTTTAATGAACTTTGTATAGTTCTGGGAAGGCAGGAGTGACATGTCTTTGAACATAATTTATAGTTCATAAACATATTCATGTTTGGAGGCTCAGTCAGAGTAATTTGTAGCTAACCGGTTCTAACACTGCTGCCAAGAAAATGATCAAAACAATAAAACTGGCATTGTTACAGAGATTTGGATTATATAGGATTAATGAGGTAGAGGGAAATTCACTGCTTTGTAGAGAGGTCAGAAGCATTGAATGCCTATATACTACCTATGTCCTGCTTAATCTACTGCCTTTTTTCAGGCCTTTTCCTTACTGGCAGTAGAGCTTAAGTTTGAATTTTATCCTGAAACCTAATTTCAGGTTCAACAATTCCCACAGATTTCTGTAAGAAGTTTTAAAGCATTTTTATTAACATGTAGAACAAGAATCACATTACTGTTACATTTTGGTTGACTACATACTCTGCAATCTAGGATCAAAGTCTCCTTTAGCCTTTCATACGGGTGTTGTGTTTTGGTTTGGGTTTTTTTAATCTGTTCTTGATTTAGTTTAGTTTTGTTTTTTATTTCCCCGGTGTTTAACAGAGCCCATGCAACCCAGTTCCAAGACAGATCCACTGCTGACTGAGGCTGGACCCAGGAGAGACAGTGGTAATGCCTCTGGGATAGCACATATTTAAGGGAGAAAATGACTGCACAACTGCAGCTAAAAAGAAGAGTGAGAATATGTGAGAGAAATCACTCTGCAGACACCAGTGTCAGGAGGCGCTGCAGGCAATGCAGCACATTTCCCTGCAGCTCCTTCTGTCTTCCTGCAGCCCATGGAAGTCTATGGTGGGGCAGAGATACACCTGCAGCCCATGTATGACCTCCTACTGGAACAGGAGGATGTGCCTAAGGGAGGCTGCATCCCTCTGGGAAGACTGTTCTGACCCAGGCTCCTGGCAGGAGCTGTGGCCCTGGGAAGAGAGGAGCCCCCACTGGAGTAGGTTTGCTGACAGGATCTGTGACCCTGTGGAGGATCCTTGTGAAGAACTGCAGCCTGTGGGAAGGACTCAGAGGGGAGAAGCTGTTGAGGACTGTCTCATGTGGGACAGACCCCACGCTGGAGCAGGGGAAGGGCGTGAGTCCTCTCCCTGAGGAGGAAGGAGCAGCAGGGACAACGTGACCACAGACCCCATTCTCTGCACCCCAGCACCACTGGGGAAGTAGAGAAAATTGGAAGTGAAGTTGATCCTGGGAGAAAGGGAGTATTGGAGGGAAATTTAGGTTTTTTCAAAATTTGTTGTTATTTCTCATTATCTTACTCTGATTTGATTTGTAATAAATAAAGCTGATAGCCCCAAGTGTAGTCTGTCTTACACATGACATTAATTGGTGAGTGAGTGATCTTTCCCTGTTCTTATCCTATGAGGCTCTTGGAGTTTTTCTCACCTGTCAGGTTGAGGAGGGGACTGATGGAATGGCTCTGGTGAGCACCTGGAATACAGCCACGGTTAGCCGATCATATCATACCACTTCTTTATAAATGATCCATAACAAGCTACAAATTTCTACATTGGTTTAACTGTGTTGCCTTTTGGAAAGTTTATAAAGAGGAATATTCCAATGAGGCAGAGGTTTGCTTAACAAATAGAATCATAGAATAGTTACTGTGTAGTAAAAAAGCCCCTCAAAACCCAAATATAAACACAACAAAAACATAACTGGCTGCATATCTGAGAGCTAGGTCACGCAAAACCAAATTACAGGCTCCCCTGTTACTGATTTGCTTATCAAGTAGAAATATGAATACTCCAGTGGGGGTATTTCCTAAAATCTTGCTTTCAGCAAGGAAAAGGCTAACTCCATGAGTGTTTCTGTGTATGTGGGTGGGAATTTTTAAAGTAGGTTGCATGCCTGCATTACAAACCAGGGTGTGCCCACAGGGAAAGACTGCTATCTAGGGCAGCACCTGGCTGATCTGAGCTGGATCATCATGAAGTGCACTGCTCCAGGGGTGTAAACATTGATAGCACACTGATGTGAGGGGCATCTCCCACACAGGAAGTCATTTCCAGAAAACTTGTAGTAACTAAAAGGAGAATGGCACAGAGAATAATAACAAACAGAATTTTAAAAGGTTTGCCTTTTTGGTGTTATACAATGTCTGTATTTCCTACAAGAGAAATTGCTAGGGAAAGATTGCTAGTTTTAGGAATTCATTTGAAAGCTCTCCAGGTGAGATGCTTTGTTAAAGAAAATCTTAATAGCAGCCTCTGGGAGTAGTTACCATGCCTTTTTTCCCCTCTAAACACCCAACATTCGTTATTTATAGTGTTCTGGTAGTACATTTGCTAAACATACCCCTAGAATTTACTTTTATGTCTAGGCACAAATATGGGGAAAAAAAAAACCCAACTTCACTTATAATACTTCTCTCTCGGGAGTAGAATTATTAAAAAAAAATCCTATAATAAGAAGAGAAGTCTATAATATTGCTGTAAGTCATGAGTAGATGTAAGGAAAACAGAACATTCTGTTTTTATGCTATATATATTACTCTCTCTTCTGCTCATTTCCCAGTCCTCCTTTATGAAGAAAAAGTAAGAGAAAACAGTGGAAGAAGGAGATATTGGCACGGGAAACGTTGCTGTCACCATTGTCAATTGCCAACACAGGAGAAAGAACTGATCACAAATCTCTAGCCAGTAGGGAGAAAGGCTTCTAAGGAAAGAGTGTTTGGGAAAGACATATAGGAAATTATTTTGTCTATGTGGGTAATAATTTACTAGTTTTAAACTTGAAATATGAATGTCAAAGCCACAGTCTGAAATAATGTTGGACAGCTGCATCTATCCTGTACCCCAGTCTCTAAATCAGGTATTAAGAATATAGTAGTCATTGCACTGGGGGCTTTTCCCCTCAGCATTACCATATTCCATGCTTAAAATTTTTAATTTTTTTCAGGAAAACACTTTAAAAAGAAATTGCTATTTTCTGCCAAGATGATATTTATATTACACAGGCAAGATAACTGTCTTTTTAATAGAGATTTTACAGATTATAACAGGCTATCAGGTGCTGGGGGACCTCCTTCCTGTAAAGATTCTTGAATATGTCTATCTTGGGAATATAATTTAAAATTGCACCTTTTCTGTCTTTTACAAGTATAGCTCTGCAAAGCAAATAAGTAGGCCTGTTGTCAGAGCAGTTTTTATCTTGATATTTTCTAAATGTTAAAAGCACCATTTCCCCACCCTGCTTGCTGTTTATTGTTGGTACCATGCTGGAAAACTATGATTTAATAAGATACCTGCAAAATGAAGATTTAATAAGATTGTTTCTTGACATTTTCTCCAAAGTATATACTTATCTTCATCCTCTACATTCTCTGAATAATGCTTGCTCATTGATACAGTTATGGAGTAGAAAAGGAGGACATTTTAGCTTTTAATAAAGCTACCTGAGGAACCAAAGCAAGAGATTACAGCTTTGCCAATGAACAGTTCCTCTATACCCAACAGACATTGTAACTACTAGATATTTTTTTCATACAGTTAGAGATGCTATCTTTGTAAACAAATATCAAACACTACATATAATAATACAAATGTCCAGACTTAAAGGGAAGAACTAGATAACTGGTATTTTATTATGATTCCTTTTCTTCCTACTAAGTACTTTTTCTTTATACCAGGTTAAATTTCAGGGGAGAAAAGTGTTCCTTGTCTAGGCCTATTGCAAAAAGAAGTGAATTGTTTTTAACTCTCAAGGATTTTCTAAACACCTTTGTTCTAAACACATTTGTTCAGTGTTTCTGGCTATGGAAAAAAAATTAATAAATAAAATAAAAATTCCAGGGAGCATAACCCTGTTGTAGTTTCAACAAAATCAGCACTTGAATAGACAGGTATTTTGGGATCAAGTATTCTCTTTTTGTATGGTGCTTTAAAAGTACCCTGTGTGCTATAATATCTTTGTTTTATGAAAATGAAATATTAGCCTTTTAGAAGTAACAGTGATTTTATTCTACCTAATACATCTGATAAAATGTGAAGAAAACGATATATTACACAATAAATTACTCTTTTCTTTCACTAGACATAAGACAGAGCTGAAGGAAAGGGATTTGCATTACTAGGGCTTTCTTCTACTATAGTTTTCAGACATACTGTTCAGTGGTTTTGGCCTGGATCTCAAAATCACAATCTCACCTTCAGTGAGATGCTGACTGAAGTTAATAAATTCAAATGGTTCTGCAGGCATTGAGGATCAGGCCTTTTGGATGAAGTTGAAACTGATTTTTGTAGTTCATGCACAAGCTCAATCAACAATTCCTCATCTCAGCTTCTGCCTCTGGGTCCTAACATTTTCTCATGGAGAAGGCTTCTTCAGAAAAAAGGCCTAGAATTTTACACTGACTGTGATAACTACGGTGGAGATTTTGCCCCTAAGTCAAGCTGGAACTTTCAGAAAATGGTGCTGAACCCTATTAAATCATTTTTCTTCTCCCTTCAACCACGTTGTTGCCAAGCCGAGCCTAGGAACTCCATGCCAAAACAAATACTGTTCATACGTCCATTTGCATTTTACCTGTCACTGATTCTCTCTCAAAGTTTATTTCTCCTCAGTATGTATAGCAAATTCTTTTTTTTTAGTTGTATGGCTTCTTTGTGCTGGCTGACTTTGCAAAAGTCTCACTTTTGCTCACATAAAACTCTCATGATTTCATGAAAGAACATGGTACTGTGATTCTTAGCCCCCAGTGAAGATGAGCTGCTATCTCTGCTGCAGCTTTCAGAAAAGTTATTCCCTGGGCCATTCTATTTTAAACTTAATTAGATGCTTCAGCTTAGTTTTAAAAAAAGAAGCAGGAAAACTGACTATTGGGAGACTGGCAGGTGTAGTGTGGCTCAGTGTCAGGAGGCAATGAAGATTTCTGTGTTAAAGCTGGCACTTTAGTCCCTAATGATATTACTGCTGAGAATGAGTCAAGCAGTATTTTACCTTGTAATCACTCTTTGTCTTTTTAAAATAGAAGTAATAGATAACAAAACAAGAAAAAAACAAAAACAACAACAAAATATAATAACAAATAGCAAAATCTTATAACCCTCCCCACACTGTTGCCGGTCACAAAAGTTCCCCGACAGAAATATCCATCTTGGATGTGCTATTCTTTTGTACAAAGACAGTTCTACAGAGGGTGTAAAATCTCAAGTGCCACATTTGTAATAACTAGGTCATACCAATTTTATTTTGTGACCACAAAGCTAGAAGAAGTGATGATAACTTGGGCTTAGTGAATATCTACTGAGTAGGGCCACAGTTTACAAAAACACCTGGCAGTTCTGAGTATCCAACAAGAGAAACTTTAAAGGGTTTGATGTTCAGAATTAAAAGGATATCCAGCCTAAGATAAGCCTAATGCTTTGTTCCCAGCCAAACATGCACAGATAACTGAAACATAAAGGTCACTTTTGAAAATCATGCCAAAGAGGTTCTGTTTTTAGAATTAGAATCAACAGCAAGACAGGGCAGTTTGTGCCATACTCAGGTTAATTGTATTCAGTGTAGGTCTACCAGGATTATGTCATCCTCAGTAGTCAATTAAGTTTGCACAGTTTATAGAAAAAGAGCAAAAACATCAAAATGTGGCCTCATTACTATCTAGAAATGTTTTCCATTCCCAGATGTTTATAGAAAAAAAAAATGCAAGCTCAGTAACATGTTTAATCCATCAGCTACCATTTGGGACAGTAATAAGCTGTCATTCAGATTGGTTTTGGCCAAAAAAGTAAAAGTGGAAAGTTGCAGTGGAAGGAATGGATAATTCTCTTTCTTCATGAATATCAAAACAATCCTACAGTCATGACATTTCTTAGCTCAGCTGCATACATGAAGCATCAGATGAGAGAGCACATAACATAGACATACAGACCACATAAGAGTGTCTGAGTTATTATCTCCAGAAATGATGTGTGTCATTCACATTCTGCTCTCTTTTTATCTCATGTTCTTAATTTCTTCTTCCACTTGGGTTCCTTCCTTCCATTTTTCTTGTTGTTCCTCTTATTTATAGAGGGGAGAAAATGATCTTTTATTTTCCCTTTCTTTTTTTAACCTTTTCTTTTGCCATAAGCTTATATTTTACACATCTTAGGCACTGAGAATAGATTTATCAGAATTTGTCAATCTCCTCTTACATGCAGAAAAAACAGAGAGGCTTTGGAAACATAATGCACATATCTGCCAGGAGATAAAGGTTGTTGTAGCATGAGTCTGCTTTGGTTTGGTTTGGGCTTATGGCATAAAAAATAAACTGTTGTGGTAAAACATCTCTTTGCAGTTCATGTTTATGTCAGGAAGCAAAGTAATATTTGCAGAGTTTATTATTCGTTCATCTAGGAAATCCTAATCCTAATCTAATAGAAACATCTACACTCAGGTTTTTGTTTTCATCTGGGAACAAGGCCCTTTCTTAGTCTCTTTTACAAACCTGTAACATTTTTCTTAGGATTGAGCTCTTCTCATTTTTCTGTAAACATTTATTTTTCTTTCTAACCTCTACTGTTTCTTCTCAGTCTGTCAATATCTGTCCCTGAACCTTAATTTTCTAACTACACCTGTGTATTGATGGCCTACTTTTTACAGCAAACCACCCTATCAATATACCCCAGTTGCAACTAGCACAGAAAAGCTTATGGCATTTCTGTTTTCTTTCAACTCAAAGTTCCAAGTTATTTCTGACTTTATGTATTTCTAAACAAAATCCTGCAGTGCATGAAATATTAGTGTTCACCTGAAGTTTCGTTTCAAAGTTTCATTTTCAAATATTCAGGTTAAATAAGGATCATGGTAAAAGTTACCAGAAATTACTAAGAAGGATCCTGGGGTTTTGTTATGACAATTTAGCTACAAAGACATTCTTTGGCATCTTATCTGCAGCAGAGGATACATTCACCAACAAGAACTGTTATTCCACCAATATGATCCAATAGCCATATATATACTTCTTTGTCTGAGAAACTCTTATTGACTCATTGACTATGTGCACTATTTTGTGCTTTGGACCCAAAACATATTACTATAACCTCTGAAGAATAGTTACTTTTTTTCCTACAGAGAGAACAATACAAATTTCAGTCTACTGGAAAGTAATTTCCTCCTCCAAGTCAAGAGGCAAGTGACAATGTAAAATGAAGACTGAATAAGTTAGAAAGACCACATTAGAAAGATTATCCATAGAAAAATAAAAAGTGGAGAATTTAACTCACTTGAACCAAGAAACAAATTTAGGAACAAATTCTACTAATCTGTAGTGTGAAATTTATAGCTTAGATTTCTTACTGAGAAGATGAAGAAAGTTATGGATTATTCAGAGACTCACAGAGTAAGAAATACCTAAAGAAAATTTTTCAATGAAACACATGAAAAGAGAGTTTTTCAAAATTTGTGTTCGATCTAAGCAGAACTTAACTGCTAAATCATCTGGCTATATACCCAGGATATTGTCTATAAGGAATTATACTATTGCCTTTCATTGTCGCTCAATTAATAGTATGCAATGTAGAATTTTATTCTGAAAGGTATATTTATGTCTCCTTTGGGGCTGCTACTCCTTCTCCTCCACCTTAGTCTTCCTTTTTTTAAATTTTTCCCTCCTACTGTTGCTCTGTGTTTATGTCAAAGAAAGCAAGTTCAAAAAATGTGCCCTTCATTCAAACACATGGAGATTCTCAACTCATACCAGAATTTTTACCACACTGTGAAGAACTTAGTCTCCTGCACAGATTATTTTGTTCCAGTTATGAATATTATTACCAGGTCAGAAAAAGAACCAATCTGGTTCTTAATTGCATGTAATTTGCTTTATTTACTTAAGTATTCTTTATTCTGTCTCCATTGTTTGGTAGATAAGAACCTCATTTTAACCTGATTAAAATTCCCTTCAACAGCACAGAGAGCTAGAGACAGGCCTTGTAGTATAATGGTATGAGATGGCACTGACATGCACTGCTGAGGGCATAGAGCTGCAGCCTGTGGCTGGGGGCTGAAGTTCTGAGAGCCATTCGTTTGCTTTCTACTCAGGAAATTTTGCCTTTTCCCTTCAGTGTAACAGAAGTGACAGAAGGTATCCTGTTTCTTCATGTTTTCCTCATTGCAGATGTATGGCACTCCCTACAGCTGCCACCATCCTTCCCACGCCTTCAGATTTTAAAGTGATTATTGAAAGAACTGGGCAAAGGTGTTCTTTCCAGCACCCCTCATAGCGGCATGCTGGGAGAATGCAAGGAGAACGGATTTCAAAAAATGGCTGGACTTTCGTGCTTCTCCTGTATTCAATCTTCTGGGCTGAATGAAGCTGGGCCAGCCTCACCCACCATTTCTTACGTCCTTAGGATCACTTCAAAGCATCAGATGAAACTAAGCAGGACTTTGAATAAAGCGTGGCAGTAAAGATGTGCTCTTTTAAAGAGCTTAAAGCTTTTCAGATGAAGAGGTGCCAGAATACCTCTGTTTCACATAAAATCAATAGAGTTTATTATTTATAAGCTGTCCTCAAGGTCCACATAAACCACTGAAGAACTTCAGAAAATGTACTTTTGCTTTCCTCATTCCAGTTGCTCTCGATATTCTTACACAATTGCTATCAAACTCTGCTGCTAACTTCTTGTCTCAATAGTTGTCAGCAGTAACTTAATTTTTTATCAGGTTCTCACTGAACTGAAGGCTATTATCAGACCAAGAGGTGCAGAAGACTGGAGAAAAGGGAGAAAAAAATTCTATGTAGGTCATTGGTACAAAAACTATATCACTAACCAGAAGCTATACAGCCCATTAGGCCTTTGGTGAATAACACAAATTTAATTGATGATTTTCATTTACTTCATAAGACACAACCTATACATTCCATAATCATCTAGGTAGGAAACAAATTGAACTGTATTCATATAAGCTTTGTAATGCAGTTGTCTTAGAAGTAAAGCTAAGGTACTGTTTAAGCAACATAAAAAAAACCTTATTCCATTTCCAGGGTTATGAATACTTTGTGTCTGTTTTCTACTTGCAATAATGTCAGGGTGTGCTCTGTTATAACTATTTACATGCCTTAAAGGAAAATCAAAATAAAAATAGGTTTAGACATTCACATGTTATAAACAAGTATATTGTGGGGGTTGGAAAAGGGTTTAAAAAATAAGATCAGGTAAGACAGTCAGTCTTTCGTATTCAGTTGGGATATTCCATTTTAGGTCAGGCACGCTGAATTACTCTCTTCTTTCCGCTACTGAAATTGGTAACCTACTCCAGAAACACACATAGCATTGAAAAAAGAGGTCAAAAGTAGCACAGCATACATCAAAGGGATTTGGAATGATAAGAAGACTGTTAATCAGCCCCTGGTTGTTTACTGACAGCAGGAGATCTGAACTAGCCATTTAGCAGGTTAGGAGGTAATCATGCAAAGATAATTGCTGCTCCTAGAACACCACTTTTTAAACATGTGGATTTCTGCTGAGTGACTGTGCCCTGTTTCATACTCTTTGAGTTTGAGTTGCAGGAGTCTGGCTGTTGTAACTATAGAGTCTTCATGAGTTAACAGCAAATCACAAAAAAAAAAAAAAAAAAAAAAAAGGAAAAATAAAGTCCTTAAAAGCCAAATACATCAATAGCAAATAAACAGATAATCCAATCTGGAGATATAGAAAAAGTCCTAAAGATCAAAATGTGTGTTCCAATTACATGCTGCCTGCAGGTGCTCAACAAGAGATGAGAACTATAAACACATCAAATCATTGGAACATCTAGCAAATCCGATGTCACTTGAACAAATACTACCATTAAAAAAAAAAAAAAATCACATCTCAAAACCAAACTCCTGAGTGGATAGAAAGCATAATGTTAAATCTCACAAATTTCACTTCCACTCTAACCAAGTCAGAAAAAGTTCAAAAATTATCTAATTTCCTCCTGCTTACAATGTTAAATTACTTAATACACATGTTATCTATAAGTTACATGATCTTCAAAATTTTCACTGGTATAAAATAGGATATGTTACAAGACAACAAAAAACGGCTAAATGAATTTATTTCTTGCTTAAAAAAAAAGAAGTAGCAACAACAAAAACAAAGCCTGAATTACAGACACCTCTTTTATGCAGATATTTGGTTAGCTAGCCAGCTCATCTTTATATATGAGTCAGTCACCTGGTCAGTTCAGGAGACTGCTTTCAACTACTCCTAAAGAGGGCAATTAGTGACTTTCAGAGATCTGGCATAATCAATTGCAATTTGTTTCCGTCGTTTTCATGTGTATGAATTCTGTGTACATGGTTGTGTGACAGCTTTTCTGTGGAGGTCCTGAGCTGACAGAAATGAAATGAAATTAAATGAAACCCGCACAAGAATTATTTGGAGAATTTAAAATACAAAGAGTCCTTGAAAAGAGCTGTAAAAAGATGTTTTATAGGAAACATAAAGCTATCAAAATACACTAGTTTCCTTTTACTGATACTGTTACTATTCCTTTCTTGCTAAGATGAAATGTTTAGATATTGTCTAGATAACTTCATACAAAATAATTTACTCTGAAAAAAAATATATTAAAAATATATCAGCGAATTGGATTGTACTAAATGACAAAGTTTAATTTTTCATCACCACAAACCTATATTTGTGAACTGAATCAATACTCATCAGCTCTCCTACTCAAGGGGAAAACTTGATAAGAGAGAAGCTTGTTCTACTTATAAAAATACTGAGAAAGAAAGCAAGATAGCAGTTTCGAAGGACATTCTTCTCATTACAGCTACTTCTGACTATTTGGATTGCATTTTTTGTTTTGGTGGACTTTACTTGCTTGTTTTTGTTCTTCCCCTGACAAAAATACCAAACTTACTGAGGAATATTGACTAATAATTTTTTTTTTCATTTCAAAATCAAAATATACTTTCCTGTCTGGAATATATCAGGTAGTAACAGAAAACTTTGAGCTGAGAACTCAGCTTAGAGCTTTCAAATCTTGTGGTAAAATGAGTGGAAATAAAACATTTTAAGGTGTACAGAAAAAACAGTTTAAAACTCAGTTTTCCTTTTAAATTTATGTTAAATAGAATTTTTTTTAACTAATCCTAATTCTCTTCTATTAATTCCATGCAGTATTATGACTATTAGCTCTGGTTTATTATGGTTTCTATCAGACAATTCATGTCTTTGAATGTGCATCCTTTTAAATGTATTTATTCTTTCAAACTTGTGATTTCAAATCAGTCCTATATATTGCCTTGTTTTTTAGAGCTGTTCTGCATGATTTACTGTGATCTCTCACAAAGTCAGAAAGCATTTCCATAATGACAATTTTTTTCTGAATTAAACGTTTGGCTTCTGCAAATACTCATGACTTTTAACTTCATTTTCTGTGAGCATTTGTTCCAATAAAATCTGGTTGTTCAAACGAACATGGAGAGCAAATAACAAAGAACAGAGATCACGGCCAAAGCAAGCCCATTAAATAATGCAAATAAATATTTATCTATGTCTTTCTTTTATTCTCTATGCTTTTCTGTCAAAACTACTTTATGTGGATAATTTATGTTGCTTTTATTATAAGTAAAATGAGTCATTCATACTGTTCACTGGAATTCACCAGTCTGAGAAGGTCATATCAGAAAAAAAAAACATAGGGAATCAGTCTCTTGATACTGAAAAAAATCTTCAAAACCAGTTAATATGATTAGGACTATGATAACATGAAAGAATTTAAAAATAATTTAAACCAAAAAAATAGTATAATTAGATGTGAATGTATCTCCTCCACTGGTATCCACCAAACCTATAAAATGGGATTCTCTACAGAGATTTTGCATCACTAAGCGATGTTTCAGGAACAGAGATTAAGATACAGCCTAAACAGGTTTTCACTGGAGATGGTTATTCAGGCATGCACAGACTGACATTTTAGAGCTCTTGACGTATGTCCAGGCACATGCTCTGTGTAGATCTAATGGGGTTCACTCCATCTCCACCTCCACCACTGCATGCAGATTTTTCTTTGGTGTGTGCTGAGAGCCTGTTGTTAATGGAAGCGTCATTCCAAACTGCTGGCAGAATGAAGCCAGAGTGTGTCCAGACCAAAGATATGGAAAATGCTCAAGTCCCACAACAGGAGAGTAGCAATGGAGTCTCATATAGTTCTTCTGTACTTCACATTAATGTTAAAATGTTCAGGTTTTGTTTCTTGTATTGTAAGACTGTGGAAGAAAGGGTTCTGTACAATTATATTAATAATATTGTTAATAATGAAAAAACAACACAAATAAAATTTGATGGGGAATTACTGCTACACTGCTACAAAGGCAAATCTCTTATTCCTCTCTTTTCCTTGTGTTTCTAATTTAGATCAGAATCAATGCCTTTATTATGCTTCTAGTAGAACGTGCCTGGCACTGAGAACATAATTTTCATTTATCCATTAAGAAGAAAAGTAAATTGTTGAGCCAGCATCACTCTGCATTCTTGTTATCAGACTGACTTGCCTTTTCTTGGAATTGCTCCACAATTGAGATTGCAATTCAGTTTTTGATTGAATGTTTTGCACATTGAATTTCACTTTAGATTTTCTCTAGCTGTTTTAAACTGAAGCATGAGTTCAGTTTACTAACTATTTGAATAACATTGTATGCAGAACATCATCTTGGGCGACAGAAGCTTAAGGAGGATAGAGTTACTGAGAGCTCTCCTAGCTGGCCTCACTTACATTTGGATGAATGCAGCCAATCATCCTGTTAAAGAGAGCTATGCAGCCTACAGGATGGTAATTGGAACTGCTGCCCTCCCCAGTCTGAGGGGATGCTAACTGCAGGAGAGGAGATGCCCCCTCTCTCTCAGAATGAAAAGCACAGGTGAAAATTTTAGGAGGGCTCTTTGGAAGTTATTATGATCTAGTCAGTTCACAGATATGCAGCCATTTTTAAGCACAATAAATTCACTTCTGCTGTCCAAAAGGATGGTCTCACTTCCTGTCCCAAGCTACACATTCCCATTTGTTAGCACTACTATTCATGCAGTAATGCAAATTGATCTACATGACATATAAATCAAGAAAACAAACAAGCAGTTTTGTACCAGATCAGTGACATAATCTGTTTCTTTGGCCGTCTGGTTGGAAAAATGCTTTTACTCTGCGGAGATATGGGAATCAGATTGCTTATTTTGGCTGCAGGGCAGATTTATGGTGAATTAGAGTGATAGAGTAGTCCTGGAGCCAGCATCCTATTAGCTTGTCAGTCACTCAGTCATTGCAGGGACCCACTTTTCTGGGTCTCATGTTAGCCAGAGTGAGAGGATCTCGCCAGCACATATTCACAATTTAATTTCTCACAGAAGATACAAAAGTCTTTAGGCTCCTGGGCCTAGACACTGAGGAAAAATTAAACACAAACAGTCAAGTTTTCAAGAGTCAGCATTCATATTGGGATAAATAACACATTAATTAAATGTTTCTAAATAACAATTGAATCCTGTTACTCCTTGTAATAGTTCTACCAAGGTCATATAAGTGCATGGCCTGGAATTTCATCACTTTTTTTGTTAAAGCACAAGAGACTTGCAGACCTTTGAAAGTAATGAAAGTGCTACATTGTTTCCACTTTTATTTCATCTTTTTCTGATGCGAAAGCCCCCTCTGAAGACTGAGGTGTTGTCTGTTTAGGTGTAATCTGTCTCCAGCATGAAAGGTCATAAGTAAGAACTTGGGAATACAAGGCACTACAAAGCAAAAAGAGGAGTGTTATGAGGAAATTGCTTCCTCTAAACCTCTTTATGAAACGGAAAAATATATCCAAGTGTTTTTAACTATGCAAAAATGTGAAGGAAAATAAAAGCCCTTGAAACTAAGGCATTGCATATTCTAACCTTGAAGGGGGATGTAAAGGAGCTGGATCCATCAGGAAGATGAATCTGGTCATATGTTTATGAGTACATAGCCGTATACAGGCTTGAACAGAAATGGTGCCAATTTTGCAAAACTGAGTCACCTTAATTCTCTATGTAACTGGTACTGACAAGAAATAATTTCAATGCACCTGAAGAGTTCAGGGTAACAATTGCCCCTGAAAAGCTACGAACTTAAAACCTTAATTCAAAGTCCTTTTTTGACTGTTTCTTTTGCAATTCCTATATACAGGACAAAGAGAAAAGAACTTTCTGTAGAACGCCTTACTATTCATGTTAGTAAAATTCAGTCATCCACAAAAGGTTTTGCTCTTCTCTCTCTTAAAATGGTACTGTCTGGCTCAACCCTTTTCTGACTTCTAAGTTCTGTTCTTCCCCTTATCTCTGGCCACTTGACTTCATTTTAGTCCGCTGTATTACTGAGAGGTTTCTTTGAGAGAAAGCAACAAAAAAAATGCCTCATTTCCTTTTTCTTGATTAATTTTGCATCCCACAGTACCTATTTGCCTTGATAGATCAGAAAATCATTTCCCAGGAAATGATTAAATTTAAACAGCACTTATCCTAAAGAGACAGTAGCAGAATTGTTGCAGCATTTTTCAGGGGTACAGAGTTTGCGGCAGATTGTGTGTCCATTTTAGTGTTTCAACACTGTGGCTTAAGTCTTTAGAAAATATGTGCCCTGATAAGTTTAAAAAGAGAAAAGAATGTTTGGGGTTTTCTTTGTTTGTTTGTTTGGGTTTTTTGTTTTTGTTTTTTTTTTTTGGCTGACTCCAGATGCTTAAAGCAGTTAAATATCCACCCTACTATTTTTTTTTCTAGATTGACAAGCGCAGGCATGTCCTAGTATGCTTCTTATTTTATTTAGCCAAAGAAAGACAGAATTCAAATTACCACTAGAGAAATTACGAATCAGAAGGACAGAAGGATTTTCTTATTTTATCAAAAAGCAGAGTCTTACGCGGCAACCAACAAAAATTAAGAAGGAATCAAGAGAATTACTTCAAGCTTAGGCATAGATAATAGGTGATAATGATTAATTGTTAGGAAAGGAAGAAAGTATTAGGTTTTTACGATCCCAAAGAACCGAGACAGGTACTCAGGAGAGATTACAGTCTGCGAGGCAGAAATTAAATGAAAATACACAGAATGGGGAAAAAAAGTGAGGGAAAATATTGACCAATTGGAAAAGTTGGGTATTGGATAACATCAGTGCTTGCTTACAAGTCTTTACTGTTCAACTCATTGGACCACATGTGTAGTATTTGTAAACGTATGTAGAGGACGTGAGCACAAAAAGTAGTTGTCCTTTGCATAGTCCTGTAAGAGTGTAATCCAAATAACTTTTCAAGCAGCTAGCTAAATGTGGGAAAAAAATTGAATTGGAAAAACCAATTCATCCCTAGGAGTCAAACTGCTTTTATCCTATTATTTTATTTCATTATTTCATTTCATTTCATTTCATTTCATTTCATTTCATTTCATTTCATTTCATTTCATTTCTAAAATATTTTATTTTATTTTATTTTATTTTATTTTATTTTATTTTATTTTATTTTCATACATAAAATCTACAATACCATTCAACATCAGAAGAAGAAAGAGAATAAGCCTGCAGAAAGAAATGGCATAGGTAGAGTAGGTTTCTTTTCAACAACAGTTGAACAGTGTCAAGGCTTCTAAGAAATGAATGGCAGAGGGAGTTTTGGAGCTGCAAAGAACTGGGAGCAGAAAGGATAATTTTGACAAGCAAGTGGTCATGCTGACATTGAAAACTGTTGCAGTCTCCTGTTTTTAGGAAACATAATTAGGCAACAAGTAAATCAATTCACATCACACAATGGTGAATGTGTGTTTCTTTATTAAATGGTTCTGTTTTCCTCAGGTACTATGTGTGCCAAATGATGTAATTGTTACCATGGGAACTATCCTTTTAAAATAAGAAACTTAGAATAAAGCTCTGAGAGCTTTATTCCCCACCTGGCATGTATGTATTATTTTTCTCCATAAAAAATATAAATAAGTAGTGAAAAATAAAGAATGCTTTTCCACTTGTATCCTTAAGTAGCTCTTAATTCTTAAAATAGACCTGATGATAGTGGTTCCACTGTTTCTAGAATAGGTGTTACCTAGTGTGAGCTGCATATACATGATCATTTATTTAAAGCTGAAATAAAAGGAAAATGCTGAGGTAAAAAATACAAATTGGAGAACTGTTTTAGAAAAATGGATTTTATTATGGGCTGATTTAGAGACAAAGGGAATTTCTAAAATATTAGAGTTTAAATAAACTACTTTTCTAGTCACAATACAAAAAAAAAGTGTTATATTTATATATTAGAATCAGAAAAGTGTATCCAATACTCCTCCTTCTACTCTATTAACCTGACAATCTTTCTTCCAAATGCTGGAAGAGGAGATGAAAACATTTGCTGCAAAAGCACTTGAAATACTCTTTTGGGAATCTGAATGTTTCACCATGACTAATATTTTGCAAAAGTTGTAATTTTGTAGCAAAATAACGCATTTTATTTTTTATCCAGGGGGAATGCTTAACCATGGTCCTTTTACTTTCCGTTTTACAGCGGCATACACATAAATCACATTTCCATAACTGGTTCTGAGAACCAGAAGAAAAACAGTAGTGCCTGACGTTTCTTTTTCCTTTGTGCTTTATAGCTAAGTGGAATTGGATTTGACTGATTAATCTTTAAAATATGTCTTACCCCAAAATATGACTTCATAAAATAAAGCATTAAATGGAAGCGCTTAAATTTTTTTTTTGAGAACTCATAGCACTGCTCACTATTTGAAAACTTCTGTGAGTCAAAAATAAGCGTCTTTCCACATGGTGCACAGCAGATTCCAATATAAAAGGATAGACTGCAAGGTCTCCTCCAGGCAGCCCTAAGCCATCAGCTAACATTCTTCAATACTTTGTTTTAATTTTTTAATATATGGAATACAAATTTTCAGCATAAACGCAATTCAGGCTAAAAATAATATTTTCTCAAGATTCTTAAGTTCTGGAAACAC
Organism: Fringilla coelebs; assembly: GCF_963513975.1. Lineage (NCBI taxonomy): Eukaryota > Metazoa > Chordata > Aves > Passeriformes > Fringillidae > Fringilla > Fringilla coelebs. Next base: position 58,313,637 of record NC_140029.1, read on the forward strand.
CGATCTTTTACAAAGTCCTTGACTACCTTGTGGAAGTAAATCTAATGTTTTAATTAGAATGTGCCATGCTACCACAACATCTTTCATTGCAAGCACTTTACTGACATTTATTAATTAGTGGTCTGAACCGGCAACCCTTACTCACCCGCATAATTTTTACTTGTGATTGCAATCATTCAGACTTTTTGCATGACTAAGATTTACGGAGTCTCTGCCAGTTCAGTAGTAAATGAGGCTCAAAAATATATAACTGAGTAGGGCTTCAGGAAACTAATTGAAAGTTGGCTTGATGTGGGCAGCCATGGGTAAATAAGGCAGTTATGTGTCCCAGAATGTACCTGGCTGTAGCAAAAGTGGCTCAGACATGCTTCTTTTTAGTGTCAGAGCCCTGATGAACCAGGGTGCCTTCTAATGATGTGTTCAGAACAACTTTTTAAGTAAACATGAGGTCTCCCTGAGGAGGGAAATGGATAAAGGAAAAAAAAACATTAAACCAGACCCAAAACCAAAACAAGGACTAATGATGTGACTATGAGACAAAACAGTAGAAAATGAGGAACAGCATGTGCGTCACAGATGAAAATGTATAAACATTTCCATGGGTGTTCTGTGCTGGGATTTGACACCATTCGGGAAGGGAAAAAAGCGCTATGGTGACTCTGATGCCCCACATCACACCGACTCCTCCAGTCAAGAATCCCCTCCCCAGTGGGGTTAGCCAGTTTGGAAGGTATCAGGGAAAATGGTGATAAGATCCTGCAACTCAAGGAGCACTTAGAACATGAAAGCGTAAATAAAAAGGGGAGGGAAAAGTGTAGCTACCACCTGGCACGGGATCCTGGAACACTTTGAGAGGACCCTTGTGCCTGACTCGCCCTCTTGTTGCAGGGGGAAGCAGTTGGAAAACTTAATGGGTAAAAAATAAGGTATGAACGCACTCATGCTCTCCACTTTGTTGCATAGTTTCCAGAAGACATGTGTCCAGCATATCAGGGAATTGGATCTCAACATAATCTCGTCTACTGGGTTCTTACCCTTTTTTCAGGTAATAAAAGGTATTAGTAGGCTGGATGAGGACAGGACATGATCCTGATGACAAGGAGCTGGTTAAGTATGAGCTTGCAGAAGCATTTTCATGGGGATTTCCTGACCTGGCTGGATCTTATGCAGCCTGTTCAGACATGTGGAAGGACTTTGATGGGATGCTGGACAAAAAGAAGTGGGGTAAGAAGCAGTGGAGGGTAAGTGTGATATATCCTCCTTCAGGACATGCAAAAAATAGGAGCAGAATCCTGCATTTAAAGTGCTCTTTACTTCCTTGAGTAAATTTTGGGGAAATGCAACAATCAGACCATTCTGTGGACTGTTTTTGTAGTGCAAAGCCAACCTCCTTCTGCCTCCCATGACTGTTCTTGGCATACTGAGCAGGACTCTACTGCTTGCCCACTGGCTTCATGTGTCAGGCGTTTGGCTAGGTTTCTCCTTTTCTCCTTGTGGAGGACCTGATCTCTTCCAAGTGCTTCTAAACCTCAAGAAACTCCTGTCAGGAAACAAGCAGTTCAGCAATATTAGAGAAGACCCCTCAGGCTGATGGTCAAAAGCTGCTAAAGCCCTTGATTCCATAAATGCTGCTATGCTTTGTGGTTTGTGATTACACATCAAGACCATGTTATGGCTTCTCTCAGCACAGTTTCCAGCCCCCTTCCCATCTCAACAGCCGTAATAAGACTGTAAATTCAATTTTCCAAGGTCCCTAATTCTGCTCTGGGACAGGAGTTTTAATTCTTAGGTTTATGTCACAGACTGTCTCCAGCCCTTTACCCTTCTCCTTCCCATGTCTATATATCTGAGAGGCCTTGAGACAGCTATGTGCTTCACAAATTGGCAGCAACAGCATTGGATCCTGAGTCCAAAGCAAGCAGAGTGAGTTATAGCCTTTTAAAAAGTGGTTTGAATACATTCATGTAACATTTTGTACTTATGTAAATGGTCTGCATGATTTTAGCAGAACTACTGAGGAGTAAAAATTGTGAGTAAGAGTTTGAGCATTAATCCTTTATCAGTAAACGTTGGGTAACTGCTTGTTTTTTTCAATAAGAAATTATTGTCAGCAAAGACCTGAGTTCATCCTAGGAAGTGCAGAATTTTTCTTACTAAATTACCTAGTTGGAATTGTTAGACAAAGGTTCCTCTAGGGAGGGAGGGTTAGGAAGGGAGAGGATGGCATCTACTGATATTTATTTAGGCCATTAAGGTCTAATTCTCTGCCTGGAGAAGCTTCTCTGTCTCTCCTGACAGGAGGGAAGCTTTCAGTAATTAGGCACCTAACTTACACACTGCTGCAAAGTGGGCTGAAGCCAAATCACCATGCAATCAATTCTACTCCATGTGTCCAGGCCAGTCATGGAAATTGAGCTCTCGTAAAATCTGTTCTTACTGTAACCTCTGCTGTAACCTCCCCTGCCTCTTCTGGGCCTGGCTGTCTGTATTACCCTGGCCCAGCTCCGATGTAGCTCAGCAGCACAACTTTGGTCCAGGTTTTTGAAGAAATCCTTAAGTGAGGAGAAGGTCCAGAGAGTGGGGCTAAGCAGGATAAGAGGGAAAACTACAGGCAGAGGCACAATTACAGGCACGGAGTCTGTGAGTATCATAAAGATTCGGGAAGAAAACTGACAACTTGATTGTCATTAAAGGAAAAAAGAGCAGTGCAGGGAGTTACTTGGTGTCATTAATGTCAGTCTGTTGTATCTCAGTGGTCTCCATGGGGTGGCAGTTTGAAGAGGGATAATACCTTGAAGCTAGGAACCGAGGGTTCAGCAACTCAGCAAAACTTACCAACATTTTAGGGAGCAGCTAAAGCTGATGCCTCTCTTCACTAATGCCTGTCCGGGCAGCAAACACTTTTTCACACTTTTGTAGGGATGTTGAGCACACAAACGCTAATCCCAAGAGTTCAAAATATCTAGCTTTATGTTTCATGTATTAGCCAATAAATTACTGCTTTATGCCTGTGCTTGTGTATGTCCTGATTGCAGACCTCTCTTTGAGAACAGTTCAATATTCCCAAATAAAATGATCTAAAGAAGGGCAGCAACATCTGATGTAAAGAGTTGGTGACAGCTAAGAGTTGCAACAGCTAATCATTAAGAGTCACATTAGATTCTTAAGAATATTGCACAGTAAGAGTCAGACTTACTTTGACTGAAACTGTCTTGATTATTCAAGTGTCATGGTTTCGTGTGTTCATCTGTAATTTTCAAAAAGTTTTTCTCCTTCTCAGTATTAATTTTTTGCAAGTGTTGTGAAAGGTCATAAGTAGCATTGTATCTGGAATTCAGAAGAGAGGCTGGTCATCAGAGACATTTTCTTCAAAAAAATATACTTCCAGATATGAGGGAAAACCTGTTTTATAGCATATTGTTTTCTAGTATGATAGTAGCACTTATATTTTTTCCATTATTTTCTTCAGTCTAACTGGAGATTTTATAAAATTTACCATTGTCTTTTCCTTGTTTCTTGTTCTTCTATCTTCCAGTATCCTGTAAGGTTCTGAATTCTTTCATTATATTTTCCAGCCCTAATTTCTAGCTGTTGTCTTAGTTTGCAGTATTCATGCATATTGCTTTTCTTTCTCTTCTTTTTGCTGAGATTAAAATAAAAAAGTGGATTCCAAATTATCAATGCATTTTTTTTATTACTATGAAATAAAATCTTACTTCACTGCTCACAGAAAAAATAGGTTATCTTCATATTGTGCTAACTGAAAATGTTTCAACAAGCTGCGTCAACGAATCATCACATTAATAAATTTATTTAAGAATGTCTGTCATTTTCATCTGCCTTCATGTATTTTTTTTACTGTCCTTGTTGAGTTATAACTAATAGCTGAAATATGCTAATCTCTCAGGTGAAACTAAGAAAAAGTCTTGAAAAGTACTGTCTATTATGTCTTTGTAAGACATTGTTTCCTTTGCATGGTTTGCTAGTCCAGTGATTTCTAGAGCGAAAAAAAAAATCTTTTCCCTATCATTGGTCAGGCTTGGCTGTGGGTTTTATTCATGCCTCATGAAATGCTTTTATCTTATGTTTTCAGGGGGCTTTCAAACACAGTGCTACTTTGGTGCTGCTGAAAGGTTTTCCTCTTCCTCTCTCTTGTTCTCTTATGCTCTGGCATCTCACACTTGTCTATATTAACTGCTTCTTTGCACCCAGAACAGTTTCCAGTCTGTTCAGCAAGCACCTCTGTCTCAGGTAGCATCAGGCAGCTGCATCCAGTGCCCCCAGTCTCAGGTCAGCTCAGAATAACACAGCTGAGGAGTCAGTGAGTCTGATGCCATGGTGCAGGATCTTGTGTTGAGTGGATTTTTCTCTATTTGCCCTGTACTGCAGCCTCAAACCACCCCTTGGGTGGGCAGACAGAGGTGTTCCAGAAACAAACAGCTAAGCAGTCTTTCCTTCTTGGCATAAGATCCTGCCTCGCACACTATAAAGCATACAGTACTCACACATCAAAAGGTAAACAAGCACGACATACCACTGGCAAATTTTATTAATATTTAAACAGTTCTAACATATGTTATTTTAAAAAAATATTTTATAAGAACCTTGTTAAATAAAATGGAAAATCTAATTTAGGACATCTTTTTTCTTTTCATTTTTTTTCTCCTTTTACAGAAAGAGACAGAAGAATTTAGGCCCTTTTCACAGTGAAAATTTGGCAACAGCAACAAGTGACAACAGACTGGCTATAGTTTCCTGAAAACAGTTTTTCAAGGTAAATAATTATTGTTTTCATTGTGTGTGTGTTTTTAATGAAGAATCTGAATAAATTCTGCTAATTTCCTTGCACTTTACTTCCATACATTAGACAAAGAATATATCCTTAGGTCAGTATATTTGGACCAAGGTTCTACTGAAATTTTAAGAGTAACCAGAGTAACCATTCTTTCTCAAGCAGCATACAAATAATAAAAATTCAATGCATTTTCTTCATCTATAGTCTTAACCACTTTCCTTTAATTTCTTTTCCAGAAAGATAAAAGGGCTTTAAGATTAAAAAATTTAATGCTTAGGAGAAAACTAACTGCTTAGGACAAAACTTTTCATTTTGGATTCACTTCCTGTCAAATCGTTGCAGATGTTTATGAGCAGGTTTTGGATTTATAAGGAGAAATAGACAGAAAAGTAAGATTAAAGAAGTAAAGCTGGGATATAAAAAAAATAAAAATAAGCTAAATTGCTTTTGAGGGAAAAAGACAAAGAAAGGAGACACAATTATCACTCTAAAAAGTTCCATGATGTATAAAGGAAAAGAATTTCATTAATGTCAGTACCCTAAACCCAGAGGGACCAGGCACAATACTTCTGACAGCACATTTTTTAAATATATATGTGATACCTTGTGCATATTTGGTGAGTTCTTCTCCCAGAGGAGAAAGCTGCATCTATACCTTTGGCAGAGAAGTTTGTTGTCCTGAATATATACTGAAGAGGTCTGTTCTATAGTCACCTCCTACAGTTCCAGAGCTACTCTAAGCTGAACTAGATTAATACATTGCCAATGAAATCAATAGATCTCTGCCAATTTATATTGTCTGAGGTTCCAAAGTTGCTGGAGAGGAAACAATTGGCCCAGGTGTCCCAGAAAACAGAAAGAAAAATAAGAAAATGCAAATCACTTGAAGGGACACTAAAAGCACAGAATTAACTCAGCTTGCTTTGCACCATGTTCTCACAGAAAATAGTAAAGTGCTTTACAGCAACTGCACTACATCCATGAAGGAATAAGTTCCTATACTTAGCCAATTAATATAAAACAGAATAAGATTCTATAAATGTAGATTCATTTACTTGTGTCTTGCTGCTAGACACAAATCGAATAATCTGTAAACAAAAAAATAGAAAATGAGGAGATGACCATACTTTAGGATGAATTCTTACCATACTCTGTGTGCAGCCTCTTTGTTATCAGCAACTGTCAATTGTTTCCAGAACGAACACAGTTCTGGAAAACATACTCATAGATAAGCAATTAATACTCTGCTTTTATAATTTATTGTAAATCATTTTTTCACCTTCTTTCTAAATACTGTCCCTATACCCATCTGAATAGAATTGCTCTCACAAAAACTAATATAAGCTTTAAGCCTTGAATCTATAATATAATAAAGCTTGAACATATAACAGGCTTTATAGCGCAGACTGAAGTGTATTACCTTACTTTTTTGACAAGTTGTCAGGGAATTATTGTATGTTGTTGTGATACAACTGAACATTTACTACGGAAAAATTCAGCTGGTGTTGTTGTCATAATTTCTAAATTTTTTTTTAGATTGTATTCTAAGTATGTCACTCGAGCTCTGGCTAGATAACAGGACACAGGTCATTCATTGCTTCTGTGCTGTATCTGCTAACCTTGTCCTGAAGTTTCCTTTCCCCCATGGAGTGTGGAATGGCAGTGGATGCCCACAGGTTGGCAACTGCATTATGTCCCATATCTCCATCAATTACAGTCAGAACATATGCACTCAGCTTACACGCAGACAGCTGCATTGAAAACAAATTAATTTATGCTTTCGCATCTTGAGTTGATGCCCAAACACAAGTCAAACACAACACTGAAAGGAATTTAAACAATAGTATAGAAGTGCCTTTGCACAGAGCAATTTGGGTCAAACCCAGATGCCTGATAGTTTAAAGCAAGTTAAATGACTTGTGATTAATTTAACCCATGGCAGAGAGTAACTAATGAATCTGCTAATGTAATTAGGAACAGAAAGGTGTGGCCAGAAGAGTCACAAAATGAGACTCAGTTAATGGCCAGGGCAATGATAACTGGGGTCTCCATAAACCTATGCAAAAGTGGATTCAGCTCACCCAATTTTAGGCATTGAGTAGACATCTCTGTCTGAGTTAGACACTAAGCTTCTTTTATATACAACAGAGAGAAATACGAACACGTAGGGCAAAGTTCATCTTTCCTAGTTTATTAGTCTACATTAGGAAGAAATAAATGTCGTCCTAACAGTGCCTATTTCTCTTCACTGGCAATAAAAAGAACCTAAGGTAACTAGTTTAAATTCAGGCATCTACATTGGATCAGAGGACTCCCACCTGGGTGTCTGTAGATAATAGTGTGTCTTATATCAGAGAGAAGCTCTGCACCATCTGCTCCAGACAGGCTTGTCTAAAGCTCCAACCCCACCAGAGGTAGCCTTTATCGACATGCCAATTACAGAAACAGCTGCATTAGTCCTTAAATTTGCCCTGCAGCTAGAGATGTCTAATCCCACCCAGTTATCTCATTATGACAAATATTTTAAAATTGTAGCATCCACAAGAAGAGAAAGTTCAAACACTTTGAATAAAAACCCCATAAAAATTCATATTTTATTCTCTTCAGCCATCCCACCAACATTTGCCATTGTAAAAAAGACCATGTGTGGAAACAAGTACTATCATGAGGGAATTTGAGAAAATATTATATGTCCAAAATAAGAGACATAAAGGAGGATTTAGAATTCAGATTAATTAGAGCTATCGACATCAACAAGGATAACACAAGGCAAATGGAAAAGAGCATCAAAAGTAGTGAAAAGATATGCAAAATATCTTGTTTTGCTATCAGGAAAGCATTTAGCAAAAGGTATTTGTTCTACTGTCATTGCAGTCAGTCTCTCAGCAGACTGAAAGTTTAAACCTGCTGGAAGGTACCCAGCCTGTTGTTTGGCAGCACTAGTTGCCAAGGCAACAGAAGCCAGTGACACTTTTCCTTCTTTCTGATGGATTCTGCCACTAAAATACGGAAATCAGGGTCCTGAACTGACATGATGCCTCTTTGGAAGACATTTTAGAATGCCATGAAATCCCTATATCATAATAGAGGACTGAGGTATTCTGAAATATTAAATGTGTTTCTTTATTTTGTCAGTGTTTATTGATGTTTTGCAGGGCATTTCATTTATTGTGATGCTACTTGGATGTTTGGAATTTTGACATACTGGTCAAAAGAGCACTGAACAGGGTACTGCTATTCTTGCATTAGAGCCCTTTATTTGGGTAAAACCAGGTAAGAGATATAGACAACAGAGAATAAAATATCTCTCCACTCAACAATTTAAATTCTACTTAAAACATTTTGCAGAACTAGGTGCACATATGGAAAGCCAGACACATTTTTTTGTTGTACAGTTTGCAAGGCTTAAATAAAGATAATGCTTTTTAATTTTGGTTTGATACAAACAAAAAACATTCACTGAAGCATGGAAAATATTTTAAGGGAATAATCTTAACCATCCTAATGTGAAACAGAAAAGTCTAAACTAGAATCCTTCCTCTCAGTGCAATGAAACTCTTGATTTGTTCCCCAGCTCTCACTCTTTTCTCTCCCAGCTGTAACTTTGCACACACATTCCCCCTTGTTTAAACCCCACAAGATTTTCCTTTGTGAGTCATTACTCAGTTCGATGTACACCTCCTTTTGAATGTTGCTTAAAGCTATTCGCCCATTGATCTGCACAGTGACAAGTCTCCCATAGAAAGATGGACTTGCTTTCCTCTTAATAGATGTCCCAAATGTTTCCATATCATTTTTAGGAATAATTTACAGAGAGCAAAATGGTTCAATTCATTTAATTTTGTACTTTAAAAAAATTCTATCATTTTTATTAAGGCATTTAGTTTGAAAGTATTCCAATATCTTTGTATATTAAGAGGGAAATCAGACTTTTTAATCTTTCTATTAATACACAAATAACACTTAATTTGAACAATTTTGTCTTCAGGTTTTAAAATTTTCTCTTGTCTCACTTAAGATAATAATTGCTGTTTCTGCATTGTCAGCTCATAATGTTATACAATTCTGAAGAAAAATACATTATCAAATACATGAATACAGCCCACATTTCTGACATCAGATGAGTCATTCTATGAGTGAGCCAAGCATATAGATGAAAATTAGTTTTCTGTAATGTGATAAAGCAAACCTGTATCAAACAGAAATAATTACATATACATTATACCAAATTTGTTATTCCAAATGCTTCTTCAGGCAGTAGGTTACCCCTTTCCATGTCACAAAAGCTGAACATGCTGTTTCTTTTAAAGCTGAGGCTTCATCAATAGCACTTACTTGATTCAGTTCCCTAAAAAAACGCAGGATCTTAATGGAATAAGGTGAAAGAGGAACTTCAAGTGAATTGTTGTCAGTAAAAAGGAATGATGCACAATTAATGTCACAAGGGTCTTTCCCATTTTCTTTCTCATGTCTTTCATGTTAGAAAGTAAAATATAATACAAAAATCTGAGTTCATAGCAGAATTGCAGAGTGGAATGCTTGGAAAATTAATTTAAGATGCACAGAGCAGAAAAGGGGAAGAGTAATTCAGAAGTCTAAATGACAAAGTAGAATTCAGAAATTCTTTATGATGATTAAAATAGTTTAAACTTGCAGATATGTTTAAAATTATCTGGCATTTTTTCTATGTCAGATCTCTATACAAATAACAACATATTTAATAAATAACAGGAATGCTATCATTTGTACTTGCCTAAAATCCGCATATAATTTTGTAAGTGTAGCTGTTGAGGTCTCAAGTAGTTGAACATAATTTTGACCCAAGTACAGTACAGTAACAAATCACAGAGTCCATTTCTGTTTGCTATAAAATCTTTGTATTTTGAAACTGCTTTTCAGCCACTGTTTGCTGTAGAAAAGATGTCCAGAAAATATCATGTGTTCCGTGCCCTCCAACAGAATGAATCAACCACTCAAATTCAAATTATATCAATCTCTGAACTACACATTGATCTACTTCCCCTGATGGAACACTGGGGTTTTAGTTTCAACTTACTGATTCCTTCTAAAGTATTTTTTTCTTGGGAAAAAGGTGTACCTCCCTATATATTATATTTGTTCTCCCCAAAAATAATGACAATGGAAACTATCCATTCCAAACTATCTGGCTGAAAACCTTTCAGGCAAGAAACTGAACGTAAAAGCTCATTTTAATAAGGAATATTTGATTTTAATGAGGAATATTTGACTAGTAGTCAATCTAAACCACCGTTAACAAACAATAATGAAGAATTTTTGAAAAACATAAAATAATAAAAATCATAAAGAATGGGTGATGTGACAAGAAGAGTGAAATAAATTTTAGCAGTGTGAAGAACTGAAGCAGCAGCTTGTATATGAAAAATTGCTGCTCTATCAAAAGTAGATGTCTGTACGGAGCAATGAGGGTAGAGGACCAAAAATTAAATCGGAATGTAGGTTCTGACAACATCATGAAATGAAGGATAGACACAGGTTCTCTTGAAATAGTTTTTTAAATCTGATCAATATAACTTGACTAAAACCTGCATATTTGCCATGTGATTCATTTATTCCATGCTGTAGCACAAAGTGAAAATGTCCTACCCTTGTTGGCACATGACTTCTGTGGACTCCAGAGTCACACACTAAGTCAGAACACCTCTTCACTCTTGCTCTGAGGGTATATTTTCCCACCTCCTCTACACACCAGTGTACAGACTGCAAGTGCCCCTTCAGTCTCCTATTGCTGTCTCCTCTTTAAAATCTAGTTAATCACAGATCACGACTATCATTCCATTTGTGACTGTGGATACTGCACTTATATATTTAGCCACCACAACCCAGGACTTTGCTCAGACTCAGTTTATCATTCATTTTTTTAGCTTAATACAGCAATTAAGTGTAGATTTTAATCTCCAACTTCATGCATTAGATTTGCTTGAAGAACAGGATAACTAGGCACCTAGAAATTAGAAGAAAACAATAAACAAATAGTGAGAAACTTTTAAGAGGAAATTGAATAAATGTTTTCTCTGGTTACATGAAATAATTAATGATTTAATCATCTAGAAAAACAGCTTTTTAAATTATCCAGGGTAATTTTATTTTTCTTACACATTAGTTTTCTCCAAGTAGTATTAGTAGTCTTAGTAAGAAAGAAAAAAATAATTTCTATACATTTTTCTCTTTATATTTGTTTATGTACACACCTATTTTAAATCACTTGGCTTATCAGACTGCTTCTTCCAACATTATTTAAAATTTAAAATAAGTTACAGAAAAATTTTTATGTAACCTATTTGCTGGTTGTAGGATTATGAGAATCTTTCTATTATTCTACACAGATATTTGAAAGCGCAAATAACTTTTTGAAGTTTTAACTAAGAAAACTATTACAGGTAGATAAACTCGAAAATTCTGCTCAAGTATATGAATATGTAAATATAGACTAATTTTTATTTAGAAATTGAGATAAACATTTTGCTATTAGTCTCAGTTTTCACCATTGTGCATTATTTATAAGATAACAGAAACTAGCAAATGTTATTCAAGTACAGAAAATAATTAGATTAGTTTCACTAACGTAAGGTCTGAACACTAAATATAAAAGTACTTATTAATAATTATTCCTAATCTTTTAGACATGAAAAGTTAAGATTTTAGTAGAACAAAAGATTCATACTTTAAATTGATCTCACCTAGCTAATAGTTCTGCTGCTTTACTAACTTATAGGCATAACTAAAATCAACTACTGAATAGTTTATTTCCAGAAAATGGCTATGAAACTTGGCTGTTGGCTGAGCTTTATTTGTATTGCTGGTTAAGAAAATTTCACCATTTTAAAATGCTAATTTTCATAATGAACCACCACCTTATCTCTAAATCTTTAAATTGATTGAGGTTAGAACATGCCTTCTGAAAGCCTTTAACAATTTCTTGAGTACCAATGTTTTTTTTTAAATATTAACTGATACATATGTTCGTATTTTCACAAGTTAGGCATAAGTATGTCCTTACCTTAATACTGACTTTAATTTTTTTAATCAGTGCTTATACAAACTCACCATGCTTTAGCACTGTAATGACCATTATTATATGGAACTACTACAACAGGTAAAATGTTCATACCTTGAATGAAACTAGCAGAGATTGATGGCTTAATGTAAAAATTTCCAATAGTATGCTGTCTGGAAAAAGTTGAAATTTACCTCACCCAGCAGTCATTTAGTCCAGAAGGCAAAATTTTTCAGTTTAATTAACGATAAGTTTCTGAGTGTACATTTTCCTGTTCATGAAGATATGGTAAAATTTCACACTATTAAGACACAAAGAAAAGTTTAATATTTTAAAGGAGTTACACTGGTTTAGCTCTTCAATAGCATATGTTTTATATACCTATAAACGTCTGTTACAAACCTAAAGAAAGCATAGTCTTTGAATTGCCTGTGCTCTATGATACAACTCATACATTAGAGAAAGATGAAGAGGATATCATGCCATCTAAATCTATACTTACAAGTGAAGCATTTGTAATCCAGTCTCTGACTGTCTCTCCCCTGGGCTATTCCAGTGGAACATCTGTTGAGGGGCTTATTCTGATAATGCAGTGCTCTTAGGGCTCTGCATGTATTAACTGTATGACTACTAAAACATTGTGTAATGTTCAATCATAGCTCTGAAATATTCCTTTTCAAAATTATTTTTAAAACTTTTACAGAAGAACACAATATAATTCCTTCTTCAGCTCCACCAGAAACATTTACTAAAAGTAAATGGGTTTGGGATTAACACTTAGAAAAGATAGGGTCCTGTTACTTATTTGCATTAGGGATTAACTGTCTGTGGCCAGAGAGTTCAGGTTAAGGCCTCTATGCCCAGGTGGAGGTCAGTGACAAATAACTCTCAGGGCTCTGTCTTGGCACTGGTGCCTTTCAATACCATCATCAATATCAAAGAAAGCTTTGATCAAGTGCACCTTCATCAGGTCTGCAGATGACCTGAAGCTGAGCAGTGTGGTTCACACAACAGAAGGATGGAATGCCATCCACAGGGACCTGGACAAACCGGAGAAGTGAGCCCACAAGAATTTTATGGGGTTCAGCAAGTGCAGGTGCTGCATCTCTGTTGGGGCAATCTCAGATATGAGAACAGACTGGGAGATGAACAGATCAACAGTGGCCCATCAGGGAAGGACCTGGGGCTTCTAGTGGATGAAAACCTTGTCATAGATCAACAGTGTGCACTAGAGCTCAGAAGACACATCCTAGGCTGCACCCAAAGTGAAGTGTCCAGCCCCTCTACTCTGTCCCTGTGAAACCCTGCCTGGAGTACTGCACCCAGGTCTGAAGTACACAGCTGAACAAAGACATGGATCTGTGTGAGTGGGTCCAGAGGAGGACCATGAGAATGATCTAAAGGCTGGAGAACCCCTCCAATGAAGACAGTCTGAGAGAGTTAAGCTTGTTCATCCTGGAGCAGAAGCAGGTCCAGGGAGATCCCTTTGCAGCCTTTTAATATACGAAGGGAGCTTATAAGAAAGTGAGAGTGGGAATTTTACACAGGCAGGTAGTGATAGAACAAGGAGGAAGAGTTTTAAGCTAATAGTGGTGAGATTTAGATTAGAAACAAAGAAGAATTCTTTATTGTGAGAATGGTGAGGCGCTGGAACAGGTTGCCCAGAGAAGCTGTGGATGCCCCATCCCTGAAAAAGTTCATGGCCAGACTGGACAGAGCCCTGAGCAACCTGATCTAACAGAAGGTGTCTCTGCCCACAGCAGGGGGCCTGGAACCAGATAATCTTAAGGTCCCTCTGAACCCAAGCTGTGATTCTATTATTCTCTGTGCCCATGGGAAAGAGAAGGAAAAAATAAGGTGGATGGAATAAAGGCAAAAGAGTGATCATTTTTAAGCAGTATAAAATCTGTGTTGCATTATCTCAGTTTGAAAGCACACTTGGAATTACTAGGACTGTGTAATCACATTTAGCTGGAGTTTTTTTTCAACATTATTTATGGCAATAAACATCCTAACTAACTTGAGTACAGCTGATCTATGTTTTATCTGAGTTACATTAAAACAGTTATTGGAATTTAATTTTAGAACCCAACCTACAAATAGGAAAATGATAATTACTCCATTTTGTTTTCCTGTTTGGTGTATAACAGCATTTTGTGTGAATGAATTGCCCATTAATAGTCTCAACATGCTAGTTTTGTAAACAAGATAGACTCTTAATTATATTTTATCTAACTGTACTAAATGTACCACAAATTAATGTGCTACATTTAATGAATGGTATTAAAAAAAGTGAAAAAATAATTTGATGTAGTCAAGAATGAAAGGTTATTCTTTCTAAATATTTTGAAAACTGCAGATTTTTGCAAGTCTGTTTTGAGTGAGACCTTTATTAAAAACAAGTCTGAAATAAATTTACTAGGCACCCTTAAATATATACATAGAATTTTCTTGGGTTTTCTTAACTGAAGATTTAATTTATTTATTGTATTATATGTATTTATTTATTTATTTATCTCCTTGTTGCCCTTGAAGGGTATTAAATTTATATAAGAGCTACATGCATTAGTAACAATATTTGTGAATGTTTTAATTGTTTGAGAAATATTTAATATAAATAATCCTACTGTGTGATCCTTACTTATACAGGGAACATTTCTGCTTCACACTTGATCTCAAATAATTACTTACCAATGAAAAATATTTGTTTGTGACCTTCTTCTTCAAGAGGGAGTGCACTGTATCTCCTCAGTTAGCAGCATATTGTCATTATTACTCCTATATAGGTCAGATAATTGGTGCAAAAATTTTGGATGTGCTTATATGTAGAATTTCCTAATTAAAATTTCCAAAAACTGTAAAACCATCTCCAAAACATAGAAGCACACAGGTCAGAAAAGACGTCTATAAAATAATGAACATTATGAGAAGATTTCTATTGCCTATCAATATAGGTTGCTGGTACCAAATATTTACTCTATTACTCTACTTGACCTGTAATTTGAGATATTTTGGTTCTTCTGAAGATCATGTCATACGTGATAAGGCTGTGAAATTAGCTCAGACACCCTTAAGTACCTTAAATGGCACTAGTTGTCTCATAATTTTTTAAGCTGTAATTCAAGTCAGCAAAGTTGCTGGAGCAGAGATTTAGTTTCAGAAGGATAGGTGGCTTGAGCCATTTGGGATGCTCTTAGGGATTTGAGATAGAGGCTTAGATCAGGTAGATAAAATATTTGTCTTGAAGTCATATGTATCAATGGCATGGATACATATGTAAGCTACGTTCATTTTAGAAAATAATCATTAATTCAATTAGAAATCAATTCATGGTCCCTCACAACTGCTTGGTCATGGTTCGACCATAACCCTGCAAAAACAAATTGAAAATCAAGTTGTGATTCAACACTGTTTAACCTCTAATTTTCTCCCTCTTTTGTGGAGGACTGATGCTACTGAAATTAGCACTACAGTTAGGGCAGTATGATGCTCATTTTTCAGAGCCCACTGAAATGTTATGAGCAAAGCCCTTCTCATTTTTTACCCCTACCCATTTCTTCCTGCATCAACCAAGCAATTGAAAAGAGCCATCCACTGAATGTTACAACCTTCCCCCCTGCACTCCCCCAACACCTGAATGCTCCTAACATCTACAGTTATATCTGAATTCCTGCTTTGATTAAGCTATTTAAAGTCCTAAGACTGTATTAAAATTTCCCACACATGACAGCTAGGCTATATGAAAATATATCAAACTGAACTCTTTGGAAACAGTCAAAGGAAAGCCTGAAAAACCAGGAATATTTTCTGAAAGTGGAAGGAATTTTCCAAAGGATTGTGAAACTACACAAACACAAATCTTTAAATCCACTTTTGGCATTCAGTTTTAGTCCTAGCAAATTTATAAGTGCTTTACTTAGGAAGTTAAAAAAATGCTTGTTCAAGTATTTTCACAGTTACTTCTGTCATAGGGATCAAACTGAATAAGAACCTGTAAAAAATTAATATTTTTTATCCATTTCTTCTTTCTTTCCTAAGTCTGATTTGCCTGCTCTAAGTAAATAGTTTGCTTTTCTCTCAGTATTCACTTTTCTCTCATACACTTGTGATAATTTGATGTCTGGCTAACTAAGTAATGGTATGGTAGGCGACCCATATATAACCTTTTTAAGCCTAAATTTTACATAATTTAAATACAGAAGATGGAGAAGAATTCATAAAACTGGGATTTCCTGTCTGTCATTCTGCTTTTACAATAGAAATCTTTTTTGGGGAGAAACCATGTTAAATCTCTATATATCTCATTTGTAAACAGATAGTATTTGCTCTCAAACAATGAAATGCAGATTGCCAGAAGCAGGCATCAGGATTTTATTGAAAAATTCCCAGCAGAGTTGAAGTTTTACTCAGAGGCTTGCTACTCCAAGCAGTCTCAGCAATTCCAGAAATAGATCTGCTTGTGGCAAGATAAATAAAATTAAATGATTTCTGAAGTCCCATTTAAAATATAAGCAAAACATGAGAAGGAAAAAAAAAGAGAAAGAAAAAGAATTCAGACAAGCAAAACAAATACTGAATAAGGAATTGTCAAGAAATGTCCCTACTAGCTGTTTAAGTACAAATTTAAAATTATATAAAGTTATATCAAGTAGAACAAACTGAAGGGCATCACTGTTTTCTAACTCTGATTCAATTCCTGTCCAATAATTGGAAATAGTTGCAAACTGCATTCTTTTAGAGTAGAAAATAATAATAGAAGGTGAAAACCAAGGAATACACTTGGACATCATAATAAAGTGTAGTCCTTTTAATTTTTTTCAGCAGGTGAGTAAATGAAAAGACGAAAGAAAGGACCCTGTCAAAACAAGTGTAAAACTGTGGCTGAAGCAATTTCTGCTGTTACTCTTTATGATGAAAGTAATTCTTAAAATGAAATAAAAAGTTCTCCTCAGGATCAGTTACTGACTTATCTTGAGAAAATTTGGCTTGTTTTGGGCGTGTTTGATTTTAACTCACATGCAGATCAGAGCCTTAGGAAAGAGTTTAGTTGCCCTGTTAGTAACAAATACTTTTCTGTGGATGAATAACTGTCAACAAGAAATACCTAGAAGCCAACTGGGTTTTAGAAAAGCAGAACTTCAAATCCCTTGAACACCAGCCAGGTCTAGGATCCTTAACTTGTGTAGGATTATCAATTATCTTATAAAATAAATACTTTCTTTATTTATCATTTCAAATCCTGATTTTCAAAAGAAAGGTTTATAGATAAATATTGCATATAGGCAAAGCCTTATAAAATAAGGGCCTTGTTACCCTTGCAAAGTCATGTTTCTTCAGCTAAGCAGAAAGAGACTATGGGAAAGTGATTCAGCTGAATTAGAGGTAGAAAAGCAAGTTCTATAACCACTGCATATTCACATCGTGGTGTATGGTGGTTGGTTGAATTATGTTTGTTATGATTTAAAGCTATGTAGCTGATGGTGGGCTAACTGCTTAAAAAGACCAGGTTTTTGCAATCAAGTGGTTCTCCTCTGCACCTGCCTGGGACTCTGCATTGCTTCACTTTGTACAGATAAAGACAATCATTTAACTTGGAAGCGACTTTTAAATATCTTCTAATCCAACCTCTCAGCAACGAGCAGGGGCAACTTCAACTAGATCGATTTGGAACTTGCCCCATGTTTTCTCTTCATCATTTGTTTGGTTATATCATAGAACTGTGCAATGACAGAGTTGTCAAGGGTGGAAGTGGTCTCTGGAGAGTATCAGCAGAAGTTTGGTATAAGATAGCATTTCCAGTTAAGGGAGAGATATTCCCATTTTTCTATATCTCGGAATTCCCATTGTGGAATATCTAACCTATAGGAAAAACTGACTAGAGGGTTTAATATTGATTAAGTCCTCTTAAGTGCATAGGTTTTCCAGGGTATAGAATACATTTCCCTGCATATAGAATTTATGACTTTCTTTTGTAGATACTAAGGACTTTCTAGCAGATGAGAAAGGGAAGTCTTTTGGTGCTCTCAGGAAGAATCCAAGCTCTGCTATCTCATCAGTTTTAGGTATCCAGCTGTAGTAATGTACACTACAAGCCACAGGGCTTTCTTCTTGGATCTTGCTTATTGACTCCCTGAAGATGATTCCATTTTGCTAAAATAATTATTCAATCAGCAAGAGGAAATGAGCAAACATGATTCTGCAGCATGGAAGACATTATAGGACTAGCAAAATCTAGTTCCATTAAATTCACAAACATTTTAGACTAAGAAATAATGGACAGCATGAATGAAATCTAATCTCTTCCTTCAGAAAGTATAATATAAATTAATGCCACAAAGTTCAATTAGTTATGACAGATGTGTAGTCTTTGAAACAAGGGAGCCTCTGCTTTTAAACTTGATAATATCAATAAGAATATAGTGCACCAGTATTTTGTTTATGCACTTGAGTGTACGATTTTTCACATACAAAAGTCTTCATAAATTTTTTTAATTGAAACCATGCACACCTCTCCATGGAAATGTTATGCTTTTGTATAATTTTTTCTCCTATCTGCCTATCACTTTATTTATTTTAAAATATTACCTGCCACTTCTGACAAAGCAATTTTTTGGGGATAATAAATTCCAGGATAGCCCCACATAACAGCTAGCACTATTGTATTGTGAGTTGCAGCCTATAAATATGACATTTCAAGAGCTAGGAAAAGCTAGGCGTATAACACTTTCAAAATTCTCATTTTCGTGGGTCTCTCGAATACCTTAGATCTAGATGTTAGAGCAGTTCAACCAAAGTGAGTCATTGTAATACTCTGGTTAAATTATTTCATTAACTAAAAATAGAAATTTGTTATTAAAATTCTATTATGGAACAAATTTTAGACTCAATCTGTTCTCTTTAATGATATCCCTTATTGCTTTACTTGCTTCATTGTCACCCTAATTAATAAAAAAACCAAGAGGATCTTGACTCCATTTTTGAGGAGTGCTACATAACTAACAAGAACAGCTTATTATCTAACTTTCTCACTGGATTCATGGCAACAGCATCAGAAAAATCATAAGCATGGATTCTTCTTGAAAGCAGTCCCTGTCATTTTGACCCCAAAAGGCTTTCCACAGTGTTGGAAACCTGTCATTACATACTTTTTTTTTTTTTTTTAGCTTGTGATTCTGTAGTAAGCTCAGGGGGCAATATACTGCTACAGCCTTAACCAGTGTAACTGAGTCTGGTGGGGCTGGATTCTGTGTTATTTGAAGCTGAATATTTCAGCCGCTGTAAACTGACCTTCCATGCATCTTTTTTTTCACTCGTATGGAAATGCTTTAGTAACTCTCTTTTCCTCTTGAATTTCAGGCTGCTGCACATACATGGCACATTTTTTTTATATTTCTTCACTGTATATTGTCTCTCGTTTAGTACAGCGAGGAACAGCAGGGAACTTCACAAGTTACCTATGATCTTTGAAAGTATTTTTTTTGCTTCAATTCCACAAAGGACAGAAAAAGAACATTGAAGGGATTTTTTTTCATTGTTTTGTGAAACAAAAGATGCTCATTAAAGTGAATTCTTCCCAAAAATACAAAATCAGATTTTTTTTTTGATTGAATATAGATATATGTTTAATATGGCTGTGGTCTTTGAGAAATTTATTGGTAAGCTTGATTTATAATACACAATGACCTCATAAGGGATTGTGAAGAATTATTAGGAATTCATCTATTGCAGATCAGTGATGAACCAGGAGTGACAATTAATTTTGTATTGTTTTACCCCTAATGTGGTTTTCAGTTCACCAGCTTCTTGTTGCATAAAAGCTCATTGTTCCCATATGTTCCTCTGTCAGTTCCTCTTTAAGCTCAAATTTTAATATACTTTCAGAAAACAAACAAAAAAACCCCAGAAAATATAATCTTAGCTACAGAAGGGCATTGACCCTTACATCCTTCTTAAAAACACTGACTGTTTGGCTTGTCTGGGACAGAGTCAGCAGTCACATCATGAGCTAAGCTGGCTGTTTTCACAGTAAATGAGCTATGCAGAAATTGTTGTTAGAGGTGGAAAGCTTGGCCATTCAGAAGAACGCAGACCAGGCTACCTGGAATCAGCCAGTCCCAGTCTGCAGCTGCTAGAAGAGTCTGGAATTAGCATGGAGTGTGGCTAGGTATATGGAATTGAAGTTAGAATAGTGCTATAGGCAGTAAATGGAGGCTTCTCTTTGTAGTTGTGATGTTCTGGGTTATGAGGACTAAATTTATGTGTGCTCTCAGTGCTCTTAGTCACCTTAGCTTCCTGGTGGGCCAGCAACCATCTCAGCAGCCTCTGACAAGCAGTAGGGGAGAATCAGATGCAGAGTCTGGTAATGTGCAGGCTGTGTGTCTGAGTCCAGGTAATGGAGGGATCCACATATATACATCTATTTATTAAATTGGTTTTATAGATAGTTAAATGATTTATACATACTCACATACACACACACATGCACACAAGCTTACATGGATATCAGGGCCAACTGACATGGAAATGGCAAGAAGCTGCTTCATAAGTTCAGGCTGGATATTAGGAAAAGGTTCTTCACACAGAGGATGGTCAGAGCCAGGCTTCCCAGGGAAAAGGTCATGGCATTGAGAGTGTCAGAGCTTAAGGAACATCTGAACAACTCATTTAGTCATGTGGTTTAATTTTACATAGTCCCGTGAGGAGGAGGGAGCTCAACATGGTCTTTATTGATCTATTTCAGCTCAAAATATTCTATGGTTTTATTATTCTATGATATATAGCCTTTATATATATATATATATATATATATATATATATATATATATATATATATATATATATGAAAAGGTTTCCCACTAGAAGATCACCAATCCTGATCAGCCATGGAGAGAAGCAAAATGAGACCATTGATGCTTTTTGTTCTTGTCTTACTAGGGAGTGCAGCAATGTCTCTCTTGATTTGTCTGGCCATCAGCACCTACATATGCATATTGTTTTATGTACATTTTATGGATTTTTTTCTTTGTCTACTGGAAAAACATGCACAATCTTGCTCCTAGTTGGACTTGAGGACATGGAGCTGCAGGAGCCTTACCAACAATGGACTGCTAGACAAGACCGAACAACGGAGCCCCATGGGCCAGGTGAGTCATGAGAAAAGAGGAGGAGAATGCTTCAAGGAGTCAGCTGCAGCTGAGGTTGTATCAGAAACTGTCATCATCATCCAGAGAAAAACTGACCACCCTCTTTGGAAGGTTTCCTTTTAAGCAGGAGAAATGCAAAAAAGATGCCAGTAAATATTGCTCTTCCTGACTAGCCAGTGAGGGCAAGTCATGCAAATGCTGCACCATGGCACTTTTACAATTAAAAGAAATAACTCTTCTCTATTTTTTTTATAATTTTTTACTAAGCCAAATTTGGTAGAGGGGATGAGGGTGAACAATTTTAATAAAGAAAATAGATGTGTTTTCCTTTTGGATTCCAAGTCAAAATAAAGTTTTTCTCTTAATTTTGAGGAATATTTGCCATTTATATATGAATATATAACTCACAGAGTCCAAAAGAAAACTTGCTATGAAGTTTCTCTGAAGGAGTAACTAATGTTTGGCAGTTTTCTAGGTAACTTCTGCTGTGTCAGACAACTTAGGGTGAATGTCATTACCAAGGTATGTTACTACTCATGCATTTCAAAACAAAATTTTCTCTGCTGCTTAAAAGAAAATGATGTCTTTAACCTTTGTACATATAAAACAGTGCATTTTTTGAGAATCAAGTATTTCTTTATTTTTTCATGCTAAAAACTCATTTATGAAGCCGATGGATCCAGATTGTGTTGTCACCTCTATACTTTTCTACCAATTTAATACCCTTTTCCTTCGCAAAGCCTATAATAAATGCATTATTATAGCAGAATTGGTGCTGAAATTTTCACTGGGCCTCGCAGCTGAAGGCTCTTCATATTTGTTTTATGAACTTGGCTTTTTGTCTACCTTTGTCTCCCTAGGAACTTCAAATTTTTTTTTTCCTGAAACTCTTTTCAGAAAGATCTCCTCATGAACTAGAAATATAAACTTCTACCCTGCAAGAAACCAAAAAAATCACAGAAATATGCAGTTGGTAGAACACAAAGAAATAGACAACAAACAAAAAGAAAAATATGATGCAGTTTGAAATGCAATTTTCTTTTGTATAAAACCTCACAGAAGGACATAGAGGGATAGAATTATGAAAATAAATTTTATGTATTTTTTGTTTCAAGAGAAGCTGAAGACCAAATTTTATTATCATAACACATTAATTTTAAAAATTAAGTTCTTAACAACGTAATTGTAAATTTTTTTCAAAGTACATCAGTCACTAAGTTTCAGAGTAGGCACATGTGAAGGACAGGATGCCATCCAGAGGGACCTGGTCAAGACTGAAAAGAGGGCACATGGGAATCTCATGAGGTTTAACAGGAACAAGTGCAAGGTGCTGCACCTGGGGCAGGGCATTCCCTGGTATCAGCACAGGCTGGGGATGAACAGATGGAGAGTAGCCCTGCTGAGAAGGACTTGGGAGTGCTGCTGGATGAGAGGCTGGACATGACCCAGCCATGGGCACTCACAGCCCAGAACAGAAAGCCAAACGTGTCCTGGGCTGCACCCAAAGCAGGGTGGGCAGCAGGGCCAGGGAGGGGATTCTGCTCTGCTCTGCTCTGACCCCTCCTGCAGGGCTGCATCAGCTCTGGGCCTCCCAACATGGGAAGGACATGGAGCTGTGGGAGCAAGTCCAGAGGAGGGACACCAAGTTGATTTGAAGGCTGGAGCACGTTTCCTATGAGGAAAGGCTGGAGGATTTTGTTTGCTCAGCCTGGAAAAGAGAAGACTTCAGTGTGATCTGTTTTGTGGCCTTCCAGCACCCAAAGGGAGCCTACAATAAAGATGGAGAGAGAATATTTACAAGGGCATGTAGTGATAGGACAGGAGAGGAAGTTTTAACTGAGAAAGAGAGCGGTTTTGATCAGATATTAGGAAGAAATGCCGTATTATAAGGGTGGTAAGGCACTGGAACCGGTTGCCCAGAGAAGTTGTGGTTGCCCCATCCCTGGAAGTGTTCAAGGCCTGGGTAGGTGGAGCCCTGAGCAACCTGATCTAGTGAAAGATGTCCCTGTCCATGGCAGAGGGACTTGGAACTAAATAATCTGTAGGGTCTCTTCCAACTCAAACTATTTTATGATTCTAAGTTTCGTTGTTAGTTACAAATTCTGTTGTGAAAACTATGACATGACCTTATGGGAATCATACTCTAAATAATTCATATCCTGTATTAAAATTCTTCTTGTATTGTAAAACACAAGAACCTAAGGAAAAAAAAGACAAAATCAGGGGAAAAACCCACAAAACCAGATAAAAAGTATAAAGACTTCTACCTTGCTTGACTAAGCTTTTATCTAAGAGTGCTTAAATCATGTACCAAAAAAGCCTATCTATGTGTTTTGTGGGTTTTTCTTAATATAAGAACAACTACCTTATATCCAAACATAAACCTACTGAAGTTCTGAAGTTTTTTCTTCACCATAGTTGAACAGATGTGCAGATGCACAAATCTCTATTTTGGCAAAAATATATAAGGGGTGGGGAGAGATGAAAGAGTGAAGGAGAGAGAAATTTTTCTATTACTTTGAATACCACATTATAAATGTACTGTCTTTTAAAAAGACTGCAGGGTAAATACAAATTCTCTAGTCTCACATTATAAGAAGCTTGTTTGATTTTCATTGGATCTCTTTTCTTGCTATGAAAATTACCAAAATTGAAGATTCAATTAAATTTATACAGTCAATTAAATGCTGACATTTTGTATGAATCTGCAAAATAGCTGTAAGCTTTTAGGTGAGAGTGGTACGTTTGGAAAGGCTACTGTATCTCCTCCTCCACAGCCAATTGTGTTCAAATAACTAGAAACATTTGTTTAACTTCCTTCTCAATAAAGTTGATCTCTTCCCATGTTTAATCTACAGCATCATGAATACTGCAGTACCACACATTGTTTACTATAAATGTTGAATACAGTTTGAATCAATAATCTTGCCATAGAGAGGGATATAAGTGCTAAAATTATTTCATTTCATGAGTTCTCATTGGGGTCTATTGAATTCCATTGCACATAGTGAGGAAATAATTCACCAGTGTGCACTTTTATAAGGCTGCCATCTATTTTTTTTTCCCCAGGAATATCTATAGTAAGTTTTGCATATTTTTTTCCAACATTGCTCTCGGCCTGTATATTAAAGTGTGGTAGTTGGCACATACAGCCATGACTTAGAAAATGCTCAGACATCAGTGGAAGACACCATAGAGACTGATGATGAAATCTTCATGAAAGTAAGGAATAATCCCTGGCAAAGCAAAAAAAGGTTTAAGTTTGGGGCAGTCAAGATAGCTGCAAGTGCTGATAACTGTAAGAAAAGTCCCTCAGTTCTTTACGTGTCTTGGTCACTTATTTGCTGTGTGACCTTAAGCAATTTTATTTTCCTCAGTATATTTTGGTGTGTTTTTCACATCATTAGGGCAGAGATCATTTCAGAAACAAGTCACTCTCTTCAGCTCTAATCATACCAGAGGGGCACTGGAGGCACCTAAAGGTGTTTTTCTTGGTTTTTTGTTTGGAATGTTTGTTTGTTTGCTGTGTTTTTTGTTTCAAGAAGTTATAATAGAAAAAATATACTTATCATTTGCCATAAGAGGTTACTATCATAGAATTAATACTACACTTAGTATTTAATTGAAAACAAAAAGTGCAGAGTATGAGGAAGGCTTTTTGCAGCTTCCATGGCTAGTTAAAATTGAGGATATGACTACTGTCATCTATTTTTTATTCCACGGTAAATACTTTCAAGCAATGATTATTGCTTTATGTAAGGATATGCAATAAAATCAGAACTACTCTAAGACCACAATCCAGAAAATAAATTCATTTTTTTAATAGTTATGAAAAGATTTGGATATTCAAATATAAATGTACAATTCACTGCTGAAATAAATTGATGTCTGATTAGTACAGGTGGTTTTTAAACCAAAAACTGGGATTATGGTGGGAAAATAAAGATATTGCTTGTAAAGAAACAGGTTTTCTGAGAAGTATTTCTTTAAAATCAGCTATGTAGAAGTCCTACAGAAACAGAAAAGGCAAACCAAACCAAAACACTGTTTTCACTTACATTTCTTCATTTGGCTTTCTGAAAGAGAAAATTAATATTACATATGAGTAAGAACTAATTAAATTAAGCAACTGTGACATTTGTGATAATGATACCAATTAACCAAAAGCAAAAGGACTATGTTCAGTGAAATTCAGAGCTAACATCTGAAATATCATTAATATGAGACTTCTTACTGATGTCCTTTATTTAGAGCTGTGGTGTTTATGCAGAAGTGAGCATTTCAAGGGTAAATTTAGCACAGGGCAGGAGGAAGTTTATTGGGAGCTGTTCCTATTAATAGGAGAATTTTGATCTGAGTGTGCCTGACATTCATTTGTCATCCCTGCTGATGCCATGTACCTTCATGTACCTTCATCTACTCCTTCAACAGTAGGAAGTCCTGGATGAGTAGAAGTTTGTACACACAGTAGAATCTCAGACACTGCTTATTGCCAAGTAAACAGAAATAAAAATTTATAGTGAATCACTAACAAATCACACTTTCCCATCACTGAATTTAATGGGAATCTATACTGAAATCACACCATACAGTGGATTATGAATGAACTGAAAACCACTTGCCATAACAGTGTGGACCACCAGTAATTCGCTGTCCAATTTGACTGTAATAACCCAGTGAGAACTGTCTTGTTTTGTGTTATATGGAGGCAAAATAAAAATAAAAATAAACTCTGCAGACCTATTTTCCCAAATGGGCAAAGGGCAAAAAATAAGGTAAGAACAAAATAACTAGAACCATAAATTGTTTATAAAAAATGAAGGTTTAGAGTATTTAAGTTCCTCCATTATGAACATTTTAATAGTTTAAATTTCAAGTCAGGTAGAAGTTGCAGAGGATGAATATTTATTCAAAAATTCATATGAGTATTTAGGCATCCCTGAATATGTAGGCACCTGTTTGTGTAACTCGTATCAAATTTTAATCATAGAGTAATTTCACATATACTTACTGTGATAAATAAAAATTAGTTTGCCAGAAGTCTTTGAGATGTCAGAGAAGATAAAACAGGATGCTTGGGGTATTTTTGCTAAATTTAATTTCTCAAGTACTATGTTTCATTGGTTTTGGAAACAGGAATTAAATATCTATCAACTGTGGGTAGATCATTGAAGCCTATGAGCAAAACCAGATATTTAACTTCTCTTTTGTTTCTGGTTTGCTTTGGTTTTAGATATGCATATCTAAGAGATGATAATGTCCCATTTGAAGCCATAGTAATAAACTGTATTGCACAAATAGCAAGCGTGGTAAAGAAAGCACTATTCAGAGATATCAAGCTACATGTATTTTTTTTAAGAAACATCTGAAGACTTCTAAATAAAGTGAATATTTACATAGATGTGAATTTTAAATGTGAGTATATAAAAATACTTATTTGCAATACTTACTATGGTCATGTCAATAAATGATTGATATTGAATTAATTCAAATCATTGAATTGATAATGAATGAATGATCCATGAAGATTGACATTTTCCCATGTGATAGCCAAAAACAGAATTATAACCCTACTGGGACTAAATGTGAAATTTTGGTATCTTGGAAAACTGTAAACCATCACTCCTATTGGTCTTAGGTAAGATCTACATTGTCAGTTGCTGCAGTCTGTTGCACTTTGAATTGTAGCAATCTGATCACATTTCTGAGACTGAAATGACTTTGAATAGTGTTGTTCAGAGCACTTATTTTATTAAGGCATTTTCTCAATGAAGAAAAGGTAGATATCTATTTTATTACACTTACTGAAGCAGTATCCAAATGAAAGCTGCTATCAAATTTGCATACAAAAAATGCTACATCTATTTTAAGTATGTATTTCTTTGATATATATCTATTTGCATTTTTTTTATATAAACTTGACACAAAGCTCCAAGATAGTTCTCAATTTGGAGATTTTTTTTCTATTTTCTATTATACTTTTACTTCAATTCCACTAAAGGCAGATAATACAATTAATAGTTTTAATAAGATGATCCCTGGAGTGAACACAAGAATACATATAATTGGGTATGAGAAAATAAAAAGAGTTGTGACATTAAATTGGATGCAAACAAAAATCTAGGCTGTAGTCTTCCACAAAAAAAGAACATTTATTTTTCAAATCATCATGACAATATGAATAAGTAACAGCTAATGAAAATGTAATTATCTCTTTCATGAAAAAAGAAGGATACAGACACAATTGAATTTCAGTTTGTGGCTCAGACCTTGTAGAACTGTCTATCAAAATTCTCCTTTGGGGTCTGTGAAAATTCACATACCGTTATTTAGGCTCATGTTGAAGTTGGTATTTTTATGCAAAATCCAGGGTCTGCTATGAGACACATCCTGTCGTGCTGTGGCTGTATAAGTTGGACTGTTCTGTTCCCCCTCCATTGTAAGGGTTCTGCCCTCGTTCTCTCCTACCTCCCTTGTGTTGTCGTTATCCCAACTCCTCCCCAGTTACCATGGCGATCAATATATCCTATCTCAAATCCCTCCCTGGTACCCTGTCTGTCACTCCCTTCCATCTAGAAGCTTCCAGCTAGACCCTCGAGAGATTGGTTCAGGGGCCGGGGCCCCTCCCTCCAGTCACTCCTATTGGTGCATTCCCAATGTCAGTCTTTTATATCTCACTCCCCTCTGGAATTCTATTCGTTCCGAGAGCAACTCCTCCCTGTCTCCTTCTCTCTTATATAAGCTGTTGTAACCCCCATACGCTGTCTTTGGCGGTTGGGTCCCTTGGAGGTGTTGTGTCCCCGCGGGGATTCAATAAACCCAGATTCACCCCAATTGGAGCCTGCTCTCTTCTCTTCTGCTGGACATTGCTGCCAGCCACGTCTCTGGACAAGGTGGTTGTGACTGCTTTCGAGGCTGTCTGGAATCACTGAAATTGGGATAGTGTCCCATTGCTGCTAGAGGTGCTGGTCTGCCAGCCAGGACGTCCAGGAGGGACAAACCTCTCCGGCTGCTGCTTCAACATCCTATGGTGAAAAAAGAAAGAAAAGAGGAGAAAATGATGACTGTAAAAATAATAAAAACACGTTCATAATAAAAACTAACAAAAGATGGGTTTATTTTTCTGTTCCTGTTTTTGAATTGCGTGTAAATATAAACCTTCTTAAAAATGTTTGTTGCCTGACCAGGAAATAAGAGATGATATTGATTGTTCACTGACTCATTAGAATGAAGAGTCAAAAAAAGTGCTTAGTTTCATATTGGACTGTGACCTTGATGTTGTCAGTGAATACTGAGGGACAGCTATAACTCCCAGGGGGAATCATTTTTCTGCTAAACAGATTTCTTCTCAGCAAATCATGCTGATGCATCCACTGTGCAAGTTTGTGAGAAGCTACATGGCATCAGAAAAGGTGAAAGTCTCTTCATGTGCCCTCTGGATACTTGTGTCCATGGAAAACAGCAACATCTCAAAAGATCAGTGTAATTAATCTCATTTTTGTCCTTTCAAAGCCTTTCACCCAATCTTTTTTGGCGTGTGAGACATGTTTTATTATTAGAGAGATTATAGAAATCGATTCCTACTACAGTATAAAAATTAGGGATAAGTTTTAAATGAATAGCCATAACCTTATTGTTTGGAGGAGTAATTGTAATACTATTAACACATTGTTTTTAGGAATGTTAGTTCTGCTAAATATTTTAGATCAGTTGAACTAGGTTTAAAAAAAACAATAGCAATTATTAGTTCTGGAACAGTGGCTTCTATTATTATAGTTGTATCTTGCCTTGGATATTGCTAGACTGATGCTTGAACAAAAAGATAACAATGAACTTCTTGTTGGATACTCCACTTTCTTTAGATTTCCCACAGGGTCTTATGAATAGAGCTACAGAATTGTAGTCTTGCTGGCATCAGCCATGAGACACTCAAACTGATATCTCATGGATTTTTGCAGTTCTCCTTATTTGATAGACTGTGTTTCATGACCACAGGATGCATAACAACAAGACTTTGATGCATAATTATTTCCACGACAGGTCTTAATTTTTTTTGGTACTCAGCATTAGAATGGTTTATTTTTAGGTGAGTATAATCTGCAGCACCACAGACAAAGACCATCATTCCCAGCAGAGTGTGGCAGAAACATGACAATACCTATTAATTCTATACAAGCAAATAGCTACATCCTGTTTCCTAAAGTGTAAAAATACTCCTTGTGTACTATCACTCCATTTTTTGCCAGCTAAACTTACATGTTTATGTTAATGTGATGCAAATGCAGCTAGCCTGTAAAAAAAATGACCGCATGATTTTGTTAGCAAACAGCAAACTTTGCTTACTGTTGGTAAAACAAGGGTAATAGAGACAGGGATTGCTTATACTGCAGTTCAGACATTTAGTACTGTAAATATTTCAGTAGTGGAACACACTACCAGGGAGGTCATGGAGCCTCCCTGTCTGGAGGCATTCAAACCCACATGGACAGGTGTAACCTGCTCTATATGACCCTGCCTTGGCAGGGGCATTGGACAAGATGATCTTCGGAGATCTCTTTCAAATCTAACAGCTATGTGATTCTGTTAAATAAACCTGTATTTCAGCTGGAAAAGGAAGGTAAAGAAACCATTATTCTGGTAGCATGGTAAGTGATGCCTCAGGTGTGGAGTGGAGCTCTCCTCACTGCCATCACTGAATGGCTATTTCGCATCTCTTGCTCTCATGGTTTCATTCCCAGATCTCCTTTAAGCACTGGTGAATTGAGTAGGAGTGCTAACAGGAAGCCAGCTGGTTGGTTAGGGATTATCCAAATATGAAGTTATATATTCTTAAAGAAAAAAAACCAAATTGGTAAATTTTGTGAATCATAGTTGTGCACCAACCACTGAAATTCACTACGTGCTGGTGCATTTAAACCCACACCTAAATCTTTTTCTTCTATCACTTCTGGTGCCTGTGTGGTTGTGCAAAGAAAAAGAGCTCTATCTTTAAAAACCAGTCAGGATCTGGTTCCTGTTGGGATATTTTTCAAATCTTATAGCCTTTTCATGTCATTTTGATTGATAGAAAATATTACTTTACTTGGAAAGCATTTTTTATTAAAGCAGAAACACTACTTGTTTGTTTAAAAATGCATTTGATTCTTTACTTACAAATTGTTATGACCTGCTGAGCAAGAAAGATCGCAGGAACTTTCATTACCTGACCACTCTTATAAAGGCCATTTTTGCATATTATACCAAATGGAATCTATGTCAGCTATAAAATCAAAGAAACATTTGGATTGGAATGTGTCTCTAATAACAGTAATTATATTTAGCACTTACTTTGCAATTTTCATCTGCAAAGCACTTACTAACAGCATTAGATACTTAATTCTCACACAATCTCAGCAAGGTAGGCAGCTATTAAACCTCCCTGCAAAGGGATGCATTATTGGCTGGCAAATGATCATTCACTGAATAGAATGGAAAAGAAAAGAATGAGATATTTCAGCTACTCCAGAAGTTTTAAGAGGAAAAAACTTTAATAGTTTTAGGAGCAAGATAAAGTGCAGGAAAATTGTTCTGTTCCTTAAAACACACAAAAAAGCTTAGCTTAATCAACAATGACATAACCATACTCAGTGCTGTGAAATATTGACACAATGCAAAAAGTTTATTTTTCAACCTACAATTTTGATTAAATTGTCTGCACACAATCCTGTGTCATGTGCTCTGGGATGACCCTGTTTGAGCAGGAAGATTTTACCAACCTTATCCATTTTGTGATTCTGTAAATATGGAAGTCAAACGGAAAACTCTATCTTCAGAAGGTGTTTTGCGAAATCACTGTTATTCTAAGTTCAAGGAGAATGAGAAAATTTCCTTTAATCTCTCTTCTTACTTGATAGTTTTTTAGTTTCTGCAAGATCTCTGTATTTCACTGTTACCTCAGGGAGGCTTATCTCTGAGGAGTACTATCCAAGATACACCCGTCTGCTTCTTACATTCTTAGCAGTTAGGAGATTGTTGGCTGCTCTCCAGAGTAAACCAAAGGAGATAAAATCTGCCTTGATATTTATTAAAGTATTCATTTTTTTCCATTGTATCTGTTTTATACAATTGCCTTGGCACTGCTTGCCATTTAGGTAATGGTAAGACGGCAACTTGTTGTGAAAAATATTGTATAATTTAAACAGGTGTTATTTCCATTACCAGTCCATAAAAATTGGGGGTGGGAAATAGGTCAAATAAAAAAGCTATGAACTTGTATCTAAGATAAAGTACTGCTACTACTACTACTACTACTACTAGTCAGCTTTAATAACTAACTAGGGGCATTAAAAATAATCTCTCTTAAAAGAAGTAAAATACACAAAAAAGTTCTTAGTTGGCAGACATTTTTTCTTCAGGATATTTTTTTGTATTGAAAAGTATCGATCCATTAGCACTGGAACTTTACACTAATGAATTTTTATAACATATTTTTTCTAGGGCTTTGTGGTAGGAGCGTCTTGAAAGCATTGTAATTCCATATTTCAGTAAGATTTTTTAATATAATCAGCTCTATAAAGACAATATAATGTAAATGTCATGTAATTCCTTCTGCCTCTGACTTTCCTGCCAGAGCTGAGTTTCATCTTTGTTACATTCCATGATGTCCTGTATACTGCTCTGGTCTCTGCATGCCTGCATTTCCTCACATTTTTCTGCGCAGTGCTCTTCATCTTGCTCTTTACTTATTTTCAGCTGACATGTGCTCTTATTTTATTTTTCTTTTGCCCAGTGTACCCCATCTCATCTCCCTTAAAGTGTCTGTTCCAGTCCCAGTTGCATGTCATTTATTTGCTTCCTCAAGTCTGCCACAGGCAGATATTCTGTAAGACTTTAAAGTTTTCATTCTGCTTCCACTAGTTTTCTTTTCCTTTTACTTCACATATCAGGATGTTTGACTCCTGGTCCCTCGATGTGACTTTCTATCCCACACTATAAAAATTAAATTCTAATTTTTTTCATTCTATATATTCATTTCTCAGCTGATGCTTTGAAACTTCCACTGTAGTACTCGAGCAAGGCTATAGGAGAATTTTCTGAACAAAATCTATCAAATAGCTAGACTATATGTCTAATCTGTATTTACTATGACTACTGTTTGCTATTACTTTTTCACACAATTGATCGTGACTGGTTGTAATCACACAATAATACTCAAATAATCATTATGTCAAATAGTGAGTTGAAGTATGCATCAATGCTCTCACCATGAAAAACTTGGAAAGTTTTTCTTCTCAGAAAGACAAGAACTCTTTAAGAACTATGGATTAAATCAACAAATACAGCATGTTTTTCTGCAACCATTGTGACACCAGTGATATTTGAGAAAGTATATTCTATTCCAGACAGACATAAGAGAATAAAATTATGCAAGTTAAAAACAATATATGAAATAAATTGTGCCTATACTGATGCAAAAAGCAGATGATGAATACAATTTAAATTGGAGTGTTCAGTCTCAAAGTCAGTAATGGAGATGGTGGGAGGAAGGAATTAAGAAAGGCAAATGAGGACAAGATTTTCCTTTTAATTAGATCTGGCATGGGATAGAATAAAGATAGGGTAGAATTACACCCTTCCACCAAATGTTCTAGATATTAAGGATTGTATATACCAAGGTTAATGGGCAAAAAATTTAGAACATATAAGTGAATATTACAATATTACAATATTAGAGGACTTCCAAGTCCGCATCTATTAAATAATAGAGCTGAAGAAAGTACTGAAAGTCAACAATTTATTCAACAAATATTTGTGTTTCTTTTCTTCTCAGGAATTTTAGGGGGTTGGAATTTCATTTTCCTCAAAGTCACTACTATAAAATACTGTCTAAAAATATTAAACTTTCAAAGTGACAAAGACAGCTAAATCTGGGTTTTATAATTTGCAATTTCTTTAGTATATGATAATTTACCCTTAAATAAAAAAGGATTACATTTACTCTGTGATTTAAAAATATCATCACCACCCATTTTTATTTTCTTTTGACTATTTTGAATGAGTAATCTTTTGAATATTTTGAATGAGTAATCTAAAACCACTAAAATTAGTTCCTGTCCATAAGCAGCATTTTGTATTTGTCACTGATCCTACTGGTCTTTTCTTCCTCTACCGGATCTTTAAGAACTACTTTTTCTTATTTTAAAGCCACATTTTCTTTTTAAATGTTTTTACTATGGAAAATCATAGTCTCAACTCTTATTACTTTTTGGAGTTTAGAAACAGACTCTTGTTTCCCATTTAATTTGCAATATTTCTTTACCTCTCTCTCCTAAACAATTAGCTCTAGTGGGAGAAAAACAGTACAAAACAGACATTTCTCTCCCTGCTCAAATAATCTCAAAGATTTTGTTTGTTTTATATGAAAACACCATCTCTGGAATCAAAAGGCTTTTAGATGTACAGAACTTTTCTTGTTCTATTGAAATGTAGTTTTCAAGGTAAGTCATACTTAAGGAAATTTCCAAAGTAATTTAGATAAAATCTTCAAAATATTTCAAACATCAGAACAAATTAAAATATAATTCAGGATTGATGTTATGTTAATTGTTGTAGATTGGTGTCCAAGTTTAAAAATATATATATATGAACACATCATTTATTATATAAAAATATAAGGAGTGTTTCCATTATCAGAAATGAAGGAATATGTTTCTAAAATCAATTAAATAAGAAGAGACTGAGCACAATTTTCTGATAAATGTGGTTTCTTCTTTTTTTTTTGCGGTGATCTATTTTCCACTTCTGTTTTAACTTCTATTGGTCAGAAATATTTCTTTTTATATATTTACTATTTTGGGATATTTTTTCTTAATTTCAAGTCTTGTTGTTGTTGTTTTGTTTGTATATTTATTTTGTTTATTTTTGTATGTATATTTTTCTGTTACTTGAGCATTGCTTGAGGGATGTAGATCAACCTTTTGAAAAAGTTGCCTTTACCAACACTGTTAATAGTATTTCAGCAAACATTTTTAATACAAAGTACAATGATGTGACTTCGTATTAACTTTAAAATAACATTCCTCTGTGACTTTTATAAATATAAATTTTAAATTTTGACTCTTTGAGTGCCAGGCAATTGAAGTGATCTTGTTGACTATATCATATTTTCAATGTTTCTGGATGTATTTGTAAGAAATGAGAATGTAGGGTTACTTTTGGTCTGTCTTCCTTTCTAGATTCTTGTTTCTTATTTCTTTGCTTCCTTTGTAAAAGTTGAAAATTTCAGCACCTGGTCTTCTGATTTCAGGAGTCTCCTAGATGCTATTAGTCAAACATTCATTTTGACACCAGATTCTAGGTAAAAAAAAGGATTTTTTTCTTTTCCAGGGAAATTGGTAGCAACACCTTTTTTTTTTTTTTTTTTTTTGAGTTTTTGCTTCTCTTGTTGAGCAATCTACTTCTCAGGAATGGGTGACTTCATCTCTGACTGCAAAAATTTTTCAGTTGTTGTTCTAAAGATCTTAAGTTCAGACATTCTTGCGTGAGACTAGTGGTCTATACTAAATAAGAAAAGTTTGGAAAGATGTGGAATTAATACTGTATAGAGCTTTCAGTGGTAAATTTTAGAGGTTCATTTCACCTAACATTTATGTGTTAGACATCTGAGTCTGAGCAGTTCACCTCAGGCTTCATTTATGGTTGTTGGAGATAAATATGCACTTCCAGAGGGTGACTGCTTTGATCTAATTTGCTTGCCTTTCATAGGGTGAGATTAATCTCTCTCTGGAGATGCCTGCTTCTTTTCATTGACGATAACACAGGCCCAAGATGACTAGCACAGCACTAACCATTGAATTTTAAAGCACTGATGTTCAGGCAAACCAGTCCTCCCTGACATTTCTTTTATGACTGTCTGCACTTTGATATAATAACTAGTCCTTACAATTCAGTAAGAGTAGGGGATGTTAAATGTCTTTGAAGTCCAACTCTTTTGATTGCTGTAGATTTGCCATTTATAGAAAAAAATAAATTTTTTAAATGGTGCAGAAATACAGTTGAAATCATGGAAACATGGTAGAATGACTCGCACAGCTGGAGTGCCATAATGGGTGCCTAGAAAATTTTCAGAAGTGATAGGCAAGGAAAGAGAGATGGTGGAGTAGTTGTGTATTTGATGGAGTGGTTTGATGGATGGTGGTGATGATCTATCTGGCTGAGTCTTCGTGGAAAGGCCAACAAGGAAGATATTCTGGTAGGAGTCTGCTGTAGACCACCCTACCCAGATGAAATATTTTATAATTATAATATGTAAAATAAAATGAAATCTCACAAAAGCTAGCCCTTGTTCACCTGGGGGGCTTCAACTTAGCAGATTCCTGCTGGAAAAACAATACAGTGGAGAGGAAAGAGTCTAGGAGGGTCTTGCAGTGTGTGGAAGGTTACTTCCTGAGACAGCTGGTGAGGAAGACAACTATGGACACCGTCCAACTGATCCAGTAGTTTGTGAACAAAACTTGTGCCAGGGAGATACAGATTGAATATTAGGAAATGTTTCTTCCCTGGAACAGCTATCAGACATTGGCAAAGGCTGTCCAGCAAAGTGTCTGAGTCACCAGGCCCAGAGATATTTAAAATATGTGCAGGTGTCATGCTTAGTGGTGTGGTTTAGTGGTGCCCTTGATAGATTTATGGTTGAACTCATTGACCTTACAGCTGTTTTCAAACCAAAATGAATTTGTAATTGTATATGGGGTTCTCTATTAACTTTTCTATTCTTGCTATGCTTTACAAACTGTGTTTTTTAAAAACAAAACTAAAAATCTCACACGCACCCCCACATATTCACAAAAGAGATACTTTCTCCACTCCAAATATTGGCTTGGGAGCCTTTCAGAGGACTGATAGTGCTTCTAAGCTTTTTAAAAATTCCTTTCTGTAATCCTTTTTTTTTTTTTAAATACTTATTTGTTCTTTTATTTATTTTAGTTGACAAGATTTCTTGAGCATAACATTCCTTAAATATAAGATTGTTTTTCTTGTCTAGTTAGCCATCTGATGCGTACTGTCTTAACGAGCAAATATTGCCTCTAGACAATTAACAGTTCCAATTTGCAAGCATTTTTGAGATCATGAAATGAAAGATGTTCTCTAGTTGTTTTATTATTATTATTATTATTATTATTATTATTATTATTATTATTATTATTATTGTTATTATTGTTATTATTACTACTACTACTACTTCTTCATTAGTTGCATATAGCTTTAAGCATCGTTTTTAGGATAACCATAAATACTTTCAGTAAAAGCTTTCTTAAGCCTAAAGAATAGTATTCATGTGCTTCAAATGCTATGTTACAGTTGTGGAAAAGAGGACTTGAAAAAAAAAGTAATTTAAGTCAAGTGCTTTTTTCAGTTAATAATTTTATCTGGAAAATTATCAGAAGAAAGCTTGAAGCAGGAAAAGTTTATTTCAAAATCTCCAGAATTATATTGGAATGTTGTGTTTATTGCTATATTGGAAGTTTATGAATAAATTTGACACAAAACTATTGAAATGCCGCAGTTTCTTCCAATAAATATATAACAGCAGAGCCACTGTGGAGTTCAATGAATTACATCTTCCTGTATCATGCTTCTAGGTGGGATTGCAATGAAAGAGGAGAAGAAAAATCCCTCTCCATTATCAGGGTAATTAGTTCTATAAATTCCTTTATGTCTTCAGTGAAGAAATGGGGTAATTACATTGTGAAATTTCATTTTCCTAAGGGGACACATTAATTTATGGGCACATGTAATACTTGTTCCAGCACAAGGTTTCCACATTCTGTACATGTACTTCATTATGTAGAAAAGAAATATTTAAAGCACACGAGATTCTATGTATAGTACAAAGTATGGGGTTTTTTTTAATTTAGGCAATGTATTTTTAGCAAATCTCTTTGATTCCAACTTTCATTAAGTACACTGTAAGTCTTAAAACAGAAAAACATGTAATTTTGCTTTTATTCCTTGAGAGAAGAAAATATTCAATTTCTACATAGATATTAAAGTTCATAAAATACCATTAAAAGCAGTAAGTGTGGTGGCAATTTAATTATTACAAAACACTGTGGGTAGGATCAGGGCCCATGTTTTATTAAATTTTATTTCATGGGAAATATACTGTGGTAATTACTAATACAGCTTTATCTATCTTTCTATTATTCAAAGAGTAATATCACCTCTGTTAAAGGTTAATAATATTATTATTACTTAATTCACTAGAATTTATTGAATAATTTGAGTACTCTGAAGTAGATACTAGTCACTCTGAACAGACTGTTTCCTTATGTCTTCTTCTTATGTTCAAAATCTTGTGAATGGGCGAAAAAAGGAAACGCATTACAAATAAAGCTGTTGACATCATCGGAATTTTAACAGCACAACTGAAAAATCATTATTGGGCTAGATATGATTATTACAGAGAAGAGAAAATTAATTGTGATGTAGCTAAAAAAAATGTGCATACATCCTTTATATTCTTCTCCTTTTTCTGGTTTCAGGTTCCCCCTCTTCCTGCTGCTTGGTTTTATAATGGCAGCAGTGGTAGGGATTCTCCGGTGAGTCATCAGTAGCTGGAGTCCTTTGCTCTCTTGTGGTCCTTTCTGTGTATTTATTGACACACTTTTACACTCTTTCTGTTCCTCTAAGAACTTAACAGTTTCATCTTGTATCAAAATTACTATAAATTACTCTATACGTTGTCCTTTACATATGCCAAATAAATATGTATTTATTTTCTTTTTGTTGACAAAATGAGTTTTGCTCCAGATCAGTTTTTCTTTAAATGTCCATCGCTGAGTTTTTCACAGTTGTGAAGACTCCAGTGCCACTGCGTGCCCTATCCCATTGCCGTACTTCTCTCTGATACACCCCCAGTTCCCACCTCTCAAGGATATTGTTTTACCACACTTCTATTCCTCTGCTCTGCATCATTATCTTAGAGTCATAAGCCTCTAATTATACAAAGAAGAACTAATAACTCTTATATATAGTTTGGGGTTTTTTTACCTTTCAAAGACAAGAAAAGTAAAATATATTTGACATGCATATCTGATCTGTAAGATAAATTGTTCTTACAGGTAAACCAAGTGAAACAAAGCTGCAAGCAGGTCAAGACAACTTCAGACAGAGCAGACATGAAAAGTGTCAGCCCTAAAGCCAGGCAAACTCAGTACAGAGCTTAAGGCCTAACAAAGGCAACATGATATTAAAGGGCTGCAGAGTTGCGCCATTAAAGTTACCAAATAACTCTACGTGTCATATATGACTTTCTCTGGGAAGAAATTAGGGTGGCTTTATGCCTGTATGCACAGTGAGCCCAAGTCTGTTCCATACAGAGTTCCCTGTGCATGTGTGATAATGCTGATCTGTCAGATTTGGTGCACAGTGGCAGCTGACTGCTATTTTCAACCTGGACACACGGACACTAGAGGTTGTGTCAATTTTAGTGGTCTTTAGGACAATGAGTGTTCAGGCTCTGACCACCAGTGGTCTTCTCTTGCAACAGACTCAAAATACAGTTTAGATTCTGCCCTTTTTGAGTATCATGCTGGTTTTCAAAAGAGTCTGAATACTACCTCAGTAGCAGTTTTAAGAACAAATAGGACAACTCCATCATCATTAAGTGCACACAAGTAAAACAGATGGGCACTAGACCCAGGGACTTTTTTTAAGAGTCATCAGATATTAGATTTTTCAGCCTGTAAAGGAGTCAGTGGTGCACACATTTCTGGCTGTGTTCCTGCTTCCTAGCCCTTATTCATATAACTGTTTCCAAACTGCCTTGCTCAGGGGAAGACACCTCAGCAGTGTACCTTCTAAGACAGTTTATTTCATAAAGGCTAAGAGACTTTTAAGGGCAGCACCATCTGTTTTTGCAGCAACATATTTTATTACAATATATTATAATGCAAATGGCTTTAGCACTTTGTTCAGGTAAGTAGGCAGAACTCACAGTTTCTCTTGGAAGGGAACTATGTTCTTCTCTCAGGAGCTGTCTATTGTAATCACTGTTGGCCAGTACTACATTGTTGTCATACTAAATAGCTGCAACTGATTCCAGAAAAACTTCTTACTGAGAGCTAACTTGGGTGTAGATGTAGAGTATGCTGAATAACATTGCATGGTTATAGCCTACAGGCTTCTGTGTGCATCTGCACTGCACAACCACTCTATAACCAACCTACTGATTCTGTCCTGTAAGGCCAATGACTTGGAAGCACACATTCATGTGTTCATATATCTTGTCTCCTCCAGGACAGAACTTATAGGATAAATTATGTCTTTATCTCTCCCTTTGAAATATCTTGAAATTAGATCTAATGTTATGCATACTCATAACTGTCCTGCTAAGTCTTTTGCTGTGAGGTTACACAGAGAAGAACCACGGGTCAAGATAAGTCACTTCCAAACTATTGTTATATAGAAGTGGGAAATTGATATTAAACTTCTCCACAAAGACCTAAGATGTAGATGCAGAATTTGGATGTTTAATATTTTCATCAAGTGTGGTTGTTAGAGTACGGTCAGTAGAAGAGCAAATCACAATAAAAAGTTGAACTGAATCAAGAAATAGTGAAAGGATATTGTTGTGTAAGACATCATGCATTAAATGTAAGCAGTGCTGTTGCCAGTACTTACAAAATTAGTAAATTAGTACATTTTATAATGAGTGGCCTGATTGAGTGAGTATATAATGTTTTT
Organism: Fringilla coelebs; assembly: GCF_963513975.1. Taxonomy (NCBI): domain Eukaryota; kingdom Metazoa; phylum Chordata; class Aves; order Passeriformes; family Fringillidae; genus Fringilla; species Fringilla coelebs. The sequence continues at coordinate 58,353,337 of NC_140029.1, forward strand.
GTAACACTATATTGGTCTGGACCTGTCAGAGAGCCAAATGATCACCCTGTTTAGTTTACAGATGTTGCACAGGTCCTGGCAGGAACAGAGCCCCATAACAAACAGTTTATCCCCTCCAGAGACTCTACAATTTGTGACTTTATGAGTAATTCTGCAATTAGTAGTATACTCATGAACTATCCTCAAGAATTTAAAGTCTAAAGAAATTGCACCGGAATGGAGTTATTCAATGATATTATTACAAGGATTCCCATCTCAAGTTAGAATATATTTTTATTCTTGTTCCTAGATGTCTTCATCTTCTGAATTTTCAGCCAGCAGTGAGTAATCAGAATGATAATCATATGATCAGGAAAATAATTTTGCTTCTCCCATTTCAGATATAATATCTAATGTGTTATTAACTCTGTAATGATGAAAGAGCTTGTTTTTATCATTCTGTATGTATGAAACTTTAAATGCATCCACCAAAAAAAAAAAAATTGAATTTTTTTCGAATGAGTCCCATAAATGTAATGGCCAAGATTTTCAAAATCTCATTTTTGGCCCTTATTTACTCAAATTTGTTGTAATAAACAGAAATAGCTCTGCTTATCTCATTTCTGTCATAGAGGTATTCTTTGAGAAATAGTGCAAAGATCACCTGCAACAGTGTGACTCAGAAGCATGGGAGGCATCATCTCAGAAATGGCCCGTAGCTATGAATAATCCTCCTTTAACTTTAGACATTATTATCATCCACCTTAAGTCCAGAACTCTTTGTTATTACCACCACCTTAAGGCCAGAACTCTTGGGAGTGCAATGTTATAGGAAGCCTTATTTTTCCTTCATTTGGGGTTTTTTCATAATGAAGGAAACCTACAGTGGCAAAAGAGGGAAAACCAGGTCTACAACTAGGTTCAAGCTAAGAAGATTGATTCTTCAAAAGGTTCACAATAAATGTCATTTCAGTTTGTCCCACTCAGGTATCATCTTGGGGAAAATATGTGTACCTTTTTCCACCTTTCCTTCACTTCTCATTTGCTCTTCATTTCTAGTTTGACAAATGGAAGGCAGAATAATTTTATAGGTTTATCCAAACAATGTCTCTCTTAAACGATTAGATTGATTCTACAGTAAAATTCATTCATATTTCATAATCATTTGAAGTGTCAAGAATATTAGAACCTGAAACTGCTTGCAGGAAAGTCCTGATTAGATGTGATAGTCTAAATAGTCTTACTGGCTAGTGGGGGTAGCACTCCTAAACTTTTGCTAGTATTGTTTAGGTACAATTTAGTCAGATAGGCCTGATATTATCATGAGTAATGAGAAGCCTGAGCCTAGTTCACTAATTTCAACCATTGTCCTGAAAAATACTGAAATCACTGATTTCCCAGCTCATGTTGGGAATCAGAATATGATTGGGTTAGCAATTACCACTGTCTGTATGTTTACTATTATTAAACACAGTATGCATTGAAGACATAGAAAATGGGAATATGAATGTAGTTTGGATATTTGGATTCTTTAAAGTTACTCCTCACCTCCCAAATCTATTTGTAGAAGCAATTATATATAATATTTGTATACAAATCAATCTTGACTTTCAGCTGAATAGCTTGTTTTGTATGGTATGCTGTATCAGATTGGTCAAAAGTACTTTACAAGTGCTCTAAATACATCGCTCCATTGCATTTTGGATCTGCTAGATTTGCTGCTGCCAGTGATCTTTTCCACAGCTCCAGAAGCATTTGAGTTCTGTAACTTTTTGATTCCTAATTCAGGAATTGCAGTTAACCGAGAGGCTGATGCTGTTAATACTGACTCTGGGAAAAGGACACAGAAGAAGAAATGTTTTTTCAGGTACTGGGTCATCACTTTGAAATCGAGTCTTTTAATTTCTTCCATTACTGACTGCTCCCTATTCCTACAATTAATGGGAGGAGGTGTGCCATAACTTATAGCACTCCTAAGACGCTCAGTCCCATGACAATTTTTGATTTTATGACCTAGCTATGACAATCTGTATTTTGCCCATTGGCAATCTTCAGAGCTGTACACTTACCGTGAAGCAAGTGTAGCAGCTGGAATGACTTTCTTGATATGTATAAAATCTTAACCCACTTATACAGTGTCACCTTTGCAACTTCATGGGCTGGCTAGCATGGCTGCTCAGTCTCAATGATCTATGTTACTAAGGGATATGACAAGGTAAAAAAAACCAAAACATTAAACATTGTTAGGTCATATACCTTAACACTGTGCTTCCTCACATAGCTCACGCACTGGAGGTCAGGAATGAAAGCTAGAGAAGGCTAAATATAAATACGTTAAAGCATAAATAATTTATGCTAGCATGGCAAGAACATAATTAAGGTGACATTATGTTTCTTCCAGCCAGGAGGCATCTTTGTGAAAAGATAAACAGAAAGTCAGGTGAATTTATCCACGGACAAATCTAACATGATCACTCATAAATATTTGCAAAAGGGCTCCCAAGATTGCTTATTGTGGTGTTATGCTCATATTCATATGAGGAAATTGCTAACAATATTGCAACAAAAAGATTTCATGAGGCTTACAGATCAGAGATTTACTTATCAATGGATATGAAGATCATTTTACATTTTGCTTTGATTCTTTCCACAAATTATTTTGTTCATGTTGTGTGTTTGTTGAGGTCTCTCATTAAAAATAATATGTTTGAAATGGTATTGAGTCTACTGTAATGAAGTGCCTATATTCTACTGAATTTTGAAAAATAGTTTACTGAGTGGAAATAAGTGGATTTTATACCCTCTCTCTCAGCAATTTTGCTATTAAAACCAAATAGTTACTCTTAGAATTGATATTATAGATGTAATGTTTCATAAAGTTTTGAGAAAAGTGAAAGGTTATTGAAACTCAATAACCAAAAGCAAAACCAGAAGTCAGTATGGCTGCTCCTGACTGTGTTGCTCATGAAGCTCTTAATAATGTATTGAATGTCAAGCTGGAGTAAAATAAAAAAGCTGGACAATACAAACAAGTGGTTGTTTTGGTTTTGGTTTGGTTTTTTCTTTTTTTTTTTTTTTCTGTATTAGACACTACTTTTTCTAAGAATTTATTCCTTCTTACTGGGAATAAATTATTTATGACAAGTGTGGTGAGACACTCCAGAGCAGAGAACTACAACCAGCACTCCCATTGTGTTTCAGCAGTACAGAACAAAGCAGAAGAAGTTGGTTAGACCACAGTGATAATAATGCCAAGGTTGTGGGTTCTATCCCCATATGGGTCGTTTACTTAAGAGCTGAATTTATTTCTTACCTGGAATTCCAGCCAAGAATCTCCCCTTTTTGCTTCTTCAATTGCCTCTGCCAGGAAGTTGTCATCAATGCACTCCATGAAACTGTCTTGGTTGCTTCTTCTCTGTGGTGCTTCCCTCCAAGTGGATATTAGGATGATTAAAGTCTAGCATGAGGAGCAGATTCTGCAAATATAATGTTTCCATCATCAGTTGGGAGACATCTGCAGTGGTGAGGCCCACATCATCGAGCTCTGATCCCAACCCATTATCTCTCAGCTTGCTCAATACCTGTTCCTAGGCAGGGCTTCCTGCACTCACACTCTTCTCATCAAGGGCAGCTTCCTTTCCCCACTGTCCTGCTCTTTGCAGCTGAAGGTACACAGGAACTGTTATATTGATTATATCATGAGAAAGTCATTCTACATTTAAATAATAGAATCAAGCAGTCCATAGTATAGGAAAGCCTGTTACTTACCAGAAGAAGAGTCATGCTGCATCAAAGAGCAAGGCTAGCTCTTATTTTACAAGTTTTTCAAACAACTCCATGAGTTTCTTTTGGTTTTTGAGATCCTACTTGATTGCAAATAAAAGGAGATTTATGCCTATAAGAGATAATCAGGTGATCAATTCAGTTTTATGTGCTCCTGAAGGCCAAAGTGCTCCTTTTGTGGATTTTTATGAAGTTCTGTCATGCTGAATAAGAGATGTTAGGAGATATCAGTCAGGAATTCATCTAAATTTGAGTTGTTGTGATGTAGAGGAGGATTAAAAAGAAGTCAAATCTCTATATTTTAACTCAGAAGAGAATTCTCAAATAATTTTTGAAAATATCTTTAAAGAAAATACTTAATAGATTATAATTTTTTGATCTCTTGACTTCAGGTAACAATGTAGAACAAATATTTACTAATTAATTTAGAAAGAATATAGAAAAATGTATGGTTTTCATGAAAAATACATAAAGCAGAAAAAAGGGAAACAAATATTGATGTGTATTCACAGCTTTGCCTAATCATTTCAGGTCTGTTATATGGGGACATAGTTGTTGGTGTCATTTAAAATGAATCTTTAAGGCACACCTAGTACTCTTTATTAAAAAAATTAGAATAAAGGTAATAACTAAGAAGGTTATTTTCATTTAAATTGCCATGGAACAAACAGATGAAAAAAGATTGGGTTATTGTGGGAGAAAAGGATATCAGTTTCTACGGTTGCTGGCTGTAGATTTTTAAGAAACTGTGCAAATTGTTAAAGGAACAGAAGCTATGCTATTGAAGGCATGCTTTTTAATAGTAGTTAAATTCCATTAGGATGGATATGTGCTTTGAATCTTGCTTCTTTTAAACAGCATGATATTTGACTTCCCAGTGCGTGGCATAAGTCCCAGACTTTCAGATGGGAGTGAAATCCATTCAGAATGAAATCTGTGTTTGCCGGCGATCTGCCCCCTTTGAAATGGCTGTCATTTTAACTTCTTTCTTAGTAAAGATGTAGAATAAAAGCAACTAATATCCAGGTGCTTTGTTACGCTTGTGTCTGAGCATTTCCTCGTTTCTGTTTTCCCAGGATGTGAGGGAGGATTTATTTCTCTGCAGAGAAATAAGTCAGGTGATCATAGGGAAAATGCTGGAACTCCCAAGACTGTTCTCTATTGCTGGACCTATTCCATTCTTGGGGTTATTTTAAGCAAAGAATTACTGTTTATTTTTAAAAATTTAGACACTGTGTAACTTGTTTCCTAGATAATAAAGCAAAGTAAAAATGCTGCACGACCTTCAGAAGTTTAGTTTCTGAAGCACATGTAGGCATTTAGAGTGTAACTGAGGTTGGATAAAAGAATACCTGAGACCAGAATTTTTGTATAATGTCAGGTAACAATTATTCAGGAGTTTCCATAGTGTCCTAAATTCACTTAATCAAATGGATGAAACTACTTAAACCTTTTATCTCAAAACAGATTCTAAATAGGCACATAATCACTTCCAAACAAAAATAAAAAGGTAGATCTACAGACCAACAGCCAAGAGGCTTCACATAGTGTCAGAGAAAAAGGCTATATTGTCAGCTGAGGTCTGGAGATTATCCTGCTCAAGGTACTTCAATAACCTTACTGCTTCTGGTTATATATATATATATATATGTATATATATTTAAATATCTCTCTATATCCATCTACCATCTATCTGTCTGTCTATCTGTCTATCTATCTATCTATCTATCTATCTATCTATCTATCTATCTATCTATCTTTCTGTCTATCTATCTATCTATCTATCTATCTATCTATCTATCTATCTTTCTGTCTATCTATCTATCTATCTATCTATCTATCTATTTCAATCTCTACTAAAGAGTCTTTTAACATTACTTCAAAGAAAGAATTCAGATAATTCATCCCTTAAAGGTGTTCCTTTTCCTAAGATACACAAAAACTACAGGATGTAACTTGAGAACTTGCCCAAGTAAAGGAGTAAATTTTAAAGGGAGAGGTATAACCTCCTCATACCCATATTTCAAAACAAAATTATTAAAATCCCTACAGTATCACAAAGCAAGTAATGATTTACTTTTAAAAAAGTAATCTGGAGGAACCTTAGCTCACTTTAAATAGGTAGGAAATTCTTTTCAAAAGTGGTAGTTTTTCTTCCTTAAAGTATTTAAACAGAAATGGGCACAGTGATATATATATGATCATCAACACTCTCACTTCACACACAGTACTTCACCTACTTACATGGAAAGGTTTTGCTTTTCTTTTTCATTGAATATATTGTTAAAACAACAACAAAATTTTATCTGAGCTGTGAGGAGCAAATGAAGTCTGTGAAGCCTTGTTTCAATTTGCACATAAAATTGGCAATTCATTGCATAAATTTTATTATATTTTTGTTTGCTTTTTTTTAAGTTATAACTTGACATATGTTTTGTGCTAATTAAATACAAATTCAATACTTATTGGATGATATTTTATTAACCTGCAAAAGAATGTTTAATATTCAAATTGTAGGACTTTCATAATCAACAGATATTTATTGTTTGCTTAGTTACCAAAAAATAAAAGGATGAGAAAAAATAAAAGGATGAGAAAAAAATAAAAGGATGAGAAAAAGTACTGAATATTAGATAGCATAGAGCATGCTGTCAAGCACAGTACTAATGTTTTAGTCAGATATCCTTTAATTTCTAAGGAATTTCATACTGTCCTCTGTAGCTTGTCCCAGTATTAATGCATTATTTCTTTTCATGGTCTATGTGCTAAAACAGAGAAGGTTTCTAAGTGTTCCTCTTGTTAAATAATATAAGCCAGATTCTGGAAAAGAAAGTTAAATTAAATTCCAGGGCTTTGATAACTACACCACATTCAGAAATTACACATCAGTGCCTTTCTCCATCATGCAGTGAGATACAGGCAAGCAGTTCTAATCTGCTGTTGCCCAGATGAATTCTGTAGTCAGTATCTGCTCATCAAGACTGCAGTGAAACATCCAAGTTAATAATCAATGCCAAGTAGAGTACACAGACTTGTATCATCTTGAATAATGCAGTGGCATCTCTTTACATTACTGCCCTATCGTGTGACTGGAATGCTACTTTTGGATCCTATGATAATATGTAGGGAAAACATACCCTCAGGTCTCTTTTGTAAAGGGATCCTGTGAGCTGATTTTCTAGCAGAGAATATTCTGTACAGGAAACAGCCTCAGTTATCCAACAAGAAATGGCATAGTAGAAATGTGTCCCCCTAAGAGTCCACTCATCACTGAGCTGCAGAATATTTTTGGGTTATTTTCCCCTAATACATTCAGGGTTGAATAAGGTACATACAATTCTATTTATGAAAGTTCACATGCACAAGATAGTGCTTACATATTCAGGTGTCTGAGGATTTTGACAAGTTTATAAATGTAATGTTCTAAGTACGTTCTGTGGTGACAACAGATTGGCATACAAACTTGCAGACTTCTGAGCCGTTAGCTGACTGCTCACTAGATTGCTCAGTTTGTATTTCAGATCTCAGCTGAGTTATACAGAAGCCCTGTTAGCTCTTTGGATTTCATCCTGAGCTACTAAAAAGAAACTCTTTGAGGAACAGCTTTTTTACTACCAGCCTACCAATGTAAATGGCATTCCTACTTTAAGAGCATTAAACATAATCTGTAACTCTTAAGTCTAGTGCCTTAAATTATCACTGAGATTTTATTTATTGTAGTGTTAATCATTAACTGGAGGATTCTGCCTTCCTCTTCACTATACAGGGACTGTAACTTTCTACTCTAAATTTTAACTCCTGATTTAGGAGTTCCTAAAGACAGGTGGCATGTCTCTGGTTTTCTTTGTTTCTGGTGATGTGTTAGCAGTTGAAATGATTTACACTCTTTGGAGGTTAAAAAAAAAATAAAGGAAATGCTGTTTTTAGGAACCACCAAAAGCCCAATTTCCTTTGCCTCTATCCATGTTTCTTAGCAGATAGTGTTATATTGAGTTGGAGTCTAGAGATTTAACAAAGTTGCAGTTGGGCACAAATAGAATATTGCTATTGTATCTTATATACACCACTTACAAAACTGTTCAGACCTGATGTTATTTATGTCTAATGTCTCTTTTCATACCTATAAAACAGAACAGATTTCATAAGAAACAAAATACATTTTGTAGCTAGTCTTTCAAATATTTCTGTGCCCATTCTTGAGGAAATGAATTGTAAAAGAAGAGGTGGTTATAAACTTGGGATCATTACCATATATTTTCCTTTTACTGGGGAACAGATTATGTCTTTTGCATTGGGAGAGACATTTTGGCATCAATAAAATCTCATCTTCTTTTCTCCCATATGATGCCACAGACTCAAAAGCTTAAGAAGAAAATGTAGGAAAAAAAATAAAACTCCAGAATACTTTCAAGAAAACCTCAGTTGGAAAGTGAGAACAAATTCAAGAAAGTTTTTCTGTAAAAGAAAGGATGTTATACTCTGTTAACTTTAAGCATAAATGTTCAATATTGATAATTATAAGGCTTTTATTACTTGAAATATTAATTAAAAATGAGGATTAGCATGCTCTCGATAGTATAATAATTTTTATATAATTCTTTGGAAAAGAAGAAGTGATAAAGAACTCCATGATAACTCCTGAAATTCCTGAAGTTCTACAGTTTCTTTATGGATTTATCAGGTAGTAGAGGGGGAAAAATACATATTTTTTTCTGTCTTATCATAGTAAACATATTTATACTAATTATTTTTAGTGGAAAAGTTAGAAGGTGGAGGTAAATTATGTCTTTTTATTTTAGATAAAATGCACACACAAAATATATGTAATTTTGGATGTAGGTTTCAACAAAGCTTGAGTTATTCGGAGTGAGGATTTTACTTCAGATACCTTTACGATGAAACCCTCATTCTTGACACTTACAATAATAATACTAATATTACTACTACTAATAATAATTCAAAATGAAAGAGCATTAGAAGAGCATGCTTGCAAAAGAAAGTAATTTGTAACTGAATGAACACCAATGAAGGAAGAAAAATTGTTACTTGTGAAATGCTGCAAGACTGGACCTATGAAGTTGTCCTCAAATTACTTAGTTCTTCGGATAAATTTTCCCCTTCCCTTCCCTTCCCTTCCCTTCCCTTCCCTTCCCTTCCCTTCCCTTCCCTTCCCTTCCCTTCCCTTCCCTTCCCTTCCCTTCCCTTCCCTTCCCTTCCCTTCCCTTCCCTTCCCTTCCCTTCCCTTCCCTTCCCTTCCCTTCCCTTCCCTTCCCTTCCCTTCCCTTCCCTTCCCTTCCCTTCCCTTCCCTTCCCTTCCCTTCCCTTCCCTTCCCTTCCCTTCCCTTCCCTTCCCTTCCCTTCCCTTCCCTTCCCTTCCCTTCCCTTCCCTTCCCCCTGTATTTGACATTTACACAGAGCCTGGAGTCTTGAAATTTTGTGACATTCATAATTCTATTGTAGAGTATTCCCAGGTTGCTCTCTATGCATACACTAAACATTGGTTTACAAACTGGAATTGGATTTGGAAACAAGGGGCTCCTCTGAAGATATCTCTTTTTAGACTGAGGTGCAGTTTATAATCAGGGTCTTATTTCTGTGGCCATTTGTGAAGAATTTGATTCTTTCTTTGCAGGAGGATGTTGTCTAGCTAAAGATCAACACTATTGATCATGAACTAATTGCATTATTCCTACCAAGGCTTAGGGGGATGTTTGACATCCTTTTCAAAATACCTAATTTTCAATTAATTCAATGAAAAATAAAAATCCTAGCATTTCTATAAGTACCTATAGATATCTGTCTGTATACTTAAATATTTGCATATTTTGGAGGACTGTGAAAAATGGGATAAATTGTAACCAGTCATGGTAAATAGACATGAGGTTTGAAGAAGAACATATAGTTTAGAAACTCCCATTAAATAAAATTTAAAAGCTCATTTCTATTTTACATAAATAGTGGAAGTGTTGTGAGAGATAGAGGCTTCTATTAGTAGGTACTACAAGATGTATAGCAGAGCTATGAAAGTATATAGATGTATACCTTCACAACATGCACCTAAATCTTTGAGTCACTTTTTTTTCCAGAAGGTCTCTATAAAGTCCATAAATAGATACAGGCTGTTGCTGAGCTATACAGACCTGTTGTCCTGATAGCTGTCTAAACATACTCAGACATAATTTCTCTCTAGGCACACATCTATTCCTAAAATTTATGTAATAATCTGGTGACCTCTGCACCACTTCAGGCATTAATACCAGGATCACTCCTGAACTCCAGATACAGATTGACTTGCACATAGCGCTAATCCCTTCTAGACTGACTGTACACTCATTATATAGGACATGTTCCTGCTCTTTTTTGTATCCCATGTTTCCAACAATAAATCAATATTTAGGTATTTGTGAGGTTTGAGTTGTTTGGTTTTATTTCTGTTTCCTAGTCCTGAGTCAAAGTGAGCTGTGTCACACCTTACCAGGATAATTTCTGTGGTATAAATCAAAAGCAAAGTCAGTCAGACCAATATCACAGAAAAATTCTAAATGAGTAAATGTGGTAAAGGAACAAATTACTGTGCACTCAAATTAATAACAACTTTCTGAAAGTTTTGCTTTCTCTAAGGTCTCTGGGCCTTGGAAAAGAGAGGCCTATTGTTTAAGTGTCAGGTTTCACCCTAGATTTCGTTTGTAATCAACACCAAAATCATGAATTTCGAAGACACGGCATGTCTTAATTTAATGCTAATGTATGAAACAGAATCCAGTTTTTCTTCTGTAGAAAGGTCTATTCCTCTCTTTTTCTAATTAGGAAAGGAACTTATGGAGAGCAATTCAGTTAAATATATCTGTATGGTAGGTATCTAAGGCTGAATGAGAAGAACTCTACACTGACTTTTTCCTCTTAAATGTAGGCAGTCACATTTTTCTTCAGCACTGGATCTTCATGCTACAGGTAGTTTGCAGGTTTCTCATGTGAACTCATTCAAAACACCATATTGCCATAATACAATTCATTTCACATGTGCTCTTCTTGACAACTTAAAACTCCCCTGTCCTGTAAAATATGATTCCTTACTTACAAAATTTTGATTGAGGTCCAAGAAAACTGGAAATAGATTGCTATTCTTGTGGTCTTGTCCCTGTCTCAATGTCAGCAGAAGGATAAGAGAAGACATCTTGAATGGCATGCAAAATACGAGACACAAAGAATAGCTGAAGTTGTAAGGGACACTTGGAGATCATTTAGGCCAAACTTCCCTGCACAGGAAAGTTGTTCAGGAATCTGTCCAGTCAGAATTTTTTGAAAATCTCCACAGATGGAGAGATGGAGGCTCCACAATGCTCTGGTCAACTGGTTCCACTTTTTAACGACCTTTATAGGAGAAAAAAAAAAAAAAAAAAGCAAACATTTTCTTGTTCACAGTAGTCTCTGAGTACTGTAAGTTATTGTACATTTTTATTTCTCTGTCTAGAAAATAAAGGCATATCTAAGGTAACAAAAGAGAGGCAAAACAAACAAATTCATGTAGCCAAAGGAATAAACTGAAATTCTCCTGGTTTCGTATTTCAGTATAAAAAAATGAAATGTTGAATTTAATTTTTTGATAGTTGCCGAAAAGCTGATTAATTTTAGGGTCTTTGAAATCTTGTTCAGATTGAAAATTCTAATCAATACTTAAAATTTAAAAGAAGAGTGTGTCAAAATGTGGCTATCAAATACAGTCAGTTAAAACTAACAGAGGGAAAAAATTTCAACAGACAATAAATTTCCATTAAAGTACCTAGCGAAATTTGTTACTACACGGACCATTAAAAGCCCTGCTTGGATGAAAGTATTGTAGTTCAATAAATTAGTTGGATTTCTAAGTTTAGTTTTGTAGTTTGCATTCAAAGATTTCATCACAACAGATAATATGGACAACAGATAGAGATGTAAGAATACCTGGGGTTTTGAAAGAAAGACAGCAAGCTAAGAGTTTAATGTTCAGTATGTATATGCCAGAAAAGTAAAATTCAAAATTGCATTTGCTATATCTATTTTTTTGTGCTTGTGTCTTAAGAAGCCTCATTCTGAAAGCTTTTTTTTAAAAAAACTCTGTCTTTTAACTGTAGTTTAAACCATATAAATCATAGCATTAAGTTTTTATATCTTTACAGAAAATAAGTCTATTTTATCTACTTGATATGAGAATGAAATACGTATATATCTAAAAATTAAATCCCTTATTGTGACTCTCAAAATACATACTCTTTTGAAAATCAAAGTTCTGATCAAAATAGTAAAGAAAAACAACTACAGAAACCATATCCTCAGAACTTGAAGAAATTATTTATTAAGCAGCACACAAACATTTTCCTAGTGGAAAGAAAAATTTACTAAGGGAGAATTAGCTATGTGAATATTGACTAGAGCTTTGAAATTATGAGAAGGGTTTTGACAAAATACCAGAGAATTAATCATTAGTCACATTTTATCTTGGGATTTACAATACAATTTTGTTTAATTACTTCTGATGTTTCAGTATCATGCTAAGAACTACAAGAGACAAAGAATTAGAGGGTACATGCTCTTTTCAGACTTGTTCTCAAATGGAAAAGAATGTTTATTAGAACTCATAAACAAAAGTTTATATTCTTGGCATTTCTACACAAAGGAGATCAAGGATTGAGCTGGCATAAAGAAGCCTTGCAAAAGTGGCCCTGCCAGTTTAACATTAAAAGACTTTGTGAAATGACTTGCATTGTTACAGTTCAGTGAACCACAAGTCATGTATGAATAATATGAACACAATTCAGGCTTAGTTTCATCTCAAAATTTGTAGGATACTCTCATGCATAACTAACTTTTCTCAAAAGATAGTGTACAGAGGATGGTAGGGTTGTTGTGTTGTATAGCCAGATTTATCAAGCACAGTCTTCAATAACACTTGACTGTTAAATTTTTTACATTAAAAAGCAATTTTATAATGTGATTTACTTTAAGGAAAAATTTTAATTCAATTAATTTCCTAAGATAGAAATGAAATTTCATTTTTCAGTTTTTACCCAGTCTAAAACAGCATGTTTTATAATTAGATATTATTATGGCCATTCCATGCAAAATACCTGTGGATCATTTAAAGAGAGAAATTAATTTGATCACAACTTTTTTTCTTTTTTTGCTTGCTCATTTCCTGTATGGAGTACTCCTTTTGTCATCTGAGGAAAAAAAAGAATAGTCAATTTTAATTTATACATGGATAAGAAAATTCCTTCTCAGTTCCCATCTACTAGTCATCATCAAATAGGTAAATGTAGAATATAAAAATGCAAAAAAATTAATTTTTTTGTGCAAAACCAAGCTTAATTTTATCCTGATTTATGTGTTTTCAGATTTGTATGTAATGGTGTTTAAAAATATTGCTGCTTTTAATTTATCTAAAATCACCAGTGTTCTTCAAATTGTGTTGCTAGTTTGAGAAGAAAAGACCAACAATAAACATTTGAAAACAGGATAATTGACAGGAACTATGGGAAGATAAGGAGTTCTTCATAAGCAAACAAAAATTATATACATTAGAAGCAATAATTCCATGATTAGCAAAGCAAGGAAAGAGAAAGATGAAGTGGGAAGGTCAGCAACATAATGGTGATGTGAAGTTTCTAATAACATTTTGAATGAGCTTTAAGGAACATTGTATGTTTCATGTTTCTTTTTATATACACCACAGTGGTTCTAATTCATTTGGGAATCTCAGTGAGAAATGTTCAGACATGCAACACTAGTTAATGATTTATTGTGTGAAACCCAGAATTGGTAGGAAAACGACATAAATCTTACATCTCTTCTGACGCTCCTGTAGCATATGACAATCCCCTACTCGTTGACCATGGCATGGTGTGAAGATGAAATTCTTACTAGTCTTCAAGTTTCTAGAATATTCTTTCAAGTGAACAGTTATCAGTCTTTTACCTGTTCAATACTAACGTTTCAAAGTGACATACTAAGATTCAGTGAGAATTTTACCCTCTTACACATCTCCGTAGTAATGAGCACTTACAAGTGGTGCACCTGTCCAGAAGGAGTCCACAAAAATGATCAGAGAGTGGGAACACCTCTTCTGTGTTGAAATGTTGAGAAAGTTGGGTCTGCTCAGCCTGGAGAAGGCTCCAGGGAAATCTTACTGTACCTACCAGTACTTAAAAAAGGGCTTAGGAGAAAGATGGGGACAGACATTTTAGTGGAGCCTGTTGCGACAGGTACTCCTTGGTACAACAAGGAGTCATGATTTTAACCTGAAAGAGGATCAGTTTAGATTAGATACAAGAAAAAAGTTTTTGCAATGAGGTTGATGAAAGACCAGAACAGTTTTCTTGGTGAAGTGGTGGATTCCACGTGCCTGCTAACACAGAGGGTCAGGCTGGATGGGGCTCTGAGCAACCTGACCTAGCTGGAGATGTCCCTGCTCATTTAAGGGTGATTGGATGATATGGCTTTTAGAAGTCCCTTCTGACCAGAACTGCTGTATGATTCTGTGAAATAGAGGTGGTATTGTTAAAGAGGGCTAGGTACATGCTTGGGTTAAACAGCAGACACTCCTGCTAATATACAGGTCTCTACAAACAAAACCTCTGGTTAAACTCTGCCTAAATTCTGTCTCATCATTATGGTCTGCTGCACTGGCTCAGTACAAGTTCGGATCGCATTTCGCTAAGCAAAGAGATAATCCTCTGAATGCTGCACACATGAATAATTATATCAAAATAATTTTCACCTTGACTTAGCCAAAGTTATTCAGGACTGAGGATGAGGTACTATTGTGCTTTAAAATCCTGGCAGTTTGGGTCTTCCAGTTATCACAGGAGTTCAGAAAATTCTTTAATGAGGCTAGCTGTTTCTCAGAAGATTGGGGAAGAAAAGCTGTAGGAGAAATGCTATTGTATGTATTATTCAAGCATAAATTATAGGTCTCAGCTGGGTAAAATTCTGTGGGGTTATAGCACAGGTCAGACAAGATGATCTGATGATCCATTCTGGCCTTGCATTTCTGAGTTTCTGAATAATGTACAATGAATTTTATATATTCAAGTCAAGCTGCGTGGACAGAAAACTAAAACTATTTACTACTTCTTGTCTAGATTTATGATGGAAGGGAAAGGACCAGACAGAACTCATTAAAAATAAATTTCTCAATCTCCTAAATACCTACACTCTCTTTGTTTTCTTTCTGTGTCATGGTGAAAAACTATGGAATTGTCTTTTGACCTAAATCAATAAGCTCTGACTTTTTTAACTCTTTATTGTTTCTTACTGCTTCTGTGTAGTGATTTTATGTGGCTTATCACACTTTCATCTGCCACTTCTCCATATTCTTGTCTCTTCTGTACACCTCTGGAGTTGAAATATTTGTTAATATTCTGAAATTATCCCACTTATGCAGCAACATTGACTATTTATGAAACTGACTCTATTTTTTTAATAGTCCTACTGACTTACTTCTCTGGCTAAAACTGCAAGTTTTCATAAGTATTTTCTGTTCTTTAGCAAATAGAATCTGTTTACATTTAAGAAAAAAATCTATTATTTTTTAAATGTAATTTTTTATTATAATTTTTTAGAAATTTTGCATACAAGTGGAAACAACACATTTTCAGAGAGTACACAAAAATATTCATAAGGATAAAAGATTGAAAGTAACTCAGGTACAACTTGTATGACTAGCATCAGGACCTCTAACTGGAGAAATACACCTAGACTGTCTCCAGTAGTAAATGTTGGCAAATATTTGCTACGAACTCATATATTTTAAATCTTTGGCTGAAACAGTGTAAGTAACAAGCAATAATTATGTTTTCTGTCATAAATATTGGGTTTTGCTGTGGATATTTTTGTCATCTATGTCTGTGGAAACCTTTTTCACTATGGTTCATTAACACTGCAATTTGCAGTAATAACATATTTAAAGTATCAGTCATCTTCCACTCTCAAATCACAGAAAGTCAAAACCAATGACCCAGACACTAGTGTCAAAGGGTTAGTTCCCAGGTTGGTCCTGGGCAGGATCTTTAGTTCTGCAGTGACTGGCGCAGTAGATGATGACAAAGATTGCATTTTAACTCAGCTGGATAGAGCACGGTGCTGGCAACACCAAGTCTGTGGATTTGCTCTGTATATGGGCCATTCTCTTAAAAGTTATATTGATGATCCTTGAGGGTCTTTCCCAACTCATAGTATTCTGTGAGTCTGTGATTAATCTTAGAGATTAATACCCAGAACACTGACTTTTTTGAAAGTGCAATTATCTTGGTTAATTTCCATAAAAATTCTTTTCTTCTCATGTTTTCTTTCAGGCTATCCTTGATGTACCAGTTGTTGCTATTCAATGACTGTATTTTCATCTGTAAGTAAAGGGACAAACATTCCTCCCATGCCAAGCAGCAAAACTACAGACTGGGCAGAACTGTAAGGGTTTCCAAGAAGTTTGAATCAGACTTAACTGTAGTAAAGGATATGGTGCAAATGCGCCAAAAAGCAAAGTAATAATACTCAGTGTATGGAGAGGGTGTTTGTATTTCACATAATGTTATCAGATCACTATAGTCACCCATACACATTCTCAATAGAGACACCATAGGGGTGCCATCTGACATCCAGCTGATTGTCCAGAGAACAGATACAGTGTGGAGCCATACTGTTTCCCGTGCAAGATTCTCTTGGTGAACCTGCACAGCATTGTATACCCCTGCTTAATGCAGCTAAATTAAACCCTCACTGTGAAGGTCTCACACAGATACTGCCATGAGGGGCTAGGTGGTTATGAATTTCCTTTATAGTCAGAAAAAGCTGTCGAGCAGGATTCATCTGAGCTATTTTATACAAGTACTTTATGATAGGGTAAGTGGTGATCTTAAAGTGCCAATTTTCCTGCACTGATTTTCCCATGACTGAGATGTAGATGTAAACATATTTCTACACCTGTTCAGAAGAATTGCCACCCAAGATGCAGAAAGTATTCTCCCCAGAAAACTATAGTGCTCTGCCAATCTAAACAATTTACCTATACTTATGTGACAAAATATCAGCAATCAAGAACAGAGAGAATTCAAAATTAATTTTTGGGGCACAATCAGTTTTATTGAACCTCTAATTCCTCCACTCTGTAATAAAAGAATTATGGCAACTGTGTCAGAATTGGTCCCTCATTTTTAGCAATTAATATGAAATTTGCCTGTGAGATACAATATAATTAGACAATTTCTGTACTAAAACAACACTCTGTAAATTAGATTCATTTTTTTATCAAGAGGATTTTTCTTCCTAACTTCCTGAAAGCTTTACTCATCTTTGCCCTATAACTCAATTACTTACACCCACTTGTGAAGCTCTTGACCTTAAAGGAATAGACTAAGCCACTCCCTTGAGATATCTTTCTAGCAGTTTAAGTAATGAGGAGTCAGCAAGTGTAATCATGAAAGGAAAATTATTTTCATCAAGAAAATGTATGTTTATGCTTGTCAAAATGATGACTGTAAGAAGTACGGAGATATGCAAAATGATGATCATAATTAAAAACTAAGACTGGATTTTTTTTTCTCTAAAAGCACACAAATTCTGTCATCAGAAAACTCATATAGATTTAAAAAATTTGACTTAATATGCTTTTCCAGTTTCTAGGTAACCATCATTTGAATCTTTTTACCTTCTTCAGTGTTCCCAAAGGAAATTAGCTAATTAGTTTGCATGGCCACCATTAACAAGTATTATGAAAAGTCATGGGCATTTGGCTTGTGGGGAGGGAGGTTGAAGTGGCTAAAAAAAAATCCAGGTATGACTCTGACAAATAAATATTTCCAGAAATTCCTACCAAAAATCCACACTTATCTTCATTACCTTGGGGAGAAAAAAACACATAAATCATGAAGTAAATACTAACAGGAAAAAAAAATCCTCAAGGACTTGATATTGCTTAAACATTAGCTTTAATTAGTATGCCTTTGTAAATAGAACTGATGATTCTTATTTTTGTGCTTTTGAAACTGATGGGGAAATTTTCACTGATTCAAACAAGAGGAAAATGCACACCACCTTACCTGTTTCCAAATGCAGACATTAACCCCACTGGAAGACATCTATAATTCTTATTCAAAAGCAAGGGCATCTCTTGCCTTAGGGGTGCTAGGATCCATTCCCACCAGAATTTTATAACTCTCAGTACAAATCTTTGTGAGCTTTTCTTCCCTCCAGTGCCAAGCACAGACAGTGCACACAAAGGCACAAAGACAAACACTGTCACACATGAGACAGGGATATGCACAGGGATGGAAAGAATGCTGCACCTTTGCCTGTACAGAAAGGGGGACCCCCACCTGAAAAGCATTCCAGTTTTTATTGTTGTAAGGAAAAGCAGATCAAGATAGGATGTTGTCTGTTTAGTCAGTGACAGAATCAATAGCAGAGAAATGTTAAAAATCAGAACAGATATCCTGCTTACTCTGAAGTTATGCAGACTAGTCAACCCATGTTTTATTATTGCAGCTAATGCAATAAACAGCACAGTGTGTTGCTCCTTGACCTGGGTGTAGAAACATAAATGTGAGAGAAGAAAATGGATCACAGTTACTTGTTTTCTAAAACAAGTAGATTTCTATTTGACTTTACTTTTCCCTGATAATATGTGACCAAAAAAAAAAAAGTGAGACTATTCAAGTTACAATTAATGCTTAAAAAAAATTTGTTTGAATAATTTAAAATGTATGGTATAGGGAAACTCCCTTTTCTGGGTGAATTTTTTATGATACCCAAAATTTGGCCTGGTTTGGAAGAGATCTTACAGATCATCAAACAATAAGAATTAATTTTAATGTAGTGGAAAAGCTGAAGTTTCCCAACAGCTTTTTGTCCTTACACTATGAAAAATAAATTGTACAATTTTTCCTTTTTCCTTTAGCAGGTGACTATTCCCAAGATTATTTACACCTTTGAGTGACTGGAGTATCTTTCTTAGGAGCGTAGGCTAAGGAATTTGAGCCTGTTCAGCCTTGGAAGAGACAACAGAGGGACCTCATCAATGTCTATAACCATCTGAAAGGAGGCTGTCCACAGCATGGAGACAGGATCTTCTTGGTGGTGTTGCCAAGCAATAGGACAAGAGGCAATGGGCAGAAACTGATGCACAGAAAGTCCCACCTGCATATGAGGAAGGACTTTATTGTGTAGGAGACCACAGAACAGTGTCCAGACCACTGGAACAAAATGTCCAGAGAGATTGTGGAGTCTTGCTCATTGGAGATATTCAAGAACTGTCTGGACACAATCCTGTGCCATGTACTCTAGGATGACCCTGCTTGAGTAGGGAGATGAATCTTTGTGTGCTGGGCAGCATACAGCAAAGAGGTAAAAATTATCCTTAGGTCAAGGGCAAAAAAAAAAAATCCCAATTTAGGCTAACTTTTTCGTCTTCTGCATTATGAACAATAGTTAAAGAGATGCAGAAAAATGTTTACACTTAGAGACTTAAATGCACTTGCACACATGTTGGCTTTTTCCATGGTTACTATAACAGAGAATATCATGAAGACTAGCAGAGGCCACACTAATGGTTTAAAAAATGTTTTACTGAATTACTGCAGGTCACCAGTTAAGCAAACTACATAAGTTTGCTGTATTATGAGTAATATAAAAGCCATTACCTAAGTATCAATCGCTAGCAAAAACTGAGTTAAAGCCAGATGAACTAGAGTTAAAGCCAGATGAAAATGCCTGTTACCTTTTATCAATTTAGTCAACCATTTTATGTTTAATATATTTTTTTTTCCTTTTAGCCTGATATAGAATTCCTATCTCACTTCTGGTTTGTATGAAAGTCACAGATTAAAATCATATTGCTTTTCCAAAATCTCTTAAAAGGAGTTCTGAAAAAACAAAATATATGCATCAATATAATTTATCTCTTTAAATTAATTTATTTTTATTACTGTTTGGGAATCAGCATCTTAAAGTCAAATTCCATTAAAAATTTGTGTTTCCATACTCTTAGAATTACCCCAAAAGGGCAGTGGCTGGAGGAGAAGTTCTTGCAGTCTTATGATTGAAGGTGAGCTTGCTTTGAACTGCATGCACACTCCTGATGCTTGATTTATAAAGTTGTTATTAAAGCTCAGAAGCAGGACTAAATTCATGAAGAGGCTTAAACATTGCATTTTATGGGTAGCAGTACAATCCCTATGTACAGAACAAATGGATGGTATATAACTGGAGCAACCCAAAGTCTGCTACTCTTTCTACAGGAAGTGAGCTATTCATCATGCCAAACCTTAATGTCATTGTATTATGTAACCCACCATAACACCACAGTGCTCCAAAAAGATAAAAGGCTAGCTACTAGCCAAATATTTAGAGTAATTTGCCAAAAAAATCCTGTTTGTCTTCATTCGTCTCCCTGTTACACTTTTACTTTTTTTTTTCCCAACCTACAGTTGAAATATTGCTAGTTTTGACTCAAGCAATTTGTTAATCATTTTCCACCCACATTTCTCCTGATAAATTTTGTAGATACTGCTTTCAAATTATGTCCTCCATAATTTCAGCTTCTTGCTTTTACTGTCATATCCATCTGAAAATACTAAGTTTCGTAGCAGGGAATCAATATAATTAGAGAAGGAAGGATAAATGCATTATGTGGATTTTATGAAAACAATATTTAATAAATTCATACTTTGGAAGTTAATTCATTATGGCTTAATTTTAAGATCTAAATCTCTGTATGGAAATCAGAAATAAAAATAATATTTAAAAATCCACAAAAATGGTTTAACTGCTACTGAAAATTCAACAGTATTTACTTACCTCTAAGCATTAAATTCCTCATCCATGGATGTACCAACTCACCATGATTCCTTGGCAGCATCTCATGCAATAAGGGAAGCTGAATAAGTCAGGACTTCAAGGATTCAAGCCATATAATCATCAGAACAGGATAGAGCTCACTAAGAGACAATCTTTTATCACTGATTGAGATGTTCTTAAAGAGGAGAGAAAATAGTGAAAATAGAATAAACAAAACCCTCAAAAATCTCAAAATATCTAATTTAGTATCTCAAAACGTTTTAGAAGTAGAAATATGAATGAAGGGTTTGTAGTGTAAAAAAATGCATAGCAAGAGAATATTGATATAATAGAATTGAGTTATTCTGACAACAAGTACAAAGGGAAAAGAGGACAAACATCATTGGAAAAACAGAAAACAATTTAAAAAGGAAACCAAAAGTATTTTCCAGTGGATCCCTTAGATTTTTAAGGAAATTCTCTAAAGAAGGTATGGATGAAAGTAATGAATGCCTTTCATAATATATTCCTATTCTATTTTAGTTTTGCATAATTCTGTAGTTTTTATACAACTTCACTGTGCTGGTTTTGAACAGGGTAGAGTTAAATTTCTTTACAGTATTTAGTATGGAACTAAGTTTTGAATTTGTTCTGGAAACAGAGTTGATGACTTGGAGATGCTTTTGTTATTGCTGAGCAGTGCTGACACAGCAAGGCATTTTGTGCCTCTCATGCCACCCCATTGCAAAGGAGGAGAGCAGCACATAAGATGTTGGGTGGGTGCTCAGCCAGGACAGCTGGTCCCAACTGACCAAAGGGATATCCCAGACCACATGGTGTCATGGTCAGCATATAAAGGTGGGCAGAAGAAGGAAGGTGGAAACATTTGGTGTGGTGGTGTTATCCCAAGTAACTGTTACAGTGGTAGAACCTGCTTTCTGGGACTTGGCTGCCTGTGGGAAGTGGTGAACCAATTCTTTGTCTCACTTTGCTTGCATGTTCAGCTGTTGCTTTACCTTTTAATTCTCTTTATGTCAACCCATGTGTTTTCTCACTTTTACCCTTCCAGTTCTCTCCCCTATTCCACTGGGAGTGAGTAAGCAAGCAGCTCTGTGGGGCTTAGATACCATCTGTGGTTAAGCCACAACACTTCCAAAGAGCATTACAAGTAAAAGGAAGGCAAGAAAAAGACAAGAAAGAAGGCTTCTTTTTTTTTTTTTTTTTTAACTTCTTGAAATCTAAACTGCATAAGAAATTACTTGCATGCTTACTTAGTGAAAGCCAGAGGTCATTATATTGTGTTCTAAAGTCTTTTTCTTTACTCTTTTGTCCTGGATTGTCTTCCAAACCAAGACATCTATACTGAAATCTTTTCTGTGGTCATTTATGTTCAAAGTTACCCAAAGTTAATGGTCATCGTGCTGCACAGAGTTTAGTCAGACATACTGGGGTATGAAACCAGATCTTTCTCCTGGCACGTAATTTTTGCTATCTCAGTTTCACTACAGGAAAAAAGATCCCAACAACTATGTGGAACTAACATCTGACAGTGGTGGGATTTTGTTTCATGTATATTATGCCTTTTTTGTTTGTCAAGTGATGGGAAGGACATTTTTCACTCCTTTTATGATATACACCCTGCCAATGAAATCCTTAGGCACTACTCCATTGTCAGCTGGTGAGGGGATCATACCACTGGAGATGGAAAAACAAGTCATTTACCTCCTTTGCCCATGCCTAGAAAGTCCAGCCCATTTGTGCTACTGAAGATGTGGTAGGGAGAAGGTGCTCTATGGTTTAGAGCAACATTTGTTGTCTTTATCTCTCCATGTAATGAGAACAGTATGGCAGCTTTTCCGCACTCCTTACTGTCCCTTTCTTCTCTATTTCTTCTACATCTTCCACCCTTTTATTTTTCCCCTCCCTTTTCCATGGAGAGGACCATTTTAATTTTGGCTGGTCCTCAGCTTGGCAAGTCAGGGTGGCATATTTTGCTGTTTTGATGAAAAACCTTGGGAAAATGTCGTGCTTTTCAGTATGCCAATAAAAGTTTAAATTTGCTGGACAGTAAAATGAAAAGGTCCCTGAGACTGTTGAATTTTTTTTGAGCTCTTCATTTTTAGACAAAACTTGTTGCAGTGTTACTTATCTTCTTTCTTTTTTAAGTCAGACTCATGGTACTATCCCATTGTCACTTAAGTTAAGCTTTTAGATTCCACTAGTGAGCCTGAGGTACTAACCTAAATCTTTCTTCTTGGTAGTGCCATATGCTAGCAAGATTTAACTAAAGCTTTGGAAACATATGCTCTGAAAATAGACACAAAACAAGCATGCACTTATTGAGAGTTCAGTAATTTCTTTGACATAATCACTGTTAGGTAAAGAAAAAAATATTATCTCATGCGGTATTTTGACATATTCTGAGATATCTTTTTACCATAAGCTAAAATAAAACTGTTCCAGAGAATGTAGGGAACTGATTTTTTTTAATGGATTATTAAAGGATGACAAAAAAGACATAAGGTCTCAATTCTTTATAATATTGCAGATAAACCAGCAATATGGTTCAAATTTCATAAGCATGGTAGAAAACAAAGTAATTTCAAACTCCTTGCCTGACACTAATTACCTGTTTGGGCTATCAGCTTTCAGCATGTAAATTCAATCAGAAAGGAAAATAAACGTGCTGGAGTGGATGCACAGTGCACATTGCTGTCTGTGGCTGATGTCCCAGAAGATAAAGATGTAATATTTCACTGCTTTATATTATGATTTCTCCTGAATGTTTTATCAGCCGCGCATTATAATTTAGACATGCAAATAAATAGTAGTATGGCAAAGTTTTGCCCTTACTTTGTGGAGTGAAACACAGACTTTGCCTTCCCTCAAAGCTTCATGTTATTTAGCTAAGATGTCTGATTTCTGAGGGGTTTTATTCGCTACCCTTTTCTTTCTGAATATAAAATATGCATTAAAGCTGAGCTCATATATTAATTGGTGGAGTTACCCATCCCACCAGAACTGTAATTAATGTATAACTTCTTGTCATTTCCCTGGGGCACCATTTCATGATGCAGTGATCTATTTTGATACCATTCTTTGCCCTGCCATCTGTAAAGCAGAGTTTGAAGTGGTGTGCTTCGAGTACTTTGCACATGGCTGTCTATCATTAGAGAGAAGAAAGAGGCAGTAAAAAATTAGCCTCCTCCTTAGTTCATTCTCTGACCTTGGTATAGACATAAAATGGTATGGTTTTCCACTATTGCTTTAGTATTTATATATCTCTTACATTATCTTTTCCACTTCCATTGGGGGCAATTTTCCTGGGTCTGAAAGACAGCCCTAATATCCTAGCACAGCAGAAAAATTAAAATGCAAGATTACTCACCACATATCTGTTCTCAGAGACTAAGTTGATTATTCATCAGTTCTCCTACTCCTCTCTTTAGAGTCCTGATATTTTCCCTCAAACTCCTGACCCTTCTCTCAGCTCACTATGTTAAGTAAAGCTTATCATTTATTCACGCTTCTCTCAGTATACGAAAACATTAATTATTCTATCTAAGGGGCTACACAACTAAATACATTGCTTAGGTTTCTCCATCTTATTCTTCTGTGCAGTATTTGTCTTTACTTACCCCAACGTGCAGCTCAAAATCCTCTAATTCACATAGTGAGACAGAATTCCAACAAGTGGCTCAGATTCCAACTGTTTGCTGAGATATGAAGACTAGTACTTTTACCTGTCAGAAATATCTGATTAATGACTCATAATAATAGGATACAATAACTGCCAACTGTTTTATTGTATGCAAAACAGACCTCTTAGAACAGTATTACATGAGGGTCACATGAAATGGTTCTGCTAGGGATGCTCAGGGGCAGCATCCCAGTTCAGGGATCTCAATATCTGGCAAACATAGATCTGGGGTTAGGGGACAAGGGGGAAGACAAGAAAACCTTTTTTTAAACTGATACTAATCTTTCAAAATGTTATTTTATGTACTAAAGGAGCCTATTTACGCAATAGAATGTAAAGGGTTGAAGTAAGCTGAAACCCAAAATTCCTGTGTATTAGAAACTTGATCCCAACTGGAAGAGCTAATCCATACAGTTAATGTAGTTAAAGCAGTTTTACATCTCTCCCCAAGTAGGCAACTGTTTAGAAAAATTGCCCTCCATACATCACTGTCTGTACTGCTTAAACTACTAAATATCTATACCTTTCATAAGGATATCTGCGTAAGACACCTAAATGTTGTTACACAGTTCTGGAAAGTAATCCCTCTGTTAATATTTCCTTTAAGATTTCAAAGAGAAAAAAACATGTATTTTCTATTTTATTTTGATGATTAATGAAAATTTCAGTTTAAATTTTT
Source organism: Fringilla coelebs (assembly GCF_963513975.1). NCBI lineage: Eukaryota > Metazoa > Chordata > Aves > Passeriformes > Fringillidae > Fringilla > Fringilla coelebs. The sequence continues at coordinate 58,378,281 of NC_140029.1, forward strand.
AGTTTGATGATTAACGAAAATTTCAGTTTGAAAGTCATATCTACATTATATAATTAGTTATATGACATATGAGTCCCTGATAGGATACATTTGGGGGAGGAAGGAAAGAAAGAAGAGAAAAATAAAGGTGATTCAATTTTCCAGAATTTCTGAAAATACTTCTATAAGAATACATATTTTTTTAGTTCTTTGGTGTTTGGAACTGCCTCTTTTAATCTGCACTTGGGGTACTCAGTAGCTCTGTTTTTTTAAAAAAAATTTCCCAATCTTAAGTACACATTTCATGAAAAGCCCCTCTGGAACTAGCAGAATTTGTAGAAGAACAAATTGTTTCCATGTGTGAGAAAGCATCACAGAATTGTGTGTTGTATTCTCAGAACTCCACTCAAAATGTTTAGATAGATAATATTCACAAAACCTGACAGGCACCAAATGAACAGCTTGAATTTATCCTCAGTTCTCTTTATAGACTAGTATTTAAATGTAACACTGAATGGCAAGCAAATACCAACATATACTATATACACTCAAGTATCAAATCACTTCGTATGAATTAAAACCTACAAGTAGATTTTAAAATGAGTTTAGGAAAATTGGAGCTGTTACAATTCTTTGATAATTGAGGACATGATTATAGGGCCTTTTTCTTTTCATTGTGCTGTTGCGTTTTCTCAGACATTGAATTTTATTGTTACTGTACTGGTATATAAATGATAGGTTTATTTATTTGTCATATTGCAAGGCTGCTTTCAGATCATTATTTTTCTAATAAATGTTGATTTCTTATTACTTTATATGCATTTTAATGACATCATAAACCTTCATTTCCATGGTATAATGAATTACAAATTGAGCAACATGTCATCATCCCATATTGTAAAAGTATTTCTTTGTCGATTTGCTATGTATCATTAAAAATATGATTGTATTCATAGCTCTATGCACAAAGAATTTTCTTGTCAAAGCCACACAGTCCATCTGGGTATTTGGAATATTCTAAAGCTTTGAAAATTTCTTGTAATTTAAGAATATTTTTTTGAAACAAATTGAAGTAGTTATAGAATTTTGGCATGAAAGGAATCTTGAAACAAATGAAAATATATAAGAGGACATATAGATATAAAATAACCCCATTCTTAGTTCAAATGAGAATTTCAACATTAATAAAATGGACATAGGGAACAGAACAACGTCTAGGAAACAATAGATGATAAGAAGCTCATTAGAGGTGTTGAAAGCTTTCAGTTTTCTGGATGTACAGATTTTGTCTCTTTCAGACCTAAACTATGACAGACTAAATTTGTTTCTACCCTCTTCTTCCTGCAAGGAAAGAACTGTTCTAGCCTATCTCATGGTTGCTACTGTTTCATAATTAACTTCCTCTTACAGGATTATGATAAAAACCATAGGGCCTGATCTCTTTCCTCTGTTCTTTTTCTCTGTGTACCCAATGTAAGTTAATAGGATGAATATAATCAAGCTAAATTGACATATTCAGATCTAGAACTGTTGCCTTTTGGGATATTTAAAGAGTATGCTTACTATGTCTTTATTCACAGTACATTTATGCTGTCCAAGTCAAAAATTAATTTAAAACTGAGATTAGAACTTTAGACCTCTGCTGCATTGATATACCCAGATTTGTTGCAGATCTGTCTCTTGAATTTCACTGGAGTAATTCCAAGGTTTATACCAATACCTAGCTAGTACCAGGTTTGGTCTTACTACTCCATAGACTGGTAATTAGACACAACTCCCTTTTTTCCTCTCATTTTTGTTTGATTCTTAATATTCTAAATAAATATTCTAAACAGAGTAGATGAAAATACTCCTGATTCACAAAAAAAAATTGGTAGAATCTGACCATATTTTCTTCATGTTGTCTAACCACTTTCTTCTTAACATTAGTATTTCAAAGTCTGAACAAACTTACTTTATGTCTTGAATATGGTGTGGGTCTTCCCTGCCTATGGGTAGGCTACACATTTCTGTTCATAAAGCTACTTTTATTAAATTGTCACTTAATGGACAGAAAATAGCATTATTAGAAAAATATTTTCTATAGCTTTGCTTTGAAATCATCATAAGGTTTGTCAATAAATAAATCTATTTTTATGACCTTTAACCAGTCATCTTCTATGCAGAAACTCCAATACTTTCATGTGATCATGTGGTACCCTGTGAGGATTCATGATCAGAGAACTTCTCTTGCCTTTGAAGTCTTTCATGTTGAGCTGACATTAGTCACTCATCGCACATTAGTGTTTAGAGCTGCATCTGCATTTGCACTAGAAGTAATACAAATTCTCATATTTACCTTTAAGGTTATCAGCTCTGCTACTTTCTCATTCCTCAGGTTTGATTATTTGGTAGTATAATACTTCCAGCTGCACAAAAAATACATTCTGAATAATCACTGAAAAGAGAACGTCTTAAATTTCTTAACAGCAGTTTTATTCAAGAAGGGCTATATATAGGCTGGATCTGATCACTTTACTGTCCTAGGTACACCTGTGATTCTTAGAACTGAAAACTCACTGGAGAAGACAATTTGTCTCCTAAATTTTTTTTTGGGCCTGTGTTGGGAGAAATAATAGAAATAATAGAAAATATAGAGTTATTCTCTATAGTTCTGTTTTATTCCTCATTGCAAAGCTCTGACTGAACTGTATAGTGTTTGAACACAATGATGATGATAGAAAATCAAAGCTACAGTTAGACAAAGGTAAATAATTCTTATTAATGCTAGGGACTACCTTGGTGGTACAGCTGAGAATAGAAATATTATGTATTTTCCATTCCATTTACTAAAGAGAACATCAATGGGGACTATGAAAGGATTTCTTTAATTATATTTTTCCCTGCTGGTTACTCTCACTGTCCTTCAGAGGGTGGTCCTCTCCTTTAATATAACTGATCTGACATGTTTTTTTCTGCATAATCATTGCTAAGTCTTTCTACTGTTACAGGAATCATTCTTCACGTCCAAAGAACCATATGAAGTTTGATGGTTTGAAGACAGGGCTAATGAAAGAAAATCTAAATTTTCAAAATTAGAGAAAGAGAAAAATTAACTCACCCTCCAGGATTCATTGGCTAACTCTACACTAGCAGGTAATTACCTCCTAATGGTACAACAGGAGTGAATAAACAGAAACTCTGTCCTTACAGCACAGTCTGTGTGGTCTTGGATTTTACTTCAAGATGGTTTTGCTCTGTCTCCTAGTCAATATTTCCGTCTTACATGTGATACAGAGCCATAAAAAGTGAAGGTATTCTGCAGCTCTGACCACACTACCAGCTGTCATACTGACCTTTTCCTGCGTCAGACAAATTGTAGTAGCATATCATAGCCCACATCAGCCTGGCTCAAATAAAAATCTCATAAATGAGATTACTAAACTAAAAAGAGTTTAGTTTCTATTCCTGCATATGTTTTTGCTCGTTTCTATTCCTGTGCATCTCCAATTAGCACACCAGCATGCAATTGTCTTAGGAATACAGAATGAACAGCAGCAATGAGTGCAATACGCTTTCTGCAGACGCATTTGTAGTCTTTCTTCTCTGAGTTCATGGCACTGTGAGCTACTACTGCTTCATTATCATGGCTTAACATTTCAAAAAAACCACATTTATGCTAAAAAGGAGGTGCTTCTCTCTCCCTTCCTCTTGTGAAGTCCTGTGACATTGAGCTAGTAGAGATCAGTGGCCTGACAAGTTTATGATCACAAAATCTGCTACCTTGGGCAAAATCATTGTCAAAACTTTAGATGCCATTCTCAAAAACTTGTTTAGATAATGTGGATAACACCAAGAAAAAATTACAGGTTTTTAGTTACAGCCTTTTAAATGATGTGGCACCCATCTATTGAACTATCTGCTGATAAATTCGTGGATAATGTCAATGGGGTTAGTTATACATTCCTGTCTCAAATTTGTGGGGATTTTAGTGCTTTCTCTAAAAGGATAATCTCAATAGTTCACCATATTTTGCTACTGGCTGGTTCACTGGGAAATGTTACCTACTCACATCACTTTTTTTGTACCTGGACGAGAAAGAGTTAAACTTTAATAGAGTGGGGTGTACCTTTGGTAGACTAAATTTAAGGTAGTTGGGACTATATGACAAATTTAGGAGCTGGGGTGGGGATATGAGAGTGGAGCAGGATACTCCAAGTGCCTTCAAGAATTTAGTGCTTTCCATAAACACGTGTAATTTCCACACTAATGGTAATCTCTTAATTCTTGTTTGGTTTCCTCCATAAGAATATATACACAAAAATCTTATTTTAAAAAAAGTAAAGAAATAAAAAAATCTCTTGTTCTGAGTTAGCAGGGTAACCCAGTATTTTCTATGACTCTACTCCTTTCACTGCAATTGCCTGTGATGTATTTCATAAAGACCGTGCAAAACACCATAATGCTGGTGTTCAGAGTCAACAGCCTGAAATTCTTACTGAGAATAAGATTTACTGATTTCAAACCAGGTGAAAATAAAGCATTCAGTGAAACCATGTACCATTAGAAATTATAGTGTGTCTGCAAATATGGCAAAACATGCCTTACTCCTCACCTGATCAAAAGAATTTCACAACCAACAGCTGAGCCTTTATCTGCAGACTGTCTACTAAAACAAGAGATAAAACCCTGCACCTGCTGTCGGTCCTGCAAGCCTTTAGCTACCTGCGCCCGAAGTGGCTGCTTGAAACTTCATATGAAGGGAAAGCCATGACACAGTCAAGTCCTGGGAGCAGGTTTTCTCTGACACTGCTTACTCTCAATGGCCTATCAATGGCTGGAGTATCCTGTGAATGATGAAAAAAGAACAAGGGACAGGGAAGGGGAGAATTACAAACAGCAAACATTACCACTAACTGCTCTGTACCCTGAATGAAAATGCCTTCTCTCCTGCTTGTCATTCTAGTTTGTAGGCTGAGAATCAAAAGGCCATATGACAGAAAAGCAGCCCATCTGTGGCTTTGATCATATCACCAGCTCATAACCTACTGTTTTTGAAAAAGACATGGAACTATGTGTGTAGGTCTTTAGAAGACTCTGGTGAGTGCACTTCTATGGTTTGCCTAGTACTGGGGCTGAATTCGAGTCACACAGGGCATAGGCTGGGCAGGTGTTTTTTGACATACCTAAATTCCAGGCAGAAGATTCCCTCACAGCTCAGAGCCTCAGAACAGCTTTTAAAGACAAAACAGCCTTTATGATTCAGTGCTATGTGTCATCTCTCTGCAACTCTGACACCAGGGCTGTCATTCCTCCCTCCCACTGCGCATGTAACAATGACAGGTACAGAAGAACACCACAATTTCTTTTCAGGATGAAAACTAGAGTCCTCTCACAGGGGGTTCCTGGTACAATCTCTGGCAGGGAGCAAACAGGAAAGGTAATTGTAGATGTGCTTTTGTCCTCAGTGAGAAATGAGAACAATAAAGCAGTGCTAGGTTGGTTCCTAAACTTCCCTATAAGGAGATCCCAAGACCTCAGGTGTGAGGATGCAGTCAGACAGCAATGCTGGTGGTACCCTCCACCACGAGGATCAGTTCAAGAACTTGTAATCGATGAATATTTGCATTTCACCCAAAGTGCAGTGCTCCTGCTGAGCCTTCCTAAGCAGGATCGTCATCTTCTGAGATGAACGGAGACATTTTTTGCCTACCCACTGGCAGTTAGATACTTGCAGAAGTTTATCATACTGATGCATAAATTTTGATGGTGTAATTTCCTTAGGAATGAGTTCTTTCACTTCCTCAAGAACTCATCTGGTATCATGTTGAATCTTTGTAAATACAGCACTAATAATGGGATAACAATAAAATAGAGTGAGACAAAATATGCAAGATATCACTAAACTACAAGTGCATAAAAAGACAGAAATTAATTTAAGTGAAAGGAAGTGTGAATAAATTATTAAGAGTCATTATTTTAAGGGTTGAGAGCTTTGTGGGCAATAGCAGACATGCCAGTACTTATACTTCTAATAGGATGTGTGTGTATTGAAGAAACTCATGATAGGGTGGTTCAGATACGTATACATCTCTGGTGCACGTTTGGTAACTGACTGGAATGGAGAGCCCAGTTTACTTTACTCCAAAAAGACTTCTGGTTGCACTCGCTAAGAATATTCTCTGTGTGTTTCAAACAAATACACTCTTGTGGTACAACTTGGGAACTCACTTCAGAAGTGCTGTGATGATCTGAAAGAAAGTGTTGTTGTTGTTTTGTTTAAGTCCACCTAATATCTTGTATAGAAATTAGTAGGCAGTGAAGTGGCATTTTCAGTAGCTACAAGAAAGAAGGAAGCCCAGAGAACTGCAGGTGTTTATGGAAAAGTGGGATGGAAACGAGTGTTCCACTTTATTGAAGAGTGAAGCTAAATCTGACATCTAAAAGAGCTGATTTGAACTAAATTTCACTGATACTGCTGCTGAAATGGTGATAAGACATTGAAAGATATATTGTTATATGAAAATTTCTTTGAAACATTTAACTTTTAGTGTCATTAAGGCATATGGCATGTGTAATTTTAATACATCTTTGTGTCAAATTATGAGATTATCCCCTTTTTTCAATTTTAATTTTTGCAGTTTTATTCTGAGCTAAAAATTTAGCATTGCATTTTCTAGACTATGGTTCCAAATATCACAAACACACAGTAGCATCATGTCCTTTAATGCTCCTACATCTAACAGTACAATGGTTTTATTATTGCTCTGTGCCCAAATACAACTTGTTTCTTTTGCAGCTCTCAGGCAGACAAAACAAAACAAAACAAAACAAGTCTTTGAGGAGGAAAAACGTACTTAAAAGGAAATGTACCCATTTGTCTCAGCACAGCACTCTGAAAAGGCATAGGGTAAGAAACCAATAAGAAATACATAAACTGAACAGAAGCAAATAAAATCATGAGTAATACTATTTGGATGCTTTTCCTGACATAATAGGTTCCATTGTTGAAAGAAACAATGTATCTGCAAAAATGTGCCACAAATGATTCACCAGCTAATAAAGTCTGCGTCAGGAGTTCAATGTTCACTATGAATCATTTACTTAAGACCTGCTACTCCCATATTCTTTTTTCAGCTCTTTAAAAATCACACTGACATACCCCTTTTCTTCCTCAAATTCTTTTTTTATTTCATTTGGATATCCAAAGAATTATTCTCTTGTACCACAGCTACAGTGAGCATGAATACTTTTTACCCATGACTTTGCCCTAATTCTGTCTTTTAGAAATGCTTTAGAAATGGAGATGCTTACTTTCCCATTTCTCATGCTCTCCTTTCTTGCCTTTTTATCCAAGATAGAGGCAGCTGCAGTCCAAGCAGTATTTTTACAAAAGAGGACTCACAAAATAACTGGTCTTCATCTTTGTGTTTCTCTATATATCGAGAAAATAATGGAATTTGAGATGAAAATTAAATTTGCAAAACTAGCTCTGTTATTTTGTTGGTAGAATTATTCAGATAAGCTGACATAACACTCAGTTCTTTGGGATCACAGGCAACAACTTACTTCCAAAAAATGCAGAATGTGAATTGTTGGGTGCCTCTTATCTTCATTGCAGCTTTTTACCTTTAACAGGGTGTTTTCCCAGCTTTCAAATCACAAATGACTTCAGAGAGATCTAGTGTGATCATTAAGGACTGTATTCAGCAAATGTCAGCCTTACACAGCTTTATCTGTAGGGCTTCTGCAGGCTCCCACAGCATGACAGCTTTAAAGCTGAAAAGTCTCAGTGCACCATCCCAGTGAAACTCAGGTACCATCTTCCCTTCTGACTAAATTGAAGCACAGAGGCACTCCTGAGATACATTTAATTCAGGACAACTGTTCCCAGGAATAAGGCCACTACAGGGAGTCCCATTCCATTTTCTGCTACCTAGTAACATACCACTGCATTCTCTGTCAGACACACAAGGCCTAATCTTCAGGAACCATCACTTAAATATAAATTCAGAAATAAGGTGGTCTGATAGGTGGATCATATTTGATGCCCAGTCCTCAAAAAAAGTGACTAGTTAGGGCTTATTGGCCAAAGCAGCACTCTGAGGTTCAACATTCAACCAAGAAATCTCGATTCTGATTGTTCTTCAATTGTAATTTACTTGTTACAGTAAAACGTTCTTTCAGGCATTGGTGAGTGTCTACTTATATCAGTAACAGTCCAAACAAAACCATAATGACTTGTCTTGGCATAAGATGGATCTTTTTACATCTACTGCATGAAGAAATTTGAGCACTTCTGCTCTGTACACAAAGTGTGGTGGAAGTTAAGTAAGCTACATTGAAAAATTTTGCTCTTCAGACAACTTCATTCCTTTTGTAGGCATGTTATATTAACTTCTGTTAGCAAGTGAAATATACACCTTCTTCACTGGAGATGGCTCCAAATATAAAAACTATCATATGTTCAGGACTCATCTTTTTTCTGTACCAGTCTCAAAAGATGAAGAATCATGAAAGAAGATAAGGTCCATTCTGGCTTTAGAAAGCATTTCAGATTGTAAAGGTCTTAACAGCTTTAGAGTAGCAATGGAAAATTGTTTATATTTGTCTTGAGCAAAACTCAAGTTTTTGAAAATCCTTTTTTTAACAAAAAGATCGTATGGCTGTGTGGATGGTCCAGACAACAGAAACAGATATTTAATAATTATTCAGAAAGCTTAGAAATACTTTGTTCTTTAAGAGTCTGGCAGCCATAACACACAAATTAGTTACTTTAATTTTTTAAAATATTTTTTACTGAATAAAAGCTACTGACATTGTATTATTGCCTAAAATCATTCCTTTATGGTTTAAAAATTATTCTTGCTTAGTTTCACCTGAGAGTTTTAGATATATAGTATAAGAGTGTGCATCTATTTGTAGCTGTAGATGTTCTCTCAGAACATTATGGCATGGAGGACACTGAATCACAGTAACACTACACAGACTCATGTCTGTGTTTTGTCTATAGGGAACATTGAGACATCTGCAATATATCACAGAGCTGGAAAGCTGGACTATACTTCTATCAGTCTGGGTGAACTAACTTTTAAGGAAAGAAAAGGCTCCAGCAGTAATCTTGTTAGGCTGTTCAGTCAGTGGTGAAGCAGATGTGTCTTCATTAGGAAAGGTCCCATCTTCTCTCATGTCTTGTATGCTGTGTGGAAAAAAGTAATCTGGTTTATCTTCTAGCAGAAATTAAAAAAAAAAAAAAAAGGCAGCCTTGTTTCTGTTTTCTTGCTTGTTTTAATCATCTTTCTAGAACACAAGAAACAAATAATGAAACTGGATAGCCTATGCCTGAATTTCAAAGTAGAATATACTGATAATGGGAAAAAATAAGGAGATGTGGAAAATCAAAGCAAAACTAGAAGAAATTAGGAGACTGGGGATGGGCTGAGTTGTCTCAGCAGACATTGAAACTATACAGAGCTTTTTCATAGGAGAAAAATGGAGTCACCTCATTAACTTTCAGATAAGTTTGAATGGCAGACCTCCAGTGTTGTTGCCAGCCTTCTTCAGCAGGATGGAGGAAAAAATCTGTTCAAAGATTAGAAATTCTGTAGGTTGTCTCACACTGAAATGCGGACAGATATTGCCTATTCTGACCATCTTCTAGCTTATTAAAACTGAGGAACCTCCTTGAGATGAGTTAAGTAGACATAATCCTTTCTTCAGCAAAAAGTGAACTTTTTGCTTAAAGATGAGCTGTGTCTTTGTTCAGGTTTATAAATAGAGACAGAAGGTATACATATATAATTACAGAAAGTAAGTACTTTGCCCCAGGCAAGTAGAAGACATTCAACCTAGCGAAGGTTACAGGTAGACCAGATCGGTCCAGAAACAGTTCCATGTACTTGAATTAATGCTGATATACTTTTGCAGGCTAATGTGCCTCAAGCTGTCATCACGAATGGCCCAATGGCTAGGTTTAGATCAGTATTTTGTGTGGTCCTATTGAGGATGACTCTTGAATCTCTCTAAATTCCGACAGACAGATTTTGCTTTTCATCTTCATCCCTACATAACAAGTTCTAAAATGACAATTTAGAGGTACCAAGATTCTTTTGGAATAAACAAGGTACAATAAAGCAAATTTTAGATCTCTGAGTCACAAACTGGCTCCTTTGTGTTTGTTACTAAACATTGTTTCTCATTCAGGGCCTGATAACAAAAGAGTTTGTCCTTTTTTTAAATATTGCTTTTGTTCTCTCCTCAGAGCCCCTAAAACATTCAAACATGAGAATTATTTAATTATTGACTGTTCCGTTTCTTTAATTAATCTCTTATCAAATTGTTTGCACTTACTTGAGGCCCATCAATGGCTGCCTGTTGTCTTTTAATGATTGAATGAGGTGCATTCTCTGTGCCATGCTTCTTTGTACACTTTCTCATTAATAGACACATATCTCGAGTAACAATTGTGTCTGTCTTCAGCTTCCAGTGCAATTATCTTTCTCTGTGTCTGTTCTGTAAAAGGTATTTAAATGCTCTGACCTCTTAATCTTACTTATCCGTGTGCAAAGAACAGTATAGCTTTTCAAAACTGTTTACTGTAACACTTTTTTAAAATTTCCATAGTTCATTGCTCCCACCTTTCATTTTATTCTTCTTGGATATCCTAAGATTTTCATAGTCCGAAGAACTAAAGTTATTTGAACTTCGATCCTGTTTGGGAAATGTCGTTTTGAAGTCATGCTGTAGTGAATAAAATAAACAACTATTTACTGGAGCAAGTAGTAGAACTTGGGATTCAGAAGACAGTGTCCTGGTCACCAGATAAAAGTCTTGCTATTTTTACAGTGACATGATAAAATAATTAGTGTATTGGCAAAACTTCAGATGAGTCCTGGAATGAAGCAAGTAAGAAGCTGATTTAGGCTACATACCTCACAACCAAGTCTGTAGACACTTGGCCACTACATTTTTCTAGCTGTCAAAAAGATTCACTTTTTTGCACATCCAGTTCTTCCTTTTTCTCAGATTTGATTTCAGATATAGCTAAGACCAATTGTGCATGAACTAAAATAAGATAAAATTTGCAGATAAATACCTGAGTAAAGGAAGATGCCGAAGTCTGAAAGAAATAAGGACACATATGCACAATATGTTGGCCTTCATATTTCACAAAAGGTGGATTAAACAGTCTGCTACTGAAAATTCTGGTTTCTTTAAAGCCATTTCTTATATGCATTGCATAGAGAACTTTGAAAACTGGCTTGGGGCTGTGGATTCCACTGTTTATCAGGAAGGCCAAAAGATAGGTTTTCTGCAATATTTAGCATTGTGATACTTAAATCTTTTTATGGATCCAGCCTCCCAAACGCCTGTGATTAAGTTGGTAGGTGGAAAACTAGATGCTGACTCTACCAGAAACTGAGAATAACTATTGAATTTCAACAGCTACATGACTGCAAAAGGCCTGAACCAATAACTATAAGCAGGTCAAATGTGAACCCTCAAGCTCTCCAGATCCATTAGCTTCCAGATTATTTCTTAATATGCACACTAAAAAATGACACTCATTTTTTACCACTTTCACCTCCTACTCATCTCTACCAAGCAAAAAAAAAAAAAAAGAAAATAAGTTAATTGCTGAATATACTGTTATCTGATGAGCCCAGTAGACCCAACACAGTAAAAGCATTATAGCATTATGTAACTGTCTTTCAGAAAATTAAAAAAAATAAAAACAAAAACAAAAACAAAGCAAAATAAAATAAAATAAAAGCATTTAAACTGGAGTAGATATTGAAAAAATGCATATACACTATGCTGTAAGGAACACTGTGCTTGTATCAGAGAATGTACCTCAGTTTCTCTTACTTCTTTTACCTTTAAATTTTTTAACTCTTTTACCACTAATAGAATAAAATTTCTCCATTGATTATAACCATGTTATTTTGAGAGCTATCAAAAAAAATAAAGAGAAACAATAGAAAACCAGAATAAGAAGATTCAGAAAATGCACTTTCTGCTAACTCTTTTCTGGGGTCACTGCAGGTCAGGTATATCTGCAGGTCTTGAGCAGGCAGGTTGGCAGAATAGGTGCAGCTTTTGGGCCCTGGCCTCTTTCCTCAGTCTGTGATACCATCTGGATGAATTTGGCAGGTGTCTTTCTCTTCCTGGTTCTCTTGAGTTTGGTCAGGGGCGGATAAACTGTTTCATCTCAGTGTGTCTGTGCCATATGCTGCAGGAAACAATTGATTTCAGTCTTAGGTCAGAAGCCAAGGGAGAAAGGGAACGGAGAAAAGGGAAAAAAAAACAGAGAATGGAAAGAGACACCAAGGGAAATAAACACAGGTAAGCAACCTCAGAAATGCTAAAAAAAAGTTCTTACTGGAACAGTCATGACATAAGATTTTTCAAAACTTATTGGCATTGAGCTGTCTCTGAAATACCTAAAGTGCAAAGATACTTTCAAAATATTTGCAGTGACGGGGAAGATCTTCATACTTTTTTAAGGTTGCTTCTCTGAAGACCTAGTAATTGATCATCAATGTCTCATGTTAAAAATTATGAAAGAAAGGACCGATGAGGTGGTATGATTAAAAATATAAAATTAAAAAAACCCTAATTATTTATAGCCTGTTCATTTTTTCATCACTTAACTCCCATTGTTTATAATTTTAATTCTTCTCAAAGTAGTAGGGTCATCTTAATTACTTGCATACATCCAGACTAATATTTTCAACATCACACCTTAGTTTATTTCTTCCTTGGCCTGGAATTGCTAGAAATTACTGTGGGGTTCTTTTCTTTTTCCCCCTACCAAAATCGTTCATTTGCTTGCTCATAAAGACACTGTTTTAAGATACCACATTAATTCTGTTTTAGTTGAAACAAGAAATTTCCTATTTTTTCCATTAAAAAAAACCCCTAACTTACTCTACAGAACTGCTTCAACCCATTTGCCTTTGCTACTAAAAAACCTGAGAGGTAAGAGTGGAGTGAGCATTTTATTAGGAGTCACAACCCCCAGTCACAGCCGCCCTGTGGGCAGCCTTAAAGCACGCTGCCTCATATAAGGTCTCCCAGGAAGAACAAAGTCTGCTGCAAGGCAAGGGCTGTAGCCATGAAAGACTAGAGCAGACAAATCACAGCAATGACTACCACATTCCCCTGTTCACTTTAGCTTGTTAGCATGGGGGGAAAAAAAGAGCCTACCTTTCATTTCCCTGTGAAGATTATAAATCAAGCTAGAAAAAAAAAGGCACTATTATACAGTTATACAATAGTTTCTCATCATACCTGAATCTAAATGAGACCAGTTAGCCAAGACTCTTATGTTATAAAAAGAAACAGGATCCTTGAACACCAGGCCCATAACATGGGTATGGGTATGTAATAACACTGACAGTAATAACACTGAAACAACCTTATGATTGGTGGTGTCAATTGCTCCTTAAAGATTTGAATAGTTCATTAGAAAAGAACTTCCATTACTTATAATCTAGAGACCCTTATATACTTTAACAATTTTGCTTTCAACAATAAGCTTTCTCTTTCTAAATCCTTCTGATGTGTTTATATTTGATTTCTTTACCTCTCTGCTTTTTAATACAGATGATTTTCTCAGCAGGGGACAGTCACAATATTGATTCTATTGATGTAGATGATACACATATACATGTGTAATCCTCTGAATACAAACACCCCTTGCCTCTTATTTACCATTCTATGACTGTGCTGAAAGCAAGAGGTGTTCAACTACTCTACCTGCATGTGGCAAAAAATTTTCACTTCTTTTGCCTCATGTTGAAATTTAAATCTCTACTGCAGGAAAACATTTCTGAATCCAAAATATTCTTACAATTTTATTTGTAGGAATATTTAAGTTCTCTATCATCAGAGTAAATATTTCTGACTTGTGTATGTCATTTATGCCATTTCAGGTAATTGTAGCTTGGTTGCAAAGCCAACAAGGAACAGAATATTTTATATGAGAATTATAATTTGATATCTGCAAACATGAGTAGGTCTTGCTGTGGGATGGTTCTACCATCTATTTATTTTCTGAAAAAGTGTTCATCATCAATATTGTCTCATAAGACATCCATTTAGAGTAGTAATTTTAGGTCTGTGATCACCACAATACTATGCTGCACAGGCCATGTACAAGCTGCTTTTAACAGATAATTGAATATAGATTGAAAAGAGCTATTATGGTCCAGTCAACTCCTATTTTCTATGAGAAGGCTAACCATTTGATTCAGATTAGTCCTCTCATTCTCTATCCCTTTAAAAGAAGTCAAAACTATATTTGGAAATGCACTACAGAACTGCTTATGCTCCATTAGATTATTTTCTAAGAATATTAGTCCTAAAAAAATTACCATTAAAAACTTCAGGTAGAGCCTCACAATACCATTTCTGTGATAGCAGTTCCAGCTGAAAACATACCTTAGACTTTTCCTATTGATTCAATCCCCCTTCTAATCATCCCAGTATAGCAACTTTTGGTCCCAGGCTGGGGGATCAAAAAACTACAAAATGAAATATTTTTCTTGAGAGCATTAGAATTGATCTATTCAGATAGTCCATGGAATCAGATCAGGGAAAAAATTATGCTGTAAAAAACATTTAGATTCATTTACCATTCAGAGGTAGCATTTCAATAACTTTTTTTTTTTTTAGAAAATTATGTGTATACACAAAGTCAGAACTTTACAAGCAATACATTTAGGTTCACAGATAAATTTTAGCATCCAATTGCAGGTCAGGGATTTATGAAAATATTATATATGAATTTTCTTATTATTATTTTGATAGTCATACTGGAGATATCTCTTCTTCGGTATATCTCTTCTTCAGTATTCTTCAGTATATCTATGGCTCAGTATTGCAACATTTATAAGTTGCAATACTGAACCATAAGGAAAGTATGGCAAAATATTCTCAGAAGACACAGAATAGATGCATTCTTCTCAATTTATTCAGACAGAGAAAACTGACATTTAGAACAGGATATGGTAATTAACCTATATTTAGGTGTAGTGTGTACCCCTGTAGATGCAAAAGCAGATCTAAACCTCTAAGTGAAGCCAATAATCAGAACCTATCCTTCAGTTTCTCTATTATTCAGGGGTAGAAAATATGTCCTATATCAATATTAATTTCTATGTCCCTGGAAAAAGCTGAAGCTGTCACATGCTTTACTGTTTCTGTGCTAACCTGGTACAGAGAAGTATCCTTTGGAACTGATTGGTGTAGCAGTGAAATGCTGCCCACAAAGGTAATTGCTGCAGCTCAAGTATAAAAGCACTAAAGGTTTTTTGCATATTTGTGGCAAAATATCCCCCCTCAAATTTCTTCCAGTTAATGTCTTCAAGATGCAATAGGATTGATATGAAAACTGGAGAGCAGGAGCATTTGCTGCTAACTGTTGTATCCACAGTTGATTTCTGCATGTAGTGCAGGAGTCATCCTGCACTATCAGAATATCTAAACAACGTAAGAAGATTCAAAAGGAATGAAATATTTGTGTTTGAAATGCATCTGTTTCTCTTACCTCTCCTTTTCCCCCTTTTTATTTTTTTTTAATACCCTCAGACTTGAGATAATGGAGACTAACAGCAGACTATTCAGAAAGGTAATTCTAAACTACTTACTGAGTGAGCTCTCATTGAGCTCAAATACAAAATTTAAGGAAAATATTCACTGGTTTTATTGGTGTGAGGGAAAGGTTATTCATGGCAGAATATGCCATGAAAACAAATCATAAAAAAATAGCATCTATGATTTCTAGGTATTTTTTATATATTCTGATTGAAGCATCAAATTAATGATCTATTCTAAGAAATAATATGTACATGGTCCAAAAATATTATCTGTTTCCATTTTGCCATGTCTGCAACTTCAAAGCTGGTTTTAAAGGAATTCTACCAAGCACCTACTTATTTGTGAAGGAGGCTTTCTACTTCCAATCCCTTTCATTTGTCTTTGTGAGCTGGGATCTTGTTTTACTTCTGCTCCTCCTAAAGGGACCACCTAGCTCATCAGATGGTTTGTGATTTAATGTGGATGATGTGTGCTAAACCTTTGAAACATGTTCAGTTTTGTTTAGAAACACATGGCTTTGACAGAAACTTGTCACACATGTGTGAGTCTGCTGGTGAATAACCACTGAAGTGAGTTACCATCCAACTCTTTATCCTATTAAATGATTTATTTACATGTACACATCATCACTGAGCACTTTAATCACTTGTCTACTGCATATTAATAGGAAGTACCTCCAGCCAGTCCTAGAACAATGAAATGCTCAGGGTACCTGAGTGCTTATTAAAGGTGAGACAAAAATTTCCTCTAGACTATGACTTAATACCTGCTGTCTTCTTAACATTATCTGCTGACTAGCTAGTTCCAATCTTTTGCACCTTTTTCACAGTGGACTGATTCCATAACTTCAGCTTACAAATTCCATGGCTATTTCATTCTAGTGTCTCAGCGTCCTACCTGTAAAATCCAATCCTCTTAGGATTTCCATCTTTTAACAATTATAACAATTAAAAAAAGAAAAATCCATATTTTAATTGACACAGGTATCTGATACAATTAGTCAACTAAATTTTTTTTTAATAAAGTTTATTTGGCCAAGGTCCAAATTCTATACATCTCGTTGCCTGCATCTTGTCTATGCTGCTGAAAAATAGCATCCTAGCTTTTGTGTAAAACCATCTAGTAATTCTTAATTTTTTTGCATACTCTGTTGTAAGATCTGCTCCGCTTTTCTGACAGCAAAAGTCTCAAAAGCTATTCTGGGAATCCAAGCACATCTCTTGTCCGGTTTCAGATCTCTCATGTCTAATTAATGCCTCTTCATTCTTACAAAGAAGCACCCAATTAAATGCATTAATACAGTTATGAACCAAGTTCCTTTCTAGTTCTCTGAAATTATTAATTATACTTCATGTAAATATCAGTATTAGAGCAGAGTAATTTATTTCCTGCAAATATTAAGATGAAAATACCTTTTTAATTTTTATACTCTTTGTTGATTTATGAGGCTTAGGATGTTTTTATACTGCTAGAAGAAGATAAAAGAGACTAGTAGTGGTACATTTTTGGGCTTTGGGGTGGCTTTTATTTTTGTGGTGTTGGAGGAGTGGGGAGATTGCTTCATTTAATTGCTTGATTGCTTGATTTTTTGTTTTTCAAGAGGCAGAGCAGGGGAATGGATGATAACTCATGACATTTTCAGCTTTAACATCAACTTTCAATCTATTTTTAAGCCTTTTCTAATTGAGAATTTGGTTCTTCTGGCTTCCTCATGGGGCATGTGGGATTTCAGGACATTTAAAATAAGAGCTTAAATTTCAGTGGTGGTGGCGGTGTTGCTGCTGTTATTATTATTATCCTGCATACTGCATAGGTATTCATTAATTATTCAGGAATATTTAAATTTTTAGCTTGAATTCTTTTTTTGGATGGTAATATTTGAACTTGTAATCATGGTAATTTTTCAATACCTCTCTCCTGTTTTGAAGAACTCGAAAAATATGAAAGATAATACTGGCTATCCCTATGCTAGTCATTCAGCCTTGTAGGAGCAAGACACATTCTTAAAACACTTGTAAACTTATAGGAAGCAGGGACATTTTGAAGTGAATGACATTTTAGGGTTAGATATAGTGATGGCTAAACCATGCGTTATGGTTTAAGCTCATCTGGAAATAAGGCAACACTGAGCCACGTATGCAAACCACTCCTCTCACCAGTGAAATGGGGGGAGAAAAATCATAGAAAAACTTGTAGGTAGAAATAGGAATGCAAGAAAGTAAAATACAATAATTATTATCAATTATAATAATAATTATGTCACAAAGGGGGAAAGGAGTGACGTACAATAAACTTGCTCACCAGACCACTGACTGATGTCAAACCTTCCTTCCTGAACGCAGTTCAACTTCCTTTTGGGGCAACTCCCCCCACTCCACATACTGGGCAGGACATCCTTAGGTGTGAAAATCCCTTTGGTCAGTTCGGGTCCCCCATCCCAGCTGTGCTCCCTCCAAGTTTCTTTTGCATCCCTCCTCACTGGCAGAGCATGAGACCAAAAAGTCCTTGGCTTAGGATAAACATGATAACAAAAAGGCCAACACATCAATGTGTTATCAACACCATTCTCATTCTCGATCCAAAGCACATCACTGTAACAGCTACTGAGAAAAAATTACTCTACCCTAGCTGGAACCACGACACCCTGTTTTCTCACTGGTTGGTGAAAGAAAATCAGAAGTTTCTTGATTTAGGCTGTAATTCTGGTTTTGAATTATGAGCAGATGTGGGAGTTATCGAGTATATCTCCAGAGCACTATGGAGATATGTGGGGACCTATTCTTTAAGTACAGGACAACAGTCATATTAAATGACAAAAAAAAATTTACAATATTACAGTATAAAAAAATAAGTTACGTGAAATTCTCCATAGAAAATAATAAACTGAATAGTTGAATGAGGAAATGTTTTATAGTAATTAATTCCCAGATTAAGAAACTTGTTTTCTACTAGATAGAGCAATAAAGCAAATATTAGGGTTTTTTAAAAATTTCTATAAGTGGAAGAATTAGATTGTAAAATTTGCTCTTACATATGGTGAACAAAAGGGGAATGAACAAAATAAAGACTGGAAAGGACAAGTAAAACTGAACCCAACAAAGCACAGTTTTCATGCATTTATATGTTTTTCTTTCAGTTCATTTTCCTCCCCAAGGAAGTGTCTGTGTAAATAGCAAAACTCTGAAAATTGAGTATTTTAAAGGAAGGACAGAAATTTTAAAAAGTATTGCAGCCTTGAACTCAGTTCAGGAGTTTCAAAATACATCTTCTGAGATTTTCCTCTGTCAATATGTTTATGTACTTTCTCTTTTCGAAAGACTCCTAAAAAACCACAAATAACAAAAGAACCCATAAAGCTTAACCTAGGAATGACATAGATTACCAGAGCTATAAGTTCTTTACAATTAATATAAAATTTCTACAGTTCTTATTCTCACCTGTTTAATTTTAACTTTCTAGTTTTAAAATGCATACTCCAAAATCCCTCTTTACCTTCCCACCCAAATTGGATGAATGGGATTCTCCTTTAAGCCTGCACCTTTTTACTGGTAGCAGAAATTATTGTTGAGCAATTCATTCATACAACTAATATATGGACATTTCAGTAACAGATATTACACCATTAAATTACATATTGTGAAAAATAGTGGAATAGTATAACCTTGTCCAACATTTCCTTAGCATTTTTTGTAAATGCCCAGATCAATGCTGTTTGGACAGTGATATTATCTCTTTCCAGTCAGCAGGATATTCCAAAACTGGGAAGCTGCCCTTGCCTCAGTTTCCTTGTCTGAACATTAATGCTGAAAGTATTTTCCTAGCACGTGGAGAAGCTGAGACTGCAATTATTCAATGTTTGTAAAGTGTTGTATACTTTAAATATCAAGTATGGCTGAGGACTATTAACTATCCACAATTCAAAAGTTTGATTAACAAATCTCTAAAGGTCCTATTAATTTGCCTGTTTCAGTGTTACTGAATCATAAAACTGTCTTAGCCATGCATCAAAAAGTGTGTTTAGAGAGTAGATTCCCAAACTGAAGAGACTTTTTATCATACTGAGAAATTAGGGAAATTTGCATTTAATGCCTGGAAGTTGTCCAAATCTTCAAAAACGTAGTTAGCCAGATTTAGCTAATCTAGATATAATACAGAAATAATCTGATTAAATGCCCCAAGTGGATTATAGTGTAGGAAATAATCTATTTGCTGGTGCAAGGTCCTATTTCAAGCATTTTATTCTAGTTTATCCCCACATTGGATATTATCCCCTGCAAAAATCTTTTCTAGTTGTCAATGCTCACTGCAGTCATTCACTGCTAACACAGCAATCAGTGAAAGCAAGAGACAGCAAGGACTTGAAAGCAGCATTGATAAGAGTATGAGAACAGTATTTATCAGGTGTGTATGGAAAATGGTAATTGCTTACAGTGGTTTTGCTATAGGTCCATGATTTCTGTTAGGAGTATCACACTGCATTGCTACAAAATGAAGTTTAGGATTCGAATATCTGTCACCTCCTTCAGCAGTTTGGTGTATAATCTAGATAAGCTGCAGTAGCATAAGCAAACTTTGTTACGACAGAAACATTTTTCAATAATATTTTAATGTCACTTTGCAAAATGCCTGAAAATTGAGAAAAATACTTGAGTCTGGTAATTTGATCTAGGTTGAAAGGTCTTAAGAAATGAGAAGAGAGAGAAAAACAATTATAGCAGAAAGACATTGCTTTTTGTGGATACAGAAAAAGGGAGAAAAGGTCCAATGAACCTCTTCAGTGTTCCTCTTTGATAATCAGTCTAACTTTCCACAGAGTTGTGAGGATTAACACAATTTTAAGAGACACACAAATTAGGAGATTATTTTTTGTTGTAGTATTTCTTTCTTTAAACCAAAAGAAACACTGCATTAAACTAAAGGACAAAAGGGCATTAGTATCCTCTCAGGAGGATAAGGTCTAGAAGCTTAGTCTATCATTCATAAGCAATTAACCTAGGGGCTAAATAGTAATGGTAGGAAGCATTTATGTTATTTTCAACTTAGAAATAACTACATGTTGACAGATTATCAAATTGTATTTGTGATTATTTTTACTGCAGTTATAATTTGGAGATAAGAGTTTTATGTGGGCAAGTCTTTATTGGACACATATGACAGCCTGTTAGCACTGAAAATAGACCAGTTCATTTTTTGAGACTTTAATGCTGTAAAATATTTGCATCATTTACATTGTTGCAACACTTAGAATTCTCAACACGTGTTTTTTTCTCCTTCTGAGCTAGACTCTTTGGTCAGACAAGAAGTCCATGTCCTAAAAAGATGACATTCAATGAAGACTGAGAGAGGATATAAAGATATTTCATTTCATTCTTTGTATATGGAATAAATGGGTAAATTGATATTGTTCATACTTTAAAATTTGCTCCTTTAAATATTTCTAAGTTTACAACAAGCACCAATATCACATGGTAGAAATACTTATTTTAGCTTACTGTGATCCTGGTATCTAAAGAAACTGTCTGGCAGCATAGATTGGTCCCCAGAAAATCATTGTGGAAATCCATTTAGTTGTTTGCAGTTTTGTTGCTTTGGGCCTTTTCATGGTTTTGGGGCTTTTTTGGCATGGTTTTGCGTGGTTTTGCATGGGTTTGGTTGGTTTTTTTTCCAAAGAAGGGTCCTTTGTGGTTTTGTCCAGCCCACAGATTCCAAAGCTAGGGATCATGACCACCTACAGGATCCCAGTAGTTAGAAATGCACCACAAGCCTGGAAGAAATCTAACAGTTCACTGTAGTATGCATGCTCTTTAAAAATTAGATTCAGACGCCAAATCATCTGTACTCACAGACAAAGAAAAATAATAGATGATTGTATTTTCTTGTTATCGAGGTAATAAAAGTGGTCAAATTACATTATTTAGGAGGAGCTATCGTGTTTTTAATTAACATTGTACTTTTATCTGCTTTAATGTCAAGCAGAGAAAAAATCATAAGTTACATTGGCATAAAAATGTTGAGAGATGTAACTGCATGTATAATAACTAGTCTTCCCAGAAAGTGTTCAAAACCTACCTGATGGCAATCCAGTGCAACTTGCTCTAGTTGGACCTGCCTTAGGAGTGGGGCTGGACTAGATGATCTCCAGAGGTCCCTTCCAACCCCATGAACTCAGTGAGCCCATGATTCCCTGAGATAAGTGCAATTATGCACTTTTACAAAGTAACAAAAAAAAAAGTCTAGCAAATACTAAGCTTCATGTGTTTTACATTTAGGAGAGTATAAAGAGTAGACAGGTATTATTTTTAAAAGGTGCCTACAGCAAATCACCACATCAATCTTTTAAATTTATGTTATGTGTCTTTATACATTAGGGCAGCCACTTTTCCCACTGTTGTTGAACTAAATTTAAGTGTAATTCTTCGATAAACAGTGAACAAACATCCACAAGTTTTCGTGTCTTCTTATGAAACAACAGCTGAATTTTTGTACTGTACAAAAACGTCCCAAAATCAGGTAACCAAATCAATGACATAGCCACAGAATGAGAGTGAAATTATAGTGTAATAGAAAAAAAAAAGCATTTCAGGATTTTATCTCAATATGTAATTTGTCTTCTGACTACCCTTGAAAGAAAGTATGTCAAGAAACACCCTGAAGACAATGACAATAACCGCAAAAGTGGTTGCATTAATTTATGAGGATGAGGACAATAAAATATTTCATGAATTGCTTTAGCTTTCGTTCTCCAAATAATGTTTCACCTGGGGATTGATAGTTGACAGCTGTGTTCACTGATAGGTAACCTTGTTGCAAGTTTCTGAAGAAAGATGTTCTTCTTCACTGGACTTGTCTCCGCTTCATCATTTTTTTTTCTGTCCTTAGAGCCAACACAGCTATTGTTACATTTTAAAATATTTCTATCATGTATTTCTTCTTTGAAATAATTAATTTTTTCTTTGCATTACTTGGCTGATAACATGTCATAATGTAGGCTGCCAAGTGCCAAATGACTCTCAGATTCATTCAAGCATTCAAAGCAAGAAAAACTATTCATCTAGATAAGATCCTATCTGACAAGTCAAGCTCAAGAAATCTCAGTATAATTATATGGTGTTAATGAAGGCCATGTATACAGGCAGTTCTCAATATTAACCTTTGTGTTAGTCTATCAACAGTAATGTGAAACAGTCATTTTAAGTTAAAACATGTAGGTAGAATTTTTTTTTAGCAACTCATCAACTCTCTCCCACGGAAACACTTTATAAGAGAAACTTTCATCTTTTGCAAAGGATCACTAAGCCATGCTTTCCACAGAGATATCGTTATTGTACTACTCTTAGCCCACTCTTCTGCACAGATATTTGTTTAAAAGCTAATGAACAGGCATTTTGTAAAATACAAGGACTATTGTACGTTACAGAATAATAATATAGGATTTGTTGTCATTTGTGTTTTCCAAAAATCTAAATTTAGAAGAGGGGTACACTTGCTCTCTAACAACTGCTGTCATTAACAGTCATATGTTGGGAAATATTTTTCATGGCTAGTTCAGCACTGTGTGATTATTCTGTATGATTATAATGGTTTTTGCTTGATCTCAAATTTATGTATTTACTTATTTATACCTTAAAGGTCAATATTGCTCATCTTTTTAATAAAATCCTACAACTAGTAAAAAAAAAATCAGTCAAGCAATACTGTTTTACTTGTTTTGTAAAAGATTGAATTATGAAAAATTAAGCACTTAAAAATAATTATTGTATTTAGAAAATTACAGAAAAAAAGTTTTTCATATGTACACCTCTACTTGATGAAAGACAGACTTTGCCTCCAAAATGTACAATAATGTATCATTTTAAAATTTCAAATAAGATCCAATAGAATTGAGTTCAAATCTGTATAAGACATTGGATATCACAGTGTGTGAATTTCCTGTTAGCAAACTTGTGATTACAGTTACCAAAGTGTATGTGTGTTTTCCCTAACGTTTTTCCCTAACGTTTTTCCCTAGCGTAATGCATATGTCCCCAGAGTTCAGTTTTCTCAAAAGATCCCATCCATTTTCCCCCAACAAAATGATCACTTTTATCTGTTGGGTTTTTTTTCTCTTTTTTTTTACTATTTCTTTGTTACTGAAGACCTATTTAAAAATAGATTATCTTCCTGGTCATAACAAGAGTGTTTTATTAAAATGCATTAGAACATAGAAGAGTCTTGGTGAAACCATATGAGAAAAAGCATTGAAATTGTAGAACTTCACTAAATGGCATCAAGAAATACTGAGAATAATCAATCACCTTTTACCAGAACCAAAAGTATCAACAGAAAACTTAAATAAAGAGTATTTATTAATTAGACAAGGGTTTTTAGTCCTTGGCCATGGTTTGGCCCCAGCCATGTACAGAAAGCATTCCAATGTTTATACAAAGTAGTATAAAGATTAATCCTCTGTCACAAGCAGGGGAATGGGGCACAGGTCTTTTTTACCCTCCAAGGTATCCTGTGATATCATTTTTTCTGTGTGTGAGCAAAGAGCTGAGGGAGACAGCAAGGCAAGCAGAGACACTGGCTGCATGAAGGGATTTATGCCAGTGATCCTGAACTGGCTGCTCAGAAAAGTTGACAAAAACCAGTTTCAACCAAGCCCAAACTGACGAACAAGCCCAGACTTGGTCAAGGCAGGACAATAACCAAAGCAGTCAGTCAAGTTGTCAGGTCAGTGTCAGCAAAATGTAGCCAAGCATAGGTACACCTGCAACATGGATCAGGCAAGGGCAGGGCTCTGAACTTAAATCCAATTCTGTAATGAAGGAGGGGGAATGCAATTAATGCTTCTCACACAACTCTTTTCCCAGCGGTCTGACCTAAGGTTACATCGGCACCATACTGGAGCTGATCTGGAGAACAGACTGTCAAAATTCTAGACAGTGGAAGAGGTTACAAAGTCTGTTGGTCTCCTGAAGGCATGAAAAGTGAATATAAAGTCCCTTTCTTAAAAAGAAAAAAAAATCAAAACAAGTTTTTTTTGCTCATTTTGTGGTGGGTTATTTTAACTTAAAAGTAAAAAAAACCCCTATTTTAGTCTCATTTTTAAAACAACACATTTTAGCCTCTAGGGTTTTATTTTTTAACAGATCCATATAATAATCTCATCTATCTTCTCTTATTTCATATTGGAGCATTCTAATTTATTCCATCCTTCTTCACATGTAAGCTCTTCTGTATTTATGAATATCTTGTGTTATGTCCCTGCACTATTTTTGTTTTTCTGTATCCGTTTTTGAGGGCAGGAAAGTCTTTATCATAATTGGTAGAAAAAAATGGATCCACTAAGATTTATGCAGTGAGGTAATTTTGACTTCTGTTTTGTTCCTTTCCTAATGATTCTAATTGTATTTTTAATAATTACTGAGCTTCAAGCTCAGCATTTTTTGGATTGAGAATTTGGGTTTTTTTTTTTTAAAAAATGATATGCAATGACTGCAAATAATTGTAGACATGAAATTTCTGGTTTTTTCTGGCGTACTTTTCTGACCTCAGCACCAAATTTTGTCTACCATTATGATTAGCAGACCGCAGTGCAAGATCCTTCTGCAACTCTCTCAGTAATCCCACATTATTAGTAAGATTTATCACTTAACTGTTAATCAGCTGAATACATTGACCAGCAGAAGTCTTTGAGGAAATTACTCTGAAACTTCATTGCTTACTCCCCTTGAATCCAGCAGACTAGATGGTCTAACTATTCCTTTGTTGCCTTTATTTTATGCAGTTATTAATCCATCTGTGCAACTTTCTTTTGTTACTGTGAAACGGTGTAGTGTCTTTTCAGAAAATCTTTCCAGAAATTTTCCTGGAACTCTATGTAGAGAAAATAATCTGATAATAAAAAGATAATAAAAAAATCTGATAACAAAAATAAACTGATAACAAATACACTATTTGACTTCATTAAGGAAATTTGATAGATATAAAAGTAATTACCTATACCTGCAAAAATATTTTTTCCCAGTATTTCATATCTAAGTGTCTCAAGATGTTGATAGTACCACCTTACTGTTATACTGTTCTATTTGGGCACAAGATTTTGCTACAAATAAATGTTCTATACCAGTTTATTTTGCTCTGTGTATTTCCATATTTCAATCTAATCTTTCTTTTAACATACAGTGCCACTCTTCTACACAAACAGCTTCGGCCATTCCTAATGTAAATTGTCTGCTAACACCAAGATACAGTGCTGCTCTGGTTATCTGACTTCCATCTTATTCTTCAATCCCTAGTATCACAATACTCTTATTTAAAGTCAGGGCTTGGATCTTGGCTACCAAATTCTCTACATTTCTGTAATTATATATTTGGCAATATTGTGGTTATCATATTTTTCACGTGTTTTAATTCAGAGTCTTTTTAATAGGGACCGCTCATATCTGTTATCTTTCTCAACATTATTGACTTCTGTCAGGGTTTATAATACTGCAGAGATTTTATTACTTCACTCTTGAAAACCTGTTGGATTTTCCTCAGTCTTTAGTTTAAAACTTCCTCATAAACTTTATTTTATGTTTGAATTTTGTTTTCTTTGTCTCTTTTCTGTTATTTCAAAAGTTTTCCCAGTTCCTAGTAATTTGATAGTTGGTTGCAAACGTGACATAAAAAACATTTCTAACAGCAAAGTGTGAGTTTGCCTTGCTCTTTAGAAACATTTTCACATTTTTCTCCCTGTATTGTTTATCTGCCCAAGAATGATTTGATTCCCAGGACTTACTTGTAGGCTACAATGTTTTGTGATATTTGGTGCCCACCAGCACATCCTTGCTGGTATTGTTAGCCTAGCACACCTACTGGTGGTCAATTTAATTACTTGATTATTGGGACATTTTTTCTTTTCTGGATATCAGCTAGAATCCTGTTTTCCAAATGGATCTGTGCAACATATATTTTAATTTTTTCAGCTGAGGAAAAATAGAATATTTCAACAATTGCATTGCTTTCCCAATCGGTACTAGGGAATAAGTTAAACAAATTACTGATTGCAAAAATACTGAGAAATGTAAATTTAGTTGCTAGTCTTCTACTAGTCTTTGGTTTCCTTAATAGTCTGTTATTCTGTTGTAAATGTGAGTATGAGGAGAGGAAGCACAGGAGATTAAATGAGGTACATATGTGTATGTAGGGTCACAGCTTTGTACATCTGTGTGAAATTTGTTAATCTGCTACAAATATTTTCAGAAAGGTAAATTATTGAAAACATGATAAACTTTTAAGCACTTCTTTTTTAAGCAGAATTTTAAAAAATATTTATCTATTTATTAAGGAACATACTTAAAGGGTGCATGCCCACTCCTTTCCCCCCAGCTCAGAGAGGTGGCATATCTGTAACAGGCATATACATTCGAGGCATGTTGCCATATTATCCATCAATGTGGTCCCAACTTTTAGGACTTCTCTTGAAACCTGAAGTCTTAGAGTGATATTTGATCAAGACAATAGATACCCACAGATAAAATGAATTTTCTAGTGTTATTTGACTGTCCTAGGCTGTCACAGACTTGATCTGTCATAACAGCTGTCAGAGTTGACATAAAATATACAGAAGGCTTAAGTCCCAGTGCATCAGCTGGACACAGGGTAGGATGTCACAGGTCACCTGAAACAGCACTGCCTATGTTGAAAGGACACCATCAAGTTTTCAGAACTAATTTGTTACACAAATTAAATCTCCATTAACCACAATGACACTTAGCCAAATTCTATGACTGAAAATTCTCATGCTCAAGATTCATATTGAATACCATTCATGCAGTCATATGAGTATTCTAAGTTTTCTCTTTTTTATTCCCTGCAGAAATCGTTTAGAGAGAAATGGCTGGATCTGAGCACGACTTAATGTGAACTGAAATAGTTTGAAAATATCTTTCATAAAATGCTTCCTTTTTCCTATTTACAGGATCTATATTTCTTATTTTCCTTGTTAGCAGAGATAATATGCTTCTTTATAGTTTGGATTTTTTTACACTGTGTTTAATGCTGAACCTTAATATGAGTCAGAAAAATTAGAGAGAGGAATTTTGCCTTATGTCTTCTATGCCGATGTGCAAGTTTTCCCATGATTTGGGAAGTTGGCTATGTTAATTAATGCATCTGATCGACCATGACATACAATTAATTGCAATTTTTGTAGAACATATATTTTTTTATAGCAGAATTTCTGCCCCCTGCTTTGTAGATTTGCTCAAAGGACTGTGAGTATGACAATCATAGACACATAGTATAGGACTTTTTCTGGAGAAAAAGACACACAGTTTCATCTCTTTGATTTCATTCTTGGCAATGTCTTTTATTTGATAATTCACATAGCTGCTTCAAACACAAAAATACCCCTACACAATAGTAAAGTTTTTAGTAAATTCAGATTATAATTATTCTATAAAATAGTTTATCTTCAGGACATACAAATAATATCTTCTGGAGTAAATTCAGTATGTTGTTCAAGAAATAAAGCTTTGAATTAAGGATGAGATATATCACAAAAGCCCAATTAATTAATTTTATGATTGAAGTATTATGAAGCTTAAAAAACTCTTGTTATCAAGAATAGATTATGGGATAAGAAGAATGTGTTCATAACAAATGTTGCATGTTTTAAGTTTAAAATTGATGTAGTAGGGGAGAAATGCTGTAGATAAATGCAAATTTGGTGGCTTTCATGTAAATTTGTCAGTCATTGTGTTTGCCTCAAGCTTACTTTGATTTTAAAGATTTCTGCCAAAGGTGTGTTGTTAGGGTTTTTTGTCTTTTTTTTTTTTCCTTTTTTTGCAGTATCATCAAGATATATAACCTGAGATGTCAACACTTACTGGAGAAGAATTCCCCTTTTCCTGAAAGGCATTTAAAAAATTGTCCTCTTTCCTCCTGTAAAATGTGCAAATTCAAAATCTAATAAAGCCATAAAGAAACATAAAGAATCATTGATATCTTGCAATATATTTCTTTTAGTGTTTTCTCTAAATTCCAGTTAATATTTCAGCTGAATCCTAGCTTATCCTATCTCTTTCCTACTGAGACCTTTCAGATACTAAAAAAACCCCATGTACATAAATAACTAAACAAATTTAAAATGTTCCTTTTATGTTGTATCCATTTACTCTGTGATTTTTTTTTGTTTCCTCTTTCCCCAGGTAATTATGTGGTTCATTTAGTGTTTTCATGTTTTTAAAGCTCAGTTTCCTTGAAGGCTGCTTGTAACTGTTCCCGTTCTTTCCTGTGCTCACAGCCATCTCCTTTGATCTCTCACCCAGCGAGCTGCAGTCACTGTTTTGCAATTCACTGATTGCTGCTAGGTGGATCTCAAATCCCAGCTATGCCATTTGGCAAGGGAGAAAACGGGTAGCCAGGCGCCAGAAATACACTCTGCTGCCTCGTGTGACAAAGAAACTTGTGGCTTAGACCACAGCAACTGTTCATCACCTCGAGCTCCAGCCACAGCTTTGGCCTTTGGTTTGAAGCAGCTGAAGAGTACTGGAGTCAGAGGCAAATGCTCAAGGTCTTAGAGAGGTGAGATGCAGCTGCAATGATAACACAGATACAGAGATGAACAGAGACGTAAGAGCAAGAAGGCATTGCAATGCAACATCTGTTTCCACTTTTCTAATGCTACTGGATACAGAGAAAAACAATTTTTTATTAAAGGAAATAAATTATAATATTCCATTTTTGGTATCCTTTTTTTAAATGTTTTTGACTATATAAAATTTTCTTGAAAAGTTTCAGAAAAGCAAATAGAACCCCTCCCTCTACCTAAAAGCTTCAAATTGGTGGTTTTTTTTCCAGAAAAGTATTAACCTTTTACTCTATTTGAGGAAGATTTAGGGGGGTTTTGTTTGTTAGTTTTCTCTTGCCTCGGTCAAGAAAACACAAAAATGCCTTTTATTTTTAACTGGGAAAAGATCTGGCTTCCCCATACCAAGATGAATATATTTCAGTTTGTATATTAAATACAGTGTAAATTCATAATGTTTTCTTTTATATTGTTTCCTTTTTAAATGAGCACCCAGATACTCTGGTCCTAGGCTCTTTATGTAATAATACTTATCCTGAGAACCTCTTTTTCCCCATTTAATTTCCTTATCAATATTTTATTTATTTCATAATACAAATAATTTTGTATTAGTTTCTTTACAAATTTCTTTCTTTGCTTATTTAAGTTCATGTATTTATTGTTTATTAGGAATATTTTTTCCATTAAAAAATCAGAAATATTCTCGGTATGAATGGACAATAACTCAGGAATTTCAAATACAGTTTTTTGCAAGAGCTAATTTTTACATTGTGAAAAACAGCACTGAAAGTGAGACATGTGCCAAGTGAGCAGGCATAAGATAGTTTTCATCCAAAACTTTCTTAACCATGAAGGTGCTTCTCAAAATGAAACCTAGTAAATCATGCTGAAAGACAGCAATTTGAGCCACTATTCTGGTGTTATCTCAGAAAGGGCTGTTGTTTTAAGGTGTCACTGCCTACCAGCTACTTATTGCCACCTCTCAGCTGGATGTTATCACCTCACATAACAGCCAGCTGTTTCAGTATAATGTTCTACAGTTTCATTTAAAGCCTCTGAACAGACTTTAAGAGGATCAATGCCATTTTGCTCATTGAAATAAAGGCCGTAGGAACTGGCATTGTGAAGAAGATATTCTGAACCTTAAGAGAGAAAAAGTATGTCAGTAGAAATAAAAAACCTTTTTTACCTTCTTCCCTAATTTTTTGTTAGTTGCAGAAGGAAATAAGGTGCACACTAAATCTGGTCCAGAAATTCAATACTGAGAAAGAAAGTAATTTTCACCTCCTTTAAATTTTTATATAAGTACGCTTATGTATCATTTATATAAACTTTGCTGTACATGTTTGGTCTTACACCACAGAAAGTGGAAACAAATGTCTATACAATATAATACAAATGCTCAAGAGAAATGATTTGTCACTTGCAGATGGAAACTTAAAATACCATCTTTCAGAAATGTTATCCTTTTGAAAATCCATGTGACAAGAAGGTTGTATTAATCTAAGAAGAACTAAGCAGGAGGAAAAATGTTTTGACCCCTTTTATGGATTTTTCATAGCTATGGTATGGTTTTAGATTCTGATCCTGTAACTTTGTATTTTTACTAACATTTTAATCAACAGCAGAATGGAATGATTACTTATTTATGATCAATATCCAGCACAATCCAGAGAACTGATAGCATGACTCACAGAGCTCTGGGTCCTCTTCTGCCTTTTATTAATATTGCACCTGCTAATTTGTTACTACTGACACATTAACTGATCTGTTAGGTGCTTGATCACTCTTGTCACCAAATCCTCAAGTCTGTTTTGTTTTGCTTTTTCCTTTGTTTTGCTTTAAAGACAGGCACTTTCACCTCTCTAATGAGACTTTTGTTTTATCTCTTTTGTTCATTAATTATAGACATGCTATGTCCACCAGTGGAGTTTTGTTTTAGCAAGGCTAAGAGTATGGGAACCCCTCAGGTTTCAGAATGAAGGAGCAGAACTCTCTTCTTTCCATCCCCTTTCTACTGAAGTTAGGAGTCATATATTTAGAAGAGGAGAGGTGGAAAAGCCAGATGAGGGATTCTCCATCCTTGCTTTTCTACAAATTATTAGTCTGAGCATGTTTAGGGCCAGTGTCCTGTATTAGCAGTTTATTCGCACTTTACCTTTTATATAAACAGACCTATATTTAAAAACAGAAGTAGATTTCTATGGTTGAAAAGACATTAAAAATATTAAATGTTAAATAGAGACAATACTAGGACTACTGGCCCATACTGACTAGACAGATACTCAGTACCATGTTCAGTAACCAAGAGCACAAAGAAAGAAGAGAGTACATTTCACTTCCTAATAACAGTAAGGAATTCTGAGGCCCTGCTTTCCATGAACTGGCTTGACACATGCCCCATGTTGGGAAACAGTGAATTAATTCCTCTACTAATGTTCTCACACACATCTTTTGCCTTCCTTGTTAAATTTTCATTATCTCAGTCCACAAGTCTTTTCATCTTCCTTTAATTTTCTCCCCATCTTGTGGGAGAGTAGAGTGAGAGATGATAGGGTGGAAGTTCCACTTCTGGCTGGATTCAACCCACTATCCTAAAACTCATCCATCCTTGCTCCAGCTACTGCATTCACAGGACCATGTGACCTGAGGTCCTACTCCAGCTGCTGGCCCTCAGAGCTCATCCACACATGCACGTCACACAGAGAGTCCCTCACTCAGGAAATTATTTAGAAATGGAATTAAATAAGAAAATAGGGCAGGTGGCACTGATCCCATGCCGACAAATTTACTGCAAACTATTTGCATAGACAAAACATTCCTGTCCCCTCATCCCTCCTCAGATTACCTAGATCCACTCCTTTTCTGCCTCTGTCTTCTCCTCTAAACAACCCATAAGATGTTCTATGCCATCCCAAAATGCTCTTGCCCTGTATCCCAGAATGTGTTCCCTACTTCTTAGCAGTAACTCTTCTCAGTGAAAAAGGTGCTCTGTTCACATGATTTTGATGGATCTAATCTCTGGACACTGGGTTTAAGACTCATGAGGTAGCCCTAAGAAAAGCCCAGATATACTATCTGTTTCTCTGAGTCTTTGGATTTTCCACATCTGCCATTGAACCCCTGTGATCTTGTGTAGAAATGTGGGGGGTTTTTTGATAGGCTGATGGCTCCTGCGATGGACCTGGGAGTAACCTGGAAAGGTATTTTTTAAGTCTCCACCTGCTATTGTCTCTCTCAGTGGGTGTACAGATGAGCTTTTATCACGCAGCCTAACACATTCCAATTGTAGCAAATGAATTCAGTCTTTTGGGGTTTGTTCCTTGTTATTGTCCCTAGGGCACTCTTTCTATTATAATACAATTAAGGAAGATGAGTTTCAGGGGCCTTTATCAACATCAAAGCTGAAAAAGAGCTATTAGATTAAGTAACACAGACCCTGCCCAAAGCAGCACCTGAGTGAATTACAAACTACTGCCAATCCTCTTAACTAAATATGATCAATTGGAAAGGGAGTGTTCCACTGCCTCCACTGGAATACATTTCCTCCTGGATTACTATTCAATTAATTAATCTGCCAGATACCACTTACCCCTTGGGCTATAAAAAATTGTGTATATTTTATTATTATTTTGCATTGAAATGGATATATGCATACAGTATAATACATAGGATCTATTAAAGGTCATCATGTCAGCAGTTACATAATACCGCTATTACAGCTTCCAGCATATGTACAAATGCAGTCGCTAAGATTTTAAAAATAATATCCCACCATTATTTCAAGAAGTTCTAGACAATGCTGGCTAAGATGTAAGAAAGCATTTACTCTGAGATGTTTTGATCTATCCTTCACACCACTGTGACATCAACTTAAGGAATTATATGAAAGGCAGATTTAGGTTGCCCACTCAAACAAAAATCTCTCCTAGCAGTAAGAATAGTGAAGCAGTCAAATAGATCATCCAGAGTCAGTGTCTGATCCACATCACTGGGAGTTTTGTGAACAGTTTGATAAAAGCAACTGTCCAGAACAACATTGGCATGGTTGCTACTGCCTTTGGACAGAAATAAGGCAGTCAAACTGTCAAGACCTATTCCATCTTTTTGTCAGAAAATGGTATCTCTGATCCTTTCTGTTGTACCATCATTTCACTAAACAGTGATTGTAGGAAGGCACTGGAAACTGACACTTTAAATTCTTATAAGATGAACAGCACTGGAGTTTAGATAGATCCTGAGATTTATTTCTACATGAAACGGCAAACAAGTTAGGCTGGTCCCACCAGTAATTAATTTGCCACAGAAATCTCAATCCATCAACCGAGTGTCCCTAAATGAAATTCAGATTCTGCAAGTTAATTCAGTTTATCAGAAAATATAGATAATACTATTGTGTTGAAACACTTTCCTTCTTGTAGGATGCCTCTCCAAAGAACTAAGAGATCACAGCTTTCACACCATCATAATCTCATAATGTTTACCACCTGGCAATTGTGAGAGGACAGCAAAAAAAAAAAAAATCTAAAAGACAATGCTTCTACTACCATGGTGAACTTTTTTTTTTAGAATATTCCCCTATGTTGAATACTGTTATTCTCAAGTTACAGACTGTAAGTATGTGGAAATGTCTCAGTTTGTTTTTGGGTCATCCTTTATTATCCACCCAGGTGGATATTGCTGACACTAATGTCGAGTCTGAGGGCTTGGAAGACGATGTGTATATATAGTGCTATTTATAGTGTCAGTTAAACAAAGCTTTCAAAAGTGTTAAATAGTTACAATAAATTACAGGTGTTTAAAAGTTAATAAATGTATGGATGAATACTGATGATTTTATTTTTTTCCCTGAGAATAGTAGAAAGACAATTACATTTACTGGTCTAAATAGAATTTCTCTCAGGGAGGCTTCGTATAACAAGGACTGCAGCTGGGTACAGAGCTGTCATGCATAGTGTGAAATCACTTCTTCTCTGTTGGTATTTTATCACCTACATACAAGAGAACAGCAACACCCCAGAAGAACCTCTGTTTATCTGTGGATGAGCTGTTCCTGGAAACGAAGCTGGCATTGTGTCTTATGCAGATACCCTTATGTAGGATCAGTTTCCCAATCCTGATTATAGAGAGACAGGCTTTGTTAACAAAGCATCTAACATCTACAAAAGAAGGGACTCCAACCCTGTTGAGGATATTTGGACTCATCTTTTGTTCTGGAAGATGTTCTTTAGACACTGGCTGTGGAACATGGAACACTTTAAGGTTGGAGATTGCACTTCAAAGGGCAGTTGTGGGCTTCTTCCTCTAGTTCAGCAACATCAGGAGTCTTCATCACAAAAGGTAAAACAAGGGGAATTTTACAGAGTAGAAATAGAGATAATATATTGTATACAACATACAACATACTGTATACTTGGCATAGTGCATAATGTGTAATATATGTTACGTAAGGTTTATTATGTAATATCTAATATACATGGAAATGAAGTATAATAGGAGAGAACTGGTTTCACATCAATTAGCAATGGCTTCCTTTTCTTCTCCCTTGTCTGTTCTGTGGCTCCTTTTAGTGCCTTTGAAAATAAGGGCCAGAATTTTCCTACATTTCTGCAAAACATATCAACTGATTAAGACAAAAAAAAAAAAATTCAGCTCTGGGATTTGTGCTTTGTATGCATGGTAAATCCATAAATGAGGTGCTTCAGGCAGTGTTTGATTTTCTGGGCTTGCAAAAAGGTATTTAGTCACTTGTGTTTAGCCAGTAGAGACTAGATGCTTTGTGTGCAAATGCATCCTTATATACACAGATGTGTATATAAGGTCTTTATTCCTCTAGTGATTGTTTGACTTGTTTGAAGACATATACATCATTCTTCTTACTTGTCTCTCTTGTTTTCAAAAAATGAACGTTTTTAAAAAATACAACCCCCTGAAAACCAGTACATTTAAATCAGTCCATCATTAAAAAAACATGGACTCAAATTAATTATTAATTATTGAGAGGAAAGACAACATGCAGTAGCCTCAGGCCTGACAAGCTGTCAAGAATGCCTGCCAAGGCTGCCAGGCTCACCAAGCTCCTGGGTCATTGCCACATTAAACACAGAAAGTTAAATTACTTTTCCTGGGATCTGGAGAATAGCAATTGGACATAAAAGGGTCTTTTTTTTTTTTTTTTTTTTTTTTGTATTGGTATCCTTGATTGTTTAATATTCTTGACAAAAGATAGAAAACAATGGAAAATTTGTCAAGCAGACAACAACACATAAGTGGTGGAATAGCTAATAAATTCCTACAACAACAAACAGAGAAAACAGTTTGTAAAGCCAGTTACCACAAAGGGATAAACTCCTTCCTCATAAATATGTTTTATATAAATATAAAAGATAAAGTGACTGGAGCCAAATAAGAACAGAAATCACAGGGTGCAGAACAGGATACAGAAGTGTCATAAATTCAGTTTACAGTGCAACCTAATTTTAGCTGTATATTTATCATGCAATAGTCTTTACCTGAGCAAGGGAGAGGGGCTATATCATGGAAATCTTTGACCTGTTGTACTGTTTCATGCACTCCATCAGAAGGGCTTTAAAATATTCTGAATCGTTAGGGAGATACCTTTCCTTTTTAACCAGAGTAAAAGCAATCCTTTTGAAGAAAAATATATGTTCTGTGAATATCTTTGAAAGAAAAAGATGCTAATATTCTCATATTTAAACACTTACCAAAGAGATTTAATAAACTTTAAAAAAATTTTTTGGTCTTGGGGTAACGTTACTGTAAACATGGAAAGAACACTACTGTAGAAGTAAGCAAATCTTGAATTATTGGGAAGTAATATTTGAACTTTAAAAGATTGTTTTTCAGTTAAAAACACATATTAAAACAATCTTGTAAGCAACATTTTCTTAAGAAGTTAATAATGAAGCACACAGATATCTTGAAAAACTGAACAATACTTGGAACACTTGAAATCATAGCAGTAAAAGTATTTTCTTAAAGCAGCATTTAGAGGATCCTAGAATTTATCTGGCAGAGATCTGTCTTGAAAGCTCTTTCCTGGAGCTTTATTTGATTTTTTCTTCCATAATGTATCACAATATTTATGCACAGAATAGTCTAATAAGTGACCAGATTCCAAAGTGCAACTAATTTTTGTCTGGTAAGATTTTGTCATTCACAGTACTGTGTGGTATTCCCCCTAACCCTCTTAAATATAAATATAAATATAAATATAAATATAAATATAAATATAAATATAAATATAAATATAAATATAAATATAAATATAAATATAAATATAAATATAAATATAAATATAAATATAAATATAAATATAAATATATATAAAATTTATCCCTGTTAAATATAAATATATATAAAATTAACAAAATATATTGACATATTTCACTGCCCTCCTGAAAGGCACACACTTTTTCATTGTTATGACCCAAATATCTGTAAGCTAACAATGAATTTGAGTGGATTTGTATTATGCCACAAAATATTTCACATGGGGTGCACATGATTTTTCCCAGTCTGTCTTTTTGCTTTCCTGTCTTTCTTGACTTCCTGTTGAGTGAGGCTGTGAATTTTCTATTCCTTAGGAAATTCCTCTCTTTCAAAGGCAACCCTAAACCTTCAGCTCTACTTTTCAACTTCTCCCAGAGTAATTCATACTGTGTCTATGAAACATGTGCAGGACTACTTTCTGGCACTATGGACAATTGACTTGAAAGATCCTGTGTCCCCACTAATGAACTCTTACACAACAGAACAAGGTGCATGTATCCAAGCTAAATACTGGGGATTATTCCACTTCCATGCAGACCAATGAGCCTCAGCCAAGAATCCTTTGGCACAAGATAAAATCATGCTGGCAACTATTTTAAAAATTTAACAGTATAAACTCTTTCAGTACCTGGGAATGCTGCCTGGCATTGTTCAATTCTCTCAGATGGTTATAACTTCAGAGTTTTCATAGGATATAGTTAGACAAGGAAAGGTTCTCAAAGGTATTTGTGCACCTAGCTTGCATTTCTTTCAATGAATTTAGGCCCCCAAACTGCCTTTAGGAGGTGGGCCAAAGTGCACAGAATAAGCACGTACACCTCTGCAAATTGAAGTAGATCCAAGTCCAATTTGGTGCAGAAGCAGCTTTCTGGAATGCTGAGCAATAATACATGCACAACATTCACTTCTCTAAATCAGCTGTTACTCCTCACTCATTTTGCTTTGCTTTTTATACAGTGAAATGTAAGTCAAATGAAAATATTTTTCATTTCATTTCATTCTGTAAAAAATGTCTACCCTCTCATTCTTGGAGGTTCATGTCTGACAAATGGTGATAACTTATGTCACTAACTACATTGTTAGATTTATTTACCATTTTGAAAATTTTTAAGACCACAGTCATTTTGGCCAATTTTAAGCATATAAAAATGGCTGGGTACAGCTTAGACAAAAGAAAAAATTATATGAGGGCAAACTATTTCTGCCATGCACAGGCAGTTGAGAGTAGCAGTAATGCAGAAGGCTGTGCTATGAACTGCATAATGTGTACCCTGTTTTGTGTGTGGACAGTGGTGTCCTGAAAATCTCTCTCAACAAATTCCCACACTATCACTCTGTTGTGGCTGGCTGGACCTGCCAACAGAGATTACTTCTCATGCTCTGTCTTTGTCTCACCTTCTGGCTGTTGTTCCTCTCCCTAGGCATTTCTGGTTTGATTCTTTGTTTTGTAAGAAGCTTTAGCAGAAACTAGAACATTAGGCTAAAAAAAACCCCAACCAACCAACCAAAAAAACCCCAAAAAAGCAAAACTCAAAAAACCCCCACAAACCAAAAAAAGCCCCACTAACAAAAATCCCCTGTATTCTGTATTCAGCGCCCACTATGAGTTTGAATAAAACTCACAAAAGAAGACTCCAATCCCCACCATGGTTTCAGTGTATGTCTATCTGAAATTGCTTCCAAGATGGCAGTTAATGTTATGCATGCATAATGTTTATTGCTGTACAGCATTCATACACATTCGGAGATGTATTCTTAGACACATTCATAGCAGGCCACTCCTGGCATTTCTAATGTGGAGGAGGCACTCACTGAACAAATCATCTGGACTCCAGCGTGTTTCTGAGTGGATTCACTTTCACTGAGAAGCCATTGACATTCTAGATGGTATTAGTAACTCTGGACAAGTCACATAAGCTCTCAGTGGGGAAAGTTTTGCCAAACCGACAATTTTACCTCTTGAAAAGTATTTTAACATCTGTAGATGAAAATTATGGTACCCTAAAACAGTGTGTCCCATTTGAAATCTTAGGAGTTTTTCAGATAAAATACATTTCAATGTGAACAAAAACGTGAAATGCAAATAAACTTATACCACATTACTACCAGAGCATATTTATTTTTTATTAGTCTTTTACTGAATGTGAGAAAGGCTAATAAACCAAATAAGCCTAAGATGTGTGCAGAAAACATGATCAGTCATCAAATAAACCAAGCATTACTATGAGAGACAGAATATTTGAAGGCTTTTATCCTGCTACTTTCCTGCTTTTAGAGCTTGGAATAGAAGTTTTCTATCACTAAAAGTACTTATTTAGATCTCTCTTCCAACAGATGCTTCATTTCATGAAACCAGTAGGAACTTCAGGTCTGTAGTTGTAATTAAAAGAAGCTTCTGGGAATAAGTTCTAGTATTGGATCACTGCTTAGTTAAATACCGGCTCTCCCAAGGCTCTGGTTTGCATTTCTCCAGCTAGATCTCCCTGTTGCACAGATATGCTCTTGACAAGGTTCTTTATTAACCCTGTATATATGAGTCAGGGCCAATCCATCCTGCAGCACAAAATTGAATTCTGCTTTTTAAATTTATTTAGTTAGCTGCATAAATAAAAGAGGAAACCATCGTCTCTTTTGCCCTTAATTGATAATCCAATTAGAAACGTTGCTACAGATAACTTGCAGACAAATATAGAAATATATGCATTTAAATATCTAAACAATCTTCTTGTACCACCATTAAATTATGCAGGCCAAACAAAAGATGATTCCAGAATGAGCAATATTGTTAGTAACAATGCTGCTGTCACATGTAAGGTATATTAAATTCATGGGAGAAATGGAATTCCCATCATTCCTGCTGCCACCCCCCTACCCCAAAAAAAGTAAGAAGAAAGCTTTGAAAAGACACGAGGAAAAAGAAAAGTCTTAACTCACTTTATGTGCAGAAGGACACGACAAAATTCCTATCTTTTTAATTTGTTAATCTAATGCAGGACTCATGTCTCTAAATTTAGAGCATCTAAAGTAATTAATTTTAGTCTACAGTCATCACACAGTTTCTTTCTGGAGTCAATGGAGAAGAATTGGCATTATCAGAGAGTGATAAATCCACTCTAACGTCAGTGTCTAAAGCAGGTGAAAGAATCACTCTCTGGAGATGCCTGCTTTTCTGTATCATCTGTGAAGACACCTCCAGTAAGTCACTAACAATAGGCATCTAACTTTGAAAAGCTTACATTTAAATCTGATCAATGTCATCTCACCTGATTTTTCTTGTAACAAACCATGATTACTTGAACAGTATTTCTTTCAGTGACTAGGATAAAGTGCTCTTTGTTTCAGCGTCACAAATCATTCAGATTCCCATTCTGCCATTCTGACCCACAAGGAGTCATGCTTTATTTGTAGTGGAGAATAATGCTCAGCATTGAGGAAGGGTGGAAGAGCTTGATGTGAGGTTAGTAAGTCCTTGTAGATGAGGCTGAAGCATTTACCTGCCAGAAGTTCTCTTTCACTGTTCAACTGCACTTTACTGATTGGCAAGTGCTTGCATTTCCTGATTGCTTTTGATTCAGATTGTCACACAGAAGATGATTTTCCCCTTTTTCTTTCCTGATGTTACTGATGTAGGGTTTTTTTTACAATGTTCTTCATGGCCTTTTTGCCCTCTGTTCAGCTTCAGTTTTTTGAGTTCATCTGTGGCATCCCCAGATTACATATATGATACTTTCTGTCCTGTCTTGGACAAAAATTTAGGTTAACCCCATATTCAGATTTTTTTCCACCATGCTTCTCTTTGTGACACTTACAGTTTCTTTACCACTCTTTTACACTTAACAGCCTTTGGGACTTATATTACCAGGAAAAAACTCTGAGTTAGAGTACCTTTTCCCTGTTTACAATGCATAAGAAATTCCTGGCAGCCACAGATTGTTTTGAGCACTGAAAGTGAGAAAGTGGGTGTGGGTGTCTGCTTAGAAAAATCCTTCTGCCTTTCTCATCCTTGTTCAAAGTATAGCAAGCACACCTACTGCCATCTCTAAACACTTCTTTCACCATGACAGAGATTATTTGTCTATCTCATTTCACAGGGGATCTTTTTTTGTTCTCTCAGCTGCATCTTATACCTCAGGCAGTTTGCTTCACCTTTCCAGCCATATACGTGTTCTGCAGCTCACACTCAAGTCCTTTGTAAATTACTTTTGACCTTGTTTATCAGCTTTATGGTAAATTGTACTAAATTAACTCATGGTGAGTGCTAAATAGAGTTTTATATATTTACATATTTGATGCTGTGGAGTTCATCTATTATTTAAGCTTTTACTCCTTCGGAAGGTTTACTTTTTTAATGCAGCCATTAGAGGCTGCAGCCATCTTAAACTCATTTGTTCATGTGGAATTTCTGATTTCAGTTGCTCTGTGGTCAGCCTATGTACAAAACCAAGATGGTTTAATTTTGCTAGGAATGTGGGCAGTGTCTTGCTCCTGCTCCCCAGGGTACAGACGTTTGGGTTCAGTGCCAAGCTAAGAGTGTGTTACTTCCTCACAAGAGAGCAATGGAAGGTGTTCCACTAACTTTCCCAAATATCTCTGCTAGGGAGCCTCAGAGGGGCTTCCTCTCCAGTTGTGAGAGATGTTTCCAAGCTGAAGCTTCCGTGCACAGTGTCCACCTGAATTCCCACCCAGACATGTCCCAGCCATTGCTTTGTTCTGCCATTGGCCTGATTCCCCATCATCATCAAGCGCCTGTGCCGGCCTGGCTTTGGTCTGTTCCCGTCCCCATGAAGGGGCACAATTCCCAGAACTGGGGCTGCTCTTACTCCCTGGATGCCCTGATCCTGCCTGGAGCAGTAGGACAGCCCTCACTGCCAGTGCCTGCCCTTGGCAAACCTCATGGGGAGATGCCTCTTCCTCCTGGAGCTTCCAGCCTCCACACTGCCATGGTAGCCAGCTCCCTTAAGTGAACACAACCAAGCCCTGACCCATCCCACCTCTTCTTGATCATCAAGAGAACACTGAATGCATCAAAACAGAGCTGACACTCTGTAATACGATTTGGAGAGAGTCCTAAATATGTGAGCACTGCAGAAGTTGAAATATGATGATAAGGCAAAAGTGAGGAAAATGCAGAAAAATTATTTCCTATTAGAGGTGTCACAAAGGAGAGGATTTTTAGAAAAATTAAAAAAAAAATCCCTCAGCCTAAACATACTTTCATTTTTTAATAATTTCAGAACTTTGTAGTTCACTCGCTTTGCTTCAGTGATTCACTTCATTCTTGATGGTTCACTGAGCTGGGACAATAATAGACTGCACAATAAATGTTCCTCATGTGTTGTACCAATTTCATGCGTGGGGATGATTTTGATGAAATGTACTGCTTATGAAAGGAATCAATAGGCAGTAATAGCCTTAGCTGGGCCAGGTACAGGGAAGAAAGAGGCTGTACAGACTTTACCAAGTAGGTCTGCCGATACATCTCTATTACTTGAAGCAGTTTGAGTCTTCCGGTCCAAAACATGATGGAAAGAGTGTTAGGGATCAATTTCTGATTGCTAAAATGCCAAATACAATCTAAACCTTAGAAACCATCCAGTGAAGAAACCTGACCCTTGGGATCTTTAAGACACTGCTCAACTAGGTGATAGAGCTGCACTTTTCACATTTTGTGAACTGATAATTGAAGCTGCCCTAGTCTGTGTGGTTTCCATTCTTTTTCTCCCCAGTCATACTGAATATTTTCAATTAATATGCATACTATGCTTGTATCTGTTGTT
Source organism: Fringilla coelebs (assembly GCF_963513975.1). NCBI lineage: Eukaryota > Metazoa > Chordata > Aves > Passeriformes > Fringillidae > Fringilla > Fringilla coelebs. The sequence goes on from NC_140029.1 coordinate 58,420,470, forward strand.
TGTGTGTGTGTGTGCTTATTTGTATAAATATGCATATACAGAGCTTTCTGTATGGGAAAATAATACAGTAAGGTTGATACTTGGTAGATGCATAATCCTACCAATCCATTGCATTCATATGATGGTCTTTGAACTTGAAAATATATTCTGGAGCAAATGTTGCATCATGAGCAATAGTAGAAGCATTACATCACATGCAATAGTTACTCTCTCAGGAAATATGAAAAGAATATGTCTTTCTTCACTGATTGGTGAGAGCAATTTGAGACTGGAGAGAGATATTTTTTCAAAAACATGTAGTACTAGAACATGGGGGAATGGCTTTAAACTGAAAGACAGTGGGTTTAGATTAGATATTAGGAAAAAAATATTTACTGTGAGGGTGGTGAGGCACAGGAACAGGTTGCCTGGAGACGCTGTGGGTGCCTCATCCCTGGAAGTGTTCAAGTCAAGGCTTGGTGGGCCTATGAATGACTTGGTGATTTGGAAGGTGTCTCTGCCCATGGAGGGAGAGTTGGAACTTGATGATCTTTATAAGTCTCTTCCAAATCAAACCAGTCTCTGATTCTAGGATTGTATGAACATAATAATTTTTTCCGGGCAATACAGAATCACAACTATGTGGTAACTGATGGAGCACTTAGTTTTGCATTAGCCAAACTCTTTAAAGTGACACAGAAACTAGGAGATTTCTATCATTTTGATGACTCATATAAAAGGTATTATTTTTTTGGATAAAAATTATAAGAGCACTACTGAAGCATTCTTCATGGATAGGTTTGTGTGAGATATCAGCATTAAAGACCTATAGAAGTGACAGTTTTGCAAATGAGCCATTAGTAGTCCACAGTTGTATGTTATGGGTATTTGAAAGGTACCTGTATGAAAGGTAAAGCATGTGGAGAAGATGGTTGAACTGTTAGCAATTTTCTTCATGTGTATATTTGCAACAGATTTATTTTCCCTAGCTTGCTTAGCATTGGGATCTTGTTCAAATACATTCATAGTCACTCCTGTATTTTTAAAATTCACATTTTCTATTGATTTTACTGGCATGCTATAGTACTAGCTATGTAAAAAGTTTTACTTTCAATCAGTTGCAGGATTCATATTCTTAGAAATTATTAAAATGTTCTATTAGACACCTGTCTGCTTCTGAAAATAAAATAGTGCTCATGCATATAAATGTAGTGCTCAAAGGGAGATGTTTTTGTAGAAACTCACATCATACCACTTCTTCCATAATCTCACAAATCTGTCATTGTTGCCACCAGTGCTTCTGCTTTGAGTCTTTCCTAAATGAAGCTGCTTCTCCTTCTCTTCCTCTCCTTTGGTTGCCTTTATTATGTTGTTTTGTTTTTGTTTTTTTTCTTGTTTTTTTTTGTTTTGTTTTTGGGGTATTTTTTTGTTGTTGTTTTGTTCTTTGGGGGGTTCTTTTTGGGTTTTTGTTTTGTTTTGGTTTGTTTTGTTTGGATTTTTTTTTTGGTTTTGGTTTGGTTTTTTTTTTTTTTTGTTTTGGTTTAATTTCCTCATTTCTTGGGTTTGTGTTATTTGGAGGTTGGTTTTGGTTTTGGTTTTGGTTTTATTTGGTTTAGCTAGGGCCAAATAAAACATATCAATATCCAACAGTTTTAGAGGTCAATCCCTCATTCAGTTTACTGTTGCTAAACCCAGTCTATGAATCTTACCATCAATCACTTGTTATAAGTGGCATCTTCAGATTTATACCAAATCATTGGCAGAAACCCATTCCCTCTGAATCAGTTAATGGTAGAAGACTTTGTGCAGCATGTCAGGTTAGGGAGAATTATGCAGGTCTACTATCCTTTAAGCAGAGTTTCCACTTCCAGGTCAGTAAGGTTCAAAGTTATCTATGGACAGACTTTTACTGATAGATGCAAGGAACTTCTGAACTCTAAAGCTTTGATTGTTTCACTGCATATTGTGACTTCTGAAATAAGAAAATAAGTATGAGCTGAAAGAGAGTTTTTTGTACTTTGCTCAGTTCCTCAGTTTGGATAAATAAATACTGCTAGGCAAGGGCAGACATTACTGCCAATCTCTTTGTCTTTAAAATACTAAAATAAGACAGTGAGAACAATCCTGATGACTGCTTGCAACTGCAAAGAAATATTTACAGAGTAGCTAAGTCTAGACACTTCTCGTAACAAAAAATAGCTTTATTTTTTTCCATGAAATAAATCAACCAACAAACTATCAGTTCTCATGGGTTTGACATAACATTGTCTTTCAATCTAAGCTAAAACACGTACTGAAAAAACCTGGTTTGGTTCTTTTTTCTTCAGAGAACCTGAAGAAGGGAAAAGAGAATGGCAAATAAGTTATTAGGTTCATGTTTATTTAAAAATGAAGTCTTTCTTTAAATAAACTGGCCTAAACCTACAGGATCAATATTAGGATGTGAATAATATTCTTTCAAGGCTTCCAAAAAGAAAGATATGTACTTTGATCTTGGTATTCTAACGTCAAAAGGAAGTTGGTGCCCCTCACGTTCTTGTTCTGTAAATAAACTGCCATCAGCATCTTGCTTCTCTAACCAGGATGATACGTGAGATTTTTCTGTCAAAATTTGGCACATCAATGAAAATGACACAAAAGCTGTTAGAAGGGCAATTTGCTGATCTTCTAATACAGCTGTCATTTATTTTTCAAGATCTTGTAATTGCAATGATCTTGGTAGTACAGACACAGTTCAGCAACAAAAGTTGCAGCCTTGCTGTAAAAAAAAGTGGAAGATTATTTTGGAAGAAAAGAATACTGAAAGCAACCTAATAGATTTCTTTGTGACCTCTGAAAAAATCAATATTTTTTGCCCCAACATACCTTTCCAATCAGGGAAAAAAAGCCAATACAATTTTTACATGTGTACAGGGCACTAGCTACTGGATATATGAACAAACTGACGCAGAGTGCTAATAATTTCAGGATCAAGTCCTTGGAAGTATATTAGGGAATGTAATATATTGGTGTTGTCATGGAGGATTTATGTACATTGACGTCTGACTGTCAAAATCTATCCTGTGGCCATTGCTTCTGCCTCTAATTTTGAAGAGGAAAGAAAGGTCCAGAGCAGATGCTAAAAAAAGGGGAAAAAAGTGGTAAGTAAGAACCCACACACCTGATGCTGAGCTGAGGAATCATCTGGTGGCAGAATGGACAGAGCTGGAACACTCACATCAGCGTGGTTTCCTACCTCTTTCCCAAGAAACTTGATGGTGAGTAGCTTCTCACTCCCTCCACTATTTTTGGTGGTCTGTACATAGGGAAGGGGCAGAAAAAGAGTTCTATCAGCCCCAAGTCACTTTTTCTCTCTCTTCCCAGCCCAGTGGAGATTTTCAGGTGACTCTGTAACACACAGGCACTGTCCATTGGTGAAGCAGAGAGCTGCAGCAACATTGAGGATGGGACTGCGCAGGTGATGGCTGGTTACACCTTGGTGAAACAGCTCTGCTAATTCTGCCCAGAAACTGCCCAGAACCATGAGGTTCCTAAGCTCTCCCCTGCTTAGGAGCACTATTTTTGCATATGACTGATCCTGGGGCATACGCTGGAAAATCAGAATTTGTTTTTACTGTTGGGTCTTTTGCTTTACTAAAAGAAGTTGTTGACTTTTAGCACCTTCTGCCTGTATCTGTCTATTCCTTTTGAATAGACAGTAGTGTGTGCCTTTAGGATAGGCAATAGTTATGTGACAGAGATTCTGGTTCTTCCTGGGGTTCTGTGCAGGGAATGCAGCTCTGCTGGGTGAAATTCCCTGAAAGAGGCCAAGGAGGCCACTCTGAGGTCACTGCCTGCTGCTCCACTCTGCAAATGTTACAGCTACTTCTGGCTCCAGATCTGCTTAACTCTGGACCAGCTGTAGGTGCTGAGCAGAAAAAGGAGGATGGCTGGAGATGAAAAGAATGAGAAGGAAAGCAATAAACACACCTCCTTGCTTGTCCTAGTCTGGCCCTGCAATTCCTTCACTGTCAGTTTCCAGTCTCAGTCTCCCATCTCACAGGAGAGACAGTCAGTGCCTCCATCCTGCCCTCTGACTGTCCCCTTGGGACAAGGCTGTGCCAGGTGCCTGTCTCTGCCCACAGGCTGAGAACTTGTTAAGGCTCTTTGCTCCTTCTGGCTGTTGAAATGTATTTGCTTTATTATTTGAAAGTAAGGACTGAGGATTCTTCACATAGCAGAGCAGTTTTTGCCTGAGAGGGCAGGGGCCCAGAGGGAGACACAATTCTACCTTTCTTCCTTATCTGTACCTGTAGGCAGAGGAAGAGTGGAGTATGGGCGCAGCCTGGGCTGAGATAAGCACAATAGGAAAGGAACATAATTTGCTCCCTGATAAAGGTTCTTGGTCAGAACTCCATTGTGTCTTTCTGGGGCAAGAATCTTCCTCAGAACTACTCAAATTAAAGTGACGCACGTCTATGGACCATTCCTTCCTTCCCATGCCAACACACTTTTACACCTTTGCTGAGCAGAAAGAAGAGCTTAAGGCTTTCCAAGTCAGACTCCTACTTTGAACAGAAATTATGTAAAGTCTCATGTTCTCCTACAGATTTATTTGTCATCTGTGCACAAGTCCACAGTACTTCTGTACAGGTGGGAAGAAAAAAGAAGTGAGAAATTTGTTTCAGTGTAACCTGACCAAGTATTTTAAGCTATAGATGTGAGCAGTCAGAAAGGTGACCTGAATGGAAGAAAATAGTCATGGAACAGAAGAAAATGTCTGCTGAAATACAGAGAAAATGCCTGCAAGCCTGGGAACTAGGCATGTGAACCAGAACTATCCTTGAAAATTGCAGCTGGCATCTTTGAAATGCAGCTGGGTACCTAGAAACCAGAGACATCCTGGGATAACATGGGTAATTGTAAAAAAATGGCATTACAAGCATAATTTATCCTGTGAAATGGGGAAAGATAGTCAAATAAAAGGGAAAAACATCCTGATAAAGTAAGAGTCTATAGCTACCAGTAACTGCAAATTTTCTGCAAAAGCAGAAAAACAGCCTGGAAACATAAATATTGGTCTGCAAGAAGAGAAAATATTGTTATCTTTTGGCTATCCCAGATGAAAAATAGAAAATAATGTTAGGAACTGGCTGCTAAAGCAGGCTGTTCAATGCCTTTTTATGTCTCTGTGATATAAAAATGACTTAATTTTTGCTCAAAGTGGACTTTTTCTCCCTTAGAATTTCTCATGCTGCACTTACTCTAAAAAAAAAGTGAAGTTTCTAAGGTAAACTCCTCTATGTTGGTGTGTATCATAGGACCCTGTTAACCCAGGGCTGAGTCTCTCTGCACCCACAGGCTGGGTAGCTCCTGTATCCAAAGCCAAATATTTCTTCTTTCCTTGCTAATGTAGCCAGCCATACCAGTCAAAGGAGAGGGAAAGATGATGTAGCTTGGGCGTTGTGATCTGAGACAAAACCTCTGATGATTCAGACATGATTGTTTTCTTTTGTGCTGCCTAGATGTTTATGGGAGTTGTGAGCAGGAACTGTTCCTGCCCACACAGATAGCCACACCTCATGTGTTATGATGTCTCATAATAATGATCGTACTACGTGCTCAGGGCTCTGCACTAACAAGCTGAGCATAGTCCATTTTTTGTTTTCCTTTGCTCAAAGAATTACACTATTTTGATCATTCAAACATCTCGGTTTCACCTTTGGCCTTATCCAAGTCCAAAGTATTCTAAAAAAACCTTTCCACTCTGAGCAAGTCCACATTATGTGGTGTCAATTGGCACAGACATATCTTAGTGAGCCAAACAGATATGGATGTGTTGCAAGTAATTTTAAGCAACTGGAAAACAGTACTAGCAATAAAGAATGAAATATGCATTATTTTTGAGTTCTCAGAAACATTAGTACATTTTAGTATAGTGAAAAATATTCCTACTATGAGATTGGTAGGTTTCAAGCTTTACATGGCTACCCTGTAGGCACATACATGATGCACAACCCAAATCCTCCTGTCAGATAGAGAGAAATAAGTAAATTTGGGGCAATTACTCATATGACCTAGCTCATACAAATGTTTCAGGTTTAAAAGGCCTCTGTTGTAAAACTTCCTCTTTTTCTCTGCAGACTAGGAAACCTAATATGGCTAGTTTGTATGTGAACATTTGCATCCTAGGGATGATTTCTGCTGGCAGGTAATTAAGATTAATTAATGTTGAGCCTTTCAGTTTACTGCCGGTCCATTCTCACAGATGGAATGTGTTTGTCGAAATTATGAATTATATCTCGAGAAGGTTGATCAAACATGCTTCTGGGTCCTGGCTCCAGAAAGAAAAGACATGCAGCCAGTTTAGTTACCACATTGAGGATTTTATTCTTTCAGCAAGAAAATACTTAAAGTGTAAACAGGTTTAAACAAGCATTTAGAGTGGTGTTGTGAAGTGTTCCCGATTGTCCTTGACTTTCTCATGATGTAAAGAAGTAAAGTTTGCATTGACTTTCAGAGATGAGTTTAAGACAACAGGAAGTACTTAGAAATCTCAGCACTGACATGAGTGATGTGTTAAAAATTTCAAGTTCAGTCTAAAATGAGATTTAACCTTGGGAGCCACTATAGTTTGAATTACTATAATAATTTGAATTTTACAACTTCCAGTTACTTCAAAAATGCACTTGAATTATTCTCAGCACAGTTCCTATCTTATTATGAAGTCATGAGAACAGATTAATTTCCAGAAATTCAAATGCTTTCCACCTCTCTTTTAATATTGAATAACATTTGGTTATCTAAGCTTAGATCTGTACTTGTAAATTAAAAGGGCATGTTCTCCAGCTATAAGAGTAAATGTCAGAAAAATACTCAGTCCAGAACAGCTTAGGACGAATATTTCCTCTCCTACAAACAAATATCCATACTATTGGCTGAAAACAGTATCTATATTAGTTATTGTCAGTAAAAAGATTATTTGGAATAAGGTAAAACTTGAAAAAAAAAAAAAAAGTTAGTCCATAGGGGGTTTTTTCTCTAAATGATAAAATTATCATCTTTGAAAAGACTTGACTCCTTCAGTGCCTAATCAACTGTATAGGAAGATGACACCCTGCATGTTGTAAAGGTTGTATTCTAACCATACTTAAAAACTGAATTTATCTTGTTTACAAGTATTTCAATGACATCTGTGGCCTGACATTTACATAATTTAGATGTATCAGGTGAACTGTCATTGCTAAGGCCAGCCTTGTGACACACTTCTGTAAAACACAGCCAGAAAAACCATACTGTGAGACCACATATATATGATGCCATACTAAGTCCCAAGATTCTCTGGCTGGAATCCCACCCTGCTCTGAAATTCAGCTAATTAGCCAAATTGGTTTAGTAATCAGCAATTTCTCATGCCTATATTTGCATTTTGGATGGTCAAATATTTTGAGCAAGGACTGTATTTGTTTTTTTCTTTAAAAGGTTAATTTTAGGTGAATGAAAAGACTTTAAATGAATAAACAGATTTTTAGAGTAAATATATTGTCAATCACATTGCCCATGCCTTGTTAAAACCATGGAAAAGATCAAAAAGACAGTTCACCCAGTAAATGCTCCACCAAATAACACACCATTTATCCTGCTACTATGAGACTCACTGAGTGAAAAAAAATCCTTGTTTATCAGATTGATATAAAAAATATTTAGGATTTTTAGATACCATTTAAGAAAAACTTTCCTATAAATGATATCAATATTTGCTACATTTGCTGTTACCTTTTCTTTAAGTGTTAAGCCAAGGATCTGTGTTCAAGCCATCCATTTTTTTTTTTCTTATTATTGATAGCACTTCTCTTAATTCTACTTTATAACTCAGTAACAATCTCTAATATTTGAATCTACATAATGCATTAGAAATAAAATGCATTATGTTCTTTTTTAAGGTTGATTTTTTTGCCAAAAAAGCACTTCTGTCAGCAGGAAGGATGTTTTATTTAAGCTTTCATGTCTCCTGAGTGTGCTTCTCAAAAGAGAAGAATGGGTTATTTATTATTTGAAAGATGAAGGTGGTATTAGAAGACTTGGCTATTACTCTTTTCTGCAGTTTCTACATGGCAATAAAAATTACTTCTAATGTCTTTGATGTTTCTCTGTGTACTTTCAGTATCTTTGATACTTTAGGGAATATCTTCCTAGATGCATGCAGACTATTATGTTATGTACAGAAAAAGATAATCTGATTTGCCTCTAGTAATCTTTTTCTTTATGCTTCTAGGTATAAATTGTTTTTATAGAGCTAACTGCCCATCAGTTAACTCATATTTTGCTGTGCTACTTTTGTTTCACAGACCGTATTACTGCTCAAATTATTTTGCCTATTCAATTAAGGTCTCACAGCATGCCATACAAAGTAAATATATTAAAAAAATATCGAAAACCTCTTTTAAATAGAGATTTCAGAATCTCACTCAATAATGCAAGCAATTGTGCATCATTAAATGGATGACTGAATAGCTACATATTTAAAAGAAACCTAAATTCAAACTGTGATATTCATAACTAGAGATTTGTAGGAAGTCATTTAACAAATTAGACTAATGGAGTAGCAAAAGTGAATGCTTTGTCTTCAAAGTTTAAGTCAGGATTATTAATAGAGAAAGAAAGAAGAAAAAAAAACCCAACAAGTGACAGATAATGAAAGAAAAATTTTAGGACATTCATGACTAATAATGGGCTACACCTAATAAAGACAGGTAATCTTTAAAATTATTGATAAAAATCAGAGAGAAAAATATCAGGTGATAATTTAGAGATATCAGGTGATATAATTTTAGACAGATGTATTATTTATATCATAAACATTTTATATATATATTACAGATATGAGATTATATACTAGAGCAAAAGATCAAATAAAGAAGCTTTTAAAATTATAGAAAATATATTGTATAAATTAACAAATTTACTTGTAAGTTATGTGATGCAATGTCTTTTGCAAGAAAAAAAATGCATGAAAATTCTGCAGTGAAAAATTATTTATAGCTTGATGAATTTATGGGGGTTTTTTTCTACTAAAATACTGGAAAACAGACTGCACAGGTAACTTCATCCTCTTTAAAGCACAGCATGTCCAGTGACTTAGGACTAAAAGCAAATATTTCAGATGTCACAGTAGAGTTTTTAAATAAGTACTAATTTGTGATCAACTATTCAAGGGGCATAATCTATACCGCCACAACCTGCACCTGAAATTTGCTGTGAAAAAAAAAGTTAGTACACATATATTCACAACAGTATTGGGAGCAGAAACAAAAAGTATTCTGAATTGGCCCAAGAGCAGAGAGCTAACTCACCTAAGTATCTTTCACTGCAGAAAACATGCTAGAAAATGCCTCTTCAAAACAGCAGTTAGGGTGAATTCTTTTCACTAATTTCAGAAAAATTTATTTCCTTATCTCTAGCATGAAAAGGGCCTCTTCCAAATTTCAAGAATAAACTGATATTATTATTCATAGCAGTAACTATTATTCAGACTGCTCAATGAATTCCAGTAGCATGCCTCCAAAACTGCTCTGAAATAATTTTAACGATCCTCTATTTAAATCTTACCCAAGTCTGTGCTCCAACTGCATTAAATATTTCTCTTCCTGTCATGAAGAAAAGTATTGACTACCACATCCACAAAACCTTCAACCACAGTTGGTCTTTGGGTGTTTGTCTTGCAATTTTCTAGCTGTATGAAAAACTGAATTGGCAAGAATTTATTTTTTAAAAAAATGAAAAAAACACTTAAAAAAAAAAGCCCTAAAAATCTCCTGCCAACATTTTCCTGTTCTGGCACATCTGAAGCAAATATTTATCTTTGGTTAAAGTGTATCACCTTGCCTTCAGTGATTCATACCTTCTACTTTCCAAAGTGGCAGGAAATCTTATGTGGCTTGTTTTTAGCCTTTCAAATCTGCCTACACTGCTTCACACTACCTGGTTGGGCAGTAATTTATCTTATGAATGAGAATTTTTTATGTTTTACTACTTTTAAATGTTTTCCATTTGAAAATTAAAATCTGTCTCTCGGGCATTAAAAGCCTTATACCTTGCTCTCAATTTAGCTTGGTTAAAATCAGCGAACTACAACTGTGCAAACTGCATACCTACCAATATCCTGACAGACTAAGCACCTCGCTTTTACCAATGGAGGAAATCTGAGGAGGCTGTTTTTTTGTTCACATGAACATTTTGACAGGATGGGCATATATGTTGTTGTGCTAAATACTATCAGAGCACAGAGACTCCTGATGTTTGGTGAAACCCTCAAGGACTACAGATAACAGTGTGCAATCCTGTGAATTATCTCAATTCTTTTTAATTTGAGATTGATGACCAAAAACTAAAAAGCAACAAGTCTCATGCTACTCCCATGAAAATGCCACAAAGTCTTAGGAAGATTTAATTTATTATTAGCTTTTTTTTCAAATAATCCCCAAACCTACTCTTGTTACTGTGTAGTAATGCTTATTCCAATATCTTCTGGACTGCTTTCCTCATTCAACTTCATCTCAAACAGCTCTAGGAATGGGTCACCCACTTCTCTGGACAACCTGTTCCAGCGTCTCACCACTCTCACAGTTACCTTCTTCCTGATATCTGATCTAAAACTACCCTCTTTCCTTTGGAAACCATTAGCCTTTATCCTACCTCCACACTCCCTTAAAAAGGCTCCCTCACCATCTTTCCTGAAGATCTCCCTGGAGCCCTCTGTTCTCTGGACTGAATAACCCAAATTTCCTCAGTGCATCCTCACAGGTAAGTGTTCCAGCCCTCTGATCATCTTTGTGGTCTTCTCTGGGCTCACTGCAACTGATCCATGTCTTTCTTATTTCGGGAGCACAGATCTGAATGCAGCACTCCAAGTGGAGCCTTGTGAGAGCAGAGTAGAAGGACAGAATCACCTCCATTGACCTGCTGGTCTCACATCTTTTGATGCAGCCCAGAATACAATCGCCTGTTTGAGCTGTAAGCATGCATTGCTGAGTCATATTCCATTTTTCATTCATGCTCTCAAGTCCTTCTCCTCAAGGACTGCTCTCAATCCACTAATCACGCACCTTGACCTCCTGATGGACTATTTTACACTTTAAAAAGATGACAAAATGATGTATTTTTCAAGATTTAAAAGGATACACTTAACCTTAAACTAGCTGTAGTGTGCTATCCACTCTTAGTTTCTCTTGAGTGCTCCAAATTATTCATGCTCCAATAAAGTTTGAAATAATTTTCTATATGTGTATTTGTTTCACCTTTCTTTTTCAATCCAAATTTTAGGTGTCTACTCTAGTCATACAGGTTTGGTTTTAGATTGCTAAAACTGATAGAAGTATCTCCGTTGAACTTTTGTAATTTTTTGTTAATGAATCTCCAGAGGTCGTTTGATGGGACAACCATTGTCTCATGATCTCTGTTTTGAATATAGTTGTTTGGCTGATATTTGCTATGATTTCTGTGTCCCTAATCAAGCCAGGAAATTGCATTTGTTTGAAAGAAAACCTTGTCACATAGTTTTCAATATATTCATGTATTTAAAAATTGAGATTTCATTTAGACTCCAAACAGCAGAATTATCTTTTTCTTTGCTTTGCATTAAATTTAAGATATCAACTAGTTCAGTATCTCCAGATGCAAAGTTACTGTTTGCCAAAATAATTTTCACTATCAATTAATGAGGTCAGGACGAGAAAATAGTAACATCATAGGATAAAATGACATGGCTACGTTGAGTCTTGTCCTCTCTAAATCTCTGTATAAATACCTTCAAAATGCAGTGGTAAATGAGGAAGTTACAACATCAAGACCACTCTGGTTTATTTTACACTATTTTGTTAATTGTTCAGTGCTACTGTGCTAGCAAAGAGGTGTTCCCCCAGCAAGTAATTTAAAATCCAGATTTTGTCACATAAGTGAATATTCCATCCATAGTCAAAATATTTTAATAATATTATATATAATATAATAATCTATCCATGTTCAAAATATTTCATCCTTACAATGATAATGGCAATAAAATCTAATTCAGTCCCTTCTTTTAAAATGATATGTAGAAGTATTTAAGAACTGTGTTAAAAGGTAGCACTTATTAATATATTTTATTTTAAAGTTTGCGACAAGCCACATATTTTTCCTGATAAAGTTACATGGTAGCATGACATAAACAAATGTAAACCTGGTCGTATTTACAGATGAACCTGAAAATTTAAACCTGAATTTTAATAGAACATTATTAATGGAAAACAACTGGCAGTCTTTGGGTCTTTTGAATTAAAATAAATTTTCATTTAATAGGTATTTTTTCATTTTCAAGGATTTTTGAAATAGCTGTCAAAATTTTTCTCATGAGTTTCCTCATTGTTCAACTGCCATCATATATATTGGTCTAGTTCCCCATTTATCTAACTGCCTTTAGATAAAGAATTCCAAATCTTCTACAGCCAACTTGCTCTTGTTTTCTGGATCTTTAGTCAGCCAGATCCTGGAACCCTAATTTAAAAAGCAGTATTGAAATTCTCTGACTTGCACTCTGGGAAAAAAGTAAATACTAGTATATCCAGTTTTCAAATTCCAGGCACTCAGGGCTGTTTTATAATGTCTGTGATTTATACATCCTCTGAGAATAGCTTGGCTCCCCTGACAAGCTTCAGTAAACTAGATTTCCAGGTGTTCTGAGACCCACAGCTGCTTCTGTGGAGAGACCTGAGGAAAAATAGATTCTATTAATTCAGCAATTAGAAGTAAGAAGCCATAAAATTCTCAGAAGTCACACCAACTCCTGTCACTGGTTGCTAGTGGTCCTCAAATAGGTGGCTGTGCTGAAGTATGGCAAGTAGGTCTGAATTCAAATAAGTCTGCATTATCTAAGAAACACCCTCAATATTTTCAGAGGAAATGCTCTACGGTTGTATTACAGAAATATTTTCAGATTCTATTCTTTGTTTTATAAGAAATAAAATAAAAGAAAAAAAAATATAAAAAATTCCACATGATATGTGTGAAAATACCACTGGGTTTTCTAAGGATGGCAAAACATGGCTCAAAAACGTCCTAAGAGTTTGGGAGAACAAACTGTGTCAAGGGTGTTAAGTGATTTTTTCATCTTGGGCTATAAACTTAGTAGGTCAAACTCCAGATTTTCTGTCTTCCTTGCCCTTTTTATCCTTGAGAGTTTGCCTGTTTTGTTTTGTTTGTTTGTTTGTTTAAATAAGATCTGTTTTTAACATATTAGATCAGACAGGGTCATTTCTACTGACTATTTTTATATTCATTTTGAAGTGAACATTTTACACCTTGTGTAAGAACACCTGAAAAGAAAATTAAACTCTCTACTAGAGACAGTGAAGTAAAAGGAAATGTGAAAAGGAAAAAAAGGCTCAGAATAAATATAGAAATTTCAGTTACTCCTATAATCTCTTTTGTTTCTTGTAAGTAAAAAAAAAAAAAAATTAAAAAAATTAAAAGTTCAATGAAGTTTTATGTCTGAGGCTAAAGCAGTTGATAAATTGATAGATCTCTTATAACTAAAGGAATCAAACCATGTCTATGTTTCAAATAGCTTCAGGCAGCTGGAAGTTGGGTGGCAGAGGTTATGGTATGACAGAATATGAGATGGCTTTAAATGTCTTTATTTAGACAACTTCTCTGAGTTGCTTACAAAGAGTCCAAGTGTTTAAAATATGTTTTACCTGACTAGCTAAAACAAAGTAATTTCTTTTGTCAGCATACATACACAAGTCTTGTAGCATTTGGGAAGTTTTAAAGTGCTCTGCCTTTCTTTCTTTTGCCACTCCAGAAGAGCCTGAATATCTCATATGTTGTTTGCTGTCTCTGTCAACTCCATCAAAATGTTTGAGAATCCCTAGGGTGTTTTAGTCACACTAGGTGCTTGTATAGATTTGAGTCCTCAGTGTCTGCTTTATGGTGAGTTGAATTTCTGTCCAGGTTACATTGATAGTAGTGGCTATGGTCAATTAATTGGGCAAACATACATTTTTAGTGGTATTTTTGGGTGTTGTGGGGTACCTACTTGTCTTCCCATAAAAGATTAAGTCCTGGTTTGCAAATGCTACACCATTAACTGTCTTGAGTTCTCTACATGATCTAAAAGAGCACAGTTAGACAACTGCATCCTAAGTTTGTAGAAATAGAACATGAAACCCTTAATTCAAAAGTTCACACCTACAATTGGACATCTATTTTTAGTCATCTTAATTTCAATGTGAATCTATCTATCTATCTATCTATCTATCTATCTATCTATCTATCTATCTATCTTTTTTTCTTTTTTTCATCTTTATAAGTGCAAGTTTTACTTGGCAGTAAATATTTTGCAATTTATTAGCTGTCTTCTGGGGTTTTCATTTAGAAGGAAAGACAAAGCATACTAATGGGCATTGTCACAGTAATAATTCAATACCTGCTGAGGAAACAAACTTCAGCTTTAATGACCAAATTGAAAATTTTGAACAATATTCATAATACTATTCAGTTTGCAATACATTTACTGCTCTATGAAACAATGTTTTGTATACTTCTGAATATGACAGTGCTGCATAGATTAATCAGGGCAATAATACATAAAATTATACTGGATGAAAGTAAAATCAAATCAAAAATAAAGAAGATTCAAACATAGGAAACAAACAAACAAAAATGTTTGAAAATAAATATTTAAAAATTTGACTAATCCCTCAAGTGTGGGACAAGATAAATGATGGAATGTTTTATTAGAAAAATCTCAGCAGCTGCAATATTTTGCTATCATTTTTCTCGATAGAAGCAGACCACAGATCAAAAACTTGTGTAGCAGCATGTCAGATAATTGCACATGAATTTTTCCCTGACTTTGATAAGCTGTACAAAACACAGAGAATGAGTTAAAGACAAGAGTTTTACTTCAAATCCTTTCATATTTCAAAGATTGAATATTACTAGGTATTTTAGTTAATGAAAATTTCGATAGCATTTTATCCCCAAGCAAAATGCTTAATAACACCTAATATTTCTCATTGATGTGCACTAGCAACATACTGTGATCATGGTATTTACTTCATAATTCACTTTGCTCCATCATTTTTTTTCCCCTAACTTTGATCACTGGGGTCAGTCTTTTGAATCATCCATCCATGTTTCTTTATTTTTTAAAATTTTTTTATTTCCTGTTTGTTATTAGGAAGCTATTAATTCAACACAACATTTATCACTCCTAGCTTTTAATAATGTCATGAATGTTCTATCCCTTGCAGATTGGTGCTGCTTGGGCTTTTCATACTGCTAATTCTATATAAGTTTTAAGAATGGATTCAGGAAAGTACCTTGCTATTTGAATTAAATAATAGGTGGTGAATGCAATGGGATTAGTAATTTTCTTCTTCATCTTTTCTGTATGTATCAAAAAAGTTCTGTAACATACTGGTATTTTCTAATGTTAAATGGAGGATTATTATTATTATTATTATTATTATTATTATTATTATTATTATTATTATTATTACTACTACTACTACTACTACTCCTACTATTAATACTACTACTACTACTATTATTGCACAATCATATGAATTTCAAGGTATATTTCCAAACTGATGGGACTCAGCTGCTTTCCTTTACACGTCAGGCATTATGCAAATTATAAGTGTGAATACTCTTGTCAGTGAGGTGAGTACCTGATGGCAAAGTTGCACCTCTTTCAATATCCAGCCTTTTCTGTGCAAAACTTTCCTGAATTTGGCTGTTTGATAGAGTCTCTCTGAATGAAAGTCACTCCTAGAGTTAAAGGCTGATACTCCCAGCATCCAAGGAGAGAGATTATGAGGTCTGTGTGCATCTTTCTCAAAAAGAACTGCAGACCAGTCACACATATGTTACAGCAAGATAACCACATGTGGGACTCACATCTGTAAGCCTGAAGCAATCATTTCATCTATTGTTACTTTAAAAAGCTGCCAGAACTTTGACAGCCTTCCTGCACTAGTGTACCTAGCTAAAGCAGAAATGGAGTATCTGGATGAGAGACACAAAGTTACAAATTGCAGGCTTGAAGATGCCTCTCACAACACCATTCTGAACACTTTTCCAATAAAGGGGACCTGATTATACTTTCTCTAGCCTAGAGTTGTAGTACCATTCCCATATAGCTTCCTACTTATTTTTCTCCCACTTCCAAAAGAAGCAAAGTATTTCCCTTATTTATAATGATAATGTACACTGAAAATTGAAGCACAATACTTCTCAATTTTATCTATTATAAATGTGACAATGCTGAATTAATGTTAGAAATCTGTATGGCATCTTCACTTATTCCAAAATAATTGTTTTGGATTAATGATAATACAGTAAATATCAGAAGAATTAATAATTATTAGGAACATATTTTAAAGTGCCATCCTCACTTAAACAATCAGAAATTTTATATTTGTTAACAAGCTTCTATGGCAGGTCTTTATAGTAAGTTACAAATCATTATTTCTTTTCATATTCTTGTGCAAATATTAATCAGAGTAGATCCTTATGCATATGTGCAGATAGCAGTGCAGTAGTGTATCTTCCAGACAGAGTAATTGAATGACAAGTATTATTACAACAGGCATTGTTTTGCGATTTTTTTTTTATGTTCATGCTTTGCCATTTTATTTATTTATTTTAAGATCTCCTTTTTCTCTTTTGTATTCTGGGTTTGAATTTTATAGGAAAGGCACAATATATCACAATATCAAAACTAGTGTGTTCAGGACCAACTTGCTTTAAAACCTATCAAATTAAAAGGAAAACATCTTTTAGAACAGAGTCATTTAAAGAGCTCAAACTGAAATATCCCAAGGACAACCCCAAGGAAGGGAGAGGTCCACCACTTATCATTTTCAAAATCCTGGTAACAGAGAAGGTGTTTGAAGCTGCTGACCCAAGACCATAGGACTCCTTGAATATCTGCACAGTGGAAAGGAGGCGAGCACACTCCCTAGCAACCTTAAGAAGTTTTGCTTCATGGCAGCTAAAGCTTTCCGGGCAGTCCCTAGGACCTGCCTGAGGAAGAGTCATGGATGAGCCATATTGTTCCCAAGATTTAGCACAGTATTAATTCTGTTAATGGGGAGAAAAAAGTTTAGCTGTAGGTGAAAATCTGAAAGAAATGCTCTGCCACTTGTCTTCAGGGGCAAAGAAAAAGTTCTACTGTATTTCACTTTCTAATGTGAATGAAGCTATTACAAAAGGCTGCAAAATCTTAAAACTATAAACACAATTTATTTAGTACATTCATCCTTCCTCATGCCAGAAGTGTGTTTTAGAATATGTCACACTGATATTATGCAAGTTCTTATAGAGATTTGGAATTACATTGCATTAGTAAAAAAACCCATCTCATTAAAGTCACAGTTTTCAGGTATTTGTCTTTGTACAAACCAATATGT
Organism: Fringilla coelebs; assembly: GCF_963513975.1. NCBI lineage: Eukaryota > Metazoa > Chordata > Aves > Passeriformes > Fringillidae > Fringilla > Fringilla coelebs. The sequence goes on from NC_140029.1 coordinate 58,437,881, forward strand.
ACCTTTGCCAGAACTGAATTTTTTACATAACATATTAGTCACGATATTTTGAGACAGTTAACTATTCAAAATAGTGAGAAAAAGTGAAGGTACAACTTCTAGTTTCAGATTTTTTCGTTCTCCGAGCTATTAAGTAATGGCATGAGATGGTAAATAAATTACAAATCTTTAAAAGAACAATTGATTTTATTATTGCTGTTTAAAGAGAAAAGGAAAATTTCAATTACAGAACTAAAGTCAGTATTTCAAAAGTTGTGTAAATAAAATACCAGTTCCTTCAGTCATGCGATAAGTAAGAGTATCACCAATTTAGCAATAAGTAATCCCTCCATGGATCATGACATTTGCTTATCTCAGACTCATTAAGCCAGTAGCAAAACATGCCAAACCCACCTGGCTTTCTGACCTCAAGAGCAATTAGAGATCTTCAGAAAATTAAGTCATTGAAAGCAATTAATGAAACCACAAAGTAGTGTATTGTGTGGGGTTTTTTTCCACGAATCACACTGTTAATTCCACTTATGTATTTGGAACATCACAACAATAATTTTTTCCCCCTCCTTGTGATTTTCCATTCTGACATGGGTGACAAAGCTTTGTTTCTCTCAGGACCTTCTCTGAAATTTGTGGTCTGTCTCTTGTGGCTTGTCACTCCCAAGTCTCCCGTGGCACTTGGCTCTCTGAAGACAATTTCAGAGATGAGAAGGTACGCTTGTACGGTAACTGCACTGTGACACACGTCTGTACGATCCTCTGAGAATAAAGTATCCACAGCCATTTCCTTTGCTGAAAGAAAACAGCACATATGAATGCAAACAAAATAACAACAGTAACAGAACAGTAAAATGTACTGCCTGAAAGATTTCAGTGATATTTATGTTTTCTTCAGCAGTATCACTCTTGAATTTTTTAAAATGTTTATATAGACCATCTTTTTAATGTAATTTCTAAATAAAATGTTCAAAACATGGCAAGTAATTAGAGATTATTTTTAATTTTGTCTACGTTTGGAACTGCTGTCTAAAATTTTACAGGAATTTTATGAAAATCCTAACAATTACAAGAGAAAACACTGAAATAAAAATTTCTTGCTCATCTTTAATACACAGCTAGCCACTATAGATTTTCATGTTTCGTTTATATGAGAACTAAAATTAACTTGCAACAGTTGAGGAAATAGAATAAAAGCATTTTAAATACCCGTTCTAAATCTGTGTTGAAGGAGACAGAAGAGGTAGAAAATGCACAGGAAAGATTAAGATAATTTATGTATAAAAGAATAAAAGACACCAAGAAGATTAAATTTAGTCTTTTCTGGCAGTTTCATAGCAACAAGTTAGAGATGGAAAAGGCCTATTAGATTATTCATTTCATCTCTCTGTCAAGGCAGGATTTTCTCCAACTATATTTTTTCCGGTGCTTTGTCCTGTCTAGTGTTGAAAATGCTAAATGATGAATCTTCTACCACTACCCTTAGGAGACTATTCCAAATCCTATTACATCTCCCTGTCAGAATATCTACAGATATTCAGTCTAAACATTCCATTTGTTAATCTTACCTCTTTACTTCTAGGACAGCTGGTTTTCCTTTTAAAATATTTTCTTTTCTTCTCTCTCCCTCTCTGTCTTTCTATCTCTCTCATCCCCCATAGTTTTTGTTTAGCTAAACTCTTTTTTTAGGTTATTTATCATTAATCTAAAATCATTCCCTCCATCTGCCTGTATCTCTTTTTGGTTTTTTTTCTGAATTCTGTCATTTTTCTTGGTAATGATATCTAAAATTTGCAGGTACCTAAGACAGTAAATTGTAAATAAGTAGAGGATGAACCAGAAATTTACTTTAAACTGCCTCCACTCAGGAACAAGGCAAAGACGAGAGCCATGATACTTCAGGAAATGCAATTTATAGCAAAAGCAAAGTCAATAGAGATAAATAAGGAAGATGTCATATAATGATTAAAACATTTAATTTTAATAGTTTCAACACACATTTAAGCCATTAGGAGAGGATCAGTGAATTCTAATTCTAAATCCCTTCCTAAATGTTTTTGTAAAAAAAAAAACAAAAAAGAAAAAAGAATCTTTAGAATTATTAGAAGGAAGTTTGCATGGAAATTAAATCTTATTGTGAAATTATTTACAAAAATAACATTTAATAACCTCTCTCTGTTTTTAATCTTGTGATTATAATTATTGCTTTCATGAAAAAATAATATGAAAGTATGCCTATGAATTCTTATGTGTGTATATATATATATATATATATATATGAATGGTGTATAAAATCTAAGTTTAGACTTGACATCAGCCTTTAAAAGGTAGCTTTTTCCTATGTGGATGAATCTTTGTTTTCAATAAAAATTCCTGAAATATTACATTTTCAGTGAACTTGTATATGTGATAAAACTACAGACTGAAAATAAACCACAGAGGATATATGTGCCTAAAGCTAATATAACTGATATATTTAAATGTTCTGTTATGATCATATTAAAGATAAACTATCCTTCTAGAAAGGGTTTAATAAATAATTTCATATATTTGCCATAATTCTACTAGATTTAATACATTTTGATGAATTCCATATCGTCACTGTACAGGAGTGGTCATCTAAGCCAGCTACCCACATATCTATGAAATGGCTGAACTGTTAAATGAAGACATGAAAGAACTTTGTCAGATACAGTAGAAACACTGCAGTGAAATGGAGATCAAAATTAGACACTGTCACTTAATAACGAAGCCAATGATTTAAAATTCCAGACAGAAAATTAGTTCAGACTAGTTCTTTATTTAGTCTTAAGCAGCTGTTAATGCTAGGATTTTTCAGTCAGGTGAAGGACGGGTTTTGATAATGACATGATTAAACATAATGAGCACAATGAGGACATCTGACTTTAATGCCAACAAAAGTGTTTCCATGCTCTGCTGTATTGAAGAGCACAGTCGTCTCCATTTAATTCAATGAAAGAAACCATGATAGTGATCTAATCCCATTATTTTCTTTCCATGGAGTGGATTAGAGACTGTGAAGGATTCTTAGGGTTTTTGTGTGTCGGGGTTTTTCTAAAAGATACCTTGAAGTGCTTGAAAAGAACATTTTCTCTTTTTTAATACAGTGTGGTATTTTAGAAATATAATACTGTGGAAACTTCATATTGGAAGCAATACATTAATACAGGGAATTACTAGAAAATATCTTGGTTAAACTGACTGTAGAAATGTCCATGTGTGCACTGACATCCAATGTATTTCTCCATATAAAACTTTTGGCTTAAAACTGCCCTTCTGAATGGACATTTGACCTTAATGTACTAATTGACATCTCTTTCCTGTCATCTGATAGCTCTCAATAGGCTAATGCATGTTTTTTTCTGAGGTTAGGCTTAATGTCTTCACTGTTGACATTGTAGCATGGGATGACATCTTCTACTTTCTCTCAATCTTTTTTTTCTTTTTTTAAACCTTATTTAGAATTTCCTGCGCTGGAAGGGACCCACAGGGATCATCGAAGTCCAGTTCTTGGCTCTGCATGGGACAGACCCAAGAACCACACCATGTGTCTTAAAGAGTTGTCCAAATGCATCTTGAACTCTGGCATGATGTTCATGAAGTTGAAGCTGGATGCAAGAGGATAGTGTATCTGTTAAGAAGAATAGATTTAAGTTTTCAGTCAGAAGTTTTCTTCTCTAATGATGTGCTTCCACTGCTAGTAGACTATTTTTTAAGGATTTTTTCAGATGACATAAAAACTATTTAGGTCACCCAAATAACAGGTCTCACTAACAGTATCAAATTATGTGATATGAGCAAGGTGAGATGTGTGACCCTCAAATCAACATTTTTTCATATAAAATTATGTTCTATACAGCTAATTTATCTTCTTCAGTGCAGCTGAAGTTGTTAAACCCGAAGTCTTCTTTTTCAGCCCTTGTTGGTCACTGGTTTTCCTTTCTCCTAACAATCTAAAAACAATGGTCCTATTGTTTGGTTTTGCCTATCTATAGGTTAAGCTTCAAGTCTGTACTGAGAAATGACTTACACTTAGAAGAGACTTAGGAATATATGTCTAAAAGAGAAGCTGTAAGCAGCTCTAGTAATTTCAAAGAGAAGAGGCAAAAAGGGAAACGGCTGCTAAAAATGAACAGAAAATGAACAGAAGAAAGATACTTTATTACCTTATTCTAAATACTTAGCTTCAAAATTGCACTTTTCAACTGCACAGTAATAAACAGAAATTCTTGTAAACTGTTTGACCACCTTATATATGTAATAATGTTTAATCCTTTTTAACAGAATGTCATACTGAGTTATGTTGCCTTTGCTAATCAAACGCAAATGTCGAAAAAGAAAAAAATCTTTTTCAGATTACTTAATAAGTCCAAAGAACTTGACATTTCAACAGATTCTGCATTCTAAATATATATATATTTTAAAGAAGAAATGCAGAAAATGACCAAACCATGAGTTCATTCACTAGGAAAATCAAAATATTGAAACCTCTTGGCTTTTTTCCTCTTTTCTTCTTCCCCATCAATATTCTTTTAGTAATACAGCCATTTCCCTTCCATTCCCCTTTTTTTTAAAAAAAAAATGCATTTTTAAACTATCATGTATTTCTCGTTAAAATTACTTATTTATATTAAATTAACCAAGGGGCTTTCAAAATGTTCTTAAGTTTCTTCTCCCCCTCAGTCAATTTTTTCTCGTTGAGCACTTCTCCAAAGTGTCTAGGTTTCTATGTGTAGATTTAAGTGTGCTTCATTTAGAGCAGGTGGTGTCAAGGGTTAAGAAATATTCCTCAGATTTGTGTGAAGAAGCAATCTCTAAAGACTCTTTAAAGTGATTTTCTGAAAATAAAACAAGGAAATAAAGGGAGAAGAAAGATTACAGTAATCCCATAAAAAACTGTACACTAAGGATATACTGTTCTGCTGCAAAAAAAAATAGACTTTTCTCTCTATGGCATTTGTTAATCCAACATCATTCACAGACTCAATTATAAAATCTAAAACAATGTAAAAGGAAAATTGTATAGTGAATAGTCAGTAAAGGAGAAGAAAGCAAGGACAGGGAAGTTTTGTAAAAGAATATCAAAATGTGCATTTATCCTTTATAGACAGACAATATTGCACTGTATTGATCAAGTGTTATTAATTAGGGATTGGTATTTTTTTATGGCCAGTAACTTGCAACAACAACAACAACAACAAAAAGAGACAGAAAAATGATAAAATTATAAGAAAGTACAATAATCCCAAGACACAACTCCTCTACCTACTAATTCATTATTATCATTTTGAAGACAAAACTTTCAAATCTCTGGTTGTAATAATCATGTTTTTTATGTAAGAGAAGGACACATTTCAATTATTTTATTAAAAAATAATAAACAAAAACTTGGAAAGTATGCAGAAAATCTGTATCTACATAAAATTACAGTTATTCTTATATTTTGCAAAACTTTGTAATTAGGAGAGTAAGGGAAGGTCCCTGTTCTCTAAATCCTCAATTTGGGGTTGAGATTAGACAGTGAATTGTTTTGTGCTCTATATCTACAGAAAAAGCACAAGACCTGGAGTATGGATACTCTACTTTGTGACAGTTCTTTAGTTTTAAAATTAGATTATCACAATCTTTTGTTTTATTCTGCATGAGAAAACAATACAAAACAAAAAAAAACCAAGATAATCTGAAGGAAATTCTGATGCAATTTTTGAGGACATACAGTGAAGTCTCTTTGAAATGTGTGTGGATAAAAATGCCAGACCTTAATTTATTTTGTAATCTACATCCTTCTCAGAGATACTGTAATTATAGATACATTGCCTAAAATGGAAGTTTTTTTCAAATAAAAGTAAAAAGAATATAATATCTAAATTAATTTTAACTGTGGTTTGTTTGTTACAGTCTTAATTGTAATATTCATATTCCCTTCTATTACCTGTCTTCCACCTTGACAAGAAAACATTTCTATTGACTTTACTCATGCAAGTAGTTGTCAGCATGTTTATGAAGAACTTCAGATATCCCAGGAACAACTGGTCACAGCATTCACTATTTGACCAAAAGATGGATTAATCTTTAGCAGTCACCTTTCTTTTAGGACAATTACTTTGTGGCCCTATGAACCAAGAAAGCCTAAGCAATCTGAACTCTGTCCAGTGTGTGGAAAGGATGGCCAAAAGTGATCTTTTATTCGCCAAGTTCTTCATTTTTGCATCAGGCAATTCCACTGTGCAGGCAAGTAATTCCACCATGCTGTAAGTCAAGCAAGCAGAGCAGAAGACCAGCTTGGCTGAACAGGAAATTCCTTGTGAAGCTCCAAATAAATAGGGAATTTTATGGTTTCTGAAAGTGAGGTCAGTAGTTGCAATGAATTACAGAATCACAGTTCATGGAGGCAGGGTGAAGACGTGAAAGACTAAAACACAATTAAAATTTAAACAATAATAAGAACAGCTTTTTAATGTAGTTAATAGCAATAGTAGGTCTAAAGAAAATATTGGACTGATACTTGTTGAAGACACTTATTTGGCTAATAGGGATTAAGAAAAAGTAGAGGCATTCCATGTTTTTTTTCCTTTTATTTCAGTTTTTAGTAATATTGATAGACCTTGGGCTGCCTGATCCCCTGAGTCAGAGGAATATGGTGTTCCATTTGTGGACAGTGAAATTTTCAGGAAACAGCTGCATAAACTGGATATTCACAGTCCTTGGGGACTGATGGGATTCAACCCTAAACACTGAAAGAGATGGCAGCTGTTGTGGCAGGACCCCTCTCAATCCCCTACCAAAGTTTTTGGGAGCCTGAGGAAGATGACTGGAATCTGGTCAATGTTATTCCAGTCTACAAAAAGGGTGTGAAGGAAGACCTAGGGGACTGCAGGCCTGTTAGTCTAACCTCTGTTCCTAGAAAAAAAATGGAGATTGTAGTGGGCACTACTGAAAGTCGTTTAAAGAATAATGTAATTGTCAACTCACAGAAACAAAGTCCTTTCTACTCAATTTAATATCCTTCTATGACAAGATCATCCAAGTAGTGGATGCAGGGAAGGCAGTGGATGTAGTTTAGAGTCTTCAAATGCCTGTTTTCAAAGTCAAGCATTATAAATTAGAATACCAAAACATAACTTTGGAATGAACATGCCAGCATTAGTTCCTTGTTAAATGTTCCTTATTATTGAAAATAAGGTATTCTCAAGAGCAACAGACCTCACAAGCTGATATAAGAAACCTAATAAATTATTAGTATGTATCTCTCAATTTTGCTTGGAGGAGAGTATGCTTTAAATATATTTATGGATACAAGGCACCAAAAGAATATAAAACACTATTTTTAAATTTTTTTCTTTACAAAAAGGCTCATTAAAGTTCTAATCCTATATCAATTGGCCCATGGCACTGCTATTGATTGATTTGCTCTGGAGCTGGTACAAAACAGGACATATTTCAGAATTTTCTCAATTATTCCTAGAAATTAAATGTCAGCAATGAAATGATACCTGAGAATTCTGAAAGAAATAAGACCTAGATATAAGTTCAAACTTTTTCTTTGTTTTTGGCACTGAAGTTTTCTTTATTAAAGGCAAGAAAATCACTGCAAAAATAAAATATAGTTGCATAAAAGAACTCTAAGAAGAATTATAATTTTTTTCCATGTGAAGAATGCTCTTTTTCTGTATCTTTTATTTTTTGATGCTCATCCTAAATGCATCTGACATTTATGTGCAATCAGATGCTAAATCATACCCTCACATCAATATGATTGCATATCTTAACCTGATTAAGTCAGTTTTCACATTTTTACTGAGAGGGACACAAGGAGGTCAATTGCTTGTCAATTTAGACTGTTCCTAACAGACAGTTTTATGAGAAGGAGCAGCATCAATGGCCTGCTTTGTCTCTAGTTAAATTGAACTGATAAATTTATTTTCAGAATAAAACATATTCAGCAACTCTAAACAATAGAATAGCCTGGTTATAATTCCAATAAAAACATTGAATGCTGTAATACCTTAAAAAGGAGAGTAATGAAAATTAAGTTTAGAAATAAAAGCTACCTGAACTGAGCTTTTGGGGGTGTTGGGATTTTTTTTTGTTATTGTTGTTTAGTTGGTTGGTTTAGGGTTTTTGTTTTTGTTTTGTTTTGCTGTTGCTGTTGTTGCTGGGTTTTTGTTGGTTTTGGGGGTTTGTTTGTTTGTTTGTGTTTTGTTTTGTTTTCCCCCTCAGTCTACTGGTTTTCAGTCATCTGTTAATGCTTTGTATTAAAACAAAAGAAGAAAAATAAGAAATTTCCTGTATTCTAGATTATTTTTTCTCAATAAATGTTTCATCTCCAACTTTTTTTTTAAAATAAGATTCTGTAAAGGAAGAATCTGACTGAAAAGATGTGAATAAAAAGAAAAGTAAATATGCAACTTCAAAAGTCTCTAGATGAGATCCAAGCTTTATATATGGTCAATTTAAATTATAAGATTACATGGATTATGTTCAGAAATGTCACTGCACTTATGACTGTCTTTGAAAAAGAGTATGTTGATTAAAGATTGTTTTTGCATAATGAGATGTAGGATTCTAGGTCTCAGAGTGAGACTTTGAATAATCCTGCTCCCTAGGTTATTCTAGTTTTCCTTTTTTATTCTTGTTATTTTAGTTCCAAGACCAGAATTGTGAAGCAGTAAGATTTCATTTGCCCAGTCTAGGAAAGTGTTTGGTCCCTTGTTTCCTGGAGATTGGAAATGCTCTAAGATCCCATGATTTAAACATAGATCCATACACAACAGTCTGCATTGGCTTTTAGAGAAATCTGCTACAACTAAAAATAAGGCTTTCCTGTGTCCTGCCCCATTATCTAGAAAAAGGCAGTAACTCCACTCTGATTTCAGGGAAAATATACCTAAAGTATGACAAAATTCAAGTGAGGGTAGAGATGACAAAATCCTGTGCCACTTCTCTTTCTCTCTCTCTTTCTCTGCAGATCTAGTGAGCTGAACTCCCGCTCTGCCCAGGGAAGAAGAGCTATCAGATATGTAACATGGAAGAACTGCACACTCTAAGGACAATAGGTTAGAAGTGTAAATGGGAAACTAAAAAGATTATAAAAGGGATTTATGAGAACTATTTCAAAGTCTTTATGGGCGACTGCATCTGAGTACACTAGAATCTTGAAACTGTATTTCCCAGGGGATGGAGCTGAAGAAAGAAAATGGATTTGTCTAAAGTAAAAGGTTACTGGAAGCATTGTATCATCATTACAAGTTAGAAAGAAATTACCATTTTTTAAGGAAGGTTTAGACAATTATATGACAAAAAATATTCTAGAATATTTTTTCCACAATATGACTTTTAGAGGTGAGCTTCATCTTGTTTGATTTTATATATCTTAAGTATATCATACAATCACCCTGGGAGAAAGAGGTTTAATGAGATGGAGATACCATATTCTATACCTGCTTTGTTTTGTTTTGTTTTCTTTTTTTTTTACAGTCTAATACACTGTGAGTATCTATTTAATTCTCCTAATAACAAAGAGATTTTGGCATGCATATATCAAATTGAAATTTTAGACATCCGGCTTAAGGCAGAGTAAAACTCCTATAGCTCACTTCTCAATCTCCCTTCTGGTTTGGTTTTATATCCTTATGCTATTTGAAATCAATTTTCAGGATTAATAAAATGTATATTTTGTCATTCAATGCAACTCTATCTATTCTTCATGACTGCTCACTATATACAAACTCAGTAACATAACACATTGCGTTTTCAGTTGGCTGAAACTGCTGAACCAGGTATTTGCCTGATATAAACAACAAAAACATCCTCAGCTTAGATCCACTAAGAAAGCATCCATTTTAAAGGATTATAGATTTTCTCAAGCACATATTTTTCACTGTTCAACCATGGTGTATTTTCAGTGTTAGCTATGGTTTGCAGAACGTGAGCTCTTTATTTAGATAACGCAGTTACAAATTAGGGAAAGTGAAGCCTGCTGTTTCCTGTCTTAGCTGGAAGAATTTTTCTTTTTAAGCTTAGTGATTTGCCTTTACAGATAAAGTTTTTAATTATACCTTGCACTTCTTTAAAGCCCATTAGACATCTAGAAATGTAGCATACTGTAAATATAATTATACTTATGAGAAGTAATTAATCTAATGGATTTTCAGTCTACCTCACCTAGTGAACTGCAACCTGTTCCAATTTATTATGCTGTTTCACAGCAGTAGTACAAGGGGATAAATATTGTCTTTCATAATAATTTTGAGTGTTTATTAAGGAGATTCCCTGCATATTTCATAGAATTAATTGCAGAAAACTACTTAGTTCAGACTTATCTCATGACTGCTGATAATAGTAAAGCAACACTTTAAGATTTTTGCTTACTAATTCAGTGGTACTCAAAAATCAGTATTATCTTTGCATCATATGTAGGAATCAAAATTCTGATCAATCCAACATGAATCCACTTGTCTGGAACAGACTCTTGTTTCTTTCCTGGAACATATTACAAGATCTTTTTTTCTTTCTTCCCTGTAAAAATAAATAACTTTTTGCCATATCTATTTTCTTTTCTCTTCATCAGAATACTCTCCGGCACATGGTGCAATTTTTGAGCTTGTCCTTAGGCCAAGGGGTTGAACTTCAATGATCCTTGTGGGCTCCTTCAAACTAAGTATATTCTATGATTCTACTATCCTATTTTATTTTTATTATTATTATTATTTTTCCCCTTAAAAAGAAATGCATTTCTAAATCCCAAATTAATAAAGAGACTATAATGACTGATTGGGATAGGGAGAAGCTGGGGTAGGGGGTGGGGAATCCAACCTACACTTAAGAAAATTTTTAAATGGATTTCAATAGAATAATTATACATAAGTTTTTTTATACATGCTTATTTGTCTAATGTTGCTCATAAACATCATTCACTCTCCCAAATGCCTTTTTATACTTACAAACAGTGAGGAAAAACATTTCCCTACAATTTTAAAATATGTTTAAATCCTTTCTGTACTGCTTGAAAATATGAGGAAGATTAACTTCATCTCGTCAACTTATTAATAATTTACAGAAAAATATGGAAAGTTGAACAATTTAGTGGTTTACTTTCCTTTTTTTAGCCAGAACTATACTTCTGAGCAGCAATTTATAGTTACTGTGTTGCCTAATTAAGTTGACAGAAAATCCTTTTCATTTTGGTCGCTGTACTATGCAACACTGGTAACTGTATTTCCTATCAACCTCAGTTCTATTTTTTTCCCCTTTTTCGTTTCCTGTTTCTGCAAAACATTTTCAAGGTCTCACGAGTTACCTGTTGCCTACACACAGAGACCAAGAGCAGAAATGCAGATGGAGTCTCTGTGCATGAAGATGTGTTGTAACCTGATAAGTTGTACTTTAAATGAGCTGCTGACAGAAGAACACAGAATAAAATTTCATGAAGATTAGCTATGAATCATTTATTTTTCTCTGTGACTGATTTGATTCACAGAGGTTTGGGAACATGTCTATGCAAGGACCTTGTGTTTTTTCATTGTTAGTCCAAACATATCAAGAGATACTGTTTGTATTGGCTCAGATACATGCAATACCATTTATGTAATTAGCTCTGAGATATTGTGTGAGTAAACAAACTACTGGACATTTTTATGTTGTTAATCTCTGTCAAGTTGAAATCACTTTTTTTAGGAATTTCATGTCAAAACACAACAAATCAATGCCAAATTTATTGTCATCTTTATCTTTGAAAATGTTTAAATGCATACAATTGGAGCTAAAAACTAATTTGAGATATTTATTGCATCTTAAAATATAATCATGCAATTTTGCAGGGGTAATTTATGAACAAAAAGAAGTTTTCAGTAAAGGTTTATATAGGAAGTTCTGTATGATAATTTGTGAGAATTTGTGTGCTATTTTACAAGAAAAGAAAAAAATAATTAGAAAAAACCTATAATATTTCAAAAAGGCTTCTTAAGGTTCTAATTCTGTACCAATTGGTCTCATTAATTGATTTTTTGGAGCTGGTATAAAACAGGACATCTTTCATATTTTTCTGAAGTATTCCTAGAAATTAAGATTCTACAATGACATGATAGGTGGGAATTCTGAAGGGAATAGGAAATAGATGCCAGTTCAAACTCTTTCTTTACTATTGTGACTTAAATGTTCTTAATGAAAGGCAATAAAAGAAAATCACTGAAAAAAAAAAAATAAAAGTTGCACAAAACCATTAATTGAAATAGAATGAAATTATTGGATGGTTTTGGTTTTTTTTTTCCCTTTGACTTGCAAGTCAGCAATACCTCAGAATTTCCACAGACTTTATTATACATTGATGCATTGTGAAGGGTGACCTAGAACAGAGGCTAGACAGAGTTAAAGAATAAAGTCGGTATTTATTAGAAGGCCTCAGTGGATACACCTTGGGCAGTACAAGAGCCCAGCCAGGGCTACAGCAGAGATAAACCCAGAATGGTCACAAAATGGATGACCAGTCACAAGGTATCACTTTCATAAGAATTAGTCCATTAGCATATTGGAGCTAATTGTCCAGTTATAGCTTTAGGTTATGAAGTCCCATCCTCTTGTTTTTCTCTCTTCAGTCTATGTTGTTTATGCTCTTAAGGCTGAAATTTAAGTGGTTGTCCTTGGTCCCAAGCTAGGAAAGGAATTGTTTTGTCTATCTACTCTGTGAAAAGAGCTTAGCCTCCCCTAACATGAAGCTCAGAACTACACACTAAAGCAGTACGGAACAATACCCGTCTCCTACAGTGGTGGAAGAGCACCCAGAAACCTGTAACTCACATCCTTGGATGTAGGTCTGAGTGGAAATCTACACTCTGGGATCTATACTGTCTTTTGCAGTCTGCGCAGTCTTTTTAACATGGAGCAAGTGGGCTTTCCTCTGACACTTCATAGTATGGAAGTCATGGCTGACATGCTCTGGACAAGATAGACTTTTGTAACTCTGAGCTAGTAGGGTGAAGTCTGGAGTTGCATCCACATGGGTTAATTTTGCCTGTAAGCCATTTTAAATCATGGTTTAGACTGATTTGTACCTGCTACTTCATAAAAATTTATGTAATTTGAGATGATTGAACTTTTTTTTTCCTATTCTGGAAGATGAACTATTAAACCAAATTTCTCATCTCTAACAGTAACTCTGTTTTCTACTAAATTTCATGAGGGAGTTTTGCTCTGTAATCTGTATTGATTAATTTTCCTCTGGTAACTGGGCTGCCATCCTTACAAAAGAAAATTATTCCAGCATGATTATGCACAAAAGCTCATCCAGAATCAGACAATGTTGAAAGCATGTATAGCAAAAATAACCAAAACCAACCAACCAAACAAACAAACAAGCAAAAACCAAACCAGACCTAAAACCCTTAATGAAATCAATGTGCTTGCATAAAGGTTTTTGGCAAAAAGACTGTAATTTTATTAACAATAAAGTAACATGAAAGAATTAGTTGGAAGAAAAAACCTAAACTTCTCTGTTTATTATGAAAAAAGTTTTCAGCAGCATAATCAAATGCATTACTGTCAGGGCTAATAAGCTCTAATTTAATAGCATTGTCACTCTTGTAGGCAAACCAGTGTCTATCACACAAAGTACAGTTTGTGTTGTCTCTGTGGACTCAGAGAGGTACTAGTGAGTGGTGGATGGTGAGGGAGAAAGGTAGATAATTCTCTTTGAAAATTGCACCAGCCGTTCAGTATGATGACTTTAATTGCCTCCTTTTTCCACAATAACCATTAAGGAATTTTTATTATTTCTTTAGAAGCTCTATCTAGCACAGAGTTCACTGAAAAAAATAACCAAAATAATCAGTGATTAAACTTCAGATAGGCCAAAAAGTATATTTACTAATGAATACCCAAAGTTTTCAGACATCTAATGTTCTTTAAAGACTTCATCAACTTCAAATGTAACACTTCATGAAAGTTTATGGGATTTGTTTCTTTTAAGAAATCTGTTCTTTTAAATTGTGATAAAACTCTGCCTTTGTTTTCACTTGTTTCAAACTTAACCTAGTTTTTGTCTCAGTAACTGCTTTCTCTAAGCAAAATGGACCATTTCAAATCTCTTAATCCAATTTCTTTTATGTAAACAGTAACTAATTTTCCTTGGTTTACTGTAGTTCGATAAGCAAAGATCTTCCCAATGTTGTTCTGCCTTGGGGCTACTATCCCCTGCAATATATTGATATGTTTGAAAGAGAAGGTAGAACAGGGAGAGGTCAACACGAAGGGTAACAGCTTTATCATAACAGATAAGTTTAATCAGGTACTTTTGATGCTTTAAAATAACAATAATAAACTGCAAGTAATTTAAGAGGTACCAAGCTATATTTTGAAAGCAGACTGAAATTGCAGGAATATGAAGTTGTGCCAGCTCTTATACAGACAGGTTTTGGTAGTTGCAATCAGAGGACTTCTGAATCGAGAAAATTAGAATTTGTATTACCAAGAGATAATGTGGTTCCACTATTAGAAGTAATAGCTAACTACCTAGAGGGATGATTATGCAAATAAAAACATTTTGGTTTCTGAAAATAAGGCCTCTCTCTACTACTATTTTATTTGCAGGAAAACAATCTCAACTTCACAGACTTTCTTTTTCTAACTGGAGTAGTCACAAAATTGGTTAATGTGAGAGGGAATTTAAAAATTAGTAAGCCATCTATTTGAATTTTGACACTGTAGAATAAGTAAAGTTCTTCTATTTCTCTTGTTCAGATATTTTTAATGGTTTCTCTTAAAAGCATCAATAACTGTTCCATGTTGGATAAAAAGAGATCATTGATGTGGAGGTATGTGTGTGACTTATAAAGTATTGCCCTTTTTGTTAGCCACTAACAATGGATGTGAGCATGAAAAATGATGGGTTTAGTTAATCTTGGTTGTTTGAAATTGCAGTTTAAAAAGCCAGACTAAGAAAAGAGTCTTGTGGTAGGTTCAATACATTCTCAATTAGTGTTGTATGACAAACAATATGTGTTTGGCATTCCTTTTGCAGACATTCATTGACCTCACTAGGTTAGGGTCTAGAAAATGTGCCAAATGGAATGCCCTGATTTAGAGGCTGACATTTGGTCTTTTTCCTTTCTTTTACATTCTGACTGCCATTTCTGGACCCCAGTTTACATTGATTAGAAGCTGTGTGTGCTATAACTGCTCTACAGCTTTGAACCTTTTCATTGCTTTGGTTCTGTTTGCTATTAGGCTAAGACACCACCTACAGCTATTGCAATATTAACATATTTATGTTTAAAGATGTTTCCCACTAAGTTGTAAAGCTCAATAGTAATTTTCAAACAGTCCAAGCCATGGGTTTTGTTTCAACATAAGTGATTTGTTCCCATTTAGGTGAAGGGCAGGTTATTTCAAGTCAAAATAAAGTACAGCTATTCTAGAATAAGAAATGTTTTCACATACGGTTGTTTAGGAGCACTTCTGGAATAACTGTTCATGAATACCTAATTTGGATTGCCTTCATTTGGTGATTGGTGATAAGGAATACAAAAGAGCAGAATTCAAAGGGACTTTTCATTCATCATTCTCTTGGGGGAAGAGGAGCAAAGTGACTTTACAGACTTTGTAAAAGCATTGATTCTCAAGCAAGTTTGTATTAAAAAGTGTTTTAGAACTTTAACTGTGTGAGGTTATTAGAGGATTTTTTCAAGTGCACCAGAAATTTTAAGACCTTATTATTCAGTTAACAATTTAAATCTTATTATCAGAGAAATCCATAAATGCAATATATTTGAAAAAAATCACTATAGCAGATACTTTTTGTAGCAAATTTTAAATTTTATGTTAGTGGGTATGAGATTTATGAATGTGTGTATAAAATATGGGGTTTTTTTTGTTGCAAATCACTAACACCTGTTCTTTTTTAAGGCAGACTTTAAAATAAATCTCATTCTCTGCGTCCACTTTAAATCTCTCTTCTTTCTGCTCTCCAGTTCAATTCTGCCAGGCTCTATTTAGTCAAGAGAGGACTTGACTATAGCTACAACAAGCTAATTTTCACCACCTGTCCCATTAGCTGAATGGATAAAAAAGGCAGGAAGCAGTCTAGAGCGGGATCTATATGTGCTATGCAATCATACAGACAGACGTCCTCAATTGAACCAGTAATGTCTCCATGACAAAGTGCAACATTTGAAGCACTCTGAGTTTCTTAATTTTTGCATTTACTACACCAACCTAATGCAAAACACTTCACTTTACTAAAATTCCTTCCTTCCTTCCTTCCTTCCTTCCTTCCTTCCTTCCTTCCTTCCTTCCTTCCTTCCTTCCTTCCTTCCTTCCTTCCTTCCTTCCTTCCTTCCTTCCTTCCTTCCTTCCTTCCTTCCTTCCTTCCTTCCTTCCTTCCTTCCTTCCTTCCTTCCTTCCTTCCTTCCTTCCTTCCTTCCTTCCTTCCTTCCTTCCTTCCTTCCTTCCTTCCTTCCTTCCTTCCTTCCTTCCTTCCTTCCTTCCTTCCTTCCTTCCTTCCTTCCTTCCTTCCTTCCTTCCTTCCTTCCTTCCTTCCTTCCTTCCTTCCTTCCTTCCTTCCTTCCTTCCTTCCTTCCTTCCTTCCTTCCTTCCTTCCTTCCTTCCTTCCTTCCTTCCTTCCTTCCTTCCTTCCTTCCTTCCTTCCTTCCTTCCTTCCTTCCTTCCTTCCTTCCTTCCTTCCTTCCTTCCCATTCTTATTGCATTTTTTTAGAAAACAGCAGACGAACAAAGGGCAAAGCATAAACCACTCCACAGGAGTCATTGCTGAAAAGTTGGACATCGGAAAGAAAAGAGCCATTGTTCAGCATTGCATCCTGACCATAACTCCAGAATATCCAAACTAGCATTTAAAAAATCAGATGCTCTGTTTAAAGTGGAAGAAGTGCAAAACTTTTAATTTTATTCTGGCTATCTGAAAAAGAAAAGATCCAGCATACTAAGATACAACCTTAGATTTGTACTTAGATTTAAACTTCCATTTATATAGAAATGTATTAAGTATTAAAGTTCATACATAAAAATTAACAATAATTTATATAATATAATTATATAAATACATACAAAAGGTAACAGATGGAGTTACACTGTTGAAAAATAAAACTGTATATTCATTAATTCCTCATCTGAGCAAGAATGAGATCTACTGGTTAGTTTAAAGGGAAGGCTGCAGGACTGAAGGCTTACAATTACTGAGGGATGGGGATGCTGCTTTAGTCTCCTTTAGTCTCCTTGATAAGCCTCAGTGCTTCAAAGATTCCCTTTCTATAAAAGACTCAGTGCTTTTAGAGGCTGAAAAGGAAATTTGTAATGAGTGCAGACAAATTAGACGATCCAGGCAGTATCTCTTCCATCTTTAAATCCTCACATTGCAAGTCAGGAACAGAGGGCTAGATAAGAAGTGCTAAAGCTGTCAGACTCTATGCAGACAGCAGAGTGTGTTCTGTACTGACTCTTGTATTGTAAACAGTAACTGAATGTGATTATTTGATATCTAATTATGTCACTGTGGATTCTCCACTTACTACTACACAGAGGTCAAAGACATACACAAGATACTTTCAAGTAGCTTCTTTCAGATTCTGATGTTTCATCTGTTCCTCCCATCACAGTGAATATGAATGTTTGCTATTAGCTGTTAACCTGTAGCTCAGTCAGACCACCTTGACTTCTAATCCCAATCAATCTGGTACACCAAACAGTGCCTAGATGTTTGCTTAGTGAAAACAGTATCTGAAATGACTTGTTCATTCAGCCTCTGTTTGAGAGCCTCTTATTCATTTTTTATCCTTATTTAACTCTTGACTCTTCCATTGTTTGTCCAGTCTTTTGAGTTTCAATATCCACCACTAGGCACTGGAAGAACACATTTCAGGAATATGAATTTTCAGGGAAGAAGGGAAATGATGAAGGAGAGGACAGGAAAGTTTTTACTTCCTTTTGCTCAAAATAGTGTTAAAAAAATAAGGTTAGATGTGTTCTTGACCAGTTTTGACCAGTTTCCAAATCCTAAAGTAGAATCATATCTACTAAACTGCTAACGCTTCGGATGTAAAATTTTTCTTTATTTACATTTCTAGTCTAAAGATGTAAATTAAAAGCTTTAGGAATTACAACTAGATCTAATTTAAAAAAAAATTAGAATTAAAAATATTTTTTCTACAAAGAAAATATGTTAGTTTGTTCAAATAAAATACTTATTTGAATACTAGCCAATTGAATAAATTTTTGAAAAAAATTGGGCTTTATTAGTTTCTCAGATATTCAAGAAGCTATCTTATTTTCTATGTATCTTACAGATTTAGCTTGACTGTCTAATTTTAGGCTGTCATTAAAAAATTCAGGTTGTCCCACAGGGGATCATTGTATATGACTGGTTCAGTTCACTCATTTTCTCCCAACTATTGAAGGAGTTCAGGCAACTAACTTAGTCCAGTGGCCCAATTTTCAGATGGCTCAAGAACATGAGATGAGTGCCACCTTTGAAATGATAGTTCTTGCTGCCTTCTCTCTGTTACTGAACTTTTCTTTTTCTGTTTGCTATTGTCTGCAGTCCTTGACCAGAACAATGCTCATCCTCAGGGAAAGCACACAGAAAGCAGCAGCCTCTGGAGGACTAGTCTAGCACAGCTGGACTGTCAGGCAACCTCCCTCATAATCCTTGCACAGTTGCCTTCAATGTTTTTATGAGGCAGCAGTTATACATCAGTTTCACTTCATTCTTGCAGTAAACATTTTCCTTTCTATACTCTCATCCTGGGATTCAACACTGATCCCAGGCCTCAAAAGAAAAAGCAAAAGCTAAAGCAAACAAATAAAAAAACCCCACCAAAACACAAACACACATACAAAAAAAAAAAAAAAAAAGAAAAAGTGAGAAACACCATCTTGAAATTACTCATGAAAATATTAAATTGAGGATAACTTTTTTTAAACTTCATTCTCAGAACTCTGCTGAGGCTGGGACACCTCAGTTTAGGGCTGCTGATCAACTTCTGTAAAAGAAAAGCTGGAAACGAACATAGGAAATCTTGTCCTCTATTTTCATCATGTGAATATGGTACTGAAGAGATGAACCTGGTTTGGGGTTATGTAGCTACTTTAAGTTGGCATGGCAATAGTAATTGAAGAGAAGGAGAAAGAGGAGGATGCTGAAAATGCTGGTGTCGGTCCATCTCAAAAGTCTGTTGACTTTCAGAGTATTTGCATTCTGGAACAGTGCTGGATTTTGTCCACCAGAAAAGTAAGTAGACATTTCCCAGGTACAAAAGAAAGTTAATTTTTCTGCTTATAAATGGTATGATGAAGTGCAGAAAATAGTGCCCTTACATATGCAATTCCATAAACAGCTTTACTGTCTCAGATCTGAGGAATCAGGTAGTCTCACTACTGCATCCATACTACAGCCATTTCTGCTTATGAAGGTGGAGAGTTTGTCCTGTCTGCAAAAGTAGGATATCCATCTAGTGAAAAAGACCTTTGGAAGGAAGAAAGTAAAAAAATGTTAAGCTTATTTACAGTCTTGTGAAAGATTTTGAAGTCTCTTATAAGAAACAGAAGATGTTGCTGATAACTTGGTGAGGTGGCTACTGCATATTTTCTAAGGTTCTGTGCCAAGTGAGAAAGCAATGAAATATGATTTCATCTTAATGAAATATGATTTCATCTTAATGGAAGCCAGACCCTTGACTTGTTTGGAAGGTTTGGAAGCAAGGGGAAGAACTTAGAAATATGCAACAGTTTGCATTTACAGGAAGCGACAGAAAGTTATAGAAAAGCATATAGTACAGAAAACAGAATGGTAGCCTGAAGGTCAAGGTTCTGTTTGAGCCTTAAACAATATCTGGCAGTACAAAAGAGATTAAAATTCAACTATTATTTTGTTATTTTGGACCCTGGGACTGCAATATTACTGTCTTTACTAGTGTATAATGCTACTTCCCAAATGCACTTAGTATGCCCCCGACAGTGTTATATTATTAGAATTCACTACCAAACAAAATCTCTGCTTTGGTTTGTATTTGCCTCCCCATACAAACATGTCTTGTTTGATAATCTTTGAATATAGTCCTAGAAATATTTTACAGTATTTAATTATTCTTACTAAAAAAAAAATAAAAAATAGTTTGATTGAAGAAATTGTTTACCAGAACAAATATAGCTGCAAATACTGAGCAACAAGTTAACCCACAGGTGTATAGAAATATTCCAACAGCCTTCAAATTACCCTGGAAAATTTCCTTGTATTCCTGCTTAACTATTCCTACAGTATGACTTCTATACTCAAACTGGTAGTAAAGCAGAAAATGGTATATATTGAAAACTATGTGTGGTATTTTTCTGTCAACGTAAAACCAAATGTGGTGATATTTCAGTTTCTGCTTCATGTTATCAGTGAGGAAGAAAATTTATATCTCTACCTTGCACAATTACTCCAGTAATCTCTTTGAAAATCCAAGCAAACAATACAAAGAATAAATGAAATAAATACAAAAGCAATACTCTTTCTGTGGAAATGAAAACCATGAAAACTAAAGAGAGAACATAACACTTTCTACTCCAAGATTTTTCTAATAATAACAGCTGAAAGTGTGAGAATTATTTCTATTAGTTACTATTTTCTGCACCCCTTGCAATAGAATACGCTGATAAATTTTTACAGGTTCTTTAGAGAAAACAGGACAGTGTCCTTTTCCAAACTGATCCTTCTGGAGTCCTCACTTCTCTATGTCATTTTCTGCTAAGCATTAACCAAAACTTTGGTTTTTGTTAATTACAGAAAATTTGGAGGGCCTGCTGATCTCTGATAGCTTCCAAACAAATATCAGCCTTGACCAAGGGTTTGGGAAGTTGCATTCTGCAAGTATTTGCTTGCTGTTCTTTTCTATCCAGACAATGAGCAGATTTCCCTGCTCTCTGACCTCTGTGTTTGCTGCCTGCATGCTCTGAGAGATGTGTGTGTGAATGACCTGTTTGCTGTCCTTTGGCTGGGCTCAGTTGCCTGGCACTGGCAGTGCAGGTGACTAGAGACTGTGTTCACTGTCCTGATAATAATTTTGTTCCTCAGGCTAATACTGATGCTTACATCTGTATGGAGTTCATTAGGATGAAGAGAGCATCACATGTAAATCAAACTGGAAGCCTTTAAGAAATATGGAGGGGTTTTTTTTTGTTTGTTTTGCTCATTCTGCTTTATTGACTGTCAGCACTCATTCATTCCACTTCAGAAGCAAAACAAAATAATCATTTCAAAACTGTATATGCAAAAGCCACTGCCTTGTCTTTTACTATTCTATAATTCATGCAAACATTGAGATAGAGAGTAGAAGACTATAGTGAAATAAAAAGTAATTTATTTATCGTAGTCAAGCCCTCTAAAAGCAGTATGGAGCAACAGCTGTGCACACTAGGAAAATCCAAAGACTGCCATGACATTATGCAGAGTCTTTTGGCATCCACTATATGGAGCTATATGGAAGAATACGTCTATTTTGACCTCCACAAAGAAATTCTTTACGAAGCATTTTATTGTGATTTTAAGCAGGAAAGGAAAATCTGCCCATTAGAAAGAGTGTATCCTACCACAGACAAAAGATTCTTCAAAAAGTGAAGCTAGTTCTTCTCTGTCTGCAAAGACCAAATTCTCAACATATTTTTGCTTGTTCACTCAGTAAATAAATTCATTCAGACCTGTAATTTATCAGAAAAGCAGAAAAAAAAAATTCAAGAGCAGCCTGGGATAACAGTGGTTTTTTAAAAAAGAAAGAACAAGGAGAAGTTTTACAAAATCTTGAAGGAGCTGATATTCGATATTTCATTTAGCAGAGAATGAGCAGGGAGGGAAGAGAAGGAATCTAGAACTAATACAGCAACATATTTTTTTAAATTCATACAACCACATACAAAAGAAAATTAATGTTTTCACAGGGCCTTTTAAATTCCTCCTGGGTACTCCTCAGTATGATTAAAGAAATCTGAGGGCTGAAGAAATTTTTGAAATGGCATGGTAAGGATTTAGCCTATAAAATAAAACAGCTATACTTTTTCCCTAGTACTAATTGCTCCCTAACCAGTTTTTTGGTGAGTCTGGGAGTATTTTCCGAAGTATTTTGTTGAAACCCCCAAAGAAAACTTAGCTTTTTCCTGAAAAGGAACACAGTGCCTCACCACTAAAGCAAAAATTTTATCTTTTTATCTTTTTTTTTTCTTCTTTCAAATTGCAATCTCTTGTGTTATCTCCCCCTTTTTCCTGATTTTCTCGTGTGGGTGTTAAATAGTAGTGCTGGATAACCCTGTCTCTTGATGCTGCCAGGAAGGTAACCTGATTATCTGTTACGATCTAAAGATGAAGGTAACTCAGATTTTTTTAATCAATCCCTTAGAGCAGATTACAATGAAATGAAACTGAGTGATCAGTGTTTATAAATATATATATATATGTAGAGTTTATTTTAGGAGAGTTTGTTTGGAATGGAAAGAAGAGGTTGATTTGATGTGGCCATCCTCTGGTGCTCACACCCTCTGGACCTGGGATATTACCTTGCCCATCACCAGCAAAACACCCTCTGCTTTGCAAAGGGCCAACTGGGTCATTATTCATGAACATTTCAGTCTCTCACGAAGTCTCACTCACCTCCTGCTTTTCTAAGAGTGTTTACATACAAATAAAAAGACAGATTCTACTCCTTAGCACACAATATCAGACTTGGACTTCCTCTAACACGCTGATTTGTATGAATAGGATTCCCTTTTTCATAAACAAATAAGGATGCCCTGCCCAGGAACATCTTAGCCCCTGGCAGAAAAATCCATCTCTCCAGTGTGGTAAAACAAGGCATAGAATATTTTTAGTCACTGGGACAAGTGATCTACTACATTCTTGATCTATTCTGGCAGAATACAAACAGCAACTAAATCGCAATATTATGATTATCAAACTATGCTTATGCTCCCCTGAGTGTGATTAATGCAAGAGTTTCTTGGTGGCTATTTGAATATAACCTTTGCTGGTATGTTTTTAGTTTAGTAGAGATTTTGAGATTACGTAATCAGAGTGGGTCAGGTTGGAAGGGACCGCAGGGGGTCATCTGGTCCAGCCTCTGCTCAAACAGGGTCATCCCACAGCACACGGCACAGGATTGTGTCCAGACCATTCTTGAGTCTCTCTGGTGAAGCAGATTCCACAACTTCTCTGGACAATCTGTTTCAGTCAACAGAGTGTCAACAGATTGATTCAGTCAACCAATATAAAGTTCTTCCTCACGTTTAGGTGGACCTTCCTGTGTATCAATTTCTGCCCATTGCTTAAAAAATATAATTTACAAGAAAAACATAAATACATGTATATGTCATGTCAATGCATTCTACAAATGTACATTATTTATGGTGGATTTATAAATTGTAAAATAGTTCCTTGCATTTAAGAGATGGTTGAAATGTTTAACATTAACATGAAAGTATTTTCCCTGTCTTCAAATTTGATTTTTATTTTGTTTCAAATCAGGGTAATTCTGAAGTGTTACATTAGACTGATAATACATATCTGATCTATTCTGACATGCAAAAGCACTTAAATAACATCACCAAAGTTTTCTTCTAATTATTAAAAGCAGATTTCTAGATAGCAATTGATCCACTTATGCACCAGTTCAAAGCTATGGATACCTGTTCCTATCTCCCAAAGAGAGATTTGTAAACTGGTCTTACTGTAGAAAACTTCAAATTAATTCAAAACACAGACTTTTAAATGGATTAATTAACCTCTCCACCCCATGCTTTACAGGCACAACTGTGAATACCAGTAAAGAATCCTATTGATTTTAAGATTTTTGCTTTGCATTATAAATCCCTTCCCTGGCTTTTTCCACAGTATCTGGGAGAATTAGGAACACCGTATTTCCCTCCCCGCTGTTTGAATGCTGGCCCAGTAATGGCTCCTTTGATCTTTCTAAACCTACTTTGAGCTCTATATTATTCCCTCTCACTGAAGACTTGATTTTAAGGCTAGCAAGAGTATAGTGGGGAATAAAGTCTAAAGCATGATAGACTGCTGGCAATATTCAGCTGTGTTAGTCAATGACTGCCATAGTATGATAATAAAAGATTTTTTTTTTTAAGTGGCAGCCAGAGACTTGACAAATTTGTTATTTCTTTTGCATGATTTTTTCCTGGTTTTATGTATGTATGTATGTATTTATTTATTTTGCAGGATTTTAAGGTGCTAGGCAATAGCATTTTATAAAGGTTTACCAGTTCTCAGACACAATGACATGACAAGAAAAAAAATTGTGAAGCAAGACTGAAATTTTAGACTCTTCCTTGACAAGGATATGCAATTAAAGAGGACATGTGCCACAAAAAAGAAGAAAGGACAAGGAGTCACAGAATTTTTTCATTATTTATTTGTTATTATTTATTTGGCTTTCTCCAGGGAAAGAGCTGGAGAAAACAAACAAACCCCAAAATAACTGTTTTTCCTATTCTATCCGTAATTACATAAAACTTAGCTCAAAATACACAATTTTTCTTTTAAAATAGAAATTAAAATATCATATAAACACTGTTTTACAAGGGAAAGTGTAACAGTTTATATCAGAAGATCAAAAGGACTATTCGAGGTGGCCTCAGAAAATCTGCTTTATATTCAAACAATATCTTCTGCAATTTTTAAATGCACAAACAGATGGAAGTCACCTTTAGCCATTGTTAAAGAAAAAAAATTCATTTTTCTTTCCTTTTTTCCCAACATTTCCCCATTCAACTTCAGGGTTTTTCCTAGATTCAATTTATAGAATGATGCAGACACAGCAAAGCAGAGGAAAAGAAGATTGGGGAAGAGTCTTATTATTCTTCCAAGCTAATAATGTATAAAGATTTCCAGATCCACTATTTTAAAATTATCAAATCACATTTTTCTAGAAAAGAGCAGTGGTTTGTGATTTGGTTGTTGATTTTACTCAGTTGATTGTCTTTTGTTTGTCTTGGCTCTGCATTGGTTTTGTTTAGTTTTGAGTTTTGTTGGCTTTTTTGCTTGGTTGGTTTGGTTTTAATTCATTTTCAACTCTGAATTTCAAATTAAGGATTTGAAGAATGTTTAGCAATACTTTGTGGCTGGACAATGAATCATATTAAAGTCTATTCATGTAATAAAGATTGAAGGTACACCCCCTTAATAGGACTGGACATGGAAATGTGGTTGCAGATGCATAATGTCTTGTTGCCATTCCTATTAATCTGCTTGAGGTATGATTATAGCAAAATCAGTTTTGATAAAATATAGATAGAAAAACAATTAAGCGAAAATGAAGAGCAGGATGTTTCCTGCTATGGTTATAATATTATATAATAATAATGATTATCTGGAGATAAAGGACTTCATGTATTCCTGCAAATAAAATAGGTAGGATGATGCTTTCCTTTACTAATTAAAATCACATCTTAATTGAAAATACAAAGCAGTCACGAAAACAATTTCTGAATTACAACAGCAAAGCCGTGGTTTGTGAGTTCTACATCTTATCTGCAAGCAAAATTAAAAAAAAATGAAAAAGAATAAGTCCTAGGAAAATGTGAAAATTGAATGGTTTTTTCCCACCATGTCACAGAAATGAAATGCTAAGATGTAAATATAAAAACCTACTAACATCAAAGTTAAGTCACAGCAATATACACCCAGAAAATATCTTTAGTAATTTTTACTATGCATAGTCAAGAGGGGCAAAATAATTTTCAAAGCAACATTAACAAAATAATTCTAAGAAAATCACACCACTATTTTATTATATAGAAAAAATAAAACATGAAGAAATCTCTCCACACACACAAAGTGCAATTAAGATTCCTTGTGTCCATCTAGAAACAATGTGTCTGTAGATTTAAGAGACAGAACCAGAATTTAGAGCTATCAGAATAGAGTACATGACTTTACTTCCCAAACTGTAATTAATCAAGAATAAATGCATTTGTACAAAGAACCAGAATCTTGTCATGAGAACTTCACAGGAAAATGATCTCAGTAAATTAAAGAAATTAATTTTTTCCCTGAGAGACAGAACAGTAGGCAGTAATATGTTCCCTTGCTCTTTGGAAGATCCTTTCAAAGAGGATGAAGAATCTAAAGGTCATGTCATTGAAATAATGCAATCCAGGGTAAGTAGTGTCATCTGTATAATACAGTAATCTCACTGTTAAATTGGGTAAGGAGGTTTTTTTCACTTTTTGAAGATGAACTGCACATTAGAATGAATCAACCATCCACCTATCTTTCTTTTTTTTTTTTTTTTTATGCCAATTACAACAGATGAAATGTAAAAAACTTGTATGGGACTTTTCATGCCAGCTTCAAAAGAATGCACATATATACTCTCTAACAATAGAGAAATTATATCTGTTTTAACGGGTTACAAGATCTTGCATTTGCAATAAAGAAAATGGAAAGACTTACCTCTGCGGGCAGAAAACCATCCACAGAAATATTCATCTCTTCCTGATGCCTGTGGAGAAAAATGCTATCACTCAAAACCAGTTTTCTCCTATTTCTTTTTTAGGACTGAAACATACTGAAACAGAAGGGAATATCTGGCAGTGTTTCTGTGATTCAAACCATTTCTTCATTCAGTATTTTAATTACAGGTCTCTCCAATTCTAAGGTGTCTCCCTTAGAGTATCTTCAAAGTTGGGCACTATTGTAAAAATAGGAATGCAAGAGGAGGGGAAAAAGGTAAGAAGAAGGGAAAAAATTAAACTCCTCATAAAGGAGCTCTTTGTTGAAGATAAGTGCATGTATGTGTAGAGGTTACTGAAGTTACCTGGAAGACTTTGTCACATCATTGCAAAAAACCTTCATGTCTTCACCTGGTTCCTATGCTGTGGCACATCATGTGGTTTGAAGCAGCCCAGGCCCTCAGGTCATCTACACAGGGCAGGAAGACGGGACAGGGGACTCATGAAGATCTCATAACCGCCGGGATCAACTGATCTTGGAACTCGAGTTTAACAATTACTATAATAGATTTCGAGACACCACTTTTACATGGAGACTGACATGAAGTAAACACACATAACAGACCTCGACATTTAGACACCCAATCCACTCATATATATTGGCATTAGAAATATTTAAAATGTCTAAAATGTCCAAGAAGAACCTGAAGATCATTCCTGAAAGACACAGATGGTCAATACATTTATTTGCCATATGTGTCAGACCAACTAAATTATTTAGGATACTCAAGAGTTTCTTAAGGCATAGTGGGCAGTTGAATGTAATTTCTTAATGTCAGCCTGAAAACTCTCAACAAGTTGAATCACTCTGAGGATGAAACAGTGCAAGAAAGCAAGCAGCCTGAGTTGCTCTTGGAAACACACAAGGAGGTTTAGGCTCCTAAGGCACTACCTCCTTGTATTCCTCTGAAAAATATGGAACACGAGGATCAGTGCTGATAGCCTCTGTCTTGTCACTGTCCAGTCTCATTAAGAATTCAGTAAGTTATCTGAGTCAGTCTTCAGTAGTGAATTTCCCAAGTTAGCTGTATTTTGTTCAAAATATCGTTTTATTTCCTGCACTGATAAAAAAGTGTTGTAGGCTGGAACAAAAGATTTTAACTAGAAAGAGTTTGGTGTTTCAGGAATATCCTCATACATTCCTGAGTTTTCTGTATATTCATATTCAATTTCTGTATGAGTCCTTCTAGCAACAATACAGTTATATTGATGCTTAATTATTTTACAGTCACTTAATGTTCTTTCTGTTAAAAGACCTATACACAAGCATAAGTCTAAACTTGAAAATTCATGTGCCCAAAGTTTAAAAAGTTAATCAACATTGAAAGACCCTCAGTTAAAATTTTTTTAAATTTTGTTTTAGATTTAAAGGATTTCAGGAATAGATTTTGCATTGCATATCATTACTATGTTATAAATTCAAACAGCAGATAAGAGAAAAATAATATTTTATCATTTATAATTTTATTTTGAAAATTGCAGTACAATGCTTATTAAAAAAAACCACTACTATCCCTCCTTCTGTTGAGTGGTCTCTAATGTAGATTGATATCCCCTACTTTGAAGTCCATAAAGGTTTGCAAATTCCCCAGCATTTGTTAAGCTAGCCTAGTCTTCGGGTAAAAAGTAAAAAACCTAAGTCATAAAGTAGAATGAAACAAGATAAACAAAAAATGAGGTGGGCATATTTTAAAACTGTTTGGAATGTATTTCTTGGTCTTTTCTAGAGTAGAAAAGCCGCTTGAAATAATAGACCACAAAGTCTTCAAAAATATTCTGTTTACCTTTTCCTTGGATTTTATGTGGTCAAGTCACTTGAAAATCTCTCCAGTGCCAAATAACACTGTGTGAATGTAACTGTTTCTGAATAGCAACACAACCTTTATTAAGCAATAGCAAATTTATCATTTTGGTCAAATAGAAAAACGACAGGGAAGTGTAGAAGTTTGTGCAAATGCAGAGAGAAAAGCACAGCCACAAAAACAAAGAGATAAGCCAAAAAAACTTACTACTAAAAATGAAAAATTTCCTTGATAAGTAGCTTAAATAATGAAGCCCAGATTTTATTTATAATAAAGAAAATTCAGACCTATCATTTTATAAATTTAAGCTGTATTTTGGATTTTATTAACAGTGATTTCAGACCCTGTTAATAGATATATTAAATAATCTAATACCGTGTAACCATCTTATAGAGGCTGGGATTCTTTTCTGGTTATTTCTCATGTATCTATAAGGTTCTGAAAAGGTCTGACAAATTAACAAGGCAGGTTTGTCCTTTTGAATTTGCTGGATAGAATTACCATGCACAGAGGTTATATGCTCTAATACCTTCATACCAAATAAAAGAACATGCACGTCCTTTTTCGATGTCACTACATATTTTAGTATTCATATTTCTATTAGTAAAATAAAGGAACAGGTTAGAAATTGGAAAATGGCAAGCAGTAAGAGAGATGAGAAATTATGCAAACACTGAAGTTACTATTAGTGACTATTGCATAATAGTATTAATGACAGTTCCACCCCCACATTTAAAAAGTAGTAAAGATATTTGGTACTTTTTAGTGCTCTTAAAGGATGCAAAATAAACTGAGTAGAAACTAGAGGATATCAAATAATAAATGTTGTCCAAAAGAATTACATTCTGTCTCTAACCAGATTTTCAATGGAAAATGTGTGGTAACTTGTCTAATGATTTTGGAAAAAAAATATAGAGAAGCTGACTAGTACTATTATCTCAATTATTTGTGATATTAAAGAGATTACTCCAGAATTTCCTGAGTGTCAAGCAAATGGCAAAAAGATACCAGTGGCTGAATAACACAGATTTTTTTTTTTTTTGTAAAAACAAAGAAGGAACAGAAGGAAAAGCAAAACAGAAGCACAGATCTGTTAGGTTCAGCATCAATCATTTCCAAACCTTATCCATAACAAATATGCTCCTCAATTGTGTTTTAAAAAGGATTAAAAATTCCCCCAAAACATGAGTCCTGTGCTGCTGTAAGAAGGGCTTGATAAAGAAACAAGTAATTACTTGATTACATTGATTTGTAGAATATATTTAACATTCTATTTCCAAAAGCTGTAAGAAAAGCAAACAAAGGAAAAAAAAAGAAGTTGGAAATTAACTACATCATTACATATTGTTGTGTTGGGAGGAAAAAGTTGTTTGTGTTATTTAGCCAACTGTCAGTGCTATATTGCTATCATTTAAGAGCAACAAATGCTCTATAATGTAAACTGGACACAATGTTCTCAGCAGCCCACAAGCCAGCTGCATTTTCTATCCTTAGGTTTTTTGTGTCTGTGGAACACTGAAAAACTGCAACAATATTTATTTTTCCTTTCTGTTAACAGCCTCTATCAATTTCAAGTACCAAACCTAAACTTAAACTTTTTTTACAATATTTTGTTTTCAGTATTGAAATATAAAAATATATATTTGCACATACATTTTAAGTACTGTAAACCCTGATCAAGGTAAGAAGCCATTCCAATCATATTAAGAGCTCTGTCTGCAGCAGCAGAATTGATGACAAAATTCCAGCTGAAGTGTTTTGTACATCACCTCGGCATGAATAACTGGACAGCATAAATGTAAGTGTGAGCAGCTCAAAGATTATTTGTGTGTTGCTTACCTGCAAAAGGGAATACCCTTGGTGATTTACAACAGAAAAATTATCAGCTTATCTTGAAGTCTTTGGATTATTTGGTAATTCTCATGTCCTTCATGCATGAAGTGATTCCATTACCTACTACAGGCAAAAAAAAAAAACACCAAAAACCAAAAACAAACTATAAAAATTACTGTGCTAATCTATCTCTTTTTTCTTTACTTGGGATATAGGTAGAATAGTATTTTTGAGCTTTATCGCAACAGACATAAGAACCCAGAGTACAAAAGGGACTCTTTGAAATAGGAGTTAGTACATGCAGATGTGTACTTGGTGGTGTCTTACTCCTGTAAATTATACAATAATTTTGGAGAATTAAATATTCATTTATTGTAACGATGAGGAAATACATTACTATAGCCAAAATGACTGCCCCTCAAGAGATAAATTATGAACTTCTATAGAACTCTGATGCTGATATTTTTAAGAACTGATACTTGCCAGAATTTTAATATAACTCACCTAGCAAGTAATCTTCCAGAGACCTAAGGATGTATATGAGCATCTTCATTTAACCACTCTAAACCCTGATGGCTTCTCTGGGATTCAAAATAGGTAGTACACGTTGTGAAACTCGATTATTTTGGGTTATTTCTCTAAATAAAATTATCAGTGTTATATTGCAGATATATATTTTGTTATAAACAACATAGATCAATATTTAGACTTAAATATTAAATAAGATGTGGTAGGAAATTAAGGCTTCATAGGTGAACATAGTGCATGTCCACTTGGGACCTTCTTGAAATCATTGTTGGAATTTGGTGGCAATGCATTTGAGTTATATTAAGATAAAAATAGTGCTTACATATTTAAATGCGTTTTTAGATGCACTTAAAATTTTGAATACGTATTTGTCAAAGACTACACTGAATTTTTCTAACTCTGTTAAAATACGCAATTATGAAAAGACATTGGAGGATGTATATTACAAATTTAGACTAAACCTGAATGAAAGCTGGGATTGAGAATGGAGAAGCAAACTATTGAAAAAACAATCAATTTGCCTTACATCTTACTAAGTAAACAGAAAAATTATTATTGCTGCAGTAACCATATTCAACAGCTAGTACTAAGACCAAGCTAGCATAGCAATTTCATATTATTGGTTAAAATAGATGAGGGTTAGTAGAGAAATCCTTGTATTTTCACATTCTAGGGCATAAATGCTACTTTTACATTTTAAAACTAGGAAGAAGCTAAGTAAATAGTTCAGGGTAATAATCTGTTATTAATAGAAAATCATTAAGAAATGTCTGCATTTAGAAATTAGAACCTTAAAAATATTGAATTAAGCTTTTATGTACATTGGTTCTAGTTTTCTATAAATATGTCATTAGTGGTGTAATACCACATATAAAATTCACAGGGCATATTATTTTCTATGGCCTGTTAAATAAAGTGCTGCAAAACTTATTTAAAAACATGTTCTCATGAAAGACTGCTGTAATGATCCATGGCAACTTATATGCATCCCACACAGTGATCTTTTGAACAACTCCAATTCCTCACAGGAAAGAGAATGTGTAACTTTCTACTTCAGAAAATATAAACCATTAATATTTGAGTTAAAAGAAAACACCCTCAGTTTCTAATGTTCACTGTCTTATAAGTCTGCACTTAAACACATAATCAAAGCTTTTTGGTGTTGATAGCACATTAAAACCACCAAAATAAAATCTTTTGAATTGTTATTATTTATTTGCTATGAAAACTGTACTAACCAATGTGTAATCTATGTAATAGATGGGAAGGATGAAAATTGAACTACTAAAACATGTCTGGATGCACATTCTAACATCCTGTATTTATCTTGATGTTCATAAGACCTGAGACATCCATTAAGACATGAAGATCTTCTGAAGTTCCATATTATTATTGATGGTTTAAGTAACTTTAGCCAGTAAAGTAGCTTACCTCCTCTCAGGTAGAGTGATAAAATCCCTCCTGAGCCTCCTTTTGTCTGGGCTAAACAACTCCTGCTCCCTCAGGTGCCCCTCATAAGGCTTGTGCTCTAGACCCTTCACCCACTTCACTGCCCTTCTCTGGACTCACTCCAGCCCCTCAATGAACTGGACACCAGACTCAAGGGGTGGCCTCACCTGTGCTGAGTACAGGAGAATTCCAATCACTTCCCTGGTCCTGCTGGCCACTCACTGCTCATACAGGCTCATACATGCCATTGTCCTTCTTGATCACCTGGGCACACACATTGGCTCATGTTGAGCCGCTGTCAACCACCACCCCCAGGTCCTTTTCCACTTCACCACTTTCCAGCCACTCTTCCTCATCCTGCAGTGCTGCCTATGGGGTGGTTGTGGCCAAAATATACGACCTGACTCTTGGTCTGGTTAAAACTCATACCACTGGTCTCAGCCCATGGGTCCAGCCTGTCCAGATCCCTTTGCAGCACCTTCCTGCACTCCAGCAGATTGACACGCCTGTGCAACTTTGTGAATCCGTGAATTTGCTGAGGGTAGACTCCCTCATCCAGACCATCAATAACAATATTAAAGCCTCATTTACTTTAGAGCACTAAAATAAAACACCATTCTAAAAGTGGTTTAAAATTATTATTACTCAGACAGAGCACCTCCTAGATGGCAGCATCAGAAAAAAAAAATTCTTTACCTTGAATAAATAAATACTCAATTTGCCTTTGAAAATCTCTGGAAACACCTTTCGCCTTACTTTTTGTTTTCTTTCTTTTTTTGGCAGCTTCATCCTAAACAGGTATTTCTGTGTATTAATAGAAAAATTAGCAGTTACAGTAAGTGAAGAACACTGATTCCCATTATCCCTCTCATTTCCATGTTCACGGCTATCTCCCCATATATAATTTCCCCACTTTCTAACGGAGGTCTCAATAGTTCCATGACACCATTGTTATTCATGTTCTAGACTGTCAGTGCCAGGAATGTGTGTGTGTGTACATCTATACATTTTTTCCCTGACTTGGTGAATACTAAATTTATCAAGTTAGATGAGATTGAATTGGAAGACTCTTGATCAATACCCATCTGCCCAATCTGTTTTAATCTCAAATATGGAAATGCAAGTGAATAAATCAAGTTTGTCTGTAGTACATTTCTTCCAAATGATGCTTGTGAAATCAAAAATTAAAGATGCTGGAGCAACATCTTTCTTCTCAAAAGGTAGAAGGCCTTTCTGTATACAAGCCTACTACTCAGTATGAATTCTCTGGTAAAATTCTTGAGAATTTTATTGCTTCCTTATCAAGTTCTGCTTCCCCATCTTGCCTCCTAGTGACTTCTTTCTGATGTAACTCCAATGATGATATTTTATCTATGGGACAATGTGGAAGGAATGTGAAGTGGAATTCAGTCAAAGATTATGAGCAGCATGAATACATAGGAAATATTCCTTTGGTTTGATTTTTAAATCTTTCAGACTAAAGGAACAGTTTGCAAAATTCATTTATTCTCCTATTTCTATCCTTTGCTCAACAGTTTACTGTACATTCTTCAGTACCCCGCTATTTCTACTCCTACTGTTCATTTAAATGTTAAAAAGATTCATCTCAACTGCAGAAGCTGTTCAAATACCATAAATTACCTGACTTAATGCAAAGAAATTCAGAGCATAGAATGAAACTCATCATGCTATGCATGCATGACCCCACTTCAAGTATTAAACTGGTCTCGAAACAATGGCCATTCTTTGTTGCAATATTGAGGCTTAACTAGATGAGTTGTGGGGCCTAATTCTGATCCCATTAAAATCAGTGGGATTTCATTCTTAGCAGGATTTGAATATAATTATAAATGCTTTCATTTTTCATAAAACTTACCTATTTTTATTCAGTCTGTTCACACAGTGATATCTCTTTCAAAGGTTATGTCAGAGCAATGAATTTAAAAGAATCAAAGGGAAAAAAACCAAAAAGCTCTGTTCTTGCTCATTTCAGTATTCTTCAAAGTGACATGGCTAAATATCTCAGGAGGGATTTCTGGGATATGCTTGGACATGAGTTAGCATCGTACATTGCTAATAGAACTTGAAATAAAGAAGACTCTTGAGAACCAGGGAACTTAGGCCTAGACCTGCCAAAATTAAGTCTCTCATTTAAAAATTCTGCTTGTATGTGCTGCAGTCACAGAAAAGACTTCATTATGTAGCAGAAACTGAGACAAGTAACAAGTTGACAAGTTTATTAAAACTCTTAAATACTTTTTTAAAAATAATCATTCATTGAAGAAAACCATCACCTTATAAAATTAATTTCTTGAAAATGAGAATATAAATATTGTGAGAGAACTACAACTGGGTGCTGAGCCTATAGGGAAATTACTGGATTTTGTCTGTGCTCAAGATTTATATCTTTTTACTAATTCTTCTTTCCTTTTTGATTTCAATGGTACATTCATATCCTTAAAAATGTGACCAAGGGTATCTCTCAGTGTCTTTGGTGAGGTCCTGACCTTGTAAACAATTTACTGTAAGTGGGATGCTGAATGCACTAGCATTTACAGTGAAATAATTCTTCTGCATGAATTCAGATTGGGGTCAGTTAAAAGACAGGGACTCAAGAAAATGCCGTGTTGGTAAAAGTAGACGTGCCAACCTTTGCAAATCTTTTGTGCAGTGACAAAATGTTGTGCTGCTTCTGATGGGCATCTGATGCTGCATGTGATGTCTGTTAGAAACTGATTATATTAATATTATGAAGTAATAATATAATATATAATCACATTGTGAGCATAGTAATATTTTCATACCTTTAATTATTTAGTCATACAATTTATTGTCCATCCTTCATGCTTGAAGTTGACTTGTAGCATTAAAGAAGTCCTTATTCTTTACATTATACTCTTTAGATAACCGAATATTTTTAATAGGAAAACTTTCTCCTGTATTTCAATCTAAAACCTAAATTAAGTCTTATTAATTCCCCCTTTCCTAAGTAAAACTAAAATCAGTATGTTGGGAAAAAGCTTTTATTTACAGAACTAAAAGCTATTTTGGGGATATGGAAATAACCAGCCAGACATAAAACTGTAAAATTCCACAATTTTTAACTAAGAGGAAGATCACCTCTTGTGAACCTTTAGCAAGTGACAATCTGCTCCTTAGGCAGTATTATATAAATGTATCTCTTCGTGATTCAGAAGTTGTAAGGCATGAAAAATTTATCACATCATCTTGAGAGATGAGCCTGTGGTTAACTGCCTTTAAAATTAAAAATATTTAATTGTGCTGATGAATTGACTGTAGGCAGTACTGCACATAGCTACCCATGTCAGGACGTGAGAAAGACTTTGTTGTACACTAATTCTTTACCTGTTTGTCTAGGAGTGGTAGTTTGTGCATAAGATTTCTTTGCTTATCAAAATGAATGACAAATGTTTCCAATTATCTATTATTCATGAATTTCAATATGTAGTGTTAATCATATTGTACATATTAACTTAACCTTGTTTTAAAAATTAGAGGCACAAGAAGGGAGGAAGGCTGAACATAAGAGGCTGTCAAAGATTTCTCCATTTTTTTGTAGTCATTCCCATAACTCTGATATATTTTCAGTAGACCAAAACCTGAATGGAAAACATTTAACCAAGTGGTTGTGCAACAATAATCAATAAATAAATATTTTTCTTCAAATAACAGAATTTTACTGATTTAAAAAAAAATTGCAAAAAGTTAAAAAGGAGCTTGAAGAATAATAAACTACAGAATTCTGAGATGTTGTATTATATTCCCAAAGACCTAAAATTACTCTGACTCAGAATTAAGCATGTTTTTAACAATTTAACAGGACAGTATAGAAAATGCAGTCAAATTCTTAAAACTCATAGGTCAGGAGGCAGCAGGCACCAGATTCAACAAGGTTAATTTTAGTTATTTATTAAAGATGCTGTTTTCCAGCAGAACAAGAGTAGTCCTGCAGTAGAACAGATTGGAACTTCCATCTTTAGAGATATTTGCACAGCAAGGCACTGAGCAACCTGATCTCAGTTGTTCCTTCTTTGAGCAGGTTTATGGACCAGACACCACCTCCAATCTCTATCATATATTCATACTAGCCAGGTCTGAGGGACTGAATGACCATCTTAACCACAGTTACCCGTAGGTATGCATGTAGTATATATTTTCATGTTTAGTTTTGTCTGAAAGAAATTCTGTTCATGCCTGTTTGATTGCTTCATTGTACAAACCAAATCAGAAGAAAACCCAGAAATAATTAAAATACTAATTTCAGTGACGTACACTTGATGTAGATTAAAGCATTGATATTGTTACACCCCGATGAAACTTGAGAGGGAAGCTGGACAGATTAAAAAATATCATGTAACCAACCAGATACTATGGCACTTACACATTTGAAATGTGTTAATTTGGGTGTAAGTAATTTATCTTGGACCAATGTATATCTAGTTATCCTAGATGAGTATAACTAACAACAGGGAATACATGTTTTGTAATACCTGTGATGGCAAAATCAGGTATAAAATATGAGTATTCTGCAGAAGCATGAGAGCAATTTGACCGCTAAAGCAGCAAAGAAGGATGTATGGGGACAAATCAAAGGGGCTAAGTGAAAATATTCCTTTACAAGTGTTAAAGAATCACCAAAAGTCAAGATGAGAACAGGCAGAACATCCTTCCAAATACATTAGGATATTGACTGACAAAACCACAGAGTGAGCTGCATCTGGAGCAGGTGAGCCCTTTGGGGTGTTTTTTGGGGGAAGGGGATTTGTGGGGGGGGGGGGGGGTTTGTTTTGTTTGTTTGTTTTCAGCATTGGGAGAGGGAATAGCAAAAAACCAACAGATATGAGGAAGGAAAATCAGAAAAGAAAGAAGACAAGATCACTTAGGTTCTGGGTTCTCTCGCCAATGAGCTCTCAAATCTGACCAACCTGATATTGATGACCCAGGACCACCCAGGACCATCAGTAGCAACTATGCAGCATTTTGTACTCGCAGGTAATTTGGGATATTAAAGATTAATAATCTCATCTTCATATTAATAGCTATTAATGACATGTAAGAATTAATTGTTGGCATGAAGGGTGCTGTGAATAAATGAATTTAGTAAAGTTCCTGAAAGTTTAAAACAGCTGTCCTGTCATTCTCATAAGTTTTTCACAATGATCCCTAGTACCTTAATTGTATTACACATGGATACATATTCTGTTACTACAATCAGTACAATAGAATGGTAATTTATAATTTATTTTCCTAGATGGTTGCATTTTTCAGTACAGATACAATAATATTGAGCAACAGCAGCAATCTCTACTACCTGGACTTTGAAATAAGTCAGCAAAAAGGTTTATGATCTTCAGTCTCCCAACCTAATTAGTATCACTTGGGACCAAGCCCATAATATGCCCCTAGCTTGCATATGTGTGCCATTGAATACTTAAATAACATTTCAGTTAATATAAAATAATTTCTTATTGGAATTTTATCCCAGTATGAACCTTTGGTAAATCTCAAAAATTCCTAATGTTTCATAGAAAGCCATTAGATTTTCATTAAATACCACTGATTTTATCGTAATAAACTGCATAGATTGGTGCCTACTAAGGTTTTGTCCCCATTAAGAAAGATTTAATAACTTTTTATTCTAATCCACACATCAGAAGAGAAAGTCTTTTAGGAGCTACCTAAAAACATGGCCATGTTTTGCAATCTTTACATGGCTGTACAGTTCGGTTCAAACAAAAGGAAAAAAAGAAGTTCACATCACTTGCAGACAGCTAAATAACATAAACATTCATCTAATTGATTCAGATTTTTAGATGTAAAAATAGGTGTTCCCTTCAGTGAAATTAAGGAAGCTTGATCTTTAAACCAGTGTTAGCAGTGTATACACTCTGACTTAACCATTATCTGGTTTTCTATGGAGACAAGCATATTTAAGAGGAAAAAAAAAAAAAGCCAGAGAAAAAGGACACAACTAAGCAGTGAAAATTACCTAAAAATAAATATCTTTCGGGATCATGGATCATACAAGATGACCTTCAAAACCTGCAAGATGATTTATACCTTCAGATATTTTCAGTGATGCTTTGGGCATGATCTGTACCTTTAGATATAATCACAGTAAGTCATTGAACATGCTCTAATAAACTTCTGCAACTAAACATGTTTTGCTGTGCCACAGCATCATATGTAATCAGAGCTTCCATAAATTTAAGAGAAGGAAGTCACCACTTGCAGAAAAAAAGCAAGATGACAGCTGGAGACAAACAGTACAATTTTATTCACAGTTTACTATAACGTCATATTTGATTTTTGTTCTAGCTGCTCTAGTTTTAGTTTTTTCCTAGAACTTCTTTGAAGTTGAGTGTATTTCTATCTTACAGACTTTGTGCAAAAACTGCACAAATATCTTTGTACATTTACCTGTGTGAGAGAAACGGAAGGATGGAAAAAAGGAAAACCTACAGAATGCTGTAATAGGAGCATTGTATTTCACCTCCAACTCATTCTTTAATTTGTTGGTTATATTAAAAAAAATTACACTGGAACAATCACCATTCAATTGATTGTTAAGAAAGATTTTTTGGATTTATTTGCATAAAATAATGTTAAATATTAAAATAATTAAACAAATGTATTGTAATACATCTTGATAAGTTATTATAGAAATCTTGTTCCTGGTTATCTTGCTGTGCTGCATAATGTAGGTTAAATTGATAAGAACTAAATAGAGGCATTTGGTTGCGTATTCTTCAGGTCATTATTGTTTACCTTCTTATGCTTCTGATGATTCCTTTCAGAGGTGAAAGATCAGACCTGAACATGTGTGTACGTGGTTATCTGACTAAAAAGTAATCAAATTGACTAGAAACATATTGCACATTGTGAAAATCAACGATTGCCAGAGGAATGAAGAAGTCTAATCTGTGAAGGACAGAGTGACTCCACTCTTAAGAAATGATTAAAGAATGATCAGGCCATTGTGTCAGAGTTAAAGTCACCAAAAGTCACAGGAATGTGTGCTTAGCCTCTCTACAGATTGTGTCTGGGCACATGTAGCCAGAGCTACCTTCTGTCTACTGGGCTGTGACAAGGAGGACTCCCCACTGTGGCACTGGATGCTGGTCAAATGTGGCTACTCCAACATTGTACATATGTTTTCATGTAGGCTGATATGTACATGCACTCCTCTTGAGTTTTTAATACATGTGGCTTTTTATAGTAGGAATCTGTGTGTATGTTCCCACACGATCCTGTGTAGTTGAAAACGAATAGTAGCCAAAACTTTTAAAGGATTTAGAGCACAGAAAATCTGCAAATAAATACGTGAGAAAAATTTTAAACAATTAAATAATTAAAAATTTAAATAACTAAATAATGTAAAAATATGTTTCATGAAAACAGCTAAAAAACATAAAAAAAGAACACGTTGAATTTTTGGCTCATAAAACAAGCATTTATACAAGTTGGATGGTTTCTGCTGCTCTTCAAACCTACAGGATATTTTTTCCACCAAACAAGATATCACATAGCCCATAATGGGCCAGCACTGTTTAGGAAACAGTAAGATTCTAGAAGAGGAATCTGAACAGAAGAAACTTATCTTCTCATTATTCTCATGGCCCTAACCTGGTAACTTTTCTCTTCTGCCTTTGTGGATAGTGGATGTCAGAAAAAAGGACATATCTTCAGAATGAAAATATTTTATTCTATGTCCTGAGACATGGTGGATGTCATTCTACAGGCTTGCACTTTTCAGACTGAGACTGAGATAGGAATGCTTTAATCATGAACTTATCATGCAAAAAAAAAAAAAAAAAAAAAGGTGGCCATTTCTACTGCTCCACTTTTAATGAGTTTCAGTGCAATCATATTTGCATTCATCATGCTTAGAGTAAGAGTAGTGATTT
Organism: Fringilla coelebs; assembly: GCF_963513975.1. Lineage (NCBI taxonomy): Eukaryota > Metazoa > Chordata > Aves > Passeriformes > Fringillidae > Fringilla > Fringilla coelebs. The sequence continues at coordinate 58,477,926 of NC_140029.1, forward strand.
AGGCTATACTGGAGATGTAATCAATGTCTAAGAAACTCTCTAACTAAATATAGATTGCAATTGAGTATGAGAGAGAAATAGGCTCCTCAGGAGGAGGAAAATGCAATAATACTCATCATTGGGGTCTTGAAGAACCTTTACTCTTGCCAAAGGAAGGCCTCAGAATTTTTTAATGCCTTCACCTGTCAGGAAGTCTAAACTTCCATCTGAGGTCCTGGGATCTCAGTTCTGGCTAAATTCCAACCTGAGAGAAATACAACACATTTCAATTTTTCCATCTTATTTAAATGTAAATGCTCATACTAAAATGTAGTATTTGTGATATTCCTTTGATACACAAATTTTAAAGCTTTTATGCTAATTAAATTAACCTTTGTCATCTTAATTAAATTATTAGAGATTTTTTTAATAGCTGTAAATCTCAATAAAAAGGAGTAAAATGACAATATGTGATAGAAAATAATCCATGAATTTTCTGAATGTCACAAAGATAAGAAGTTCAAATAGTTCTTCAAAGCAGAAAGACACGATGATGATATGGTAAAATTTCTATCAGTTTGAAAATTTTGGGTTAGGATTATCTAAGAGCTGATGCTTTCTTTACATCTATGAAGTATTCATTCTGAAAGCAATTTCAGGAAATAGTTTGTAGATATATTTCAAGAAAAAATAAAAAGAAATCAAACACAAAAAGCCTTGCTTTTATGACAGTTATCTGCTTGTTTTTGTTTATTTGTTTGGCTGATTGGTTGGTTTGTTTTTCTTTGTTTTCTTTGATTTTGTTTTGCTTTCTAGGCAAGTCTATTGTGACCGCAGACATTCTAGAGGAGTGATTATTCCTATACATTCCTGGAGTATCTAGGATGGTAAAAAAAAGATTCTGTCCTTGGTAGGAGATTCTAAAGAATTTTTTAATAAAACAGAGCACATACAACAAAAATACTTATATATAATAATTTAACTCTTACAGATCATGAAGCTTGCACTCCTCATTCCATTCTTGCTGTAAACTTACTTCAGCAGCAGCTTGCAAAGAGCATTCTCACATGATGGACTGGAACTTTCCCCGAAAAATTACAGGACTTTCTCCATTAAACCAGAATCATATCTGATTTGCAACCTGCATATCTCATTGAAGATGGCAAGATTATTAGAGCTATATATGATGAGTAGATGAGTGTTAAATTTGTCCTACTGTTTAATATTCAGTTTGAAAAAGGTTAGAAAGTTTAATTTTTGGATAAATTGGTTTCAGTTCACCTTTGCACAGAATGAATGACCATAATGAAGATACCAGTGTTATTTTTTGGCCAGCCTGCCTTACTAAGATAATGAAAAGTGTTCATATATCCAGTTTTTCTCACAAAGAAGAAAATCCAGAATGTTACAGTTATTTTGGCCTTTTAGAAAAGGCACATCAAATCAAATCAAAGATCTAGTTTTGATCTTGGAAAACAACTTTCCAAATTCCATCAGCTGCCCTCGCAGGGAGCAAAGGTCTTTGAAGTTCCCTTTTCCATCTACTCTTGGGATCAGAAACTAACCATCACATACCTCTTTATCTCTCTTTCTGATAATATGTCATCTCTTTCCGTAACTCCGTTTCTTCTCACCTATTTCATTCCCTTTTTCAAACCTACTTTTCTCTAAATACAGGGACCATTTTCTTCCCCCTTTAAATTATTTTTAGATAGGTCTTACTTCCTATTGTTTCTTTCTTCTGACTGTCATCTGTGCTTCCCAGATCTTCATTTCCAATAATAATGATAAACACCATAAAATGCAACAAAAAGGCATCTTAAAGCATCAGATCTTATTTATTTTCTTTTTTACAGGTGTTTTCAATTATGTGATCTCTAAGCATATGCAGAAATAAGTTGAGTTATGGAGGAAAATTGGTCTTGTATCTTTGTTTTGGGGAGCAGGTTATCCACTATCCTGAAGTTGAACAATGAATGCATCATGTCATCATGGAATCCCATTAATTACTTCACTCTGATTTCAACATGGCAAGAACAATAGGGTCTGTTTCTTTAGGCATAAAAGTGAGCTTGTAACATTGTGAAATAAACAAACAAAATTATTTTTTTTTCTTCTTATTTTCTTTAACATATTTTGTACATCTTAAACCAAATATCTAAAAAGAAATTATTTTTCAGGAAATAAAAAAAATAACCAAGGAAACTGTTCAAATGTTTAAAAATTTTATTAAACACATTGCCCCAAGATCTAGATGAAGGTGTTGGTTGTACCCTCCAGCAAGTTTGCTGATGACACAGTGGGAGGGAGGGGCAGCTGAAACACCACAGAGTCATGCTGCCATCCTGAGGGTCTACAACAGCCTAGAGAAATGGGCTGACAGGAATAAGAACTAAGTCCTGCACATTTATTATCTCTGTTTTAAGTCCTGTATCACAGTTAGGGGGAGAAGAAGGAGGAGAAAAGAAAGAATGAAACATTAGATTGTACATTATATCAAAGGACCTGACATATGAGTCAATACTAATATTATAGAAATATGCATTGGAACATACTTTTCACTTAGTGAAAGATCTGCCTGTTCCTCCATACAGAAAGGCATGAAGAAATGTGTAGGTACATGCCTATCTGTACATTGTGATATTTAAATTCTCCATGGAGACTTAAGTCTTCTTTGGAGACCCTCATCCCCAGGGAATGAGCTCCCATGCTCACCAACCATCTGGGCTGCAAATTTAATCAGACTACAAATCTTGTAAATCAATGTGTCTAGGCCTTTAGTTCAAGCAAGAGGACCTCATGATCTTAACCTTGTGATTTTTAGGCATATTAATTATTATTTTGCTTCTAGAGTACACACAAGACTGCCAATTATTTACCCCAAGAAAGCTACATCATTTGGCTGCCTCTGTTCATGAAAGGTTTTTAAATAGTGAGAAAAAAATTTCAAACAGTACTAGTTTTTGTGGCTCTTTTACAAATTATTTTAATATTTAAAATAGAAAAATATATTTATTACTGGAATGTTTTGGTAATTATTATAGATTTTTTTTTATGCAGACACATACATTTTCATATAATGAGTCATATAATTTTCTGTATTAGCACCAAAATTCATTTCAATTAAAGACCCAGTGAACTTTTCATTAAGTAAACTTTATTTTTGTTTAAAATAAAAGACTAACATAAATCCTTATTACAAATCCAGTAATTTTATACTTTATCCTCTTTTTCAAGGATTAAAGCAAATAAATAAATAAGAAGGTTTGTTACAGGAGTTTTATTCTGTCCACTGCCTCCTTCAGGATGCCCCTTATAAATGCCAGAGCAAGTCAGACACAGTCTTGTATCATAAAGGCAGAGGTTTATTTTTCTGCATCAGACTGTTTTGGTCATCTGCCTGGTGGGATGATTCCTGATCAGCTCTAATCATGTGGTTTGCTTTACCTTTTCCTCACTTGCTCTCCTTTCTGCAGCAGAAATATATCTGAATTTTAATCTTTCTATGGACCCCAAGTTTGTTGGTATTATGTCCTACTAGGGACCTCTGTGATCTAGGACCATTTTACATTATCTTTTGAAATTATTTGCTCAAATTTACTTTGTGATCCTTCTCTTCCACATCTTTTTATGATATAATTTGATAAAAGTCTTACATAATTTTACTTTTAGTGTAATGTCTGTTTTCAGTAGAAAAATCTGAGGCGCTGAATATTTTCTAGAGTAACAGAGTTCTTGATAATTCTCTAAGTGTTAGTATATTTATTAGGGTTTATCTTAAGTAATCTACTAATAGCAGTAATAAACATGAAGAGTAATAAAGATGAAGTACTTTTCCAGGTTGTAGTCAATTGTAGATTTATTCTTGAATAGGCTTGGCTCAGCTACTTAAGTCTGTGGCACCCCATCTGGCTGACTGTCACTCCTCAAGTAAGTCTCTTGGAACTGCCAGCAACATAAACAAGACTTAAGTATTGTAGGGACCACAAATTATCTAATTTTAGTTAGTAAATTAAGCCCAGCATACTAGGTAAGAGGGTAAAATGTGCATGCCCAAACAATGCCTTTTGAATGCCTGGGCATTTCTTTAACCCCTGCCTTTTTTTGTCTCAAGTCTTTTCCAATAATTCTTCAAACTTTTGTTTAAGCATAAACATGAGAAAGGTTAGAACAACAGATCCCATATAAGCTCAGTTATATTAAATGCTGACTCTCTCTCCTGGAAGCTGCTGTCTACAGCATTTGTTTTTCCTAACTACTAGTCATAGTTCTGAGAGATCTGAGGACAGATAGCTTCTTAATGTATGCAATCTATTTTCTTTATATTAATTTTGAATATCTCCAATGAGAAAAAGAAAAATCCCAACTCTATAAACTGCTGAGGTTAAGTTGTCCTCATCAAATGAGAGTTTAATCGCTACAAATCTAAAACTTGAATGTCAAGCTGTAGTTATTCACAGGGTTAGTGACAAGGGAAGTGTTCGTGCCTTTTCAGCTGAAAGATGTGCTGTTTGATTTCTAACAGGGACAACTCTTATCAAAGTAATATCTAGCTTGCTATCCCTATACACAAACACAATTTATAACACGCTATGTATTCTTTCCTTGCCAGAGATCATCCTTTTACTGCACTTGTTTTGCAGGATTCAGTGTCTCAGTTTTGCACATCTCTTGAATTCGTCTTTATTCATTTTACCTTACATTTCCTTTTCCTTTCTCTTCTGTATTTCTTTTTTGCCCAGAATGTGTGTCTTCCTACAGTGATTTAATATTATCCTGGCATGGCAAGGTGTTGGTAAGAGGACATTTCAAAAAGTGTAAGAGAAAGACCTAACTGAGGAATCAGATAAAATCATCAGTTTTTCATTCCAGGTGTCCATAAAATAATTTTTCTAGCATGAAAGAAAATCCAAGGTTTGAGTCAGTGAAAACTCTCTTCTATTCCCCTTAAAAAAAAAAAAAAAAAAAACAAGGAAAATTAGGATAATTCTTTGCTCTTACACATACTTGAACATTTCTGTTGTACTTTTCCAGCTGTCAAAAAATTTCTTCATACAGTTTTGGCCTTCAAGAAATTCCCAAAGCTAGTCAATTGCCCAGCTGTACATTACCATTACTATGTGCTTTCTTGATGGAGATTACCCGTGCACTGATGGAACATAATGTTCTATAACATGACATAAAGCAATAATAGCATGCAATATAATCCTTGTTATATCTTTAATAATGAGATAAAACTAAATTACAGCATTTGATTTTGCTGACTTAATTTCAGATGCTCATCTTTTACAGGAAACCTAATCTATGCCAGAAGTGGCCATTGAGGATCATCAGCAGTGCAACTAAAATATAGAAAATAGAGTTCAATTACATCCAACCGTTAAAACCGAATTTAAGGACTGCAAGCTCATTTGCACAGAACACTGTCATTTTTCACCTTGCACGTTTAAATATGCTTGCATAGTCTTTGATAGATTCTCCCAGAGTAAATAGAATACTTGCATACAATTCACTCTTGACAACCCCATCAGCTTTTAAGTGATTTTTGCACATTTCCTGAATATTATGGCATTGTTTAAAAAGCAATTTTAGATTATCACAGGATTAAAAATAACTCCACAAGATTTTATATTTGTTTTGCTCCCCGCACATTATTTGTTTGTTTATTGCATTACAAAAATTTATTCAAACACCAATAATGAAAAGGATCTATTGTGTAAATATTGTACAACTACATACTTAGGAAGAGCCACTACTTAAAAGATTTTGCAATGGTAAAGAGCAAATGACTCCACCAGCAGTTATTAATATTTCTTGATATTTCCCCAAAAGGCTCTGGAACTTGAGAGCTTTGGGTTCTTTATTGTTTCACTTGGCCTGAGGTCCAGCAAGTTGAACTTTATGTTCAAAATTTATCTTTTCTAGAAATTTAACTTGGAGTAGGAAAAGTAGAATTAGATACTCTGGCATTTCATAAAAGAAAAAATTAAACACAAATACTGATATCTTTAAGCCTTAGAGTAAAAACTCAAATTTTTCTTTGGAAAATCTTTCTTTTTTCATTTCTTATTACTGTAAAAGTTGACAAAAATGGTCTCTTCAGTAGCAATAAACTGTCTTTCAGAGTGTGTTTCCAAAATTCATGTTATTTCCTATTGCATTTGATTTCTGTAAACAATATATAGCATAATTTCCTTCTGATGTTCTGAGCAATTGTAGGCTTGCATTTGACCAAAGAGCTTACTAGTAATTCAAATTTGAATAGATTGTGAAAGTATGGCAGCTCAGTTTTTTCCTCTTTATTAAGGAGGAATAACTATAGGAAGAGGGAATGCATCTTAGGAAATCATAAATATTACAAATAAATTAAAATTATTTAATTTATTTATAAAGACTATAAAATTTCTTGATCAGTACTGCTCAGCTTCTAATAATTTTGTATCATACAAAGATTATTAGGTCCATAAAAGCTTTTAAAATAGCAGAAACAAGCTCTGAAATTGTGAGGATTTACATCCTTGACATCAGAGGCCAGGACCAGTTCTTAGGGGTTTTCTGCCTGCTAAATGGTAATCTTAGTATTAATTAAATATCTAAGGAAAAATCTTGGACCTGAAAATCTTTCTTGTAATTGAACAAATCAATCTATTTTGCATACATGCAACATTAATTTACGTCCACTTCTTGCAAAATTATTATTTGCTGGAAAAAGTTTTCTGTATTCTGGTGAGGTGACTTCGAGCTGTGACAGAATTTGTTTAGTGGTGGTAGTGGTATTGGTTGGGCTTGATGATCTTGGAGATCTTTCCCAACACAACTGATTCTATAAGTCTATGATTCTATGATTCAATGTCTTTTGCTGCAAAACTTTTAGTTCTGTTTTAGGTTTTAGCTGAAAGGTAGAGGAGATTGATCCATGTCATAATCTTTAGAGGAGGAAGACACACCACCACCGTATTTAAAATACTTTCAGTTTTTAACACGTTAAGACAGATCTCAAAAGTACAGAAAGTAGTGGTTTTATATATGTGAGTTTTAGATGCTCTTTTATTTTGATCATCAATTCAATTAAAGAAACTGTGTACAACATACTCAGAATAAACAAATTCCTGTACCACTTTAATGTCTCACATACTCACATATCCATTTGAATAACCATTTGCAATGTTGAGAAAAATCTTGTTTACAAATATATTGATATCTTCTTTCTGTTTGTGGAAACTGAATGGTTTCAGCGGACTCTAGTTTTCTAGTAATTAAACCTCGCTTCTAACACCGACCTTTTCCCTTCGTCTGTTTACTCTTGATGAGATATTTCTGGAAGCCAATGGGATTCTGTTCTAAAAATACAGCTGATTACCACAGGACCTGGTTTTGAATATAAGAGTTTTTCCTCACTGCACTTTTCTTGCTTATTTTCTTCTTTCCTTTCTGTTTTTTTGGTTTTCTTTTTTATCCCTTTACATTTCTCTCCCTTTCTCCCTTTATAATTTAGCTTAGGTACTAAATGAGAAAACCATATAATTTAAATTCAATTTTGTAATTTCCCTATAACCCTGTCCTCTCAATTAAAAAACATCTCACACAAGCAGCATTAGGTCTAGCAGGTTTATTTGCATTCCTCCAGGTCCTGGAGCTACAAGGCTGGGCTCCAGGACCTGGGCAGGAGAGTCCTGGGGAGAAGCAGTTAGAGGCAGCAGTAGCCCGGTGGAAGGAAAGATGAAAGGAAGGCAGGAAGGCAGGAAGGCAGGAAGGCAGGAAGGCAGGCAGGAAGGAAGGCAGGAAGGCAGGCAGGAAGGCAGGCAGGAAGGCAGGAAGGCAGGAAGGCAGGCAGGAAGGCAGGCAGGAAGGCAGGCAGGAAGGCAGGCAGGAAGGCAGGCAGGAAGGCAGGCAGGAAGGAAGGAAGGAAGGAAGGAAGGAAGGAAGGAAGGAAGGAAGGAAGGAAGGAAGGAAGGAAGGAAGGAAGGAAGGAAGGAAGGCAGGAAGGAAGGCAGGAAGGCAGGAAGGCAGGAAGGCAGGAAGGCAGGAAGGCAGGAAGGCAGGAAGGAAGGCAGGAAGGCAGGAAGGAAGGCAGGAAGGCAGGAAGGCAGGAAGGAAGGCAGGAAGGCAGGAAGGAAGGCAGGAAGGCAGGAAGGCAGGAAGGAAGGAAGGAAGGAAGGCAGGAAGGAAGGCAGGAAGGCAGGAAGGCAGGAAGGCAGGAAGGCAGGAAGGCAGGAAGGCAGGAAGGCAGGAAGGCAGGAAGGCAGGAAGGAAGGCAGGAAGGCAGGAAGGAAGGCAGGAAGGAAGGCAGGAAGGAAGGCAGGAAGGAAGGCAGGAAGGAAGGCAGGAAGGAAGGAAGGAAGGAAGGAAGGAAGGAAGGAAGGAAGGAAGGAAGGAAGGAAGGAAGGAAGGAAGGAAGGAAGGAAGGAAGGAAGGAAGGAAGGAAGGAAGGAAGGAAGGAAGGAAGGAAGGAAGGAAGGAAGGAAGGAAGGAAGGAAGGAAGGAAGGAAGGAAGGAAGGAAGGAAGGAAGGAAGGAAGGCACAAGATCTTTGCTATTTGGAATTCTGTTAATTTCTAAAAGCAATTTCAGTAACCAGCCTTATGTTGCACTAAAGATCTACCTACTTGACTAATTTTGTGAGTACTCAGTGGAGAAGAAATGCAATGCTAAGGGCCTCTTGAGTCACTAATGTGCTCTGAGCTGTCCTCTGGCATAGAAGTAACTGAGATGATAAATATTTTTCTTTCCTAGATATTTCATCTGAGGCATGAGACTGTTTGAATAATTAGTTTGTCCATTGGGTGACAAATACAATTCTGAATATCATCCAGAAGTGAGGTAACATCACTTTTTACTCTTCTAACTGGAGCTAACTTCATATAAGTCTCCATAACACACTTTTGAATTACTGCATTTTCAGAAATATCCAAGAGGATTCAGAGATACTGCTGATTGCCTCAGGCACTATATGATTTGCCTTCAGCTGCCCCCCACACACATCAAGCTTTTCTGCTTAAAGCTTCTGGGTTGCACAAGAAGGCTTATGTTCAGACCTACTGTGACATGGAAAGCTACATCAAATTACTTCTTTCTAAAATGTTCTTGTTCATTTTATGTTACATTTTATACCTACTTTTTAAGTTCTGACTCAGTGAGATTTGTGATATATAAAAGAAGTTAATACAGCATCTTATTATCCAAATCTATCATATTGTGTCCCACAGGCTATCATTCAAAAACACTTTGGGGTTTACCAATTACATTAGAAATATATAATTTACCACAAAAAAACAGCAGACAGAAAATTCATTTTCTGTTCCTGCAATTGCTTATTTTCTCTGGTTAAGACAAAACCAAGGAAGAAGCTAAAGCCTGTAAACCTAATAAAAAATTCTGTCTGTAGCAGTATGAAAAAACAGAAGTGTCTACCAACAGGATAGATCTGTGCTTTTCAGCTTGAACCACTTCAGCTTTCATGTCCATTAACTCTCTAGCTGTCCTGCTGAGGCAGTCATCAAGATTGCCAATTGTGATGGTGTTTATGCTGAGAGTGTTTGTCCACAAGCAAACTGAAAACATTAACTAAGATAAAGGCCAGCGATTTTGAAACTGCAGCCCTCAGACTTGTGAAAATATGTTCTGGAACAATTTCTGTGCTTTGTTATGGGATCTGATGAATAGTTAAAAAGGCATCCTTAACTTTTTATCTGATTAAATGCATAATATTTTGTAAGCACTTTTAATTCATTTTGAGTAGCATTCAGAAAGGTTTTCAAAATTTGGACCATTTTGAAGTGAAGATTAGGAAAATTTCCTGAAAGGATTTGGGGTGTTCTTTGGACCCTGACACTATGATCACAATTTTATGAATCATACATATTTATTTACAGCTTCACATACATTGCATGAAAACTCTGCTGCTCAGGCTCTAGTTTGCTGATTGTCACATGAATAGGGGAGATCCTCAAACCTTACTATGGGGAGATTTTCTCAACCCTTACTATTTGCTTTGTCTGGGAGTGCCCCAGGAAAGTCAAGACCCTTGTGCCCAACCAGTCAGTCACCATCCTTTTATGGGGACCCTTCACTGAGCAATTCTGCTGGATTGGAGGGTGGTTTGACTGACTTATTCAGGGACAGACATCCAGAGGAGATCCCTCAACTGGTCTTCCCAATTTTTTTGTGTCCCCCACTGCGAGCAATTGCCAGAGCCCATGAAGGGCTCACACCAGCAGTTTAGAGAGCAATGCTCTTCGTTAACACAAAAGAGACAGGTGACAGGTCAAGGTTCAAGGACTGTTTGTGATGATATCTGACTGCAGAAACATATTCAAAGCAATGCAAAGACAAACTAATCCTCAATAAAAGTTTTCAGTACACACAGAATGTGGTCCTTGCCCATTCCTATGAGTGAGAGGGCAGGTTCAGCCTGACTGATCCCAGCAATTATGATGGAGTCTTCTCTAAATTTTTCCATTTTCAACATACTTTTATAGTATTTCTTTATGTTTAGATGGAGCTTTAATGACTCTAGTCATACATGCCTTTGTTATTGATGCAAAATTTTCTTGCTTCGATCTTACAATTGTTGTCCATAAAATATAGATGCTTCCTCAGCGAGGGGTGGTCATACCTTGGGATGGGTAACTTGGGGGTGGAGTCATGTATTTGTATTACAATTAGGTTAAAAAAAAACAAGTTCATCCAAAGAGAGCAATTTTGCCACAGTTCCTGCCTTGAGAACAAGATACCTTCTCCTATCTCCCCTGACTGACAGCGATATGAGATTTATCAGTTGTAGAGGACCATCAGGGTCACTTCCCTGCAAAGGTTTCAACAGAGCCTTGGCCACAGGGCTTCCACTCTGCTGCATCCTCCATTCCATCCCCCTCAGCAGGTGCTTATGGTTGCAGGCTGTGTGTATGGGGAATCATCATGGACCACATTCCATCCAGGAAAGAGCAGCTGCATTACTCGTCCCTGGTGAGGCTGCATCTGGAGCACTCGATCCAGTACTGGAGTACTCTTTAGTACGTGGAGCTCCTGGAGAACTGCAAAGCCAATAGGTGATGGGAACAACTCTCTTTTGAAGATAGGCTGACCTAGTTGGGCCTGTTTAGCATCAAGAAAGGAAGACTGAGAGGAGATCATATCAATGTCTGTGAGTATCTGAAGGGAGGGTTTCAAGAGGATGAAGCCCAGCTTTTTCTCAGTGGTGCCAAGCGATAGGACAAGAGGCAACAGGCAGAGACTTCAACCCAGAAAGTTCCACTTGAACATCAGGAAAATTTCTTTACTGTGAAGCTGACCATGCAATGAAGCAGGTAACCCAGAGGGGTTGAGGAGTGTCCTTCTCTGGAGATATCAAGAATTATCTGGATGCAATTCTGTGCCATGTGCTTAAGATGACCCTGCTTGAGCGGGGAGGTTGGATCGGATCCAACCCACAGACCCACTGGGGTCCCTTCCAGCATTTCCCGTTCTGTGATTCTGTGAGTTACACCCATACTTTAAAAAGTCAGACTGAGAAAACAAATTGAAGACATCAATAAAATTAAGCCACTACCAAAGCCCAATTTACACAGAAATGTGAGTCATGAGACATCCTGACTCCAAGAATCCTTCATCACAGATTCCTGGTTCTCATTACAGCCCTTCAATTAAGTTGTCTTTGCAGCATTGCCTGTGGCATATGCTATGGTGTGGAAATGCTAAGCAGATAGAGTTTTGTGGGGAAAGCATACCATAAACATCAAAACCTTTTCTGGCAATTTTCAACCACTGTCTAAGCAATGATACCTTATCAACTTATATCCATTGATCACACCAATACTGATGTAATGCAACAGGAGAAAAGATAATTGGGAAGTGCCTATCCCGTGTAGAATTGGGTAGCACAGGTTACTGTAGTCCTGTTGTAGACACAGGTTCTAGACATGCATATATATTATATGTCAATACTCGCAATGTATAGAGACACATAAATATAAAAATTATATAAATTGTAAAATATTATTTTTCTCATGTAAATTTCAAGACAAGAAGACATGGAATATCAGCCTAAGAAAATCAATCTTCAGTTTCTAGGAGATTTATTGACTGTACTGTACACTCTGGTTTATGTGTCATTTGTGACTACTATGTTCATCCCTAGAAGAAAGAGAATTAGGAAATTATACAGTATGATGTAGGCCACAAAATTTGCATTCCAAAGCAATTTAATTTAGATGAATTAGTAAATGTATATTCAGACAAGTGAGAAGGAAAGAAAGGCTCCTAAATTAAATGGGTACATGAGTTTTCCATCCTTTTACAACTTTTTTCTTTTTTGAATTTTTTTGATTTGAGAAAATCCTGATAAAGGAAATATTTACATAAAAGTCTTTTTCAATCAATCAATCAGTCTATCTATCTATCTATCTATCTATCTATCAATCATCTATCTATCTATCTTTTCATTCAATGTTAATAATATTGCAAATAAGTACATAGAATAAAATCTATCAGCTAAGGTCCAAGGGAGTTAGAATTTGAAAAATAGAAAACTACTTTACTAGATGCACACTCCTGATATGGTACTTATTAGAATGGATGAAAGATTTTTTTTTCTCTTTTTTTTTTTTGTGGAAAAGACAGAAAAAAATTGCTATACTAGGCCAGAAAATACCCCCAAGAAGTTACATATAATTCTGTAAGAAGATGAAGAACACTAATAATTACAAAAGTATTTATTACTATGGATTAGGGGAAAAATAGTTCCATTTTCTATATATTTACTAAGGGTTTTCACTTATTTACTAGCATTGGCTGAATCTCCAGATATTGGTCATAAAAGCCATACCTAGAAACCCTTTGTTTACATTGGTTTTTAGGTAATAATTACTCCAAACAAAGTCAGAAGCTTGTTCTGTTAAAAAAGGCAGAATAAAGGACTGTATCCTGCTGCAGAAAACTTTATTCTGGGATATACACATATATTTTCATACATACATATGTACACATAATGCAGGTTGTCCAGAACATCCAACTTGGAGATTAAATTCATATAATACAAATGCAAATTACCTGCATGTCATATGTTGAGAGATAATTTACATTTTCCTGAAAAATGCTGATTTTGCATTTCTCAGTGTATACTGAATATCTACACCTTGATCAAAGCTCATGGTTTTACTGTTTTGTAAATTGACAAACTGTCTGCTGGCACCACTGAATATGTGTAATTAACCCCAGCTTGTACCCCAACCTTTCTTCCAGATTTCAGATAGAGAGTTGTAATTGCAAGAAACAGAAGGACTTGAAAGTACTGTGCATACCTGGAAAAATAAAATTGTGTGTTATAAATAAATATTATGCATTATAATATTTTCTTCTACGATTTTTTACATAATTATATCAACCTACATAGAAAATGCACATTTTAATTTCATTGCTGTTTTTAGTTGACAATTTAAGTAAAGTTCCACAGTTTAAGTTAAAAATAATAAAATAAAAAATCGGTCACACCCTTAAAATTAATCAGCAAGAAGTGCATACTTTCATCGGGCTCAGATGTTAGATTTGCTCAGAACAAAATAGCCAGTACATAGTTGGTTGTCTAGTCTTGCTTTTGATTATCACGAATACCATAAAGAAGCAGATAAAATTACCCATCGCTTATTTAACTGGCCAAGTACACTAATTAGATTCTGCTAAAGGACAGCCGTTCAGAGGAGTAGAATAATTCATTTTTTACTCATCAGTCTCACAAACAGATAGGACCTACTAATTCTTATCCACATGCTGGCTGATCTGTTAAATGCCTCTGTAGTTTTACAGCAATGGCTGACATCCATCTCACTTCAGGAAATGCTTGTTCAAGTCCCTTGATAATTTGAAAGTTTACAAGCATAGGAACAAGTTTGCAAGAAACTTGCATGATTAAACAAAAATAATTAGGTTACCAAAATGCATAGTATTTGTCTTTACTTAGTCTATTCACTAATATTTTTTTCACATTTCATTTAAAAAGGAAAGGAAAATCTGTTTAAAACCAAACGTGTTCTTCCTAAATGACAGTTTTATAATGTAGAACAATACAAGATTTTTAGACAAGCCATCATGTAATATGTTAAAGTTCCACATCAGATATTAAAACTTTAAGAAAACCGGGGGAATTAATTTACTCATCTTTGAGAGCTGATTTGTCATAATACAGCTATTTTTTAAATGTAGTGCATTTAAACCTGCAGACTGTGAGATACACATCACTCCCAATTAAAGTCATGGATGGGAGCATAAATCAAGAAATGGGGACCAGAGGAGTCTATTAAAACAACAGTGCCTTCTGAGCAGTATCTAATAAGAAACAAACTTTACTTCTTTCTTATCACACCTCCATGAATCCTTTAATGGAGAAAAGGTTGTTATCACTCCACATACCTTTTAATTGAGAAATTTTCACAGTGAGTTTTATGTAGAGCACTAATATTTAGCTTTAGTGAAAAAATTATATTTTTTGCAAATTATAGGATGTTAATACTTTAGATTTTCCAAATTATACAGTGGTACAAGTCAGTCATTCTAGTTGTTTAACTAACAAAAATGCTTTCTGAAGATCATCAAGCTGCCATCTTTCAAGTTTTATAAAGCTAACTGCCAATTCTATTTAGTTTTATTTTCTTTACTGTTGCATATGTCAGCAAGATTAAATGAGTCTATTATAATGTATATCCCTGAAAAAAACAATAAAATAAGGAAAAAACCCACAATCTGCCAACAGACTGTGCATGTATTTTTTTTCTTGTTGGACTATGATTCCATGCATTGATAAGTCTTTAGAAGTACTACAAAACAAGTCTTATGTTTCATTAATATTTTAAAAGTATTTTTCAAGAAATAATAGAAATTTTTCAAGAAATATTTAACTAAGTGTTTTAAGTTATTATTACTTTTAGATTAACTTCTACCATTGCTTGTTTTGCTTTGTTTTGTTTTAATAAGACATAGGAAGATATTATTAGAAATATGCAACTACTCCTAAGATAAGATTGTCTTTTCCCAGTTTTGGAAGATCCACTATCAAACCAAGTATTCCACCTTCATCAGTGTCTTTTTTCACTCTCCAAAGTGATAGGATATCTACAGAAACTACCCCAGACAAGAAGAAGAAGTAAAAACCTTGTCGATGCGTCATTTTGGGGCTTTTCTCATTCTAAGCCTCAGTCAGATCAAATTTAGTAGAACCTTTTGATTTCTTCAATATTATTTCTCTAAATCCTGTTATTAAGGGACACCTAGAATACATTTTTCTATTATGCACACAGACTGTGGCAAAACATCAGAACAGGAACTTTTGGGAAGCCATAAGTTTCAGCCATTATGAAAAAAGTAATAAACCTATTATTCCTTGAGAATACTACAAATGGGACCAAGACCTGAATCTAGTCTACCTCTGTGGCATGCGTGTGACATTTAATTTTGATGAAAGCCAGAAGCCTCTTTTAGCCATGAGCTGCAATGCTGAGCTTCTGGAATATCTTCTTCTCACTCTAACATTCAGTAATCTTAAAACCAGACTTTGAATTTCTGAATTATTCAAGTACAAAAAGTCTGTTGCTGTAGCTATTGTCTTGTTGACTTCTTCTTACAGATTCATGTTTGGTACAAGATCTGTCAGTCTTCTCTGTGTTGCTAATCTGTGATGATAAATGGGTTTTAGATTTCTGTGGAGCACACCAGCATTTTAAGACATTGTACACAACAAGAAATTGAAGAAAAAGGTCATTATTAGTGATCTAGTTAGTGAGCTTTGAGCTTAGACTGCAGAAATATGGACTGTGAAGTGCCTTTTCCATTTTTTGTAGAGTAAAAATTCATTAATTGAGAAAAGTGAAAATTGTTTCATAGTCCTTCCTCATCTACTTTGTTTATTTAAAAGTAAAATTGCAATAGGATAAAGTAAAGGCTAACTTTATAAGTTAAAGGAGCGGAAGTATCTTGGATTTTCTTCCAAAAAGTCCCCAGAGAATTGTGTCAACTAATGTTCAGCACTTGCTCTGGAATGAAGATTAATGGTTAGGTGAGATGTCTGAGTTGCATAATCTTTTATCAGCCATCTGTTTAAACATGAAAATAAACTATTAAAGTTTAGAAGTGTTTTTGTTTCAGCAGAAAAGCAAAAGGCAGGGAATGATAAAAATTGAACAAAGCAAGAACAAAAATTTCATTTTTATTTAACTGTTTTAAGTTATTATTACTTTTAGATATGTTTATTCTGAGAGTTGGTTAAATTAACACCATTCTGCTTTCATTAAATTTTCTTGCAGAGCAGTATACATGAGACTGTGTCTGATCTGGGATTATGATGTACTTTTTTCCAATCCTTGACATGACATTTCAGAAATTGTAGAGACCCAAGATAACAACTTTGAAGTTGGATGAACCATAATCCTTGAATAAAATCAGCATAAGACCCAAGGTTTTCTTACAAATCATACACAATTGATATACAAGGAATGAAAGAATACACAACTAACCCAAAATCTTAAGGGGTCTGAGCAAAAATTGAATTATTCTTTAGGTAAACATAAAACTTGGTATTAACCTATACAACTCTTACACATAAAAATTCATAGAAAGGTCCACTGGATGAGATACCATTGAATCATGACAATTAAATACCCTGTGCTATGCTCTGCCCATACCTGTCAAGCAAATGTTACCAAAAAAATGTGGTTACTCTGAGTGAATGAAATAGGTGATGTACGGATTACGTAACTCAAAGATATATCATGTTATCTTCTGTGTGAGCATAGGAATTTTATTTTACATCCATTTTTGTGCATTGCAACTACATTCAGGTTGCAAACCCATTTCTAGTTAAGGGAAACTAGAGAAAAAAATAATATCTTTTATTCTTTTCAGGTATTTTTTTGTCAGTGATGATTTTGATTTTTTTTGTGTGTTTTATTATTGGTGGTCTTTTTTATTTGTTTGGTTTTGTTTCTTGGCTTTTTTGTAGGGGTTTTTTATTTCCCTTTCCCCTTTGGTACTTTTTATACCTTTACCATTTTGTTTTGTATATGAACAGCTGCATTCTGAATTCTGATTAATTCCTCACATTCAAGTACAGTGTAGCAAATTCCACTAATGCAGGTGTAGGGTGGTAAAGACATAATTAGTCACTAGAAACCAAGTTAAAAAAAAGTCGAGTTTGTTAGTAAGATGAGGGTAACATTAGATAAGTCCACAAACATAACAAGCTTACTGAAGTTTAGAGACAGGTAAAAATGATGTTTCTAAACCATCTTGATGAGTATGGTTTATACAGCCTTACTGAAAGCTGAAATCAATCTTTCTCTCAAACCATTAATATTTCAAACCAGTCTTGTTGGCCTTATTTGGATGCCATTCAATATCTCAATGTCTTCCTTGTAATGAGGTGCCCCAAACTTAATGAAGGGTTTGAGGTATGGCCTCACCAGTACAGGGTGATGATCACTGTCCTGATCCTGTGGGCCAAAGTATTTCTGATACAGTCTAGGATGCCACTGGCCTTGTTGCCCTCCTGGCCATATGATAAGACTTTTGGTCTACCAAAAGTCTTATATGTCTCTACATACAGAAAGTGAAGTCCCTTTCTTCCAGGCATCTTGCCAAACTCTGCTTTCAACTTGTAGCCTCTCATGGAGTTGTGACACAAATGACAACTAAGAACATGACCTTTTCCAACCTCATACCATTACTTCACCCCATTAACCCAGTCCTGATCCCTCTGTCCTTCCTACCCACAAGCAAATCAACACTTCTGTCCTACTTGGTATCTTCTGTAAATTAACTGAAAGTATGTTCAATCCCCTCTTCCAGATTGTTGATAAAAATATTGAACAGGACTGGCACCAATACTGAGTCCTGGAGACTGGCTGTCAGCTGGATTTATCTCCATTCACCACCACCCTCTGGACCTGGACATCTATCCAGTTCTACCCAGTGAAGAGTGCACCTGCCCAAGCCATAAGCAGTCATTTTCTCCAGGAGAATGCTGTGGGAAATTGTATCAAAGATTTTTTAAAGTCCAAAAAAACAGCCTTTCTCTCACCCACCAAGCAGCACATGCTGTCAGAGAAGATCAGTTCAGTCAAGCAGGACCTGTCTTTCCTAAACATATGCTAGGTGGGCCTGATCCCCTAGTTGTCCTGCACATATTCTGGCACTCAATCTGTTCTATGCCCTTCCCCAGCACTGGAAGTGCTGGATCCCTTCCAGCTGCTCTGGTAAGTGGACATCACAATAACTTTCAGTCATCTGGGTCCTGCCTCATTAGCCAGAACTGTTGGTAAATTATTGAAAGGGGCTTGGTGAGAACTTCCACTTCTCTGAGTCCCCTTGGGTGGATCCCTCCAGTCCCACAGACTAGTGTCTAAGTGTTGTAGCAGGTTATTGACCATTTTCCCTTGGATATAGGGGTATCATTCTGCTCTCTGTTCCTGTCTTCCAGCTCAGGGTTCTGGGCACCTGGAGAACAACTGGTGTTACTATTAAAGACCAAGGTAAAGAGGGTATTAAGTACTTCTACGTTTTCCTCATTCTTTGTCACTACTGTTTCCAATTGCATCTAATTAAGGATGGAGATTCCCCTTAGGCCTCCTTGTGTTGCTGATGTATTTGTCAAAACAATTTTATTGTCATTCATAGCAGTAGAGATTTTAAATTCTATTTGGGCTCAGGACCTTCTTATTTTCTCCTTGCATAAATTCACAATACATTTGTTGCCTTCCCTTTCTCCCAAGGACCATAAAATCTCTTTTTTTTCTTTTTTTTTTGGGGGGGGAGGGGGCGGTAAATGGATGAGACTGTAGATTTAGCAAGATTTCTTTATGGGTGTTTGCGTATATTTAATTCACATGATGTTTTTAACTCTGACCCTGTCACAGGAAGTAATCTTTAACCCATGTGGCACACTCTCAATCTTCTGTGCATCAGTTCAGAAAACCTAAGGTTTCTAAAGCTATTCTTAAGCAGTAGCAATACAATGCCAGAACTTATGACTATTTTAACACCTGCATACTTCCAATCATAATAAAACTGCTATAAAATGTTTATAAAGGATTTTATTGCTTTTTTTAATGTCTGAAATTTTGATGAATGTACTATATTGCTGATAGTCAGGTCATTATTCTCACACGTTGATAACTGCAATGAAATATTTTCGTTCTCTAATTCATACAGTTTTGGTGACCCTGGATCTCATTTTCTTTCAATCATGGTCTACCCCCCAAGAACTCATCAAATTTTGTGTTCCAAAGGCTAAGCTAATTGTATTCCATTACCAAAATAATAAAGGTGGTACACAAAATATTATCCTCACTAACACTGAATTATGCCCTTAGTATTATGACTGATGTACTTGGATTATACAGAGTGTCATCTCACTGTATGAACTTGCTCATTGTAGATATTTCTAGTATTATCGAGGTTTATATATGTAGTGTAGGTGCTCATCGTGTGTTTGTGCACTGCTTAGTTGGATAATCCAAAGGGGGAGAGAAGAGGATTTAATTTGAAATAATTTGGTAATATTTCAGAACTGCAGGCCTGTATTTTCTTTTTGCTGACAATGAAATTCAAACCAATTTCTAGAAGTAAGAGAGCCCCATACATATGCAGAAGTCTGAAGGACTTATCAGTCCCACTGCATGGGAACTGGTTTTGATGGCTTCTCAGTTTGCATTCTTACCTTGGTTCCACAGCTTTATACCCAGAATGGAGAAGCAAAGAAAATCTGCAAAAAGAATCTCCTGTGCCCTAAATTAATAGTAGCCTTAGATTACCTCATTCCATCAACACAAGTCTCCCAGCTGCACTGTTCTGCTTATCTTCAGCTTATTCCAGATCAAATTCTGTTTCCTGTAAAAAACCACTTATTCATTCAGACCACTTCTTCCAGAAATTTCTTTTGAAGCATTCAAATATTTTGTTGTTGAGGAAGTAGTATCAGCATGTTGCAAGCTTTGGATGATGCTCAAGTTATGACTAAAGTGGAAATCTACAAAATATGATTTGATCATGTGGATGTGAGAGAAGAAAATAAAATATGTCTTTCCAATTTAATTTACACAATAAAATTAATATTAATGTTGTAATTATTACTTGTTTTAGTATTATCAAAATAATAATAATAATAATAATAATAATAATAATAATAATAATAATAATAATAATAATAATAATAATAATAACAACAGTAATTTGTTTTTACTTTGTTCTCTGAGTTTTCCACAATAAATATCCAACCTATTTTTACCTTGATCCTTGGGTCCACACTCTCATCTAAAACATACTTTGATTCACGATGATCAACAATATATTCCCTTCCAAAATTACTTTGAGTACTCAAGTCTTGATTAAAAACAACGGCTATGTGTCATCATCAAATGCATAATACTGTTTTTTTTAATATTATATTGAATATTGCCATTTAAACATTACATATACACCATTAGGAGATTATTGAAACACATAATTATGAGACTATTAGCAAAGAGAAAATTAACTAAATGAACTAAAGGTTTCTGTAAGATAATTCCTGATCAATGGAAACCACTTGACTCATTTAACTTATTTGGCAGCCATTTTAACAGTCTTGATTTCAAGACTGCATGAAAATTGGGGAACTTTGCATTACTTCTTTATTTTTTTTTTCCCTGATAATTATGTCTGATATAATTGATAAAGTTTTATAAATATTATGGAAGCCTAGAAACTGGAGAATTCTCACTCCCTTTTTCACAAACTTCTGCTGGCTTGTATTGTCATATTATTTTCTTTTAGGCATTACATGTTTCCCATTCCCTCCTCTTGTCTCATATAATTTATACTTAACAATTGAAAGTCATAATCCATTAATGTTTGTTATTCCTAAAGTATTAGTAATTTCATACAAATTCACATTATATTGTCAGCTGAATGTGTTTGCTACTTTATCCTAATATTTGTATCCTAGGTTTTTTAACAATTACTTTTTCTCCATGGTCATAACTCTATTCATATATCTCATTGGGGAAGAAAAAGTCAGAATATTTTCAGACGTGTATAAAGACAGGAAAAATGTAATGAACCCAAGCTGAACCAAAGAAAATATTAATTAATTATGGGCAAAAAATCAAAATAAATGAAAAATAAAAAAATAAAGCATGAACATAAGTCCTTTCTTCCATCATCTTTTGGAATAACAAAGTTGGTTAACCAAAATTTTGAGATGAGGGAGATTATAGTTTGAAATCTGACAATTCAAAATAATACAGTTTAGAGACAGAAAGAAGCTGCAATAAGCTTCAATTATAGTGTTCTTTCCTCATGTACTACATCATTAAGGCAACCGTGAGTAAAAAGAATAGCAGTTTTCTACAAACCCTTTACCATTTTCCCCCCCTTACTTATCCTGGAAATGATATGCAAGTGTTCTGTCTTTTCTATGGGCTTGCATTTCTAGCATCTTATTTGCTCAATTCTATCTGATCTTCCCCAAAAAATTCAGGTGTGTGCATGAAAGGTACTAGCAGTGTTAGATTTTGCTCCGCAATCCAATTAGTTGGATTCTTTACTCATATTAGCATGTTTTAAAAGGAAACCATTGACAACTAAAAATGCTGATATTTTTTTGTATCCATTTATTTCACTGGACATATTTTTCTTGGGTTTTTTGCTCCTTTCTCTTTTATGTGGCAATTAGCTTTTGGACTGATCTCATTATGTTATCTCTTGAGAAATTATTCTAAAAACTGTGAGGATCTGTGAGTCTGGGTAAAATAAGTGCAAGATATCTGAACATTAGTATGGAAGCTGCATTTTTTTTCTTCCTTTTCCTTCCACCTCCACCTCTTTCTGTTGTGATTTAATTAATTTTTATTAAAACTTGCCTATATATTGCTAAACTATTCCTCTTAATCTATGAATCGAATTTTAAGTTATATGTTAAGATTATGACAATTTTGCTCACTGACAATTACTTCTGAAGTGTTTGTAAGATTTTTAGGGAATAGTTAAGATTGCCTGGGGGAGCAATTAATGACCATTCCTACCTTAACTTATCAAAAGAGTTACCATGTATTCTTTTTGTATTGATTTAAAACCCAGAACACTTCCATCAATGTCATAATTTTCACTTGGTGAGAAAAATGCCTGCTTCCACACCATTACCATAGGTATTGAATCTGTCTACTTTGTAAGCCTGTGGACATACTTGTATCTTTCTTTTTTAGAATACTCATTGTGTTTTTATTCCATTAATATAACTAATTTCTAAAATCACTCATAAAGAGGGGGAAAACAAAGAAAAAAATTAAATACACACTAAACCCCAGATTTTCAGCATACGATATATACACTCATGTTGATGCAAATTTATTTCAGTGAAAGAAAACTACTTCAAAACCCCAATTTGATTTTAAAAAATTGGCTCTTTTGAAAATGTTTTGTGTGTTTGGAAACACTGGGTTCCTTTACTTGTATAAGCAATGTAAATCCTATTTATTGGATTCCTCTGTTTCAAAAAATTAGGCTTTTCTCACAGGCAATTAGATCCTTACTTACTAAAGGAACATATCTGACTTTTTTCAAATGTCAAAATGAGCTTGTCTAAGATGCAGATGTCAGGTATGTTGCGTATATTCTTTCCTAGACAGGGACATAAAATCTGCTATCATGTAGTGCATATGAATTTAGCATACAATATTCTAGATATAAAGCATAATAGTATCTTCATTAATAACCTTAATATTTGACAACAATTTGTACTACATGGTTTTCATAAAATTAAATATTAGTAATCTAATGTAAAATATTGGGGTTTTTCTTATTCTGTTCACATGGCATTGTAATCAATACTATTTACATGTCAAATTGTACTAACTGAAGCCATTACTTAGATGGCAAGTAAGATAAAAAATTAGTTCCTAAACTAAATGGTAGATTTTTTCATCTGAATATTGCAGATCAGAATTTTTTCAATTTTTTTTCCCCCTCTGCCTTTCACTGTTTGTAAAATTAAACTGGGACTGTCCTTTCTAAATGTTCTAAGGAAATGGAGGCTATAACTTAAATTTGTTTTTTTTTTAAATATATACTATTATCTAATTTATCTCTGTGTCCTTAATGGACAAAGTGCAATTTTCTAATCAATAATTATTTTCTAAAAGTTCTATGTCATTATATTATATTTTAATATTCATAGTAACTGCTACAGAGATGCATTTTGGGAGCATCCAAGAGACATTACAGAGCAGAAGTAAGATGGTCCAGGTAAATAAGGAAATCCTACAGACCACAGGAAGGTACTTGCTGAAAATCTTTTACTTGCAGAGCTTTGAATTAAGTCCTTCCTCTTAGAATATGATGAGATGGCAAGTGCATGGCCTACATCCCTAAAACTTAATGAAAGTTAATAATCCTGCTGTAAGTGTCTTCTGAAATTCAAAATATTGTTTTTATTTTTAATTATTTTTACTTGATTGAAAAGCAACCAGATCTGGGTGAAGAAGAGCTGAGTGAAATATTCATTGTTTCCTGTTTTTGACTTGGCAATTGGAGTGGAACATTAAAAAATATTGAAAATGAAATGTCTTCTTGACATTTTAGCGTAAATGTTTATGGCGATGTAGCTGCTTGAGAAAAACACGTCTGTCCCACTGTCACTGTCACATGCTGTTAAAGGAATAACTGCAGGATAAAGCTGTAGCTGTTCATCACATTAAAAGATGAGTTTACTCAAGGACTAAAGCAATGAATGCCTTTTACTTAATGAAATGGCTAATACATGTCCATCTTTTCTCTCCAGAGCCTGGCTAAAGAGAGGAGAATGGGTTCAAAAAAGGTAAAAAAATACCATCAGGAACTGGCAAAAAGTAGTCTCATTTCTAAAACTTTAAAACTCTAAAAGTCTTTTTTAGTTCAGGCAAGGGTTATACTTCTCTGTCTTCTTTCAGTGCCATGTTATGTCTGGGACTGGAAAAAGAGGTGCCAAAATATTGTGAAAAGCTGTTCTCATGGCATTTTCTTCTAAGACTGAGACTGCTAAAAAAATCTGACAAGAAATCCTCCTTCCAGATTTCTGCCCCAATTTTTCAGACTCAAGGGGCTTGTGTAGTCCTAATAAGCTTCAGCTAAGCCTGTGAACATTTAGATGCTCATCTCAATCAAACCGAAATTCCAAACCTTCTGAGTCTCACCCATCACCAATCTCACCCATCACATGAAAGCTGCAATTCTACTTCCATCAATACATTTCAAATGAACATCCATGTTCTTAAAGGAAATGTCACAGTACACCAGGTATAACAGACTAGGGAAGCACATTTCATTGATGCATTGTATATGGCACATCAATCAAGAGTTGAGAGATTAATCATCTAGTCTCTAAATTCACTTTCCAAAGTTTACTAGCTGTTCTGGCATGCAGAGTTATGCACTATGCAAGGGATGCTTGCTTTTCTGTGAACCTAGTGGCTATCTAATTTTGACATTTTTAGAAAGGAAGAAATGCAATGAAAATTGTTCTTAATAAGCTAGAGAAACACTTATAGCCTCTTGAGGTCATGTATCACTTTAAGGTATTTAAAAACCACGGAGAGTAAGGGATTAGCAAGTATAAATAAAGACATCCGATGTGTTTACATAGCATAGGTGTAATGAGGAAAGAGTTGAAGAGGTGGAGCAGGAAGTGTCAGAAAACATATTTAACTTTCCTCTTACATATTCACAAAGCCAGGAGAAAGAGAAGCATGGCAGAAAAGTAAAGAAAGTAGAACAAAATAAACAAAAGTATTCTCTATAAGCAGTACAATATTAGTAGCAGTGTCAGAGATTACTTTGATGTCTTAATAGATTTTTTTTCCCCAAAAAGAGAACAAAGTTCCCCTGTCATGGGCAAAATTTTACCCTAATACTCATCTCACTCACAAGACTACATTTTCCTTTGAAACAATAACACTTATATATTTTATTTATTTCTCTAGGTTTCAACAAATTCCTAGGAATGTTACTATCAGTCTGGACCCAAAAATATAAGACAGCATGAAAAGTAATTAAATACTTAATACATTAGAACTTTGAGCTTTACTCTTTTTTCACAATCTTTATCAAATCAAACAAGTGTGGAGCTGGTTTGCTGCAATGACATCCTAACACTACCTACCTACTGAATCTGTGTTGTTCACTGCATAGTGATCTGTCTTGCAGCATAGATTTAACATAAAATGTTCATGGTGTAAAGATATCAAAGGTTAAGCTTTTTTGGTTCTATGGCTGATGACATAAAATACTGAAAAAAATTTCTGGTTTCTAATTGAATGTTCATTTTACTTATCTTTACTGATTTTAATTATTTGTCACAGATACATTTTAGGTAGACAGAGTTTTAGTTGCAGGCCTGAAATCTCCAGAACATCCTAGTGCACTATTATGATGCTAACAAAATTGACCAGACAAAATAAAAATACAGGGCAGAAAGAGTTAAAAATGCACTCATGGATTATTTCTCTGTTGGGCAGGCAGTTCTACTGCAATCTTACAGCAGTTTCAGGTGGTGCCAAATCAACCACATTCAATTTGGTTTATAATGTGCTTCCCCAGCTGAGGGATATGAACTGCTTTTACTTCTTTAATGAGAGTGAATGTTTATGCTGCCATGATTTCTGTTGCCTATGGAGAATTTTAGCAACGTCTTTTGTTTGCACGGAGCAAAAATAAAGCAGTACATCAAAACAAGTTTTGTATTTTCCATGTCTACTTAGGGAAAAGACAGGTTCTACCCCCTAGAAAGCAGCATTCTGATAGTTGCTGTAAGTGACTTGCAGTAACACTAGACCAGATTGTCTTTCTTCCTCATCTACTGCAACTCTCCTATTTTATTTATACCTAATTTATCACACACTCATTACAACTTCAGTGAAATAAGACATGAAAGAGGACAGTATTTTACATGAACCACAAAAGAGCAACATATCAAGGAATACTTAATGATACAATGAAACAATACTAATATAGCTGTACAGAATTAAGTATTTATGCAGCTGAAATATATGCTTGTAACACATTAGTGGAATGTGTGCCATTTATAAACCAATAAATCCCAAGTTTCAATTTATAGAACACATCCTATTTCTGCATGTCAGACTTCACTATTTCATCCCTTAAAGCCTACCAAACCACACTGGTGTTATACAGGTGTTACACTGCTAGAGCAGATTTTTTTTTTTTCTGGTACACAGAAGCATACTAAAATCTGTGCGCAAGAACCACTCATATTAAAAAAGAAAAAAAAAGTTGCATTTTCACTGTAAACTGAGTAGGGTTTACAGCCATATTCCACAGTACTGAGAGAGTGCTTGTTTAAGGTTATGAATTGTAATACACAAATCAAGAAACATTCTAAAATATGAGAAAATATCTATAGCCTTATCAGCCACAATAAGCCACCATTAAGGATCACACTAAAAAAAGTACGGGGTTTATCTTTCTGTCACCTTCTCTTCCTCTGTCACACCTTTTCAATCACCTGTACCCACACAGATGCCAGAATGAGTATATTTACCAGGTAAGAGTATAAAGCCCTTATTTGCTGGTACACCGGTGTGACAGGCAGGAAAAACAAGCTATTAGGCTGTGTTGATCCCATCCTCTATTCCTCTGAGGAGACACTGCAGTCTTTTTTGGTGAGGAAGCCAATGGTGCAAACAGGTTGATCCATTTTGTGGGTGAAATGCCTTTCTTCTGCTTCCCTTAGGATTTTAACAGTTTCCAGTCCAGTGTTTTTTATTTTGAATCTTTGAGTTACTATTATGATAATTTAAATATTTGTTGTTACTATCAAAACTCTCTCATCTTTGCCTGTGATTTTGCTTCTGTTATTTTGCACTGCTCTAGCTTGAATGCTTCCTTTCTGCTTTTTCTCATCTCTCTCTTATCAGAAGTCTAAGCTGGAGTTAGACAGCTGTACTGCGTCCAAACGAGAATTTGGATCGCAGACAGCTGAAAACCTGGAAGGAGGATTACAGGATCAACATACTTGCTTCAGGTGGTGAGGATGAGTTGCCAACAAACAGAACTCAACTTGTGGTAGTTCCAGTTGTCTGATAACAACAACTCTGTTGGAAAAGAAATGGTTTTACTTCCTCCAGTATTTATAATTTTTTTAGAAATACTACTCACTGGCTAAGCCCATTACTTTGTGCCTTTTATTTCATGTTGTGAAGTAAGAAAATAATGATGCAAAAGGCCAGCTTGTGTTACAGCAGCTCCACAGAACAAAGAATACAGGACATTCAGTGCCAGTCTTGCCATGACTCATCACAAAGGAAGGCGTATGAACAGATCTATTACGAATAGATATGATTGAGCAGGGCAGGAACAAATGTGAGAAATAATGAAGCAAATTATGTTAAAATTATACATCCCAATATTTTTCAGTAGCTTAAGGAAGAAAATTTCTTATTTTCTTCATATCAGGAAGAAAATAAGAAATCTTTGCATAATTCATTTTGTTTGTTCTCTTTGTAAAATGTGATAAAGCCTATGCTTCATAAAAAATTATTTTCTTTTGGTACAACCTGGCCTTTTACAATTAAACTCTCTTTTTTGTTACTTCTCTATTCTTTTAGGGCACCTCCTACCCATAAAATAGTTCATAAACCAGGCTGTAAAGAGCCTCTTGTAGTCCATAGAGCTGCCTAGAAAGGTTGTGGAGTCTCCTTGACTGGAGATATTCAAAGCCCCTCTGGACACAATCCTGAGTAACATACTCCCGGGGATGCTGCCTGAACAGGGGAGGTTGGACTAAATTTCCTCCAGTGGTACCTTCCAGCCTTACTCATTTTGTGATTCTTCAAAAATACTGGGAAAGGGGGCACACTGTACTTGTAGCTGTCACAGATCTGTCACGGGTCCTGTGATGATACATGCATACCTCATTTCTTTCTCTGGCTGTGCATTTTTTCCCCTCTCCTTTGTTTAGACATGAGATTCCCCCTAATGGAGACCACTTTTTTATTATGTAGCTGGGTTGCCATTGCACTCACCAATAAACAAATACCTTTCTGCTTTATAAGAACCCAATAGTCCAGGTAGACTAAGGCATTAAAAGGACCAAGCATTCATCTACTATTTAATTTTTCTGAACCTGGGCCCTAACAGACATAGTATTATTTTGACACATGATAATAATTAAGGATGCTCCTTCAGCTGCATAAAAATCTTTATCTGTGTCGTAAGGCATAGTGAGATAAGTATATATAAAGTGCTGAAATCCAGAAAGCACAAACAAGGAGGAGTATGAGCTGATATTCAGCTTGTATCATACTTACTAAGAGCATTTGGCATCATATTAGGAAATTGAAAGAAAAATAATTTTCTAATATGTTGCCCATTAGTTAAAAAACTGTAATAATTGGGTGAATGTGATTCATTACTCTTAGCTGTGTGACTGAGGCTTTTTTTTCATGTTTTCAAGCTTCAAATAGATAAAGCAGGAAAGTACAACCAGGGTGTCATAAAGGAACCTTTGATATTCATCCATAAAATCAGAGCTAAAATATTTTTAATTTTAAAGTAAAATTGCTATACATTTCCTTTAAAAAAACACATTAGCTGGAATTGTACCAGTCTGTTAAGTCAAAATTAATTCCAAAATGTGTTTAAATAACATAAAATTCAATTAAGTTAAAGCAGAACTTATTTGTACTTTTTTTTTTACTTTATTACCTATTATTCCCATATGATTTATTTTTCAAAATAAAATGCCTTGTTGTGATGCTGTCTCCTAGTCTAATGATAAGTAGTGTGTTATATATTTCAATGAAAATCACCAAATTCAATATCCCTCGTTCAAAAACTAATAAGTGGAAGACTATTTGAGGCTTCATGATTAGAAAAATGTTTTCCAAAACAGCAGTTAGAACGCTGTCAAAAAGCTCTTCCACAAAACACATTCCAGAAAATCTCTGTTTCATCATTTTTGACAAATTCAGCCACACTAATGTAAACATCTCAATCCAACAGGGTAAACTGGTGGGATTGCAGATGACAACACTGAAATTATAGCAAGTATACAAAAGGAGGACTAAGGCAAGTGGGTAAGAATTTACAACAGAAAGCTTGTCTCTTCCTTTTTCTCTCTGTGCTTGCTCGTATCTCTCAAAGGGGGAGCAGGAGGATGTACAAAAGAATTAGTAAACAGCTATAAAGAAATACAAAATATTTTAGTCAGCTTACATTCTGTGATAAAATCACAATTTAAATGCAAATTTTGCATCAGTCAGGATACTGCTAATTTTTTTGTACAATATTCTAAATATTCTTTTAAAGCAGTTACATATTAAAAAAAAAATGCACTGTAATCCAACCTCACAAAATTAAGTTACAGGAGTTTGTGCTGCCCACTAAAATCTGCACTTTCTCACTTCTCTTCTGGTATTGGAGAGTGGTCTGTTGAACCACTAAATAGCTGAAAGCCTAAATCTCATGCACACCTGAGTGAGAAACTTTGCACCAGGCTTACAGTTTCTGCATTTTTCTGGTTAAGAGAGAATCGCCCCAGTTGGGAAAGGTTTGTATGTGAAAAGTGAATGAAGCAAAACTGAACATTGCTCACAGGCACCTGACAAATGTTGAGTAGCTTTTGGGAAAATACTTGGTTTATATTCCCAACTGTTGGAGGTCAAAATTTAAAAAGAGGGAAAACTAGTGAAGTAAACTGAAGAAATATATGTTCATTAAGGCTGTTAAACACAGCATTTATAAATATTTCAAGAACTCCCTTGATATTAAATTTTAGCAGCTACTAGGAGGAGTATTATTTTGATTTTAGTTTTAAATTCTAGCAAAGAAGTGAAAAATGTAATACTTTAAAAATTAAAAATTATTAAAATAAAACAGACTCCTCCCACACTCTATAATGTATCATGCAGAAAAAGTTAAAATTATGTTTATGCTCAGCCTTAAAGCCAGCATGAGCCAAGCTTTCTTCATGCGCTCCTCTGTAGCTCCCTCAAGTAGTAACAAAGTGATATTTATCAGTCAGATGTGACATTAAGAAGATTTTTTTTTTAATTTTATTTTTATTTTGTGTTTATTTTTAAGGTGACCGGTGATGAAAATGTTATTTTTCTTTAAAACTCTGTACTGAGAAGATTCTTATGATGAGGGAAAAAGGAATTTGGAGATGGACTACATGGAGGAAATATGTATTTCTTCAGAACTGGATTCTATTTCTTTTATTTGCATGAAGAAAGATGCACTATGACCTGAAAAAGGTTTTTAAAGACAAACTGGGATTTCTCTGTGTCTATGAACACTATGGAAGAGATGATGACTACCTCTTCCTGTTGGCTAATTACTTTAAATAGTACAGACTAGAATGTAACCCTTCTTTGGAATGTAGATTCCAGGGTGTCCACATTTTGGGACTCATGCTAAGAGAAACAGCAGCAAAATACATTAGAAACAGGTTTTGCTAAGGAGAATTGCTAAGAGAAAAGTCACTTCAGATTGTTAAGGCCTTCAGTATCCAGTGAAAGAGAAATTGCTTAAAATTCCAAGCTAATAAAAAATTCTGTCCTAATAAAAAGGAAAAAATTGCATTCTTAGAAGTTTTAAAAAAGCACTTTTATGGTCATTGTTTATTTTTTTGTTTTTAATGATATTTTATATTTCCTGTGCTACTTAGGTGTATCCAATTAGTGTTAAAATGAAAAGGTGTTTAGTTCAGATTTCTTCAGTATTCTAGCATATATTTAACTCAGAGAGTGGAGAAGTAATTTGAAATAATATTCATTTTCTCTGCTTTTTGAAATGTACAGTCACATCCTCAGGAGTCCTGCAGCAGACTTGTAATGAGAGGAGACATTCTAACCTTAATGCCAGAGGCGAAAACTCGCAAATTCTGCAGAAGAATATGAATAGTACCTTTCCCCCTCCCCCTAGATTTCTCCCTGGACATGGAGCCACAGCTCTGTCAGTGACCAGGAAATTAAGCAAAGGTTCAATCCTGCACCTAAGGAACAGGCAGTTCAGATTGTATTTGTAGTTACTGTCATTTAAAGGAATATTGCAGATCCATGTTGAAAAAATAAAAACACAAAAGAGAATCAGGTGCAAGGGAAGAGGAAATTAATTATACATCCTTAATTCAAAGATATTTGGAAATTATTATTATTGTTAATAAACATTATCACCATCATCATCAACATAGAAAAGAGATAGATATTTTCCTGTATTCTTATATACACATTAGTGAGGGCATGCACACCACATTTGCCCTTTCCTCTACAAAGGACACTGCTAGAATAATACAGAACATTGAGCTAAGCATTATTTTTATTATTTTTATTTTATTATCAAGTTTATTTACAGATTGAATCTGCAAATATAAAACAATTATTTTTGGGGGAGAAAAAGCTCTAGCTGAGAATAAAAAAATAATTTGTATTATATATCTGCAGAAAGTAGCAGAGGTACTAGAAATGTAGAGCTGGCTATGTATTTTTTTTCAAAATGCATTTTTTGTCAGAAAATTCCAAATCTTCAAAAGGTATTTTCCAAATAAATGTGAGTGAGGGTTAAATTGATACTAAAATTAGTAGTTTTGATATTGTTTTTCTGGGTGAGAAAAGGGTCCCATTGTAGCAAAGGAGTAATGAGGCGTTGAAGTACCGCCTATAAGAATGTGGTTCATGTTCATTTCCTGTTTGATTGGAAGAGTCTTGCACCTTTTCCTTTGCCCTGTATGAACTTCTTTTAGCCATGACCACACTGGCCATGTCAAATTTGCCTGCTTGTTTTCTCTTTGGCCCCCAAAATTTAATTTCTCTAGCTAAAAAATCCATCCCAACAGGCTTCATTGAAAGCAGTGCACTTCCTAATTTCAAGAAGGTGGATAAAACTATATCCCTACTGTCACATTTACCTTCCTTGCATGCATGTTGTAGCTCTTGGTTTCCAGTTGTCACAGAGTCTTATATTTTGGCACCTTGGATTTTTGTAATCTGTCTTCCTTGCAACTGTTTCTGTTTCTTTAGGAGCTGAGTTCATGACTTCATTAGGATTTTCTCCATGTCTTCCTTGATGTGACAGTGATCAGTATTTTGGGAAATTTGGGCAAGTTGCTGTTCCTTATTCTTGCCACTTTTCCATGCCATCTTTTAGGCCAGTAAACAAGCAAACACGCAAAAGAAAACCTCTCTAAAAGAAAAAAACAAACAAACAAAAACAACTAAAATCAAACTAAAAAAAAACCAGAAACAAACTTTTTCTATGCAATACTCTGATATTAATGTGGGAAAAAAAAAATTTCACAATTAACTTGGTGGTTTTCTGTTACTTTGTATTTCTAACTGTTCTATACTTAACAACTCTAACTTATTGAAATTATCTTTGAAATTGGGAAAAGACCCAATTTCATTGGGAAATATGGAAATTTTCCCAATTTGCTGATTTCTACCAAAAATTACTAAATGTGCTGATAATTTGCATCCATAATGCAAGCTTGATGTTTACTAGGGATGAAGGAATTTATTTTTATTAGATTTCAGGTGAAACTCAGTCATGACCCTAATGAGCAAGTTCATATTTCAGAGTTGAAACCTGATCAGGTGATAATTCAAAGCTCCTGGGGGGCTTTTTTTATTCCTGCTGTACATGCATTGCATACACATATGTGCATTCTTCCTCATTTCCCACCATCTGTCCCTCCTACAACATGTCTTAATTTTTGAGCAGACAAGGTGAGGCACATGAATGTTTTAGGCTTTATAGCTGGAAGATATAAATTCATCTTTTAATTAGTTTCAGGAAATCTAATAGGGAAAATCACAGGATATTGAATAGTCTAGTGTAGCTGTCCTTCTCACTGGGTGTAATGAAAGGCTGATTTACGACTAATAAAAGACCTATGTAATAGCAGAAGATCAACTCAATATGCATATTTAGTAGAAGAGGGTAAGTATTGCTTGGTTATTCAACAAAACTTCTACCTCCTACACTACTAAGGTTTGATTTTGTCATTCATAGATCACATGGGAAAATGATTTGTGAATTCACCAATGGCGGAAACACACACATTTATCTTAAGCACTGTCATTTTCTTAGTCATTTACTTCCTGCTCAACAGGAGGTTCAGAGGCATTGCCAGCTTGCCAGCTTGATGGTCAACTCTGCTGTTCAAGATAAATACAGAAGTGTCCGCCATTCATACCAGGAGAAAAAGGTTGGCACAGTTGCTTTGGTCATTCTTCAGTTGAATTCTACTTGTAATCTCAATATAAGTGTCTATTTGTAATCTTATTACTATTGAATCATATTTCTAATTCAATGGGGTTATAGTAGCAAGTATATCCTGTGCACAAAGCTTTGTTGAAAAATAGTCATGAGCTTTTATGACACATAACTGGGATAATTTTATATTTGCAAAGATATAATTTTGAGTTTGAAAACTAAACTACCACTTTTGCTACTTCAGCTGCAGGTAGAGTTGCAAACACAGAAGTAAAACATGATGGTAAAGAGTCCATACCATGACGACTTACTGGAGATAAAGTTCAAAGTACTTGCCACAGCATGGAAAGTAGGAGACATATAAGTAAAGAGATCACCTAGAATTTGTGCAGTATGACTGAGAATAACTGGATTATATGGGTTACTTAATGTCTTATATGATGATGAACTTATGTTTACAAGCGGCTAATAGCTCAAAAGAAAGTAATGGAACAAGCTGATGGAATGCTAATGCTTTTCCTATATTCTGAAGTGACTGACATTATTGCTTGGTTCCTCTCATATTATAGCCAGAAACTGTTTTAATATCTTAAATTACATTCTTACTATCTTCCTACACCTGCTTTCTGAAAGATCGCTAGCTGAATTGAAAGAACTGCTCTGCTTGCTGGTATTCAGAAATAAAAGTTAGCATATAATCAAAGGTGGTTGTCTTTGGAATAATGGGAATGATAAGAAAGCTATTTTCTTCTCTTAAGAAATATTAGAGAAAAGTAAACCTACAGTTTTGTGCAATGATCCTGCTATGATAATAGGAGTGTTGCTTCACTGGAGATCAGGAGTGACTGCGACTGTTTGAGTCTGTATTTATGACTTTTTACAGGTTGCTCCTTTCAGTACTTCAGTGAGAACGAAACTCTTTGCCTTTGTAGGCTAACATTGTCTTGTTTCGGTACATTTCCTTTTTTCTTTAACTTTAAGCCACTGACACAGCAGGTGATTGGGCAAACTGAAACAGAGCTGTGTGTGTTCTCTCATGTGCTTAGGCAGATATTTAGTCCTTAGATCTCACAGCTGAACTATGAGACTCATTTTTTTCCTCTTCTAAGAAAAGCCCTTTTAGCCTAGGTAAAAGAAAAAAAAAGGACAAAGAAAAAGGAAAAAAGAAAAACAAAAAGGAAACAAAGAAAAAGAGAAACAAAGAAAGAAAAAAAAAAGAGAAAAAGAAAAAGAAAAAGAAAAAGAAAAAGAAAAAGAAAAAGAAAAAGAAAAAGAAAAAGAAAAAGAAAAAGAAAAAGAAAAAGAAAAAGAAAAAAGAAAAAAATGGCAGACAGATAGTATTATTCTAGTTGACTCTATAGTTAAAACAGCTACCATTTTTTTGTTATTGGCTATGACTGAGCATATCTTTGTGATGTGCAGTCCTGAGAAGGCCACATATAAAAACGGAGTTTATCTTATACATTGATACTAGTAAAACTTGAAAACAAGTTAAAAAATAATATTATGAATTATGTATTAAAAATCTTAAGTTTAAACATAGAGCAGATGAAAGTGATAATTTTCATAAAACAATGGTAATAAAAATATTTTTCACAGCACATTGTTAGACACATTTATTTTCTTTTCATCTTTATCATGCTAGTGGTAAACCAGGCTTTCTACAAGTCCAAAGTGAACAGTTTTGCACACCAGCACTTAAGACATCCTGTAACAATATTCTTCATGGTGATTTTCATATATTTCCAAGTAAGAATAAATTACAATTATTATACAAGGACAAATGCAAATGCAGCCAATGGAATGATTTAGGAAGTCATAAACTTCTTTCTATGTTGTGCTCAAAGACACCTGGAAATGACATTAAAAAATAAATGAAATCCTAGCATTCTAAATTTGGAAAACCCTTTTTCGGTTTTTTCAGAGACGTTTACACAAGTTAAAACAGAATCAGTACTGATATCATTGTTTAAATAACCAATGACACAGCAGTATCTTCCTGGTTGTTCTGAATGGTCCTACTTGTCTTCTAGCCTGGATTCTCTTCAAATAATAATAGATGTAAATAAATTAGTAAAGACTATTCTCATGAACCAGAACTTGGAACATATGTGGTAGAAATTCCAGAAGGAGACTGAATGATGGAACATTTATTGCACAGTTAGAAAAGCAGGGAAGGCTTCTCCCGGTCTTGCACCTCCAGGTGTATATAATTTTGAACATTGGGTTTTGTCAGTTTTTTTTCTATTGAACTAGGTATGACTAATAATCTTAGAGACTATTTTTAGGCCTAACCCATACAGAATAAAAAAGTTTTAATGAGTTGAGTAATATATCACACCTATAAAATGTGAATGAATCAAACACTTTTTTTTTCACCTGTATATGTAGAAATTCAACACTCACTCTCAACAAAGATTTCATGGAAGCTGAAATCTCCTCCTTTCAAACACTCCTGGAAGGATTTTGCTTTCTCTTTTGCCAGACACTGAAGAGATCCATAAACAGAAGAGAGACGTTGGCTTCCTGTTCCAGCCACTTGTCCTCAGCAGTCCAAAATCAGCATGATGAACCTTTCAGCTGTTGCTGCAATATGCTCCAGAAGGTGGGATATTTCCAATATCCTTGTTTATTTCAGAGCACCATCCTGGCTTGAACTTTAACAGCTACAGTATGTGTCTATGTTTTAACTTAAGCCTCCTGTTGAAATATCAAATTAACCTTACAAAAATACCATCTTGTTAACACAGCTAAACAATGTTGATTTGTTTCCTTTGTTTGCTTCTGAATGGTTTTATGTTTGCATTTATTTATTCTGTTTGTTCATTTTAAATGCTCAGTAATATGTTGGTACACAAATTGTCCAAGGTCACAGGCTGGACAAGGGGAAGCAAGGCTCCTCACTGGCCCCAAAAAACTCTGTTATTCATCAAAATCTGGGAAGGACACAAGGCCTAATTCCTATACTAATTAATTATTAAAAAAAAAACAGAATTCTGGATAGCAGTTTACAATGTAATGACAGCTGATCAACTAAGGTGTATCATTTTTTCCCCACAATACTTTGCTTTTCCAATAATAATGACAAAAAAAAAAGTCAGAAAGTATTCATCAGCTGTTCCTTTCACAACATAAATAAAAAGGAAAGCAGAAATACATGATGAATTTAAATTAATCTCAGTTTGCAGAGGGTATGTTTTGTGACAGGTAAAACTTCATCACTTTTATCCATCTCAGAAATGATACGATTTGAAATGATGTGTTTCTGTGGTATGTTCAACACCTCTATCTCTTTTTTTAATTCATGAGGAAAGCACAGCTCTAAGAAAATTTTACTGTGCATAAAAAATTGGCTGAGGAGACTTGTCCTGGAGAGACTGATCCAAATATTTGAAGTGTTTTGAACCAAGGGCCAAGTTGAACCAAGGGCCAAGTTGATTATTTTATGGCTGGCAGACTGAAGTCGGTGAAGGCAAACATACAGAAACATATTCATGCAGGTCTATATGTATCTTCCCATAAACTTGATATGGGGGATTTGAAATGGTAGAGAGCCATACAGACTTGTAAGAAAAGTTCTTATAAGAAAATATGTGTAATATAAAGAAAATACAGTGGAGGGTTTTTAAAAAGTCTAGTGAATCAAAGGTTTATTGTGATGGCTCTCTTTAAATGCAATGAAACCAAGGCCAAACTGAACTATTATATGACAGGGCCATTTGTAAATATGATGAAGTAACTCACTTGAGTTTTTTCCGTCGTAATTTCTGTGGTAACCTGTCTTAACTGATATTTTATGAAATTAATGGAACATTAGGTTGCACAGTCAGTTCTAGAGGACCCATCCAATATATTTGACATTGCTTACCTTGTGAAAGTGAATTGAAATCTACAGGAATGAAGCCTATTAATGCGTATATTTCTTTTCTGAGTACTGTGGTACCTGTTGTGGCTCAATTTTTATTATTTCTTTTGTATATGCTAAACAAAACTTCAGCAAATCAGCTCATGCAATTGAATTCTTTGGTCTTCTTCATATTTTAGAATTATTGACCCTGTCTAGAATTTTCTACTAATGTCAAAAAGAAAGTAACAAAATAATTTCAGGCACAAAGCTCTTCATTTTAGTTTTACATCAGTCAGATCTTTTAGCATCTTAACAGTTGAAAACATTTTTAAACATGCACACAGAAATTCAAAGATTAAGACAACAGATAGAAGGGATTTTTCCCACTGCAAGCTACCACAATATGAAGTTTTATTGTAACTGCTGATAAGAGTGCCAGAAGATTCTTGCATAAATAGTCTTAAATTTAGTTTGAGATATGATAAACATATGTTTTTTCTTTGTTCCTTGTTCTATGTATCCAGCAAGTAACTGCACAAAATTTAATTTTGTAGGCTATATAGGCTACAAAGAGAGGAATTTCCTTCTGCCCAAGTTTATAGGTAATGTTTTACACAGACAGCTAGTCAGCTAGCTTACACACAGATGTCTACACTGTGGGTATCTATGAATCACTAATGAGTCCTACCTAAAATGGACATCTTGGACAGGATTCAACTCATTTAACTCTAAACTTCAGAAACTTAGACATCTGTGACTATCGTCATTACCTTTCTTCTCTTTTTAGTTAATGGAGATAAAAATGAAACATCTAGAGTTAGAATACTTTTATCATAAGATAAATATTTAACAAAAATCAAACTAAGCACTCTCCAGAGGCCTGTAGTGAAGACAGCTTTGCTTCCGTTTTAAACAGGGTGGCATTTCCATTCCAACCAGAAGGGATAATATTTAGTTCTGTACAGTTCAGCAATACTCTTCTAAAAATCCTAATGAAACCTATTGTTTTGACCTTGGTCAGAACTAAATTGTGTTTCTCTTGAAACAATGTAGGAATCAGACTTTGGCTTTAAGCCAGCTCTCAATTGATTTGGAACTTAAAAATTTCAATTAGAATTTTCTTTAATTGATTTTTCAAAAATTTATTTTCTGTAGTTAAATTTGGCGGTTTGTTTTCTTGTTTTTGCCTAGAGCTGGTAAAGCTGTGACAGAACAAAGTTATAGTGATGGGCTAGTGACTTGGAACAGATGTTCTTCTGCCTCTTAGATGATGGAGTTGTCTCTATGTTGGGGTCTCTTCATATTCAGTTACAAAAGAACTGTTACATCTCCTTCTGCCTCTTTTACTTTCAGCATAGCAATGTCTGGGGAATACAGTAATCAATCTTAAGGCTTAACCTACAGAACTTGTGTTGGTAGACTTAGGATTTAGTGTTGAGTCTACAGGGTAATTTCAGGGGGGTTATTTGTTCAGTTCCATAAACTGTGTGGGTAGAATTCAAGCCTTTACAACTCTGACAGGGCTTCGTCATTTAGAAGTTCCAATCATATTTTCAGGTCTTATTAAAGCAGAAAAAGAAACAGTTATTGGTTCTATATGTGAGCTTTAAGGAACGTATGAGCTGCTACATAAGATGACATCTGAAACCTATCTGTTTCAATATTTTATCACTGATACTGACCTGCCCTCACTGGTTCAAAAGAAAATGCAAATTCCCATCCTGTACAGAGTGTCTAACACTGTGCTTTAACACTTAATAATTAGAAGCTGATATCCTGAATTTTAAGGTTTCACACACCATCCAAATTATACATCCTTTAAAAAATAAATCAACCTTATGGAACTTTTTATATCAGTCACAATTTATTGGAATAACTATTTATAAACTATAGAAAAGCTTGTCTTTGCCTCAGTTTCGATTCAGTAATCCCTCAGCTTCTCTGTTTTCTGAGAATTTTATTTAGTCTTTTATTTTTTTAACAACTGGAAGGTACATTTTGTCATAAAGACCATAATTCTGGAAATCAGAACTAGAAAGTTGGGTTTTGCAGGCTGTTTTTCAAGACATAATGATATACATTTCTAGAGAGGAGTAAAAAGTATGCAATTATTTCTTTTTTTTCAAAGGTTAATGATTCATCATTTCCTGGAACTCTACCTTGTTTTCCAATCTCTACAGTAAACCAGACTACAGCTCCACAAAAGGAGTTGATAACTCTCTCTATGAAGGGAAAAAGTGCTAGTGAAAGTCAGCTTCTCACTTAGAAGCTAAAAAATTCCTCTCCTTGAATTATTCTGATTAATTAAAATTCTGTTAAAGAGGACATCATTACTTTGCCAATGCTAGTCCCATGACAGTTTCATCTCAAGTTCAGTCTGTAAAATATTTGAAGTAGTTGTCAAACACAT
Organism: Fringilla coelebs; assembly: GCF_963513975.1. Taxonomy (NCBI): domain Eukaryota; kingdom Metazoa; phylum Chordata; class Aves; order Passeriformes; family Fringillidae; genus Fringilla; species Fringilla coelebs. The sequence continues at coordinate 58,517,386 of NC_140029.1, forward strand.
TTCTGCTTATGGAGGAATATTTCTTAATGCTTTATTTAGTGAATATAACTTTGTATAAGTTAAGATAAGCAGTTTGTTTAATAGCTTTCATAAGGCAGTGGATTATCTGTACTGTGGTTCTCATAAGTTGACACTGGAGAAAAAACCCAATGACTGACTGGTTTCTCATTATTTTTAAAATACCATATCACAGCCTTGGTCATTAAATCTGCTTTACTCTAAGTCATGGCACTTTTATTCATTAGTAGCTAATTTAGAAACTACCAAAATGTGGAATTGTGATTACTATTACCCTTACTGCAGAACCTGACTTTCTTTTTTAGTGAGGGCCTTTTGTCAACTTTAAGCAGAGTTATTGGAAGATCAGAAAGACCACATTATTTTTATCTATCTCCTGAGTAGAGAATTAATCCAAAATTATTACAATTTTCCTTAAAATATAATGTCAAAATAGCTGTTTTAAGTATGACATTACCTTTTTCAACTAGCAACTGTTCCTCTCTCTTTGCAGCGGAGTTAATTTTGCTTTTATTATGACCACGGGTGCATGACTCTTTCAAAATATTGGGAAAGGGCAATGAGCCAAAATCATTATCGTCACTTGAAGTGTTTAATACCAAATGTAAATATTGGAGGGGCTTGAGTGCCCAAGCCATCCCTCAAGGCTTTATGCATCTGATTATAAATGTCCCTGCTGCACTGTCAGCTAGTCACCATCACAACTTCCGTCCAGTGTTGTCAAGGAAAAAACAACCTACAGTCTTCCATTGCTTATCAGTATAAGGACAGTGCTTAAATAACACATGGGTTGACTTCCCCTCAAATAGCCATGTATAATTGAAATTGTTAATAGGCAATTAGAAAAATCAGAAATAAAAATTGAATTCATGCTGGTTTAGATGCTAATTCTTCCTGTATATTTCATGCAGCATTAAAACCTTTAGTATCCAGTGAGATACTGTTCATAAAATGAGAAATGAGGCTGATGGCTACCTTCTAAATACACTTCCAGTGGTCAGTTTTATTCTCTTGTCTGAAGAACGAAAGAAGGTAATGTCTTTTTTCACTTCTTTATGGAACAGCAGCACCTGAGGGAGACAGAATTTATTGCAACAATCCACTGCCAGGAATACATTAAGCACAGAAGAACAAAGGATGTATGACTATGTTCTACATTCAGAGAGAAATGTGGAATACAAAAAATACAGCATTTTTCTAAAATATCATTCATTAAGATTTACATTCTTTTTCATATTAAATTCTTGATGGTTATTACAGGTTCCTGCTTTTCTAAACTGAGAAATTTATTTCTTGAATTATTTTCAAAGTTCTGTGAAGCAGATAATAAACTTTAAAAGAGCTTCATACAAACCTTATTAGTGTGTGCTATTCTCAGTCTAGAACCTTGCACAGATTGTAAAGAGGTATGTATTTTTCAGTGTAGGACAAGCATTTGTAATTGAGCTTTTAATCTTCAGGGACTAGGAATTTATGATTTTCAGAAATGAATCTAAAAGACAAAGATATGTTGGACTAGTGTAGTCCACTAATTATCTTTGCATTGCATAGTCCATATCAGAATGCAGCTTCTTATCAATAAATCTCATCAAAAATCATATTTCACCTAAAACTGAACTACTTCTGTATTAATTTTTTATTTCAGAATTTTTTAGTTAAATAAGTATTTGAATAACTAATAACTTCTGACCTTAATTTGACTTTGTTGTTTTTTACCACTTTAGTATATATATATATATATATATATATATATATATTTCGAAAAAATACAGTATGTCTTTTCAAATCATCAACTTCATCTTTGAGCTTGATGCCTGCAACAGAATTAATCATGCCAAGCCAAAAAAACAGTAGCCATAGTGCTATCATCTCTTTGCTTTGGCAGACAAGGTATGTAACCAATAAACGCCTGTGGTTTTCTAGACGAGCAACCAGAGCATGGGATGCTCGATGTTCAAATGGGATTAAACAGGCATGTTTATATATGTTGCAGATTCAATTAGTCAGTGGAGAGAACTTCTAGAAGACAGTTCATCTGAGATGAACAAATCCTATGGGGACAGGCTGAGAGCGCTGGGCTAGTTCAGCATGGAGAAAAGGAGGCTCGGGGGAAACCTTATCACTCTACAACTGCCTGAAAGGAGATGGCAGTGAGGTGGCAGTCAGTCTCTTCTCCCAGGTAGTAAGCAGTAGGACAAGAGGAAATTGCCTCGAGTTGCACCAGGGGAGGTTCAGGTTTCATCATCAAAAGAATTGTCAAGCACTGGAACAGGCTGATCAGGGAAGTGATTGAGTCGCCGTCACTGGAGGTATTTAAAACACACGGAGATGTGACACTTAGGGATATATCTTAGTGGTGGATTTGGCAGTGCTGGGTTAGTAGTTGTGCTAGATGATCTTAAAAGTCTTTTCCAACCAAAAAGATTCTATGACCTTAAGACTGCAGACCTTAAGGCATGTCAGAAGAACTGCCCGTTAATGTTACTATTTCTCTTCACTGTGTAAACAAGATGACAAAAATCTCTAGCATGACTTAAGGCAATTTCCAAATATTTAAGGTAAGCAGTTGAGCTTTATAACCAATAATACCTCTGTCTAGTTCATTTATCAACACATAAGCACACTTTAATATTTTTATTTTCCTAATGTTTCTTTTAACCAGTCAAGTAATAGAAACGGTACCATGAAAGAGTAATGAGCTCAAGAAAAATGACTCAGTGTCATCATCATACTTGATGATACAAGAAATGAAGTCATCATACTAAACCAAGAGAATAAGAATTATTTATAAAAATAATTCAAGACAATAAATGCCAAGGAATCCTGATTTATTTTTGTAAGCAATTTAGAAACAGGGAAAATAAGAACAGCAAGGTTTTTCAAAGTAAAAATTTTGATTTCTTTGATCTGTATCCTGTATATTCACTGCAAGTAGAGCCAGTGTTTTAGACTGCATTTGTCTAAATGTATCACAGTAGGATGAACTAATGAAACTTAACACTGATTTATTTACTTATCTGAGGAACTTGTCCATACAATGTTAAATTCATTGCTGTAGTAAGCAAGTGCAGTTATTGTCACATTAGTGGAATTTTGCTTGCTTGGACCTACAATTATTTTGTCCCATAAGATAAGTGATCTGTGTAACAGCATTTTCAGCTAGATATTATTCTTTTCATATTGCTCTGAAGAAAATGCTGCAGAGGATTAAGGATTCTTTCTAATGCCACAAAGGGTATCTGGGCTGAAAGCTTGTGTTAAAATACTGTTTCTTTGCTCACAGGCTTGAACTCAAATCACACCTCTGTCTAAAGGGAAAGGTTCCACATTGCCTTGCAAACTTCTCTTTCTATGACATTTTGGGATGGCTGACAGGAAGTTTTCAGGTTATGCTTGACATTTTGATAAGTAAAATCACATGAGTAATCTTACCTTTCCTTAACTCTTGCTGTGTTGCTTTTCTTTGCTTTTGAACTTCTCTGGAAAGGAGACAACACTCATGATATCTTATTCATACCATGTGAAATAACACACCAGAAACTTACATTTTCTGTTCTTAAAACTGATGAATTAACATCATGATTATTTTCTTTATCTAGACATTTAGTTACAGTTCTAGATTTTACTTTCAAACCTAGAATGAAGAGAAATGAAATAGATAGCTTGAACATAGACTGATTATCTCTTCATCAATTTAAAAGTCAAGGTGAAATGGATTTATGTTCATCACACCTAAAAAATCTAAAAAGTCATTAAAAATTCCCTTTTCCTAGACAATATAAGGGAAGGCAGATGGGTATTATAGTGATTTTCAGCAGCATAAAACCCTTAAGAGGATTTTCATGGGTTGCAGGGAAGAAAACAGCTGAATCAATGGTTTGTTACAGTTTTACTTGTTTTTATAGTACTGCAAAGACCATGTCTCAGAAAAGTCTCTCTCCGACACAGAGAGAGGTAATAGCTAAATTTGGAAGAAAAATAGCTGGAATGATGGCATGAAATTAATAAATTTTGAAATAGAGGCCTGTGACTTTGACCTTTAATTACAAGGAAACAAAGAAAATTCACATACCCATAATCATCGAAATAGCTGTGAAGTCATTGTCTTTTTCCTACCAGAAACAAAGTTGAAGAATCTTAATAAATATTTTCAGTGCTTTTAATAGATAAGTAATTTGGCATTGAAGTGCATAGTGTGATTTGAATTAGAATGTATTGGCAAAAATAGGCAAGAATCAGAAGAATAAAACTGGATGAGAATATATGTTCTTTATTGTTGAGGTGGTACACTGTACAGAATAAAAAAATATGTTCAAGTTCCTGGAAATTAGGTGTAAGACAAGTAAGGAGGCTGTGATAGTCACTGTGACCATTCAAGTGGCTCAGTATTAGTGCATAATTTATGGGTGCAATTGAGCATATGAGGAGACTGAACCTTCTGTCGTTAGATCAAATATGGGCCGCTCATTTCAGTCAATCAAGTTACTTCTTTATTATTTGCCTGTGATAAAAGGTTTGGTAGTGTCAGGGAAAATCCTTTAATGTATTGGTAAGGAAAGGGTACACTGTGTCTGGCACTGAGGGAAAAACAAACAAAAAACCACAAACAACCATGCTCTAAATTTGAGTCACTTACCAGCTAAGGTACTCAGAGAGGAGGTTCAATGCTGTAATGGTTCAGTCTGTGTGAACCTCATAAAGTCAAACAGGGCCAAGTGCAAGGTCCTGCACGTGAGCCAAGGCAATCCCAAGCACAAGTACAGGCTGGCCAGAGAATGGATTGGCAGCAGCCCAGAGGAGAACAGCTTGTCATGGTTGACAAGAAACTCAACCTGACACAACAATGTGAACTCCAGCCCAGAAAGCCAGCATAAGAAGGAGGTGGATCTTTTGAAGTGTGTTCAAAGGAGGCCGCAAAGATGATCAGATGAATGAAGCACCTGTTCTATGAAGGCAAGCTGAGAGAGTTGGTGTTTTTCAGCCTGGAGAAGAGAAGGCTCTGGGAAGACCATCAAGTACCTGAAGAGAGCTGGAGAGGGACTTTCCCCAGGGGCACATAGGGACAGGACAAGGAGAAATGGCTTCAAACCGAAAGAGGGTAGATTTAGATCAGATGTCACAAAAAGCAGAGTGGTGAGACACTGGTACAGGTTGCCCAGAGAAGCTGTGGATTCCCCATCCCTGGAAATGTTCAAGACCAGGCTGAATGGGGCTTTCAGCAACCTGGTCTAGGGGAAGATGCATGGCAGGGGGTTTGAAACTGAATGGTTTTTAAGGTCTCTTCCAAACCAAAGTGTTCTGTGGTAATTTTGTGTGTTATTTTAGTGGTATTTTCTCTGTATATAATATGCACTTGTTCATTTGAGTTTATAAAGGGATGTATGAAAAGAAAGAATAGCCCTTATCCCTTGCACAATAGGTTGTTTAGCATATGTTGGTCATAGAGAGACTCACTTTCTCATAAATGAATCTGGAATACTTCCCAGAATTGAACTTCCTCTCAAACATGCAACTTTGGCTGACAGTGCTGAACTCCAAGAAGAGACTGGGATGCTGCTTTTCTATGCAATGCACATTTGGGATTCTTCATCCTCCCGAGAGATTTTTTGTTTGCTGCTTGCTATTCACTCCTCTGGAAGTAAAAAAAAAAAAAAAAATCTTGTGTTCTGGAGTTTTATGACTGCAGCAGATACTGTGTCAACTTTATGTCTACATGTATAATTCTGATATTTTTCTTGTGATGAGTTATTTGATCAATTGTTCAAGTAGTACATGCCTAATATATTTACAGAATAATTCATGAGTTAATGAAGAATGGAGAAATTAGTTAGATACAAAGAAAATGAATAGTTTTACATTTGCTCACATCTTCCATCTGGACTCTCCACTTCTATCTTTGCTCTTTTAGTAAATGAAAACTAGTTTAAAGAACACCACAATAAATATATTAGATTCTCACCCTTCGGATTAATAAAGAGCACTGTTGTTAGACCTATTTAATTCCTGAGTGGACATCTTAATTTCTTTTATATTTTGCATTTTTGCTGTATTTCATAGCATGAAAAAAAAAATTAAAACATGAGAAGTCCTTGAAATGTCCTCTACAGACATTACTATTTACTTTTTTAAATACTAGGGAGCAATGAATTTTCAGAGAGTGGGCAAAAATTCTGAATAGTTTAATATTTAACAGTTAATTTCTGAAATTTCATCTTACTTAGTGCCCTCATCAGGCTCCCATAAGAGAGAATTTCAGAAGTTAAATCTTTCCATGGAGGAACTTCTAATATTTTCTCCTAAGATCTTCCCTGTTGAGACAGGAAGGATGGCATTTAACTCAAGATTACTGATATCTAAATGAAGTTCTTAAAGTGCAGATGCCTATTTTACTTATGGATTCTGTTCAGGCATCTCATGTGTCTAGTGAAGTTGAGTCAACACAGATTACGTAGTCTAAGAGAGTTACTCACTTGTCCCTGGCATAAGACACCTGTGCTTTGTGCTGAACAGCTTCTTAGAATCCATTTACTTTATCAAGCTCTACTTTGTCCCTTTTATGTACCATGGCTTTCTCAGATGCTTTAAGGTGTTCTATTTGACCATCAGCTGGTGCTCTAAATATTTTGACTGTTGTGCATGTTCACTGAGGTGTTTTCAAAGACATGCAGATATCCTGAATAACTAGCCTTTGAAGAAAGGTAATGTGAAAATGGAAAGGTACTAGTTGGTCTATCAGACCTGGAAAAAATCTCTAAACCATTAGGTAGTGGTTTGTAATTAGTTCCACTTTTTCCCCTTTAGAAAAGAGGAAGAAAAATGCTCCAGAAGAAAAATGCTCCAGAATATCTTGTGGCACTGGAAATTCTTTTGAAGAAACCAATGACACAGCAGCAAAATCACATTTCTCAGTATTCTATTTCCAGGTATATGCATATATGTAAATAATTCCTTATTGTTTACTGCTAAAACATAAAAGGCAACATTGTAAATGTTTGTTAATATCAATGAACTATCTTAGCTTCAAGCCAAAATCTTTCTGGTCACACAGTGGTACGCTCATGTACATTAGCCAAAGTTTTAAACCCTAAGTTTGGGGAAGTGCCTTTGCCTAGATGCCATTTAGATACATGAGGATGGAAATTGGGTTAGTTTGCACCACTAAGTGAAACAGGAGAACTGTGTTGGCTTCAGGCAAGTGCTGAGAACAGGAGGTTTGCCCTGAGGATATGCACTAATTTAAGCTTGCCTTCTCTGGTCAGTGGTTCACTCCCTTTCAAAAGAGTACACCCCAGAGTACAAAAAGCTACTCAAGAAATAAACTTTTTCAGATTAAGGTCATCCTTCACTCCTGGAATTGTGAAACTCAAAACACTGTTAAGATAAGAGGGAATGAATAGTTATCAAACTGATAGATTATGAACCAGAGAATTTCTATGCAAAAGAATATCCAGGACAAATTATATCTTAAAAGTTAGACTCCGTAGTGATACATTTAGTAGTCTTAGAATCATATTTATGTGGAAAAGAGGTGAATGTGAGAAGTACCTAAAACTGCTGTTTTGAGCATTTATCTCACAAGTCGTAAGGACATTTAAGAATACAAATATATACAAACACTCACTTATAGACTAGGTCACGGTTATGCACAACAGATGTCATGCACCTGTGTACAATGGATGGCAAGTTCAGGTCCTGAATTTCTGAGGACTGATAAAATAGCAGATCATTGTGAAAAAAATTAACTTAGTTTACAGTCTACATTTTCTTGAAATTATATAGCTTATATAGTTTATATAGTGTATGAACAAATAGGTTTATTTGTTTTCTTCTTGGGTGGACTTCATTGCATGTAATTTAAGCCATCCAAGCATTAGACATCCCATCTGAACTAATATTCAAGCATACTACTGAACTGCTTTCACACGGGGGCCTGGTGCCATTTGTGATATCCTTGGCAGTTTTGGTGTCTTACAAGGGGTATTTTGTCTCAGCTCCCTGATGGTGTACTGAATATCATGTAGTATCTTGAATGATCTTAGGTAACTGTGAACAAACAGCTAAATTTGAATCTGAATTTCTTACACATTACTTAACATAAAGTTAATAGATCAAAAGAGAGCCACATGCAGGAGCCCTGTCTCCTATCACAGTACAGGAAGAATTATCTTCTGAAGGTACATTTTTTCCTCTATTAATTTTAAAAGCATCTAGACTGACAATTAAGCCTAGATGAGAAACTTTTAGGAAAACAAAATTAGGTGAGAGGATTACCACAACAATTGTGAAATATTGCAAACTGTATGCAGAAGATCTAAATTTCTGAAAACAAACTCATGAAAACTTGAAGTTCAGGCTTTACTCTTGTTGGCCAATAATAACAGTTCTCCCCCAGAATCTTATGGTGGTCTGTTCACACTGTTCACACTGTCCTCAGTGTATTTGCTCACACTGTATTTTACCACACTCCAGGGATGCACTGTTATAAACTGGCCAGTGAATAAAAATAATCAGAGATTTTCCTTCATTGAAGTGATGAAAAAATTACATGAAAGACTCAAGGTATTTTAAAGAGATAGCATATGCTTAAATACAAAGTACGTTTGAAAAAAAAACCCAACATGTGAAATGAATATTCAGTAGTTTATAAAGACATTTGTATTTATTATTATTGATGTTAAAAGTGTATTTCTCTAATTATCCTTGTTCTGAAGTAGCATTCTGATTATTCTCTATAGGATTTACATGCTAAAAATAATTTTGGAAGTAAAAATGCATTTCTTTTAATTATTTTCCACCTTTTAGTACCTCTCCTCTGCTAACAATACCCTCAGAACACTTCCAAAATATCTTAATTTCACTTTGTCTTTCTATGTCTTATTTATTTACAATTTATGCAATAGATATCATTATGTGATCTAGGGTGATTTTTTTAAGTTCACACTTTGTACCTTTATTAAGATTGCATAGTATGCTACTGTGGAGAAATTGTAAATTTAGAATAAAACATATAATGCACAGTAAAACAAGTTCAACAAAAAAACTGTCTGAGATTTTTGATGACAAAATTTACCTATGAGGTCATTGCCCTTATGTTTGATTGTCACCTTATTTCCATCAAATCAGCCACAATAAAACAGGTCCATTACTTTTAACACCATACATGATTTAAAGCATCATATTGGGGAAAAGAATCTGTTCTCCTTTTTCTCAAAGAGCTCATTAATTAAAAAAAGTAATATTGCAAAGAGATATCACAGCCCTGCTACATGTGGATCTGTAGCCCGGCTGTATTCGCAAATCTGTTGCCAGAAGCTGAAATTTTCAGTTTATTTTTTGACCTTTTCTTACCTAATGACAGAAGTTTCCAGGGGCTCTAATGGATGAAGATTTTAATTATTCTTTGTTTTGACAAAGGAATGTGAGATTTGACCTTTGTTAGCAAAGTAACAATTTAAAAGTGAAGTGAACAAAGGATACCACAGAGGTTTTGTCCTCATGCCAGCAGCAGCACTGAAGCAGGCCATCAGCTACATTTTATACCTTACTACAACTACATTTAAACTGGGATTCTTCTTATTTATTTATGAGAATACATTGTAATGTGTAACCATCTGGTATTTCAAATCCGGCTTTGCCTGATAATTTTCTGGTGTCTATGTCTCTGGATGGTATACTGAATTATAGGAGATCTGAAGTATGGAGATTTAACAACTCTCTAATTAAAGCTGCAGCATTTGTGCAACAGATGAAGACTATTTCAGAATAAATTAATATCAATAAAAAGCAAGAAACTAGCCTGGGTGTTTTGTGGGAAGCTGCCAAAGCAGTCATGAGGGGTAGAATAATTTGCTTAGCTGCAGTGGCAATACAAAAAGTATATCTTGAGTACCAGTGTAAATTAGAAAAGGAAGTTAATGAGACGAAAAGAGCAACATAAATAGCAGGTACCCTAGGACCCTCCAACTTTTGATTAAACAGAGGGAAAATAAATGCTTTGTGGTGAAGAACACAGACAATGTGTTAAACCTTAATGAACAAATTTACTCAGAAAAGGGGAATAAATCCAACAAATTATTTACATATGATTGGAATGGAAAAGTGAAAACCTTTTTTTTTAGTTTGAAAATGAAAAGACACTGCAATAGATCATAATCCAACAACTATAATAAGATTTCTTGCATGTTCCTTATAAAACAGATTTATCTTAGCTAAATATGGGTCATGAGGAGATAGTCTCCTTATCCGAAATTCAATTGCCATGGATTAATGAAAGAAGTAAGATGAAGTTGTTTCTTCTGAAATCAGAAGTTGACAACAAGCCACTGAAGATTCTTCTGTCAAGAAAACCTCAACAGACCAGATGGAATCAGCATGACTGAAAAAACTTTTATTTATTTGACTTCCTTCTCTCTTACAGAAATGGAAGCAATATATCTGCGATGGAAAAAAAAAAGTCTGTATGATAGATCATATATTGTTTAACATCAGCCTTGGTATAAGAAAATATACACTTTTTGAGATGATAGCCATTTTCCTTATTATGTAGTCTTTCATTCAACAAGAGATAAGTAACATACTCAACATAGATATTGGAGCTTGTTGCTGTTAAATTTGATGTTGCAGCAACATAATTAAAGAGGGATGTGAAAATTAGTAGACTCTAATGTAGCAGTTTCTATCTTCCTTTACTCAATACTATAATTGAACAATGTTTTAGTTGATGACAGAATGAGGATTCACAGAAAATGAGTGTGAAGGAAAACAAAGGAAAAAAGACAAGAAAATGGTATACATCATGCATGAAGTTATTATAACTACAACAAAGACCAGATTAAAAGGTTAGATCAAAGTACATTTTAAGGAAGGAAGATCTATGATTTTCACAGATTAAAGTTTTTCACAGAAGTCAAAGGCTTTGGGGATCTTCCAGAATTTCAAGATCTGCTGTTCCTAAGGGACTGGCAAGCTGTATATAAAGTTACACTTTTAGAACTTGTCACTGTAGATTTAAATTGTTTCCTTTTCAATTGTTTGAAAACCTGCACTTGGTTTATGGTTCTTGTAGACAACATTTTCTTGAGCAGAAAGCCTCAGTGAAACAATTTCTTTCACTTTCCTGAGTCCATCAGAGAATATGGCATAGAATCTAGACTTTAGGCAAAGCAGATATAAGGCGGCACAAGGGTTACTTGACTCCACAGATAATGTGTCTAATCCAGGTGAAATGTAGGAGCTGCACATATGAAGTGAGTGGTTCATAAGGGACTGCTGAATTAAACCTGGCAGCTGGCTTCACTTTAGTTGTCAGTAATCCAGCTCTTACAGATATAATTAGGTTTGGTTCAATTAACCAGAACCTTCATGTGAATCTACCTTCATGTGAATCTCCCATGTTCTCAGAGCAGAACCTTATTGCCTTCCCAAGCAGTTCTTCACTGGAATGTAAAAGTCATGTCTTGCAGCAAAACTAAATGATTTGACAGGGCAAACAGGACTTTAGTTATTCCATAGGGGAAATCAGAAGTGTAGTTGAGAGAGTTCAGGGTCCACGAACAACGTGTATAGGCTTATCTGAGCTCAGTGTAGGCAAACAGGATATCTGACATCTAAGGTCAGATGTAAACAACAGAGGAATACCATTTATCTAATTGTTTTTGGGTCATACTGAGCTAAGTTCCCATCTGGAGAGAGGGAAGAAAACAAAGGGCTTGTTTAATCATGCAGCTAAATGTTACTTACACAGGCAAACCCAGTACTGAAATTCCAATAGCAATAACCTCATTAGCCACTGAAATTGCTGTGAATAGAATAAACCATATTGATTATTAACGTTCACAACAGTCAGTGCCCTTTGTTCCATAGAAGACACCTTTGGGAAAGGAGTATTAAATGGTAATTATTGGCCTGACACATCCAGAAAACAGTATCTTGTCTTCCCCAGCTGAAACACTTCATAGCAACAGTGACTGAAACATAAATCATTAGGACCAGTTCTCAACCTCAACTTCCCTCCTGACCTATTTCTTTTAGAAACTGCACCACTGAGAGACCTTAGGTGGATGTATGACTCAGACTACATCATATTTGCTACAAGGGGGATATTGTTTTGGGCATCTAACCTCAAACTGAATGTAAGAAAAAATACAATCTTCAGGCTATTCCAGCCTTCAGATACAGTCAGGATTCATAACCCCCAAAGGATAGGAACATAATAAAATTTGTTCTCTTTTAAAAATTTAATATAAACATTTTAGAAGTTATAGTGTTCTGTTGTTCAATCTGCGCTAATTTTTCTTCTTAAAGAAGAGACTCAGATATTTTCCTGGGTATAATAATGGCACTGTGTTTAATTCTATTTGTCAGCTGTATATCAAAATGTGACTTTTGACTTTTTATTTAACTGGACCACAATTTCTGAAAAATGTTCAGGAAAAACTGAAGATTATGGGTATTTTAAAAGAACAACTCTATCCTATCAATATCCTACAATTGGATTTGAAAAAAGTGGAAAAAGATATTTACTGCATAAATGCAAGTCAAAGAACATAGCCACAAAACATCTGGCTAGAGATTGTCATATACATTTTAGTGCATGGAACACTTGAATTTCCCATGTCATATACATTTTTGTGCAAGGTGTGTTTAAGTTTCCTAGTGCCTGTACTGATTAGATCTTAAAAATATTATGTGTATATTATTTCTCTGCACTAGAAATTTAACAAACAATGGATTATCATTACAGGAGCAAAATCATTATGAAAACCTCACCTGCTAAAAAGCTGTGAGTTGCCAGAAATGTTCAGGTAGCATTTATATGTTCAAATTATTTTATATCACCATGCTTTCATAGAGGCACCTTCCTAAAGACCAAGTACTTCAACTCTCAAGGTCTGTTGACATTCATAACTTTATCACCTTAAATTTTAGGTAGCTCTGTGAACACTGCTGAAATGAATTACTGAATTCCATGGACTATGGCTTATTTGAGTTTTTCATTTCCACTGGTCTCAAAGAGGCCTTTTAAACTTTTAAAACATCAGACCATGTTTAATAGCTTTTCTATTGATCAGAGACACATGCTTGGCCATTTGTGTAAAACTCATGTGCTAACTGATTGAAGCCATGTAATTTACTTGCTTTTCCCAGTTCCTCATTTCAGCATACTTTGGTAGCAGCATTTACTTTCAGCTTTTATTAAAAAAAAAATTCTGAAGGAAATTAATCTTCCCCAGGTTTATAGATTGTTTTTTGCATTAATGCGTAAGTCTGTTCCTCCTTATATTCTTCTGGGTTTTTTTGAGAACAGTATACTTGTTCTTAAGTCACAGGTGTACTGTTGCATGTTCAGCATGGTATAACTGTCAAGTTCAGTGTATATAGTTGTTCATAAATTTAGAAGTCACTGGCCTTCTGCACTTGTTTTATTTCTAGCATTGAAAGGTTTGATTCATCACTCTATTATTCAAACTTTAAGTGCAGTGCACTTTCACTGGAGGAAAACCGGAACAGTGTGGTTTAAATCAGGTTCTATTCTCTTTTCAATATGAAGAAAATGGTAAAAAATAGTAGGTTGTGTCCAGTTCAACTCTAATGCACTCCCTGTCTCTGTGCAGACCAGTACACTCAATTTCTGTCAGTTATAGCTTGCTCTTGTCTTTTTAGAATCAAATTCCATGTCAACAAAGAGTCAAGCCCTAGTTCTAGTTAGTAATTAAAAAGTATAAAAGAAGAAGTGAAAAAGAAAGAAAAATGTATCTACATCAAGAGTGATATGACATGGAAATCATTCTGCTGCTAAGGAGATAATTTGAATGTTCAAGGCAGCTGTGACTCTTTCTGCCTAACATAACTCTTTTCTTGTCAGTCCACATTTGTACAGTAGAAAGTTCTTTCCACAGCCAATGCACCATGATACATTTTCCTTTGAAGTAACTTTCAAGATTGAAGTAACTTTCAATCCATACTGTAAGATATGTGTGGTGCTACGAAAAGTCATGTACTTTTACACTGAAATTCCCTCTACATTAGAGATTAAGTCGACATTAAGATATAACATCTGAAAATGTAATTAGGGGTAAAAATTATGAGCATGCATAGTTTTATCATCTATTTCCTCTAAGATATCAATTTAAGCCATTTTAATTCTTTCCTTAATATGTTAAAGATGCAAATAATATTCTTACTGTCACATTGACATGTGTTCCTCCCATAAGAAATCTAACCAGTAAAAATGTAAGGTTGAATGTCTTCTCTGAAAAAAAAAAAAATATTGTTCCCTTATACATCTGATATTGCTGTAATATGAAATTTGTGGTATTTGTAGAAAGTAATTATTTCTGAAGGCATATAAGTAGCAAAAAAAAAAAAAAAGCAGCATTGTAATTCAGAAAAACATAATTATACAATAGAACTACTGTAGATTTACATCACCATGACTGTGGTTACAATTTATGTGTATTTCATAGCTAGCTTATCTAACGGTAATCTACTACATTTTTATGTAGTCTTTTCTGAAAAATCTGCAATATCAGAATCCCAGCTTTTGTTTTGAGAAACTGAGATCATAAGTTAGATTTTAAAGTGAAGGTAAACGCCTAAAATATTAGAGAGTACCCAACAACAGTATTTTCAAAAGCCCTTAATCTGCATTGAAACTGATCAGCATTGAAAATTAATCAGGAAGCAGGACTATAGTCATGTGCCATGAGATTATAGAGTGACATTCATTTTCCCTCTCTCTAAACCTGTGATCTTTTAATTATTCTGTGAAAAGCAGAACAGCTAAAAAAGGAAACATTTAAAAATATATGTACCCTGTTTTATTTGTTTGCTCCCTACAACATAAGATAAAAGAATCAAATTTTAAAACTTTGTAGAAGAAAAAAATAAAAACACAGGGCAGGAAGGACAACTAATTAGAAGGAACCCAACTACTGAAATTGGAACTGTGGAAATTGAAACTGTCTTTTTGGTGAGGGAAAGAAATCAGTACTCCCATTCCTGAGCTGTTAATGAATTTTACCCTAAACAGTAATTGGGTAAAACAGGGAGTTATTGTGGAGGAGACAAGACATGTTTTTAAACAAAAATTGAAATATTTTTTTCTAAAAGTGGATAATGTTTTGGGCTTTTTTTTTTTTTCATGGAAACACCTACCTGCAAACCTGAGATGTAGGCATATAGCTTCAGGAGTGGAGCAGTTCATTGGATGTTTTCCATGCTTTGACTCTTACTTTTCACATTGCATCCTATCTCTCTTATGCCAGATATCTTCAGGTGAAGATGAATGTGTTCAGCTTAATGCTGTATACTTCACAGCCAAAATAAAGTTCAGACTTTTTTTTATTATGATCCATTTAGTGTCATTGAAACTAATCATCCTTGGGATAGAGATAAAACCATGATTCAAAATTAAACTCCATTACCATCAGGAATATTATTTGACATTAACCAACATCATTTGTCAGATTACTTAAATTCCTTACATTTTAAGAACAATAGTGGCAACAAAATATACAACCTGTGACAAATAAAGGGCTTTCAAGGAGTTGATTCAATGCATGTCATCACAAATCTGCTGGAGGCACACTGAGCTGAGAATGTTTTATACCTGTGCAATATGCTGTGCCTTTACAATATGGTTCTGTGTCACAGGCACAGTGAATCTGTTGCTTCAAGGACAAGTAAAACTGACTATGTGCTACTTGCTGAGGAGTAACTCAGTATGTCATTGTGCCATTTTGCAGGATTTCTGAACATCCAAGAAAAAGCATGATCCATCATCGGTCAGTGTGGCAGGGTGGTGGATTAGAGCACTACCTACAAAAATGGGATTTTGGCAGCTGAGTCAGTGTATTGCCCTAAAATGCTTTACAGTATTTTGATGCACAGATTCTGAGGAATGGCAGTCTTTCAAATGAGATCCCCTTCACAGTTTTGTGCCTGTCTTTATTTATAGCAAGCCTTCTTGTGGTCAGAACAAGACTAGTGAAATACACAAAAGACAATTCTTTGAAATACAAATCCCATCAGTTCATAGTGGTTCAGAACCCTCTATCTATTCATATGCAGGGAGTTCTGGATTAAAAATGTGTTTATAATAATCATTAACATAATGCCTACATGATACCTGCATAAATATTAACATAACCTACATAGGTATTCTTGCTTGATGGAGAATTCACGATAACTTCTTCTGCCAATTGAAGAAATTATTCAATTCCTGTTTATATGCTCAAAGTAATCAAAAATTTCAAGTCATATCTGGAGACCACAGAAACAAAATCACAACAAAATAATACAGAGCAACATTAAGAGACAAAACAAAACAAGAAAAAATAACCCAACTGCAAGCAGAATAAGAAAAGCAGTATTTGGACAAAGAATTTAAAAGACAAGCCTTAGCAGGATTAAAAGAAGAAAATGAGAAAAAAAATGTGATAGCAAAAGAAAAGGATAATGTCAAACAATAAAACTGGATGACATCTGTATCATGTTTTCTTTTTTGCCTTGAGGACAGGACCAGTGATTATGCAAGAAACCATGGGGAGAAAATGGTTATAGAAAACTCACTGAGAGGTCTAACAACAAATTAATGTCATTCTAGAATGGCTGGTACTTGGAAGACATGAGCCCACTTTCAAATTTCTACACAGCTAAATACAGATAAAAGTCAAATCTGATTATATCTAAGGAATGTGAGATAAAGGTTTAACATGTTCAAAACTTTCCAGTTGTATCCTGGGCCGTATCAAAGGAAATGGGGCAAGAAGGACAAGTGAGGTGATTCTACACCTCTATTTCACTTTTGTGAGACCTCTCCACCTGGAGTGCTTCATCGTGCTCTGGGGTTTCCAGAATTAGAAGGATGCAGACCTGACAGAGTGAGTCCAGAAGAGGTCACAAAGATGGTCAGAGGGCTGGAGCACCTCTCCTGTGAAGAACGGCTGAAAGAATTAGGAGACCTTATAGCAGCCTTCCAGTACCAAAAAAGGGCTTCAAGAGAGCTGAAGAGAGACTTTTCACAAGGGCATGTAGTAATAGTACAATGTATAAGAGCTTTCAACTGAAAGGAAAATGTCAGGAAAAACAAATTCCTTCCAGTGAGGATTATGAAGCAGTGGAACATGTTGCTCAGAGAAGTCCTAGATGCTTTTGGTGGTTTGACTGGCTGGATGACAAGTGCCCACTGAAGTTGCTCCATCACTTTGGTCCTTAACTGGACAGAGAAAAGAAAATATAGCAAAAAACTCATGAGTTGAGACAAGGACAAGGAGAGATCATTCACCAGTTACTGTCACAAGCAAAACAGACCTGACTTGGAGAAGTTAATTTAATTTATTACCAATCAAAATTAGAGTAGGATAATGAGAAGTAAAAAAATAAATAAAAAAATCTCAGAAACACCTTCACACCACTTTTCCTTTCTTCCTAGGCTTAACATCGTTCTGAACTCTTTACCTTCTCAACCCCCAAGGGAGATGGGGAATAGGCTTTAGTGTCAGCTGGTCACATGTTCTTTTCCACTTCTTCCCCCTCAGGCTGAGTCATCGTTCTCTTGCTCCAGTGTGGGGTTTCTCCCACAGAACACAATCATTCATGAACTACTCCAGTGTGGGTCCTTTTCACAGGGTTCAACCCTTCAAGAACAGATGCTGCAATGTGGGTCTCTGAGAGAGTTAGAAGTCTTACCAGCAAAACTGCTCCAAATGCTCTTCCCATGGTTCTGCAGGTCCTGCAGGGAAACTTCTCTAGCATGGAGTTCCCATGGGGTCACAACTTTCTTTTGAGCATCCACCTGCTACAGTATGCTAGACTTTTGGGTCTCCTGAATGACCTGAAGGTGGATCTTTGGTTCCACATGGACCTCCATGTTCTGCAGGGGCACCTTCTGCCTGCACCACAGACAATCTCAGCACCAGAAGCATGCTGTCTCTCATCTGTTTCATTCACCCTGGTGTTTACAAAGACTTTTCTTTCACATATTCTCACTCCTCTCTTCTCTGCTGCAATTACCTCTGCCCAATAACTTTTTCCACTCTTCAGTATGTCATCACAAAAGCATTACTACATCTCGGATTGGCTTGGCCTTGACCAGTGGTGAGTCTGTCTTGGAGCCAGCTGGCGTGGGCTCTGCTACTCATGGGAGAAATTTCTGCCAGATTCTCACAGAAGTCACCTCTGTAGCATCCCCCTGCTACCAAACTGTTGCCATGCAAACCCAACATAATGGCCCATTCCTGGGAGTGTTCAAGACAAGCTGGATGGGGCTTCGAGCAACATGATCAAATGGATGGTCTTCCTTGGCCATGGCAGGGGAATTGGAAATAAATGGGTTCCATTTCACCCCAAATGATTCTATGACTCTCTGATCCTCAGTGAATTCTATACCAAAAAAAAAAAAGTTACATGGGATGAGGGAAAGAGAGAGAGATGAAGAGAAAGAGAGAAGGTTGATGGGGGGCAGGAGAAAGTTTAACACACAGGATATTCAGAAATTAGCTAAAAATTTTAAATAATTCAGATAATCATAACTGTTCAATATTTCTCAAAAAACAATAATTTTGTCCTTTCAATGTTATCAGTTCCACCTGTGTGTTTGATTATGCCTCTAATGTCTTCTCAAAGCCTTCATTTTAAGCAATTAAATATTTACAGATGAGGTCTCTGCACTGAAGTAAGTATTGTCTTGGAATGTGATATATGCATACATTTATCTGAAGATTAGGACAGAGTGGCTATTAAATTCTGAAAACTCACTGAATTGACATTCCACCCTTATCTTCCTCCATGAGAGCTATAAACACTGTGTATTGTGAAAGGAAAAAAAATCCAGGGTAAGAACCAAAATTGTACTTTTACTACTTTACATCAAAGTAATTTAGAAAGTTGCTTTGCTATGAAATTGCCATAACTTTCTCATCTAAATGCTGTAATTTCATTATGCAGGTCTTTAGTGTACCTAAACTTAAGTATACTGGCTCCTTGCACACAGCTATTCATGTAAATGATGATGCAGGTATTTATACTGATCCTTAGAGTGAAAATCATCTCACCTAACTTGAGTTGTCTATAATGTGGAAGTCTACATCTGAGACACACTCCCTAAAATCTCTTTATAGTTCCTCCAAGTGAAGCAAGGAGGCATTTTTAGGAAGAAATTTGTTTGTTCTATTTTAAGCTGAGATTAATTGTTCCCTACAGTTGGTTCTTTCTCTCTCTCTCTAGGAGCATAAAGGAATATATTAAGAATGCTTGGGGAAATTAGTTTTGGCATAGATATTCAGAAGGAGATGTCGACATTTAGACAGAGGAGGCCTGCCTTCCGATTCTGCCTAGACAAACATAACAGAAAAGGCTGTGGAATTCCAATTCTGTCTTTGTTTTGCAGGTGGAAGTACCATATTTGAATGAAGGCTTTTGCCAACAAAGCACTGCAAACACATTAATGAAGACTGCTGCATAAGGGGCATGTATATGTGTTTTTAAAGATAAGCAAAGATTAGTGACTCAGGTTTCTAAAGAAGCAATAATTATTAAAATGGTCTTTATATGAAATTGTTTTTTCAAGTGATTTTTGCTTCCTGGTTTCTCAGCTATGCTTTCCTCTTCTTGAGACAATTTGAAGTTGCAAAGTAGCTGGGGACTATATAATTTAAGTCTCTTTGGGTGGGATTCAGTTCAAGACACTTTCATATTCATATTTACTCATGAGATAGGTTTCTGAGCTTCCATTATGGCCAGTGGAAATTTTGGAAGTGTAACATACATACATCTAAATTCAGAAATATTAAATCTTAGAAACATAGAATCATGAAAGTTGGAAAATTCCCCTATGGACGTTAAATCCATCTATTAGTCTAACAGTGCCAAGTTTACCACTAAATCTTTTCCTGGATGACCATGTCTTCACATCTTTTAAAAACCTCCAAGGATGGCAACTCAATGACTTCCTTGAGCAGCCTGTTCCAGTGCTTGGCAATCCTTGCCGGGAAATAACGTTTCCTAACATCCAAACTAAAACTACCCTGATATTTGATACCATTTCCTCTTGTTCTATTACTTGTTACTTACCAGAAGAAACCAATACCACCTTGTTACAACCTCCTTTCAGGTTTCTGTGCAGAGAGCACTAAAGTCTCACTTCAGCGTCCTTTTCTCAGGGTTAAACAACACCATTTTTTTGCTGTGCTTGGTGCATTGATTCAGCCTGTCTGATCCCTCTGTAGAACCTTTCTACCCTCCAGCAGATCAACATTCCCACCCAAATTGGTGTAATCTGAAAAAGTATTGAGGGTCCACTCAATCCCCTCTTACAGATCATTGATAAAGATTAAACAGAACCGGCCCCAAAACTGAGCCCTGGAAGACATCATTTGTGACTGGTTGCTAACTGGTTGCTAGTATTTAATTATAGTCACCACCACTTTTTTGGGTTGATGACTGTGTTGTGAGAGATAAATAAACATATATGTTTTAGCCAACAACAATTCACAAGATTCACTATTCTCTATTTCAAACAACAGGGCCAGAGTAACTAGAGGTCTAGTGTTTATCCCAGAGCTTTTAATGGTTGAGGTTTAAATAATTTTCAGTAAGTTAGCGAAGTATATAAAGTTCTTTGCAACTGTACGTGTTTCTAGAAATTAAAATTTCTTAAGAAATACATTTTAATCCTTAACATTGTTGTCAATGTCATCAGTTTAATAAGAAATTTGTCTAGAAGGTATTATTTTTCTTTAATGCATGTTCATGAGCAGGAACCTTTTAAGAAGCTAGTCCAGCAAATGAAATAAATCTTCACTTGGGCACATAGTTTTAATTTTATGATTTACATTTCTGAGCAGAGGGGACCACTTTTTTGTTTCTTCATAAGTAGCACTTAGTGGTTTTTCTCCAAGTTAACTAAAGAGATAGAAGTTTCCCTTTGGATCAGAAACATGACCATGGCTGCAAATAGATGTTTGTTAAAAAAATAAAGTGAAATAATTAAAAGAAGGTGCATTTTAAAAATCCTACTTTTGTTCATATAATCACATAAATCCTTTAACTGTGACAATTCAGTAGCAAATGAGTGATATATAGAGGTGAATTTTACTGTTATCTCAGTACTCTAAATTCACTGACTAGCAGGTGGTGTGCCACTTGGAGATAGTGCAATGAAAGATTAGTGATAGTTATCAATAGGTCCCTTCTACAGATTAAAAAAGTTTGACTCCTAACACATAGCAAATACAAAGCAAACCATATAGCAGTTCATTAGGAAGTATTGAGAAAGGCTTTCTTGGACATAATTCCCCTTCTCAACTTCTCAAAAGAAATTTCAAGCTTTTGATTCTTCAGCTGACCATATTCTTTTCTGCTGTGTGGTGCCATTATTATTCTAGTAAAATTGATCATAAAAGAACCAAAACCAAAAGGTGTCTGCTATTTCAGAGAGAGTGGTTTCAATTTTTTTCTCTATACTTTGTAATGAGGGAAGCTTTGAGGTATTCTGAATACTGTACACCAAAGTTGTGTGATTCATGGCTGTTCAAGACCACGTGGCCTCTACGTAATGAGGATATATGTTCTGTATGTGGCTTAAGGTGCTGCTGGGTATGCCTAAATATCTATTTGTAGCTGTAGACTAGAGGTAAGTGGAAGCAAAGCAATCCATATTTTTAACTGTTTTTGAGGCTGTCCTACACTCAGAATTTATGGCAAACTATATATTTTTTAATTTTCAGAAGGGTAATTTAAATGTTTTAAATTTGTGTTCCATTTCAGAAGCTATGGGAAGTTAGCAAATAGACTAGTTTGATTGCCTGTTTTTAATACTAAAACAACTCATTCAGATTCTTTGGTGATTGAACAAATGTCTTTTTGCCGCCCTGGGCTACATCTAAAGAGCATTGTCCTCTGTCCCACTGCTCTTTTCCATGCAGGGTAAAAAGAATATGTTCACAACAATCAGCAGGCTGATAAAACTACTCAGACATGAGAATGAAGTGACTGAAGAAACAGAATTACTTCAGTTATGTGAAAATACCATCATATTCAAACAAGTTTATGATTTCAGCAAAAAAGTTATGCTAGTTTTCTGAGACAGTGAGGTTTCTTTACTGGAGATAAGTTAGCCTCCATCAGTCTTGTCAACTGGACAAGACACAGAAAAGGTATAACCCTATTCAAGAATTTTAATTCTAAAATACCTTAGCTGAAATCCATAAGCAGCTGAACTTTGTCTACCAAGGAGTCTGAGTAGTGCAGCTGCTGTTAAAAGTGTTACGGACACTTTTAGAAATACCAAATAGATATTAACCAAAATAATGCTTAATGTGTTCACCAGATAAATGGTTGCACAGGCACAGATACATCTGCTGTCTGCATTTGAAGAGTCATGTGAAGCAAGGGAAAATATCACTCTGCATGATATCATTGGGAGAAGACATTAACCCACTTGAACCTCTTTAGCATATATTTTCACTACTCAGACTACTAGTTAGTGTATCAGAAGCCAGCCACCCAGTTTGAATTCTGTACTCAGAGCTGTAAAGTCCCTCTTTCATAACTTAGATAGATTATCTGAGTCTATCAGTTGTCTATTCTTTTTTCAATTTATTCTTATTTCAAATGAGGTTTGAAACATTCAGAGGTCTTACACAAGTGGAGGCAAACTAACAGAAATTGCTAAAACTAAACTATAACTTAAAATAATCTAACATAGAGGACTTATAACTTCACCAAACAAAGAGCAGATCGCAAAAAACACTGCCAAAAAAGGGAATCAAAACTCTCTTCTTCCACAGTGACTCTATCCTAGTAATGAAATAAGTTCTAGGCAGTGCACCCCACTGGCTGCTCCAAAGAGTAGGTTAATGATAAAAGAATAAGAACTTAAATAAGACTGACACCGCTCTGACACTTTTTCCTTCCTTTTGTCTTCAATGCAATACCAAAGAAATAGCAAATGGTCTGTATTTCTTTGATACTGAAGCTACACATTTTGTAAAGCTGAACTGTTTTACTACTTCTCATGTGACAATATAGCTTATTAAATATGTTCCAATGTAATCTTGAGCATCCCAATTGTCACTGTCTCTCCTGTCCCACAGGTTAATATCTTTGGTCCCCTCTTTCATCTTTTACTTGGCTTTGATAAGAACCTCTCAGTATCTACATTCACTACCACCCTTTTGATTTCAGTGCTGCCTGTAGCACTTGTAATTTAAGACAACCTCTTCAAAAGTCTCTCTGATGACCTCAGTAAGCACCTCAGAAGGTGATTCCTCTGTGCTCCTGTGGTTAGAAATCTATTAAACCTGAGTCAAATGAATCTTAGGCTCTAATAAATGAAAACTAGAATGAACCAACAACCTTGGAAACTATTCATTGCCATCATGCATTCCACAGAATACAGGTTTCTTTTTTCTTTTGATGTGTTTTTTTTCTTCCACATCTGAAATGCTCAGTGCCCTTACACGAGTTTTATCTCCAATTATTCCTGCATAAAAGTCATGCATATCTAGCCCAACATAATAGTGCTTCCCGTACAGATGAAACACATCTATATAATTTCTTCCTTCAGAACAGATATGAAGAGTTGTTTTATCTCCAGGAAAGTAACCTGCTTCAAAGATACAGTACGTTGTTAAAGACCCATACAGGGTACAATTAGGAAAGAGGGAAATATGACATATCATGCTCAGGATCAAGCTCGATGCATTCCATTACCTAGCCTGTGAAAAAGGCAGATGAACAAACATAGATTAAGTATATCCTAGGCATGTATAAACAGAACACAGACTTACAGACCGCCTTCTAGAAATAAGAGATTGGTCTCATCATTGCTAATATTTTCAAGGCAGAGTTGAATCTATCCCATACTTGGTATATGTCTAGAGTTGTGAAATCTTTCAAACTGTATTTAAGTTGAGGTGCATGTGAAATAAAACAGGGAAGAGCAGAATACTTTGAAATCCCTGCTGTTTTTTTTTTCCTTTTAATCCACTAATTAGAATCAAACTGTGTGGAATCAGCCTTGAGGGGGTTCAGAAGACTCAAGATTTGTGCAGCATCAGGTATTACCAGATTACAAAGATAATTTTCAAGCAGGTACTACATAGGCCATTTAAACAGGCACCCTTCAAACTTTTGTGTTGACCAGACAAGTGTTACTTTAGCAGGTGCAGACTGGTCTTGTGAAGACTGTCTGAATGTGTCAATACTGACTGCCCTGTGACCAAGCTGGAGCTTTAAATATTTCACAAGTTCCAGGAGACCATTTTTAGGACCTAATCATTTTAATATTGAGGTATCAGAGCTGGGGAAATGGGAAAAAATTCAACTGTGCTCTCTTGTCACATCAGACATTTGGTCTTGTGCTTAATCTCCTTAATGAATTTTGCTCTTGGAAAGCTTAAGGGATCAGATGAAGGACGTGCAAATCACAGAGACCTCATTCCTCACCCACCCCCTCATCATGTTTAATATACCAAGCCCTCAAGCTGCCATCACAATTCATCTGTCAACATGCCACCTGGGCTTTGTAAACTTCAGCATCTATACTGGATTCTTGCCATAATTCAGCAGGACCACTAACGACTCCTCATGACAATAGGGAAGTAAAAGCATTCACAAAAACCCCCCTGAACAAACAAACAAAAAAAAAAACCTCAAAAAAACCCCACCTACCTATCCATGCACATGTATGCAGGAAGTAATTTCACAGAGAAAACCCACAAAATCTTTCTTTAGGGTAAGTTAACAAATTTTACAGTGTCATGGTAACATTTGAATACATCTACAAGAAGCCTGGCACATAGCAAAGAGAGGAAAAGAAGCACCTATGCCCAGGAGAAATTCACACAAGTGAATGGGAGGAAGATTATCATTCTTGCAGCAGTAAAGACTAATATGTTATGAAGAGGCAGACTGATGAATGCCACAGAATGCTGGCTACTGAGACAGTGCATGAAGCAGATATTTATGATTCAGGATTT
Source organism: Fringilla coelebs (assembly GCF_963513975.1). Classification (NCBI taxonomy): domain Eukaryota; kingdom Metazoa; phylum Chordata; class Aves; order Passeriformes; family Fringillidae; genus Fringilla; species Fringilla coelebs. The sequence continues at coordinate 58,542,387 of NC_140029.1, forward strand.
GTAAATATTTTTTCAACCTGATGGTATAATGTATCTGATTCCAGAAAATCCATATCTGTCATAACCTGGTCCAATGTCTCAGCTTGTAAACTTTGCCAGTCTGGTCAGTCCTGATACTGTACTGAGTTGCATTAAATTAATTATTCTTCATAAACTTGTTCCAGAATTAGCTCTTTCAATAGCTATATAAAGCTGTGTGCTAAGTTCTCCATTCTGGAAAAAAGAAATGTTAACCAACCACTAAACCCAGTTTTCCACTTGGGTCATCCAAAATACAAGTCAGTACCATTCCACCAAGTTTTGCACCAATAGCACGTTAATAGGATGGGACAAAAAAAAAAAAAAAAAAGCAGCAGAAGGAAAAGGAAAGGTGGCAAGTGAATATAGGAAGGCAAGTGAGTATAAGAAGAATGACAAAATACAGAGCCTTCAAAAGACAAAGCCTTTCCAGGAATACCATCTGGAACCTAACTGAGTCATGCATCTGGTTATAGGAAGACTGCCTCCCTTAGAGAAGCTGAATCCCACACTTAACTCCCTAGCAGGAAGAATGTGCTTACTGTTACGCCTTTTTATAGGGTGGATGTTTTTTCAGCTTCAGGATTGTTTTGATGATGCTGGTTTTCATGTTGTCATTTTATTTGGTGAGCCAAACAGAACAAGGAAGGGAACACAAATACAATCTATTTCTTATTTTACAGTAATGCTGAAGGATAGGACCACAGAATTCAGAATCTCAAGGAAACTACCCTCACCTTGCATATTCCAGGAGAGAATAAATAAATTACTTGCAATCTCTGTCTTGGATCCTTTTTTGTATACAAGAATATTGTCAGGAAACTTACTTGATTTAGCACAGTACTGCATAAACCTTAACAAATGTTTTAATTCCTGTTTGCTGGGTGTCTTGCAGACAATGAAGTATTTTCATAAGAGAAACACCTGTGTTCTGAGAAAAAAAGGTTGGTTTTTCCTTTTTTTTTTTAATTTTGTTACGGTTTTGTTGTTGTTGTTTTGTACAGAGAATGTGTCATGAGCTCCTAGAGGTATGAAATTACTTAGTCATACAGAATATTTCTTGTCAGCCTCATCCTTTGAGGTGCAAGATAGAAGGAAAGATTTATTGTATAAATAGAAAGGCATCAGAGATCTTTTTAAAGTGGAGTGGAGAACATTACCTGAGATAAGAAAGGCATACTTGCATATCCTAGTAATACCAGCAGTATCAAAGATGGAAACTGAGAACATACAGACTAGTAGAAAACTGCCAGGAACATTTTCTGATGCTGAATCTTCATGAGACAGCATTTTTGCAACTTTTTAAAGTCAAATAATGAGAATGAGGTTTCAAATTTGCTCAGCTAATGCTGATACAAGCCTTGTAAAAAAAAGACTTGGTCCAAAGAAAAGCCCCAAAGCTGAAAAGGACTGGGAAGCCTTACAGGAAGAAACACAGAGAGAACTGGGTTTGTTCATCTGACAGAAAAGAAGGCTTGAAGATCTTATCATCATGGTCCAAAATTTAAAAGATGGCTAAAGAGGCCAGCATTCCCTTTTTACAGCACAAAGAGGAGAGGCAATGGGTGCAAGTTACTCCAGTGGAGACTCTGATTGGATAGGAACACTTTCATAATGGGGACAATGAGCCATTGGAACACTCTCCCCAAGGAAGTGGTGGATTCCCCCAACACAGGACCCTTCAGACTCAGCTGGACAGGGCTGTGGGCCGTGTTGCCTACACCATGCTTTTGCCAATAACTGCTAGAGCAAATGATCCTCAGAGTGCCTTCCAACCCAATATTCTATGAATCTATGAATATGCTGAAAATGAAACTTATTTTTCTTTGCTTTTTTTTGTTTTGGATTTTGGTTTTTTTGGGTTTTATTTTTGTTTTGTTGTGGTTTTTTTGTTTTGCTTTTTTTTAGTTTTGGTTTTGGGTTGGTTGGTTTGGTTTTTTTCTGTTTTTCTCATCAAGCCTGAATTTTTCTGTGTAAAATTTTTGCAGTTGATATTGCTTTTATGCTAAAAATGACATTGCTTTAGATCTGCAAATCTACATTTCATTATTCTATCTTTATTTTTGCTGTAACATTCAAGAAATCAGTTGTGTATGGAAAACATTACATTTGGACCGTTGGTATAGGACCTGTGGTCCCTTCTAGTGGAATTATAATCATTCAAGAAAGCAAAACAAATTTGCTAGGAGACTATTATTGCAGGAAAAACTTTTTATTTTCCCATGATTAAGTTGAAAAATCAAAATATTGATATACTACTTTGAAATAAATAAAAATGCAGTAGTTTTATGTAAAAGTATGCAGTAAATATAAATACTCATATTTTCTAATATTAATTTGCTCTGTTTGGATAAAGTTGTATGAAAAGCCTCAGGTTGTGCATCATCATTACATTTATTAAGTTATAACACTAATTTTTGAACTGTGACACAGTATAAATATTTCAGGACAGATATAGCAAACCAAGAACTTTCAAATAATATTGAATTTTACACCAGACACACACTTTTCTTTCACAACACCAACCCTTAGTGAAAACACTGCAGACCACAATTGAGTTTAAAGCTTGATTAAGCATGATCAAGGAACTGAAAAGAATTTATTTCTGTTTTCACCAACGACAACTCTGTGAATAATCATCTCAAAGCTAGTACTTTTATTTAAAAAAATATAAAATATACTTTATTAAAAGTACAAAAAAATTTAAGTTGATAGCTTTTGAAATAATACCAAGATACAGTCACAAGCAAGCAGAAAAATGAAATTTTCTTAGGAGGTATTATTCATCCAGGGGATTTTTGGTGATATCTCCAAACAAGTTTAGTATATAGCCTGGTGTATGTGCGCAATATACCTGCATATGTGCATGTATATATGTACACATACATATATATGTATATATATACATATATATATATAGAGAGAGAGAGAGAGAGAGTATACTTAACACACAACTGGGGATGATTTTATATGTCAGATTTACACTGCACAAAGAGTTTCTGAGGATTTGGTCTCTTTCCCTCTCTAGTGTCCCTCCTTTCACGTGTATACATGGTACATCTGTTGTGTTTGGCAGAGTTCTGTCACTCTCTTGAGGCTTTCGTCCACTTCTTAGAGGCCTTCATCCTGGCAAGCTGACAGTATCCTTCAATGCTTATGGAATATTCCAATTCCATCTTTTTTTAAGCACTTCACATTTTGTCAAAATGCCATTCTGGATGGCTTTGATCAAATAGGATTTCATTTGAAAAAACCTGTAGTAAAGACAGCTGAAGTAGATACCTTCCTGAACATGTCTAATTCACTCCAGATTTCTTAGGTACCCCAGCTTCAGCTCTTGATGGCTTTCTTTGATATAGGTACTTACACAGTTTATTTTGATTAATGACATTAATTAATTTTCGTTCTTTTTTACCTCCTTAAATAAACTAGTAATAGATTTGGATTTTCCAACACACATAACTCAAGCCTAAAAGTACAAATCAGTATAAAAATATTTTATATATTTTTCATTATCTTGCTTGAAAACAAATTTGAAATTTTGCAATAAATCTTTCCTATTAAGCAATTTGAAACTGCACAGGAGTTCATTATTTTTCTTAATAGCTAAATTTCCATAGCAATATCATGCTGATAAATATCATCAGTGATGCCATAAATTTTACTTAAATTAATACAAACGATGATGCTTTATTAGTATGTACAATGGAGCACGTCTTAAATAATCATTAGATTCAAAAGAGTCTATTTTCTTCACTCTTTTGATTTGCTGTATGCGTGGCCAGAAATTTACCAAATATCTTTTCAAACAAGCATTAAACTAAAAGCTGTCTCTGCCCTTTATTCTGCTCTTCTATAGTTTAAAAAGCACAAAGTCTCCATAACACTTAGCAAGAGAAAAATATTTTTCACACAGAATCACACAGAGTATTCTGAGTTGGAAGGGACCCACAAGGTTCATCAAGACCTACTCTAAAGTGAGAGCCCCATACAGGGATTGAAGCCACAGCCTCTGTTTTATTATCACCATATTTGACTTCAGAATACTTAAATAGGAAACATGGGGGTGAGAAAGCCATCTGCAAATGATGTACCACATTAGTCAGGGGAAAGGGAGGAAATAAATTATGTGTTCTTCTTTAAACAAATTAAATACATAAACCAAATAACGTTTTTATCACTCAAGAGTAAAGCAGTTAACAGATTGTCTAGTGGACTTTAGGGCAGTTCTGAGAAATTATAACCCACATCCCTTGATACCCTGATTAGACTGTGGAACCACACAGCACTGAAGGTAACTCCTGCCCTGCCTGATGCCTGGTGGCATAGAATGATACCAAGAGCTTAGCCTTCTAACATATGCATCAAAGTTTCTCCTTGCTTTAAACTTCCCTGCACACCCTGAGATGGAAAGATAATGTATGATTTTAAGAATTTGTTGCTTTATCACTGAAGAAAACTAAAAAGAGCCCAAAAAAAAAAAATAAAGTAACTCAGAGGGAATAGCCAGTCAGCTAAGGTTGGCTAAGCTATGCAATTGTGCTTTGAAGCAAATGAACCTTACTTTGAACCACTTCAAACAACTGGAAAAGAAAAAAAAATCCTATCAAATCTGCCATAAGGGAAGCATATGTGAACTGCACATGGTCTGAGAAATGGGATAAAGGATCTAAATAGGTCTTTTACTGTCTTTATGCTCTGATTCATGGAAACAAGAGAGTACTTAAACACATGCTTACTTGCAGGCATCTGCTTTACGTTTATTGCCTTCAAATGAGAAAGCCAATAGTTAAGTTTATATGTGGTCCTGGATGGAAAGAAACATAAAACACTCTGTCAGTGAGATTCTGACTTCAGTCCCCACCTTTGCAGTATAATCAAAGTAGCTGCTTAAGTTTATTGCAAGTTATTTTTAGGCAAGACACAAATAAACTGTCAAGATCAGCTCTCAGATGTGAAATACAAAAGCTCCAGGTGTATATTGTGGTTTGCTTAGTGTCAGAGATTTGGCTCCATACACCTTTAGGAGAAAGATACTGTGAAATTTCTCAAGAAGACACTGAAGAAAAAAAAAAGTTTGGGTATGCACAGGTGAAAAACTATTAAGATATATACCTTAATATTTGGGACATTAATTTCAGTACCTCAATTCAGGACAAGCATTTCCCTATTTACATTTTTCTCTGATTCACAGTAATCTTTACTTTGTGGACTAATTAAACCCCAAGTCATGGACCACTTGAAAAATAAATAAATACAAAACAAAACACTTCACTGCACATAGATCTACCCCTGGGGAAATGATGAGAGACCAAAATATGTGACAGATGTTAGTCACATTGCTTAATGCACTACTGGAAGTTGCTCGAATACTGTGGTGATGAGTGTGGAGTAAGAACCTATATAGATTAGAACCATTTAGTAAGATGTATCCTAAACAGACTCATTACATAGCTATTACTGCAGAAAAACTGGAGAGGAGGTGATGCATGAGTTGTAGAATAGCAGACTTGTAAATGTCTTTGTATATATATATGTTCTCCTAAAAAAGCCTTGTGTCTATTATTACATGATAAGTAGAACAATTGTTTTCAATTTTAGATCATTTATCTATGTTTTAATTTGCCATTCTGTTCATGAAGCATCAAAGATGCAACAGCAAAGCCTTTAGAAAAGCTGCTTAGCACAATAATTAGCTTTTGTATTGAACATAAAAGGCAGTCATGAACTCAGAATAGAACAGTAATAGATGAACCAGAAAAATAGAATGCATCTGCCAGAAACGATGGGACAGTGTTGTTCATTGAAATACCGTCCATTTCACTCTGGATTCATGCAAGTCAGTTGTAGGTCACACAAGATAAACTGTGCAAATTGTATTTGTCTTTGATTGGACAGATGAAATTTGCTTAAAATAAATTATACAGTTTAATCAAAAGGAATCTTTAATTACAATCACAGAACCACAGAATATTCCACATTGGAAGGGACCCAAAAGAACCATTGAGTCCAGCTCCTGGACCTGCAGAGGACTTAAGGTTCACACCGTGTGCCTGGGAGCATTTTTCAAATTGTCCAAATGCTTCTTGAGCTCCGTCAGGTTGTGACCCCTTCTGCGGGGAGCCTGTTCCGGTGCCCATCCATTCTCTGGGTGAAAAACCTTTTATTAATATTCAGCCAAAATATCCCCTGACACAACTTCAGGTCATTCCCTTGGGTCCTGTCCTGTCACCACAGAGCAGAGATCAGTGCCTGCCCCTCCTCTGCCCCTCATGAGGAAGCTGTAACTGCAAGGAGGGCTCCCCTCAGTCTCCTCCAGGCTGAACAGACCAAGTGACCTCAGCTGCTCCTCATGCAGCTCCCCCTCAAGGCCCTTCACCATCTTTGTAGCCCTTCTTTCTACTTTCTAATAGCTTCATATCTTTCTTATTTGTGATGACAAAAACTGCACATGAGGCTGCACCATTGCAGAGCAGACCGAGATAATCCCCTCCCTTGACTGGCTGGCAAAGTTATTGTTTCTTAGTAAATTTCTAAGGGATTTGTATAGGATAGAAATTAATAGCATAAACACAATATTTCTAACAAAATTATCCTAGTAAGTGACCAGGTCTATACATTCAATACCCGTAAAATGGAGGAAAACTCAGGTATTCAAAACATTTTGTGTCTTCATGAAATTTCATAATCAACTTAGAATTTAGGTGGTAGGCTTCAGTTACAACATCCTAATGAATTAACCTATTTAAATAACTGGATTTGGAAAAGAAAACTTTCTTCCTGTGCTTTTATTTGTTGCTGTCTCTGTGCTTTAAATACAATGTATTCATCACATATGATGATACTGTTCTGCCCCTTTTTCTTTGCCAGCTACTTCAGTTATCTCAGAAAAGGATGAAATGGCACTTTATCAAGTAACAGCTATTACATAATGGCTTGTAAATGAAGCAGGATTGCTGAAGTCAATTGCAGCCATAAATTAAATTTGGCTGTCTCAGACACCAAAGGCAAAAAATGAGCACTTCAGAACAGGTTTTTTTTTTTTAAATCATGCAACAGATTCTTATAAAGTTTGACCATTTTTTATGATTTGCCTGTTTAGTTTCCCACATTGCAAAAACTTTTTTGTTTTTTTGCAGTATCACAAATAATGATTCATTAAAGAACCTCTTTGTATGTTTATTCTTTTCATTTTTAACGTACCTAAATTTACTCAAAAGTTTTGCATAGAACAACCTGATTTTACCTAAGTATGAGAATCTAGTAATGAAAATTTCTCCCAGTGTTCTGACACTCACTTCAGAGTCTACAAAATTAGATAGGTGAGATTTCAGTAAAATCCACATTTCTGTTAGTGAATTCATTAAAAAGGAATTAAATACTACTATTTTTAGAAGTAATGCTAACAGTCATAGTACTGCACTCTAAAGTACCAATTTTTAGTTCCAGAATGCTTTGCAAATTGCAAGTGATAGATCCTCACGTGGCTTCTGTGGGAACAGAAAAAAATGTTGCCAGCCTTTTCAGAGAATATTCCTATTGATTCCTAATATATTAACAATATGTTAAGTACATTGTTGCAGGACACAAAACAAGCCTTTAAGAGAGCTGCAATTTGGTGTCAGGAACTCCTAACCCTGTTCTAACTGCAGTGGACTGCATTGTCTCTCATGCCTTGCCTGAAGCACACAAAGTATAGAGCACTCAACTTGTTGGATGTAAAGATAGTAAAGATAGCTCCAAGGTGAACTCACATTGATGAATGAACACTCGGAAGCAATTGTGAAAGATAAAGTAAGCTTGACTTTTTACTTCAAATCCTTATCACAAATGTTGGATGTGATGTCTCACACACAGGTATGAAATTTTCTTCCCTAAACTTCTGTTTGAATTGATTGTCACTAAGCTGGTACTCAAATTCCCATGTCTTGACATTAAGATCAGAATGCCTTTGGTTGCCAGGAAAAAAAATAAAAGAGATCTGAAAGACTAAAACACTACAGCACCCACTAGAAAACAGGCATTTAGAGAAAAGTCCAAAAGTCTCCTAAGAGAAAGTAGTAATATAAAAATTATTCTGTTCACTTCTACGAAGAAACTGTATGACTCATCAAATTTTCTTTGCAACTTCAATAATTTAAAAACTCATCACTGTAGGTGCCCTGTAAAGTCAGTGGAGTTCTAAGAAGCTCCAGAGGTAACTCAGCCAATCCCAATATATAAAGTGATGTTAATTTACAGAGACAGTGAAGAAAACCCACAGTAGACTATTTGATCATGCACTTCGTATCAGATATTGTTTTCAAAGGATGATTCATCATGTGTTAAACTTGGCTGGCTGCCATATGACCACCAAGCCAATCTCTAACTCCCTCTTCTCTGCTGGACATGGAGAGAATCATAGAATCATGGAATTGTTTATGCTGGAAGGGGCCTTAAAAATCACGTCTCCCACTATAGACAGGGATGTAACCTTCCACTAGATCAGGTTGCTCAAAGCCCCATCCAACCTTGCCTTCCAGGGATGCGTCATCCACAGCTTCTCTGGGAAACCTCTCCCACTCCCTTACAAATACAGAATTTCTTTCTAATATCTAATACAAATCTACCCTCTCTCAGTTTTTAGGCATTAGACCTTGTCCTATCAGTACAGCCTCTTGTCAAAAGGTCTTCTCTAGATCTCTTATATCCCCCTTTAGATACTGAAAGACTTCTATAATATTTCCTTGAAGCCTTCTCTTCTCCAGGTTGAAGGACACCAACTATCTCACACTGTCTCCATAAAAAAGGTCCATAGGAAAGAAAGAGATGAAAAGCTTGTGGGCTGAGATAAAGAACAGGTGATCCCTTATCAAATACCATCACGGGAAAAGCAATCTTGGTTTGGGGAAGATTCATGTAATCTATTGCAATTAAAAATACAGTGGGATATTGAGAAAATATGGACAATGCAAACAATACCTTTTCTTCACTCCTAACCTTTGCCCTCAAGCCTATCTTCACTCCTTTATTCCTGACTCTTCTGTTTCCCTATACCTTTGAGTGATGCTGGTGGGATGGAGTATGGGGAGTGTGATCATGTAACACTTCATCTCTGTTGCTCCTTCTTCACTGCATTCTTCCACTGTTTGCATGTGGGGTCATTCCACAGGCTGTAGGTCTTAATGATTTGCTCCAGCATATGTCCTCTCCATGGGTAGAATCCTTCAGCAACAGTCTACTAGAGCATGGATCCCCTATAGATCCACAGCTCCTGATGGAAAACCTGCTCCATTATAGGCTGCTTTCCTTTCTGCCAGGAACTCAGTCCTGGGGCTATTCTTAGGCTGTAGCTTTCTTCAGGTCATCTCCACCTGCTCTGGAGTGGGATATCTCACAGGCTACAGTGTGGATACCTGCTTCACCTCAGTCCTCTACTGCCTGCAGAGGGACAATCTTCATCCCTGTGGTCTTCATTGCTGGCTGCAGCTGCAGGGGAACCTCTGCTCCAGTGCCTAGAGAACTTTCTTCCTCTTCCTTGATGGTTGTTTCCATCACATTTTTCTTAGTCCTTTCTCTCACAGCTGATATGCATAATTCTTACTCTTAAATACATTATCATAAAAGTGTGACCAGCTCAGATTTGGCCAGCTGTGGTCATCTCTGTTGGACATGATGGCAGCTCCTGGTCAAACTGTGGTCATCTCTATTGGACATTGATGGTGGCTCCTGGTCCTTCCTCATAGAGGACACCTTACAGCTCCCCCTGCTACCAAAACCTTGACTCAAATCCAATGCATCCATAAACATTTGAAAACATTCTTTAATCTTTACTTTAGAACAAATCTTATTGCTCTACTTCTGACATAGCTTAGCACCAAACAATTACATCCATTAAATGTGTAATGTAAGGTAACAAAAATGGACTTAGACCTGCTATGTTGTGGTGTCTATGTTTGTTTTACAAATTTAATAATGGATTTTTTCAAATCACAATTGATGTAGTCATAGCATAACACAGTAGAACATATGAGATAGATGCTTTGATCTGCTGCTATTCTGCAGCCCTAGAAAAAATCCATTTCAACAAAGATGCGTAAACTTACACTCACAGAAGTCTCAGGGAAATGCTTTAATGGGCATAGCATTCATTGGACATGGTGTCTTCAGAGAAAATTGCACTAGCCTATTGAATTTCTTCTTGTAGTGAAAAGTTTTCCTCAATGATTTTCCCAGAGTTCTTATATTTTAATAGCACAAGTATTATTCATTTATTTTATTTTCTGTTTTATTATTTAGTTATTCAGTGCAGTAAAGTTGTTCCATTTTGTTGTTAGCCTATTTCTGCTCGACTGTTTCTTGTAATTGCTTCATGAAATCTAAAGTTTCCTCTGTCACAAAAGAAGGATAATGTAAAGAAAAGTTTGCATTAATAATAATAAAAAATAATAAAATATACTTAAATTAAAACACTCTTTCTGTAAGCACTTATGCAAAACTAACATAGGCAAACCCACTGTGTCTTCTGCATTTGGAGAGGGACACTACTGAAGCCTTGCTGTATGCCAGAGAATCCACAAAAAATCTTCTGTTTCATTATCAGTGAAGATAAAGCCCCAGCAAATGGAAAAGCGGGGGAGGAGGAATGCCACTATGTTAATCAGTTGTTAGTAACAACTTGCAAGGGTAATAGCAGCTTACAAACAGCACCTCCTCGGCAATATTTTTCTCATCATGTGCCTTACTGTCCACCTGGGAACATCAACAACTGGTTCAGAGCTACATAGCACCAAAGCACTGACATTTTAACACTAACAAACATCTTTTGTATTGACAATAGGTCCAATTATAAGGAAGCCTGGGGAGAAGTGATGGAGATAGATAGATTTTCAAAGGTAAGAGCACAACCTTGTCTTTTTCCTTGTATTTCATATTTTCCATGCTATGCCACTCCTATGGACTTCCCTTGTGTGGACTCCTTACAGAGGAAGTTGCTGCTTTTTTCAATAATTTATATAAGAAAATGTGAAAAAGTAACATCACAATTGCAATGATTTAATAATTGATGATGATGATGATGATAATAATAATAATAAAATAATTTGTAATAGGCAGGTTCTATTTCTCCTATGATTTCTCTGACTTAGAAGGGATTTTATACAAATATCATAAATGTCTATTTTTTTTCAAGCATCTCCTAAAAAGAAAAGAATAATCTGAGATTAAGTATATTTAAGACTCTAATTCTATTCCCAAAGAGTTAGGATAGGGTGACATTTAAGTTCCCTGACAAGGCATCCTAGGCCATGCACACACCCCACTATTCCTACAGAAGACTATCTGAGTAAAAATGTTTTCATCTTCTATCATTCTTCAGTCAAATGCTAGAACACATTCACCATGGAAAATAAATCTATATTTAAAACAAAGAAAACAAGACAAAACTGAATAGTAATATATCTTTCCAAGTTTCATATCTTATTAATTAATGAATTCTATAGGGAAATTTTTTTTTGAAAAACGTAAACCTGGCAATTATACATAATGTTCAGACCACTGAAATGCAATTTCACCTCTAAGAACTGTGGTCATAAAATGAACAAATGTTCTCTCTTTCCTTTAGAGGTGCCAGTGCTCTTCTACAGTAGGACTCAGTCTGTTTTATGTAAATGGCAAATGGCTTCTATCAAATGATATAAGAAAACCATAGAGTTCCACTATTGGTGATGGTAAATCAAGCAGAAAGAATCTTATGTTCTCCAATTTTTCTTACTAAATTGTCATGAAATTCAGGTGGCAGTGTCCCAATTATTGTTTCATGAAAAGTGTAGTCTCTGTATTTTCCTTTTGCTACCAAAATATTTCCCCTGTTGATTCTTTGCAGAAATAATAAAAAGCAAGATGTGTAGCAACAAATGAAATAGAAGCTCACATAAACAAAAATAGTTGACATATACTAGGCCATGTATGGAGGCAACCAGAATTAACCAGCTCATCCTTTTTATAAAGTAGTCATTTAAAATATTCATAATGTTATGTTGTTGATAGTGATGATATGTTTTTAGACACAGCTAGTTCCAGTTTACATTGACATACTGTCATCAATTATGCTTCACCATCTGTGAACATAATTAAGTTTACCCTTAAATCTGATTTTAGAACATATCATTCACAAGTGACTCTTGTTTACTAAACACACTTGGAATAAGCAAAAACTGAATAACATGAATTTTGAATAAACTAGAAACAATTTTGCATGCAGGCCTCAAAGGGCTATAAATGTATAATTTACCCATTCTCAATGTATAACACACCTGAGCCCTTTCCAGGATTCAGGAACTAACTTAAGCTTTGTGTGCCATTATTCACATCTCATTTATACTGTTGCCTTTGTTTATGACTCTGAATTAAAATGAGGTCTTAAAATAGATGTAAATTCCATTGACACTACCTTAATGGTCAGTTAAGAGGAATCAGAAATTATATATGCTTTATTCCAGAGGTAGTAATTGATATCTCATACGATATTTTGTCAATTTTCCAGAATCCTGAAGCACTGAACTCCATGGGAAGTATACAAAAGCACCTATCATGAGGTGCTCTAGATCTAAAGGATATTCTCAGTAGTTTACATCATATACATTCTGCATCCTTACTGGATAAGTATACTATTTATAACCAATGTAGAATAGCTTCCTGTTTGAACAACTGTGAAATTTGATCCATTTTCCTTATATATTCTAAAACCATTCCTAAAAATTACCTGTTTTCTTGGATGTGCCTTCCTGTTAACCTGTTTGTTAAATAAAGGTGGAAAGCACACACCATAGGGATTCAAAATCAGTCAAAGTGAATTAATTTAAAAATTCAAATGAAGAGCGGTGCTTTTTTTTTATTTAATATTCTCCAAGCTCATATCTTGTTAATATATAAAGAAGAAAACTAGCACCATGAAGAAGCCGTTTACATCTCCTAAGTGGAAGCCTTTCAGAGTGAATGAGACAAGACAAAAAAAGTCTATTAGTGATGCTATTCTGTACTATCAAACCAGTGTGGAAACCTTTCCTCTTTTACAAGGTCAAAATAAGAGAATTACTACCAAATCCTTCAAAACTACTATGTCTTAACACCTCTACATATTCATAGTATTTATCCACAAAATACATCTGAGAGACAGCAATGCATTCTCATCCCAGTTTGCATACAAGGAACTAAGACACAGAACTACAGTGCAGAGTTCAGAATGCATTTATAAATTTAAAAATACAGAAGTCTGAAGGAAATTAGTCTGCAGGAAAGTAAAGGACACTCCACTTGATAAGTGAACATTGTCATTGTCTTTGCCTCTGGACAGGGCAAAAAGGCCAAAGAGAAATCACTCACCCCTGCCAAGGAACATTCCTCCACAGGCTCTGCTGAACAACTTCTCACATGGACTATTTGGGCTGTTGAGAATTGCTCTGTTTTCAGGCAGGACTAGGGTTTAGTGCTTCCTCAAATGCTATGTAAGATGTCAAGGTTAGTTAAAAATGTACTATTTTGAGTGGGATTTCATCAGCTGCATGCGGAATGGAAAGAGGCTGTAAATGAAGCACTGTGCATTTTCTGATAGATGTCAATTTCTATAATTTAGGGAGATATCATATCCTCGACCTATCTTGATAATTTTTTTCCTAAATTCTTGATACTTATTTAATAATGAGATATGAGATGAGAAGTAGGTCATTAATGAAATTTAGGTGTTGTAGGGTTCTGAATTTGATGTCCTGCTGCTTGGCCCCACTTGGTCCTGGTACTAACGTTAACAGGACATCTTCATAGCCTGTAGCACAACTCAGTCCCATTAGGATGTGTTGGGCACAGTCAGTCCTGTGGGGGTTGTTGGGATTCTTCATAAGCAATTCCCTAGCTGTGACTAAACACACACTTTCCTGTGTCTGCCAGCGATATTAGCTGAAAGTGAGAGAAAATGTTCTGGAGTGTCTGGAGGCAGAAACTTCAGACACTAAGATTCCTATGACATGCTGGCAGTGGGTTTGAAAGGCAGCTCAACTGGTTCCAACCATAGCCAAGTTCCCAGGACTACTTAAAGAGTGCCATGAAGCAAAGTTCTGTGTTTTCTTAAAGCTTCTGATGCCTGTCTCTCTGTTCAGTATTTCATAAGCCTTAAGTACCCTGGTCCAGTGATAGGAGACCCCTGTGAGTTCGGAGAAACCTTTAAAAGATCCTGCTGTCCAGGCATATCTGTCTGCAAAATCTTGGTATGGTCAGAAGACCTAGGGATAAATATCTGCCTATGATTTTGGAAGAAAAGGGAAAAAAATGTAGGTGAAAAGAGATATATTTGAAGAAAGGGTTTCTTCTGCAGCATAAAAAACAGATCTAGCAGAAGTTATGTCTGTAGTGCTTAAGGTGCCTGAGGGACACAGCAATGGAAACCTGCCAAATCTCATAATGAGAGAGGCTACACACACCTGAGGCTAGATGCTTCCAGAAGCCTTCCAAGTTTTAACCTTTTTGCACAAAGCAAATGTAAGGGCAGTCCAGTGTGGCTCATCCTCATGTGAGAGGCATTTGGTGGGTAAGTCCTGTCCAAGAGTCAGAAAGAAATGGGAGAGAGGTTAGCAGGGACTTCAGGAGAAGAGGATATGGCAGGGGAATATAGCATCATTTTCCCACCAGAGAGAACACAAAAAAAAAGCTTGATTAGTAGCAGTAGTATCAATAGATAGGACAGTACTTTATGATTGATGTATCAAAAATGGAATGGGAGAAGACCTGAAATAAATAGGATTTCTTTCTTTTACTGCTCACATAAGTTTTTGAAAATACTTTTTATAATACTGGCAGCTTACTACAAGGAAGAATTTCTATTAAAATTTTTAATATTGCTGAATGGTTTCATCTTTTCTCTTCTGAGAAAAGATTATGATTTTGTGATTTTTCATTTGATGACCTTGTGTCTTATTTTTTATTTTTGATCTCTAACAATTGTTTATATGTACATCTACCTTTAGACTCCCCCCATAACAGGATATTGAGCACATAAACATGAGTCAATAAGATAATGTTGATGATGGCAACTTCTGAAAAATCAAAGTTACACAAGCTCTAAATAAACATAACTGAAACAAGCCACAATTTTTTTGACTACATTCAATTTCTGAAAACATCTGGAATTTACTGGGCTCATATATGAGATACAGAAGGTAAACAATGGAGCATATAGCTGCTAAAGGGAAAGTAAGGTTAAACAGTTATTAGTGCATTCTGGTCTTTCAATTCCTAAAACTCTCCTACAGTGGGAAAGTAGGATACCTCTATAGAGATTAAGTGGTCTGTAAACATCCAGTGAGGATTAGCAGTTAATATGTGTTAAGAATGGGTTCCAAACGCTCACAGACTTACTTCCCTTAAGTTGCAGCAAGACAAATTCTTTCAATTGAGGTAGGCTTTGTCAGGGACACTATCTTTTGCTTTTTCTATTGGTTGGCAGTCTCTGTTTTCCAGGGTGTATCAGAAAACATGTGTTTGAGACACAGATTTAGATAAGTGTGAAAAAGACAGAAAATACAGGTCATAGAGAAAGATCCATTCAGAGGTTAGTGCCTCGTGTTTGAAATTATAAACTAAAGAAAAGCCAAACTGATTTATTCTGTAAAAAGTACCTTTTGGAAGTAAAAGCTGCTTTTCAGAGTAAGGAGTGACAGGGATGAAATTTGAGACTAATGACTTAATTTCTCAACTTCTCAACTCATCTTTCTGTCAACCCTCTTTCATCACACCACCTTATAAATCAAGTCCAAATGAATCCCTCCCAAGTGAGAATCTTCTCAGAAAAATTACAAGTTAGGATTCAGAGACAAATTCCTAAAAGATCTCAGGCTTCCTAAGTTTAATACGCTCATTAAACACTGAAGAAGACTTTAACTTGAACCTTTCAATGGTGAAGATATCAGTGTAAAGTTTCAATTTTATTTTTTTAGTATTTGATATAACTTCTAGTCTTAAAGATACCACTTGCTTAATTTAAAATGGAAAAATGCTGTTTCAGATAAAATGTAATACCAGATGAAAAATCAAGCTCTTTGCTTTTTTGCCTCATTCACTTTCAAAAAAAAATATTATATGCTTGAAAGAAATTCCAGATTTTCTTGTTGATTTATGATGATTATAGAATCCACCTCATGCCTTTTGACTTTCAAAGGAATGCACATAAAACTGTGTAGTAGATGGTAGGACATTCAGAATAGCAACAGGCAGCTTTGATTCAAAATATAATAAGAATAGTTCAGAAGTAATTTCTAATTTTATTTCTTTTTTGACACAATACTATAGACATGCGTTTGTATGTAAGACAATGAAGTCTTGCAAGATAGGGTTGTTTTTTTTTAAGGGTGACTGTTCTATATAATATTATGATAGTGCTTTTGTTCCTGGAAAAATTTTGCTGCCTTTGCTTTAGAAGTCTGAATTCATTAAGCATCAAATCCTTTTACACAAAATCACTAATTTTGTCAATGAAATCAAAAACTCAGTGAAGTCTATGTCATCTGAGCATGAGATAGGAATCAGAGTGTAATTAGAAATATTAATTTTAGTTTATTAATTTTTGCCAGAAAGAGGCTGAATATTCTTTTTTACCTTTTTTTTTAAACTTTATTTTTGACACAAATTTCCACAGAAGTAACATACTAACTCCATTAGGCAAAGAATACAGATAACAGAGCTTTGATCATGACTGAAAACACTGAGTACCAATTACTAGAAAAAAAATATTTTCTGGTCTCAGATTAGAGAACTGTAGTGAATTAAACACCTGCCACACTTCACACTAATAAAGAAAGATTGATTTCTTTGGGATAGCTATTTGGCCATAATCATAGCAGGTCAGATGTTGCATACCAGATGTATTCAAAAGCTCTTGGCTATGGTATGTAAATCTTTGCATTTGATTTTTACTGAATGCAGTAGTTGTTTCTTGCTCTTTTCTAGACTCTTCCCAATCTTTGACACTTTCTGACACTATGCCAGGCATCATTTTTCCTGCTTCATAAATGTTTTGCTTCAGCTTCTTTATAACATATTGCATTTAGATAATATCAAAATAGCTGTTGAACTTTCAAGGCTGCTAATTTAGGTATTGGCATTCTCAAAAGAAAATAGAAGCTACTCTAAAAAGAATCATACAGAATATTTATAATCTTGTGATAGTTTATGATAAGGGAAAGAACTCAGAAGTTCTACCTTTATGAAAGAAATACCAAAAGGATACATTTGCATTGGTAAGGAGAAAGGAGTTGTAAATATTATATTGTGTGGTCATACAGATTTTTCTATGCTGTTGCTACTATGATAAATATGAAGATTTATTGTCAGCAGAGGATGACCAAGACGTAGAGTACTTAAACAAAATATGTGTACACAAGGCAATGGAGACTAAGGGAAGCTGGCAAATGCCAATGCAAGGCTACTCTCGAATACCTTTGAATAGTCACAATGTCTGGGAAAAGTACACAGAAAATTTGCGGAACTACAGTGCAGTCAGTGTCACCTTAGTTACTCTGGAGGTGATGGAGAGAAACCTCCTGGGGAGATTTTCTAGACACATGAAGGCCAAGGAACAAGCTAGAAATAATTAGCATGGATTTTCAAGGCTGAAATCATGCTAGACCAACTTGATAGATTTCTGCAATTATGGCAATAGCTTATGGGTGGAGGATGAGAGCAGAGCAACAGATATTGTTTACCCCGACTTCAGAAAGCTTCTGACACTGTCTCACATAACATCATCACAGAGAAACTGACAAAGTAAAGTTTAGGTAAGTGGACAGTGAGATGGATTAAAGGCGAGCTGAATAATTGGTTCCTAGAGGACTGTGATTGATGGCACCACGTCCTGTTGGAGGCAGTTTCTAGCAGTGTAGCTCAGAGGTCCATCCGTGCTCTAATATTCTTCAAAACCTTTATTAATGACTCAGATAAGGATGATGTCTGAGCAAGTCTGCAGACAATACAAAATGAGGAGGAGAGGTTTATACAAGATATAATTATGCCACCATTCAGAGGAAGCTCAGTAGGCTGGGTGGGTGTCAGCAAGGGTAAATTCCAAATCCTGCACCTGGGGAAAAAAAGTTGATGCACCAGTTTATGCAGGAGGGAAACCATATGAAAAGCAGCTTTGCCAAAAAGGATCTTAGGATTCTAGTGGACAACAGGTCAGCAATGCACCCTCAGAGAAAAGTAGTCACCAACCTCCTCAGTTGGGCTAGGAGTGTTGCCAGCAATTTGAGTGAGGTGATCCTTCCCCTCTGTTCAGCGCTAGTAAGACTGCACCTGCAGGATTGTGTTCAGTTCTCAGCTCCCACTACAATAAAGATATAGACTTAACAGATCGAGTAATGCTACAGAAAAATTGGTTTAGTGATCAGAGCACCTTTCACAAAAGAAAAGGCTGAAGGAGACCGGATTTTTCATCCTGGAGAAGGTTCAGGGTGGTCTCATCAATGTTATACGTATATCTGAAGGAAGAGAATGAAGAAAAGGGAGCCCGACATTTCTCAGTAGTGCTTATTGACAGGATACAGGCAATGGACACCAATCAAAATACACAAAATTCCATCTGAACATAAAAACCAATTTTTGTTTTACTTTTGTGAGGGCGGTCAAATGTTCTAAACAAGGTACAAAGTCTCCATCCTTGGAGAAGGTAAAAAACTTAACTGGACGTGATCCCAAACAACTTGCTTTAGCAGGACTCTGCTTTGAACAGGGAGAGTCAGACTAGATTAATTTAATAGGTCAATTTAAACCCAAACAATATTGTAATTACTATATTTTTCTCTAATATCCAGATTTATTTATTTACATGCGTTGTTTATTTAAGTGTGTGAAATGTAAAAAAACCCAGAAAAAATATAGTTGGAGATGTACAAAGGAAGGCAGAAGAAAGGAATGAAATTTATAAGTCAAGAATGGCAGTAGGCATAATGATAATTTTAATACTGCAATTACAAGATTGTTAAGTGAATAAAAAATGATGGGTTTAATGTTCATTATTTTTACTGGTTTTCACTGAGGGAGTTGGAGAGAATGTAGTATCATTCAGAGCTCTGCTGCTGTAAAGGAATACAGCGGATGGAGTCAGGTGAACAGAGCAGTAAAAGTCTCACAAGGTTTACTGCAGAGCTGTGAAATCTGTCAGTTTTGTCTGTCAGAGAAACTGGAGCTTTTAAACTCTGCCCTCTAAAGCTGGATAATCTGGCACAATAAAAAGTCCATAAGACCCAACCACTAAATGCTTATAGGTTTGAAGAAAGAGCCAGAAAAAAAGGAAATCAGAGGCATTAGCCACCTGTTTTTTCAGTTCCACTACAAATTGTTTATTTTTGCAACTGGTCCTGAAACCTACAAATAACATTTGACTGGCTTGAAATATGAGGGGAGAGCGGTGGCTATTGTCTACCTGAACTTCAGGTAAGCCTTTGACACTGAATTCCACAAGTCTTCCATGGACAAACTGACTGCTTATGTGCTGGATGGGAGGTAGAAGACAGCTGATGTGGCCAGCCTAGAGGGTGGCAATCAGTGATAGGGAGTCCAGTTGGAGGCAAGTGACTAGTGGCTTGCCCTAGAGATATCAGTACTGGGTCCAGGGCTGTGTTACATCTTTATTAATGTGGATGATGAAGCAGAGTAAACCTCACCAGGTCTGCTGATGAAACAAAACTGGGAGGAGTGGTTTATACTCACCCTGTATGTCTTGGTGGACACCAGCAATATGCATTGCTGAAAAGAATTTCAATGGCATCCCAGGCTGCATTAGGCAAAGTATTGCCAGCAAACAGGGGGACATGACCCTTCTCATATATTCAGCACTGGAGAGGCCACACCTGGTGTCCCATGTCAGATCTTGGACTCCTAGTACAGAAGAGACATGGACATTATGGCAAGAGTACAAGGAAGGCTACAAGAATATCTCACATATAAGAAAACTCTGAGGGGGCCTTTTCAGCCTAGAAAAATGAATTATCTGGGGGATATTATTAATTTTTATAAACACCTGACTGAAGTATGAAAACCCAACAGTCAAGCTCTCTTTAGGTTGCCCAGTGACAACCAGAGGCAATGTGTCCAAACTGGAACACAGAAAACCAGAAAACACATTTACACTGACAGACAAGAGGGCTGGCACAGGTTTTTCAGAGACTTATGGAGTCTTCCTACTTGAGATGTTGAAAGTCTGTCTGGACATGGTCTTAAGCACCTGGGTCTAGGTGGCCCTGCTTGAACAAGAGAATTGGACCAGATGGCCTCCAGAGATCCCATCCAACTTCAGCCTTTCTGTGACTCTGTGAAGGTTTTCTAAATCAGATTCAAACAAATGTAGTCTATAAAAATGCACTATCTACATTAGATAAGGCCACATAATAAAAAACAAACCCAGTTATTTCTTTGGTACACTGTTATGTGGTCAATTATTAAAAAACAATTATGAAATGTATCATGTAGTAGGAGAAGACATCTTTACACATCATCATCCTCATCTTCCTCATTATCATCACCACCATCATCATCATCATTATCATCATCATCATCATCATCATCATCATCATCATCATCATCATCATCATCATTTACTGGTTAATAATAGCAATAGAGATTTTGAGAAAAACTGATTTTGGTTTCCCAACTCCCTAGAATTGTATTCCAGGCCTTAGAAACTATGAGCCTGCTAAGAGTTCATGAGCAAGCAGTTTAAATCTGGATGTGTTGAGTTCTAACATATATTTGTCCCCTTGTAACTCATTATTCAATACCAGCCATGTATGTAAATACAAAAGAATGTAAGAACAGCTGTACTGGATGAGGCTAAAGGCCTTCCTAGCCAAGTGTAATAAATCCAGCAGCAGCTTGGAACAGGTGGTTAGAGAAAGGGGGAAAGAAGCAGGGCGAATATTAAATGATGGTAACCCTCTTTTTCCTTTTTACAATCAGTGATGAAGGAAATTCACAAGCCCAAGTTTCATCAGGATGTTAGTGTGTAATACATAGACTGATCTCTCAGCTATTTTTTTATCTCCCTACTGAACTCAAGAATATTTTCTATTTCTTTGGAAAGTAAATGTTATAATTAAATTGCAGGGGTTTGCAGAAAGTGTTTCTAAGCATTCTGACTAAAAACTCTACATGGCATTCCTAGTTCTACAGTTATCAGAATTTCAGAATGGTTATTTCAAATTCTTCTTCTCAGTGCCATTCTTGATTAGATTATCTCTACTCTTTTCATTTACCTTCTTCAGAAGATGAGCAATTGTAATATCAGTTTTTTTCTTCAAATGGAATCTGTCCCACACTCCAGATGTTCTTTACTGCCTTTTGTACAAGTTTTAGTTCTAGATGAACTAAAAATGAGCTGACAGAAAGAGCATGAAATATCTAAGGTGCAGACCCATATATTTTCCTCTTAATTTTTACATCTGCTCATAACTTTAAATTATTTCACTGAATTTTACATGAGAATTTTAATCACCTTTATGTTGTGTGGTCTTCTCTGTGATTAAACATAAAATGATTACAAAACTTAGTCACCCTGACAGAAGATTTGGGCTAACTTTTGATATGCATCAATCCAGCAGTACCAGTAACCTGGGCAGTCAATTGCACAAAAACTCACCAGTCACCAACTGGGCCAGCTCTGATGGTCTGGCAGACAACCTGTCACCTAATAAACACCAGCTGATTGAGGCAACACTCAATCCACTCACCATTCACTTCACTGGTACATTCAGCTTTTGGGAACCTAAAATAGCTAGGCAAGTACATTTTCACAGTGAGAATACATCATGATTTCAGTTAAAAATGGTAGTGTGAAGAGCAAATTTGATGACACTGGGTCAGCAGTCTCTAGGTGTATGATTTTAATACATGAAAGTAAAGGTTGTACTAAATTTGTGAAGAATTTAAATATGAAAAGCTACAAATACACAAAGCTATTTAAATCTTGTGTGTAATTGCAGTAGAGCCTGGGTCCTGGTGCTCTTTCTCATCTTCAGTGCAATTTCTTGCTGTTACTACATGAGCCTGTCCTTCAATTTTTATTTCCACTCCCATACCTTCATCTTTTATTCTATATAGGTTCCCTTTTACTAAGTAAAATCAATATCTGATGTCCAGTCAGAGGTGCTGTCATGTCCAACTTTCCCACTTTCTGCATTTGGCTGTCCCTTGATATTTCTTTCTGTTTTTTTCATCTTTCAGGCTGTTCTACTGGGGTCTATATTAATACTATAACAAAATAAATAGAAGTAATAGTCTACATGTGACTTGTTACAACTTTTGCTCCTAATTTATCATCTGGCAGCTAGTAAAGCACCAATTCTAGGATCCCAGCTTTCCCTTGTTCTGTTAAATGAAAAGAATACAGTAGCCACTTAGGAAACCAGGTAGGAGAAGGAAATAGAGACTGCAACTGACAAAAAGATATATTACTATATTTTTTGGAGTTCATTATGCATTACTGCCCTGAAAGATGAATAATAATTTTGAAGGCTTTAAAAACATGTATTAAAATAGTTTTTGAAAATAGCTATAAAGTCAATAGACAGTACCCATTTAAAGCATTAAGGCTCTTGAAAACCTTGGTGATCTGTTGCTATGTGATTTGGTTTCTGTGAAGTCGTCAGAAACTTTTTTAAAATTTTATTTTATGGCTAAAGGCAGACAAAATCTTGAATAGGCTCACAACTGGGACACAGGATTAAAATAATTGTTAGAAGGTTGGATAAAGTACTAAAATGGAAAAGGAAAAGCAAACACAAATAATTCCCAAGATACTTTGGATACTATTCAAGCTCTCAGGTTTTTAAAGGGATATTTATTCAGTGCTCAGAATTTGTGTACATTAAAAATCTAAAGCTGACAAACAACTCCAATTGCATGGCCACAAGCAAACACACTGACAGTTTCCAGATAGTAGGAATAGAACTCTCCAACTTATAGAGATATTTACAGAAGCCAGTGTGAGAGAAGCTTTTGATTTTCTGTTCTGCAAGTTTATATGTTTGCCATTTGAGCTTTCTCTAACCTTATTGTTAATAAGATTACCAACGCAAAGCAATCAGTTAAGTCAGACTTGGCATTTGATCTGTAAGGCAGTAGAGGAAATTCATCAGAGTATCCACACAGATACATTACACTATTTACCCTGGCACTGTGATGAATTCCTACATCAGGACCATTGATTGTTTACCAACATGGATACCACAGGATCCTGGATAGGATCTCTATAATCTCTCCTCAGGTACATG
Source organism: Fringilla coelebs (assembly GCF_963513975.1). Taxonomy (NCBI): domain Eukaryota; kingdom Metazoa; phylum Chordata; class Aves; order Passeriformes; family Fringillidae; genus Fringilla; species Fringilla coelebs. The sequence continues at coordinate 58,565,693 of NC_140029.1, forward strand.
ATTAAGTAGCAAATGACACCCACCAGCATCTGGTGAGCTGTCAGGTGCCAGAAGGTGTTTGTAGTGGTAATTTGGCCATCTGCAATCTGTGTTGTCAGTGTATTGTAAGTTATCACTGTCTCAGGCAATATTAACTTGCAGTGTTCTTCTGACACTTCTTCAGTGGGTTGTGAAGAAGACATATGGTACAAAATACTTCCTAGCTAGCTCCTCCCACCTTTCCAATAGCAATGACTGCTGTTGCTTATCCGTGAAAGTACTGTGGATTGTGCTTAAGTACTGTGGATTATCTTCCTGGTACTTTAATATTAATACTGCTGATGTATTTTTACCCTGTTTTAGGTGTTCTGAGTTACTTTTGTGGCACACTTCTTCATTGTGAATAGCACAAGACATAGGAACATATGGCCCATGGTAATTACATATTTTGCAAATTACTTAGCAATTATACCTGAAGTTACCAAGTAGTTCAAAAGCAATTACCTTATAACTTGATTTTGGGTTCTGTAATAAGAGTTTCAGTTTATATGGGAAAAAAACCTAGATAATTATATTATAGTTATATGGTCATTAAACAATGGCCTAAATAATTAAAATTTTAATTTATTTAAACTTAAAAAAAAAAAAACCAAAACAATGCATCTGCTAACAACTTTTGTGTCATTGGTAGTTAAAACAGCTGAGATATATTTTTTTTATTTACAGAGCTTACAAAATGTTGCTGACCCTCAAGAGCTCCTTGGACTTCATGATCTTTGTGGGTTCTTTCCAATTCAGGATAATCTATAATTCTACGAAAAGACATATCAGATAATCCCTGGACTGTTATTGTTATCATTCTTACTGGAACATACAAAAAAATATGGGTTTTGTTAGTTTTTCTCTTTTATTTTTGTAATATGTTTTCTCATGGAATTAATATCACACCTAGAAACCAATTAGAATTTAGAACAAAGTAGTGAAGATAGGAATCCTCCAACCACTCATTATCAGTGGAAAAGTTAAGTGACCATAACTGTGGACATATTAAGGTAACATTGCAGCTAAAGGAAAAATTACCTGATAGATGCAAATGCATTTTTATTTTTAGCCCAACAGCTTCTGACATGGAGAATTAGAATGAGAAGATAGGAGCCCAGATGACAAATATATTGTGCATTTATTTAATGGTCATTGAGCAGTTTAGGGAATTGTTAGTAATAGTCAGGGGCTTTTATCACTGAGTCGCTAAGCTTGAATCTGGCCCAGGTCCACAGTGACGGAAAATCATTACAATTTGATAGTTCTTCAGTGTCCTATGCAAAATGAGTTATGTTCCTACTCAGAAACTGGTGGTCATTAGTAAAAATTACTACCCACTGGAGAAGAACAGGATAGATAAGTAAAAGTGTGGTAGAATAGGAGGTTATACGGAATTAAGATTCGTTATCATAGAAAGAGAAGGGGTTACATGAAGTATATCTATTACAGAATGTTAAGAATATTAATGGAGACATTATCAAAAGATTTCCTTCTTAAATGTCTTATTCAGGCACAATGAAGTGTCTTTTCCTGTTTACTCTCTTCTTTGAAAAAAAAAAATATAAAGAGTTCCAACATTTCGTCCTTGCTAAAAAAAAAAATCCAGTCTGAAAGTTTGTTGTCATTGGTTTTAGCACCATAATCTAAAATAATAAACCTCCAAATGTTTCTAAACCTGTAATAATTAGTTCAGCAAAATAGAATTAGCACTTAGCTTCATTTGGAACTGTTTAAGTTACTTGCAAATCTGCCATGTTTGAATGGTGACAAAAAAAAATAACAACTCACCAAACCTTTTTTTATTAATTTCCTCTTCATTTCTTTCACTCATTCAATGAAATAGAAATCATAATCTGCAAACACTAGTGTGGGTTTTTGTTTTCCTTTTTGTGTGGGCTTTATTTTTCATTTGTGGCTTTTTGATTTTACAACGCTAGAAATTTTAAGCATTTCAACAGTAGAAATTAAGTCTACTGATAAGTGAGTTAACAAGTTCTGTGTATCATTTATTATCATGTACTCTGTGATGAAACAGAGGAAAATTGAAAGAAAGAATATAGATAAATCACAGAATTATCGATTCCTTCAAACAACCTCAATCAGCTTCAAACAGCAAAAAATATAATCAGCTTAAATATCTCAATGTTTCATGAAGATTTTCTTTATTTGCATTCATCTCTACGGAATACTTTGCTGAAATCAAATTAAAAGTTTCTTTATTCAAGACAAAGTTGATTTGTCTAATAAAAAAGAACAGAAAGGCAAACATTTCAACACAGACACATAAAGTGCCATTTATGAGATTCTTAAGGTTATCAACATACTTAGTACATCATGGAATAAATACTACCATCTTAGATGGACATTTTATTATTTTTTACTCAGTAACTTAGCTTCTCGATAAACATTTCTATAGAAATTCATTAAAATGACCACATGACCAAATTTTCTCATCAGAGTTGCAAGGGAGAAAAACAGAGAAAAAAGCAAACTGCTTGCTCTTATTCACATGTTTGCTCTGTCATGGTGCTTCACCTGTATATTGTTCCTACAGTGCTGCTATTTTTCCCTCAAGAAGATCCATAGGAGAAGAGGTTCACAGAAGTGAACCCCGCATATACAGGTCAATGTGTGTATCCTCCACAGGAAAGGTAAGGGCAATGTAAGTTTTTTGCTTTCCAAAGTTTCTGAGGACAGGTATGCTGAATACTATTAGGCCTAGTAATTAAATAAATAATAATAAAAAAAAGATCTATTGCTCATTTTGTAAAAAAATCTCAAACCCCTAAACCAACAAACAAACCAACCCACCAAACTTACGCCTATTCCCAGGTTTTCATGTTTTGAAATTCTACATCTTAAAATGAGCAAACTGTCTCAAATGTGCTTGACATTCAAAAGCCCCCCCAAATAATCTCATTCTACATACTATATGTTTTTTAAATTACAGCTTTCCTGTGGATATGTCAATAATACCATCTAACTCCAATTCATAGGGTGAAAGCAAGTCCTCCTGTTAAAAGATTCAAGGCAAAAGCACAAAACAAATCATTGATTTCCAAGCCCTGGGAACTAACCTGACAACTAATTTTTCTTCATGGTCCTATTTTCCCTCTTTTACAATAAAACAAGAGTGGAATATGCACTCATTCATTATTTGAAATTGTTGACTTCAGGGAATGTAAATTCTTATTTAAGTATACTACTTAAAAACTCGCTGACTTCCTGTCATCCCTTCAGTGCATGTTTTAAAAATATATGCCCTTTTTCAGGCTAAAGAAATAGTACTATATAAAGTAAGCTCTGCAGAGGGACTCCATAGGCTCATATTTCTAAGTAGATATCTATGCATTGCTCTCACCAAGACTCTATTGGCTTGAATCTTTTCTTTTTTTTCCCCTGCCTCCCAACCTTAATACACTTTCCTTCAAGCTTTGAAGGTGTAGGACCCTCACAATATAGTAATTCACAACTAAGTGGAACTTCTATTCTGTAGGGGAACACAGTTTTGAACATAACCTGTACAGAAATCTGGGTCTTCACCATTCACACCATTGCAATTCAGGATCCTGCACCAGAATTCTTGCCAAAAAAAAGATTTTAGACATTATTTTCAGCCTAGGAACCTAGGAGACATGTCCATAGAAATATAAGATAAGAACATAGATTAAAAAAAAATGTAATTAAATACAAATATTCAACACAAAACATAAGATTTAGATAATTTATTTCAAGAAAACTATCTTAACATGGTTTCTGAAAAATTCATGCTAATATAATTATTTTATAGGCCTTGTGAATGACTCATCTTATTTGCTTATGTAACTAGGTATTCAGGTTTTTCTAGGATCGCTGATGCTTTTCTGAAAAAAACCCAAACTTTTTTTGGATAAAGGACTTCATGAAAGCTTTGTGCATAAACTTAATGAAAATTTCCAATTGATAACATATGCTAAAACATATCTTTTACTAGAATTAATGTTAGGTACTGGAAACATCACAGAGGTTCTTCAAGGAAAAGAAAATGAGCACTTGGAGGTAATAGGAAATGACAGTGAAAACTGCACCACTACCTGAGTTTTCTGAAGATGGTAGATACAGACTGTGAACTAATGTACAACATGAACTTGTTGGATGTGAAAATAAATATGCATACTTAGATAATTCTATGTTAAACGTTGCAATGGTTGGAGAGCCTGTTATATGCAAAATATCACTTACAACCAAAGATGATTTTTCAATTGTTAGTCAAATAAAAGCCCAGTAGATTGCAGGAATCAAACCTTGGAAAAATCTGAATAGAGGTGTGAACTCTGCTACAGGGTGCAGTAATTTTCAAAGAGCTAAATTATTAAAGAAGTTTTCATTTATTAAACTTTTCCATATAATGCAACATCCCAAACAACTTGAGATCCAGAGAACAGAGACTTGAATACAGCCCCAATCTTCCAAACTCTGCCATTTCTCCAGGGTAACACATAACAAGTTAAGGTTCTAGTATCTGAAAAATGAAAATTTTTCTTGGTGTCTTGAGGACAAAAGGGAATACAAAATGCAGTAAGGAAGAATCAAAACAATCATTGCTCCTGAAAGAAGCTAAGAGGGATTTTGATGGATTATTTGCTTAGAGTCCTCTTGCTGTGAAACTACTCCCTCTTGCTTGATTATGCCTGTGTTTAGAGAATACATCTTGAACATTCACTGCAAATAAAGAGAAATGTTTATTAATTAAAAAAAAATCCTAGTTTTTCATCTTTTCTTCTCATTAAGAAAATACTGATATGTGACAACATTTTGACAAAGCATTCAAAATGAAGAGTAATAAAATAGTAATGGTTATAAGAACAAAGAATAAAATGAAAAAAATAGGTTTTTCCATCAGCCTAAATATAAGAATAACAATATTTACTTAAGTAGCTTCAGGATCACATAAAACTAAAAGGCTTAGTTTAAACTTTTTTTTGGGAATTGAGAGTATAAAGAAAATACAAGGCCAAAAGTAAGAAGCATACATCTGTTACTCCTCCTTTAGTCCCATTTTTTTTTTTCAAAAATTAAAATTAATTACTCATTTGGCTTCTGCCTTATATAAAAAAAGATAAGATCAAGATTTCAAAAGACAAGTAAAACTCAAAAACTTTTTATACAATTTATTATTTGAACTTGGAAAATTATGCCATCCTTAAAAATGTAAAAAAAATTCTGCTACTGCAAGTACAATCACTTTGCTTTCAAATGTCATGATGATTGTCTCCCACTTACATTGAATGGGAAAACACTGAATTAAAGAGAGACAAGGAATGAAAATTTTCAGAAACTTCTCAAGATCTTTTGACTATATGAGGATTGGTCTCCCTTTGGATGTATAAGAAAATGGATTATATTCTTCAGAACATCTCTTAAATATTACAGTGATGTATACAGAACTGAAGCAGGGTGTAAAGTGCATGTATCTTATAGGATTTTATTATTACTGCTATTATTATTATTTTTATTATGATTATTCCTGATGCTTTGACTTCAAACTTTTTGGTTAAGCAGAAATATTCTAAAGGATTTATATGTCGGACCAAAACAGCTTGAAAGTTAACTGCTTACAGCAACTGGCCACAAACTAGCTACAGAGAATTAGTCACAGGAATTATTCACTGGATGATTGTGAATAATGAGCTAATTTAGGAAAATCACAATCTGTTCATGGACAATTTGTGAACTGAAGAGAGTTAAAATTCATCAACTAAATTATTTGTTATAAATTATTCACCAAGCTCTAATGAGCACCCAAAAATATGGCTGCTTATCTGAAACTTATTCAAATTATCCAAAGTGTTTCTGTATGTGTAGGAAAGCCAGAAATATTCTTTTGTACTTTTTAATATCTCTTGACAGTGTTTTCATTTTACTTATGTTCCAAGCTAAAAAGTATTTAGCACAGAACAATGCAAAACTAAGAGATCTTAACCAGGAAGGAAGGAACACCCTATTTCACATCAAAAACATATTTTCACTGATTTTAATTCAAACTTATAGTGAAAGCATTCTACTTTAGTTCATTCTTTTATTATAGTAGTTTGCATTGCTCAGCTTTCTGATTCTGATATATCTAAAATTAAGATAAACAGATTGAAAATGTTACTGGACAACATATTTCCATACTACATTCCTGCCAGTCCTAATTCAACTTTCCAACAAAAAATTAATCTGGTGCTCTCTTTGTTGTTAATACTACTACTTTTGCTGTAACTTTTCAGTCTCTTACCACATATACAGTGAATATATCCCTTTTCCTTTTCATCTAGCAATGCTGGTGATAAATGTTTCAGTAATATGTAACTTTTAATTTTATGTGGCTATCAGAAAATAATGGCAACACATTATAATAACCTTCCTCAATTGCAGTTACATGGTAAATCTAACTGCTACAAGTGTGTTAGGTAAAGCACAAGCACAATGTGCTTCTTCATGTTAAATGCAGGTGCAACTGCATCTGCAGTCAGCAATGAACAAGCATCACAATGGATAATATTTAAATACTTTGATGCCAGACTTGACAATTACTGAAGGCAGTAAAGAGATTTAAATTCATTTTAAAGGGAGCTAGCAAAATATTTTGGGTGGCAGTTTTGGAGTGTTGACCTTGGTTGCCCACTAGTTACCTACCAAGCTTCTCTGTCGCTTGTCTTCCTTGGAGGAAATTTTCTCCAAAATAAGACCAAAAATTCATGGGCTGAGATAAAGACAGTTTAATAAAGAAAATCAAATCCTTCATATGGAAGCAAAGGAAAAAAAAATTCTCTACTTCCCTCATGCCGCTTGGGGGAACCTCCCATCAGTGGCTGAACATCCCAAGAAGTGGCACGTTCAGCCACTTCCCAGGAGCAGGATCTCAGCACACACAGAGGTTAGCTCAAAAGACAAATGTCTTAGTAACAAATGCCTCCCTTTTCCACTATTTTCCTTGTTTTTGTAGCTGAGCATTATGCCATCCAGCACCTCTTTTGTCAGTTTTGATTGGACGTCCTCACTGTGCCCCTGCCCCAGCTTTTTTTCTCACTTTCAGTCTAACAGTCCTAGCTTGGAGAGAGCCCTGATGCTGTGCCAGCTCTGCTCAGCAGTAGCCAAATCACTGGAGTGTTATCAACACCTTTCTGGGTACAACTGCAAGGCACAGAACTATATGGTGAAGAGGGGAAAGTTAACGCCATTCCACTCAGGTGCAATATGGCAATTTACCTTACATAGCTTTAGTCACATAATAGAAGGTCAATTAATTTAATGCAATTTTCTATATGAACAATATTTTAGGTTCGTTACCATAGGCTTCCCTCATATTCAGTGAGAAGAAAAAGGCACGTTAACTGACTGATTTTTCCCAGTCATTTTAGATTTCCTATTTTAGTATAAGATTAATTCCATTAAAGGAGGGACACATGGCACTACAGTGGCCAGAGAAAGACTCTCTACTGATTATCTCACCTAAATCTAACTTCTATACATCTATACACCTATAAAGGACATGAGACTCACTATAAGCTGAGACTGCAGTTTCCTTAATTTTTTCTGCAGGCAGTAGAAAGAGAAAAGGGCTCATCTAGAAAATTACTTTAAAGTTTAGCTCATCTGAATAGCATCTGAAGATTTTTTCTTCTCTCTTTTGACTTTGTGGTAACAGGACTGCAAAACGAGGAGCTTCTATCATGTATAGAAAATTACAAGAGAAAAATGGTGAACAAACATTAAGGTTTAAGGAGCATCAACCAAATTTCTAAAACTTGCCAAGTTAATGTGGGACTTAGTAACTGAACTTTGACAACATCGATGGATTTTTCATTATGTGAGATTGCACACACAATATTTCTCACTTGTTTGTCAGTGTCAATTACTTATTATACTTCTGTGATTTTGTTTCTGTTTTAGTTTTTGTTGGTTTGTTTGTTTGTTGGATTTAGTTTTGGCTTATTGAGGAAAGATTTAGAGAAGAAAAAAGGTTCAATGCAGGAATTACTAATATACACAAAACCACTCATCCTAGGATATTGACCCATTTTCAGAGGGAATTTCACATTCAGGCTGTCATACAACACTTTGTCTTAGTCACCTAAATGTATGACTCCAAATACTGAGATTATTTTACAAAAATCATCTCTTTTCACTAAAACAAAGTCGGTAGTCTCAAGGTACAAATCATAGCCTGTTGAAACCAAAACTCTGCTGATGGGGCTGATATGCTTACTGTTTATCCACTATAACACCTGAAGTCTAGGTCAATAGTTCAGATTTAGATACCTACATTTTAGATATCCAGAATAAAAATAATCCTCCTTTTATTCTTTTGTTCTGGTTTAGTGTTTTGTTCTGTATTAGTGCTTTGTTTGTCAGTACAGACTGGGAACTAACAAACTGTGAAACATCTCTGTCATGAAGGACTGGTGGTCCCGGCAGACAGCAATCTGTTTATGAACCAGCATTGTGCCCTGGTGGTCAAGAAGGACAAAGATCCTCCGTGGTGCATGAAGAAGAGCATTGCCAGCAGGTTGAGGAAGGTGATACCATCCCTCTAATCTGCCCATGGGAAGCCACATCTGGAATGTGTGTCCAGTTCCCAGCTCCTCAGTACAAGAGAGCCATGGAGCTCCTGGAGCAGATCCAGTGCAGGGCAACAAAGACGATTTTTACATCAGCCCATGAGTTTTCTGACTTTTCTGATTCTCTCCCCTATCCCACTCAGAGAAATTGACTGAGTGCCAGGATTCTGAGTTTCTGGCTGAGGTCAAACCATGACAAGTTGTCAAAACATAGGTGAATTTTAATGTCGTGATCTGGAATTGGAAGAATTGCCACCCTGGGAAAATACTGGACCTTTTCAAATGTTCAGATTTTATTGAAACTTCAAAAAGGGTGTTAGAAAAGCTGAAGATTTCTTTGTATTGAAATGCAGAACACCTGGATGAAAAATGGAAGCAGAGAGGGAATCTGAAAGAAATATGAACGTGTTAGCAAAAACAAAGATGCTTTTCAGAATAAGAAAGAATTTTCAAAGTTTTTTAAAAAGGGAAAAAGAAAACAAACTTTAAACAAACAAATAAACAAAAAAAAAAACAAACCAGGAGAGATGGGAGATTTTTCCAAACTCCATCGCTTCAGATTTAGTTGTAATTTCTATTTCTAAGTTGGACATTAAGCAACTAAAGAAGGGATTTGGGGGTGATCCACATAAATGAAGTTGAGAGCCATTTTTCACAGATCTATAGTAGATCCAAAGTTATGGCTTCTGAACCTGCTGCAAAAATACTTTATTTAACCTTTCTACTGTGTGAAAAAACAGCCTCACTTTCAACTAGCTCATTTATGCTTTGTTTTATGTTTAATTATAAATAATTGTATAAGGAAGGATGAACTTCCAGTTAAGTCACAAAATGAAGTCGTAGGAGATAAAAATTCCATATAACCAACTGCCATATTTTGCCTAAGTAATTTGAAACAAAAAAAATACTATTTTTCCCTCTCCTGTTTCCATCCAACTTGAAAATGAGACTATTGAACACTTCACAGGAGCATTATACAGCAAAGTGTTCTGTGGCATTCAGATGTTATTGTGATGGGGCAATATAAAGATAGATAGCTAAGGATTGCAGAATAAAGTATTTCTACTGTAACTGCTCAGGATCACTGTTCCCACCTGGATTCTCCAAAATACATCACTGTCTGCTAAATTTCATGCTCTCATATGTGCCAAAGATAAATAAATAAGATAAAGCACCTTTCACTGAGTAAACCCTTTATTTGGTATAGCTTAGAGCCTTGCAAGCTTTTACATAACTTTAAAGCAATAATTGTGACCCCCAGTTTGCATTTTGTGGCTTGTTACTCAGAGATCTACAGTTAGCACCACTGTCATTTCCTCTTTAACTGGGAAAAGTGAAGATTTTATGGAAATTATGAGTCAAAAATATTTATCCATATTTACTCTTAAATTATCAGCAACATAAATGCAAAATAGCTCAGATCTCAGTGTTTTTCACAAAGGCACACAAGGTATGTGCTCTGTAAGAAAATTTTATATATATATATATATATATATATACGTATGTTCGCCTGGCTTTCCTAGACAATGACTATTGCAAGATCGACATTATAGTGACTACACTTGTATCTTGACTATTGAGTATCTCATTATACAAATACTGCTGATTTTTTTTCCTTAATTTTATCACATTAATTTTGGCATGATAGTTTTATTTCAGTAACTCTGACACTGTATAAGCTCATCATGATCATGCTTGAGGAACCTCTAATGGTGATAAAATTGTTCTTCTATTTGCTTTAGGACAATGTCTACATAAATGAACTAAATAAAGCTAAACTTTAATTGGAAAAGTTAATTCTTTAATGAAACAGCAGATGAGCTTGTTCACTTTGAGCTCAATTAACACTGTAATTGTTGAATACAGTTGGACTGATAATACAGCTTTAAAATAATGTGAGAAGGGTACATACACCTTCCAGGTCCTGTGCTGCTGATTATGTATATCACAAAATAAAGGACACACTGCTAGCTCTGTAGCTGCAAAATCTGCCTCCAAATCTCACTTCTATAACATCTATCTCCCAATTTAGGAAAGTTGTTCTTTTTTTTTCCCTGTCTTTTTTTTTTCTAATTTTTTTTACACCTTGTTTGTTTGGGGTTTTTGTAAAACTTTTAAGTAGTTATACAGGGGAAAGCAAACCCAGTCTCTTAACAGGTTGTGGTCCAGTACACATAGGAGTTGTGCAGCCACATAGGCAACTGTGAGAACTTGGACAAAATCAGTAGCAATGTGAAAATATGGGCTTACTGAAAGCACATTCAGGTCAATGATTATGAGCTATTAAATTATGTAACTATATTAGGCCTCAGTTCTTTAGCACATTACACAGTTAATCTCACTATCTCCATTGAATTCAAAGGAGACACATGAATACATGATGTCTCTATCTTAACCTTGGATTAGTGTTCCTCCAAAGTTTTATATCAATTATGCTTGCATGAATATATATACTCATTTTTACCATGCCTACAGTAAAAAGTCAAATGTATTCAGAGCTTAGATTACTCTTCGTTCTTTATCTCTAAAAACTTAACAATGTGCAAGTTTTGTCAGTATTTGAACATGAGTTGCTGGCCTTTAGGCTATTGATTCTTTTCATGGATTCTCACCTGGATTCAGCTGGATATCAGGTGTTTGCAGTGGCTTACCAGTGAAGTCAAGGATTCTGAGCAGAATTTACCTGGGGCAGTATGACTCCCTTCTCACCCTGCCCTTCGCTTGTGATGGGGCTGACTGCAAGGAGCCCATTAAGCAGTAACAAGTCCCCACACCTCCACTGCATCCAGATAAGCACAGGAAAAGTCTGCCCCTTGTGTCACCTTACTGAATATGTCCAAATGACATAAAAGAACAGAGTCAAAAGGGGTAAGTGAAGAGAAGGAGCTGCCCTACCAGGATAAGTGAATTTCCTAACTCCAGCAGTTGGCAATGAGTTGGGTTTTTTGACCTACCACTCAACATGATCTTTATAAGTCTCTTCAGGAGTAATTTTTAGGTTTTTCTTTTTCTTTTTTTTTTTTTTCATAAGCTCTCTTAATAATGGTTTTCTTACATAGCTTTAAATTTAGGTGTGACTTTAGGTGGTAAGTTTTCAAAGCACATTCTTTGCTAGTCTAAGTTCTCATGCTGATTTATAATTCTCATGCAGAAATATAATTGAAACAAAGGAACAGCCAAGAATTCATAAGATCAGAGCTAAAAAACTGTAAGGAGAGAAGAGAGAAATATGTCATTACAAACGTTTAACAGGAAAGGTACATCTTTTTGCTTTAAAGAATATATAGATATAGGCATATGCAAAATAATTTCTACCTCTCTAAACTTTCCTCTAAAATCTAAATTGAGTTTAAA